>NC_139347.1:138265071-138865071 GCF_055883805.1 Amblyomma maculatum
CGCGCTTGTCTCTCCGTAGATACAGCGTCGTACAGTGAAACTGTACTGACACAAGGCTATGACATACAACGGAGTGGATGAGCGAGTGCTGTAAGAGTCAAATAAAACTAATCAGTATGATGTGCACGCTCCAGTGGTTCACTTTGAAGCAAATAAAAAGTCAACTGCGTCGGCCGGGAATCGAACCCGGGCCACCCGCGTAGCAGGCGAGTATTCTACCACTGAACCACCGACGCGCTTGTCTCTCCGTAGATACAGCGTCGTACAGTGAAACTGTACTGACACGAGGCTATGACATACAACGGAGTGGATGAGCGAGTGCTGTAAGAGTCAAATAAAACTAATCAGTATGATGTGCACGCTCCAGTGGTTCACTTTGAAGCAAATAAAAAGTCAACTGCGTCGGCCGGGAATCGAATCCGGGCCACCCGCGTTGCAGGCGAGTATTCTGCCACTGAACCACCGACGCGCCTGTCTCTCCGTAGATACAGCGTCGTACAGTGAAACTGTACTGACACAAGGCTATGACATTCAACGGAGTGGATGAGCGAGTGCTGTAAGAGTCAAATAAAACTAATCAGTATGATGTGCACGCTCCAGTGGTTCACTTTGAAGCAAATAAAAAGTCAACTGCGTCGGCCGGGAATCGAATCCGGGCCACCCGCGTGGCAGGCGAGTATTCTACCACTGAACCACCGACGCGCTTGTCTCTCCGTAGATACAGCGTCGTACAGTGAAACTGTACTGACACAAGGCTATGACATACAACGGAGTGGATGAGCGAGTGCTGTAGGAGTAAAATAAAACTAATCAGTATGATGTGCACGCTCCAGTGGCTCACTTTGAAGCAAATAAAAAGTCAACTGCGCCGGCCGGGGATCGAACCCGGGCAACCCGCGAGGCAGGCGAGTATTCTACCACTGAACCACCGACGCGCTTGTCTCTCCGTAGATACAGCGTCGTACAGTGAAACTGTACTGACACAAGGCTATGACATACAACGGAGTGGATGAGCGAGTGCTGTAAGAGTCAAATAAAACTAATCAGTATGATGTGCACGCTCCAGTGGTTCACTTTGAAGCAAATAAAAAGTCAACTGCGTCGGCCGGGAATCGAACCCGGGCCACCCGCGTAGCAGGCGAGTATTCTACCACTGAACCACCGACGCGCTTGTCTCTCCGTAGATACAGCGTCGTACAGTGAAACTGTACTGACACGAGGCTATGACATACAACGGAGTGGATGAGCGAGTGCTGTAAGAGTCAAATAAAACTAATCAGTATGATGTGCACGCTCCAGTGGTTCACTTTGAAGCAAATAAAAAGTCAACTGCGTCGGCCGGGAATCGAATCCGGGCCACCCGCGTTGCAGGCGAGTATTCTGCCACTGAACCACCGACGCGCCTGTCTCTCCGTAGATACAGCGTCGTACAGTGAAACTGTACTGACACAAGGCTATGACATACAACGGAGTGGATGAGCGAGTGCTGTAAGAGTCAAATAAAACTAATCAGTATGATGTGCACGCTCCAGTGGTTCACTTTGAAGCAAATAAAAAGTCAACTGCGTCGGCCGGGAATCGAACCCGGGCCACCCGCGTGGCAGGCGAGTATTCTACCACTGAACCACCGACGCGCTTGTCTCTCCGTAGATACAGCGTCGTACAGTGAAACTGTACTGACACAAGGCTATGACATACAACGGAGTGGATGAGCGAGTGCTGTAAGAGTCAAATAAAACTAATCAGTATGATGTGCACGCTCCAGTGGTTCACTTTGAAGCAAATAAAAAGTCAACTGCGTCGGCCGGGAATCGAACCCGGGCCACCCGCGTGGCAGGCGAGTATTCTACCACTGAACCACCGACGCGCTTGTCTCTCCGTAGATACAGCGTCGTACAGTGAAACTGTACTGACACAAGGCTATGACATACAACGGAGTGGATGAGCGAGTGCTGTAAGAGTCAAATAAAACTAATCAGTATGATGTGCACGCTCCAGTGGTTCACTTTGAAGCAAATAAAAAGTCAACTGCGTCGGCCGGGAATCGAGCCCGGGCCACCCGCGTGGCAGGCCAGTATTCTACCACTGAACCACCGACGCGCTTGTCTCTCCGTAGATACAGCGTCGTACAGTGAAACTGTACTGACACAAGGCTATGACATACAACGGAGTGGATGAGCGAGTGCTGTAAGAGTCAAATAAAACTAATCAGTATGATGTGCACGCTCCAGTGGTTCACTTTGAAGCAAATAAAAAGTAAACTGCGTCGGCCGGGAATCGAATCCGAGCCACCCGCGTGGCAGGCGAGTATTCTACAACTGAACCACCGACGCGCTTGTCTCTCCGTAGATACAGCGTCGTACAGTGAAACTGTACTGACACAAGGCTATGACAGAGAACGGAGTGGATGAGCGAGTGCTGTAAGAGTCAAATAAAACTAATCAGTATAATGTGCACGCTCCAGTGGTTCACTTTGAAGCAAATAAAAAGTCAACTGCGTCGGCCGGGAATCGAACCCGGGCCACCCGCGTGGCAGGCGAGTATTCTACCACTGAACCACCGACGCGCTTGTCTCTCCGTAGATACAGCGTCGTACAGGGAAACTGTACTGACACAAGGCTATGACATACAACGGAGTGGATGAGCGAGTGCTGTAAGAGTCAAATAAAACTAATCAGTATGATGTGCACGCTCCAGTGGTTCACTTTGAAGCAAATAAAAAGTCAACTGCGTCGGCCGGGAATCGAATCCGGGCCACCCGCGTGGCAGGCGAGTATTCTACAACTGAACCACCGACGCGCTTGTCTCTCCGTAGATACAGCGTCGTACAGTGAAACAGTACTGACACAAGGCTATGACATACAACGGAGTGGATGAGCGAGTGCTGTAAGAGTCAAATAAAACTAATCAGTATGATGTGCACGCTCCAGTGGTTCACTGTGAAGCAAATAAAAAGTCAACTGCGTCGGCCGGGAATCGAACCCGGGCCACCCGCGTGGCAGGCGAGTATTCTACCGCTGAACCACCGACGCGCTTGTCTCTCCGTAGATACAGCGTCGTACAGTGAAACTGTACTGATACAAGGCTATGACATACAACGGAGTGGATGAGCGAGTGCTGTAAGAGTCAAATAAAACTAATCAGTATGATGTGAACGCTCCAGTGGTTCACTTTGAAGCAAATAAAAAGTCAACTGCGTCGGCCGGGAATCGAATCCGGGCCACCCGCGTGGCAGGCGAGTATTCTACCACTGAACCACCGACGCGCTTGTCTCTCCGTAGATACAGCGTCGTACAGTGAAACTGTACTGACACAAGGCTATGACAGACAACGGAGTGGATGAGCGAGTGCTGTAAGAGTCAAATAAAACTAATCAGTATGATGTGCACGCTCCAGTGGTTCACTTTGAAGCAAATAAAAAGTCAACTGCGTCGGCCGGGAATCGAATCCGGGCCACCCGCGCGGCAGGCGAGTATTCTGCCACTGAACCACCGACGCGCCTGTCTCTCCGTAGATACAGCGTCGTACAGTGAAACTGTACTGACACAAGGCTATGACATACAATGGAGTGGATGAGCGAGTGCTGTAAGAGTCAAATAAAACTAATCAGTATGATGTGCACGCTCCAGTGGTTCACTTTGATGCAAATAAAAAGTCAACTGCTTCGGCCGGGAATCGAACCCGGGCCACCCGCGTGGCAGGCGAGTATTCTACCACTGAACCACCGACGCGCTTGTCTCTCCGTAGATACAGCGTCGTACAGTGAAACTGTACTGACACAAGGCTATGACATACAACGGAGTGGATGAGCGAGTGCTGTAAGTCAAATAAAACTAATCAGTATGATGTGCACGCTCCAGTGGTTCACTTTGAAGCAAATAAAAAGTCAACTGCGTCGGCCGGGAATCGAATCCGGGCCACCCGCGTGGCAGGCGAGTATTCTACAACTGAACCACCGACGCGCTTGTCTCTCCGTAGATACAGCGTCGTACAGTGAAACTGTACTGACACAAGGCTATGACATACAACGGAGTGGATGAGCGAGTGCTGTAAGAGTCAAATAAAACTAATCAGTATGATGTGCACGCTCCAGTGGTTCACTTTGAAGCAAATAAAAAGTCAACTGCGTCGGCCGGGAATCGAATCCGGTTCACCCTCGTGGCAGGCGAGTATTGTACAACTGAACCACCGACGCGCTTGTCTCTCCGTAGATACAGCGTCGTACAGTGAAACTGTACTTACACAAGGCTATGACATACAACGGAGTGGATGAGCGAGTGCTGTAAGAGTCAAATAAAACTAATCAGTATGATGTGCACGCTCCAGTGGTTCACTTTGAAGCAAATAAAAAGTCAACTGCGTCGGCCGGGAATCGAATCCGGGCCACCCGCGTGGCAGGCCAGTATTCTACCACTGAACCACCGACGCGCTTGTCTCTCCGTAGATACAGCGTCGTACAGTGAAACTGTACTGACACAAGGCTATGACATACAACGGAGTGGATGAGCGAGTGCTGTAAGAGTAAAATAAAACTAATCGGTATGATGTGCACGCTCCAGTGGTTCACTTTGAAGCAAATAAAAAGTCAACTGCGCCGGCCGGGAATCGAACCCGGGCAACCCGCGAGGCAGGCGAGTATTCTACCACTGAACCACCGACGCGCTTGTCTCTCCGTAGATACAGCGTCGTACAGTGAAACTGTACTGACACAAGGCTATGACATACAACGGAGTGGATGAGCGAGTGCTGTAAGAGTCAAATAAAACTAATCAGTATGATGTGCACGCTCCAGTGGTTCACTTTGAAGCAAATAAAAAGTCAACTGCGTCGGCCGGGAATCGAATCCGGGCCACCCGCGTGGCAGGCGAGTATTCTACCACTGAACCACCGACGCGCTTGTCTCTCCGTAGATACAGCGTCGTACAGTGAAACTGTACTGACACGAGGCTATGACATACAACGGAGTGGATGAGCGAGTGCTGTAAGAGTCAAATAAAACTAATCAGTATGATGTGCACGCTCCAGTGGTTCACTTTGAAGCAAATAAAAAGTCAACTGCTTCGGCCGGGAATCGAATCCGGGCCACCCGCGTTGCAGGCGAGTATTCTGCCACTGAACCACCGACGCGCCTGTCTCTCCGTAGATACAGCGTCGTACAGTGAAACTGTACTGACACAAGGCTATGACATACAACGGAGTGGATGAGCGAGTGCTGTAAGAGTCAAATAATACTAATCAGTATGATGTGCACGCTCCAGTGGTTCACTTTGAAGCAAATAAAGTCAACTGCGTCGGCCGGGAATCGAACCCGGGCCACCCGCGTGGCAGGCGAGTATTCTACCACTGAACCACCAACGCGCTTGTCTCTCCGTAGATACAGCGTCGTACAGTGAAACTGTACTGACACAAGGCTATGACATACAACGGAGTGGATGAGCGAGTGCTGTAAGAGTCAAATAAAACTAATCAGTATGATGTGCACGCTCCAGTGGTTCACTTTGAAGCAAATAAAAAGTCAACTGCGTCGGCCGGGAATCGAATCCGGTTCACCCGCGTGGCAGGCGAGTATTCTACAACTGAACCACCGACGCGCTTGTCTCTCCGTAGATACAGCGTCGTACAGTGAAACTGTACTTACACAAGGCTATGACATACAACGGAGTGGATGAGCGAGTGCTGTAAGAGTCAAAGAAAACTAATCAGTATGATGTGCACGCTCCAGTGGTTCACTTTGAAGCAAATAAAAAGTCAACTGCGTCGGCCGGGAATCGAGCCCGGGCCACCCGCGTGGCAGGCCAGTATTCTACCACTGAACCACCGACGCGCTTGTCTCTCCGTAGATACAGCGTCGTACAGTGAAACTGTACTGACACAAGGCTATGACATACAACGGAGTGGATGAGCGAGTGCTGTAAGAGTCAAATAAAACTAATCAGTATGATGTGCACGCTCCAGTGGTTTACTTTGAAGCAAATAAAAAGTAAACTGCGTCGGCCGGGAATCGAATCCGGGCCACCCGCGTGGCAGGCGAGTATTCTACAACTGAACCACTGACGCGCTTGTCTCTCCGTAGATACAGCGTCGTACAGTGAAACTGTACTGACACAAGGCTATGACAGAGAACGGAGTGGATGAGCGAGTGCTGTAAGAGTCAAATAAAACTAATCAGTATAATGTGCACGCTCCAGTGGTTCACTTTGAAGCAAATAAAAAGTCAACTGCGTCGGCCGGGAATCGAACCCGGGCCACCCGCGTGGCAGGCGAGTATTCTACCACTGAACCACCGACGCGCTTGTCTCTCCGTAGATACAGCGTCGTACAGGGAAACTGTACTGACACAAGGCTATGACATACAACGGAGTGGATGAGCGAGTGCTGTAAGAGTCAAATAAAACTAATCAGTATGATGTGCACGCTCCAGTGGTTCACTTTGAAGCAAATAAAAAGTCAACTGCGTCGGCCGGGAATCGAATCCGGGCCACCCGCGTGGCAGGCGAGTATTCTACAACTGAACCACCGACGCGCTTGTCTCTCCGTAGATACAGCGTCGTACAGTGAAACTGTACTGACACAAGGCTATGACATACAACGGAGTGGATGAGCGAGTGCTGTAAGAGTCAAATAAAACTAATCAGTATGATGTGCACGCTCCAGTGGTTCACTTTGAAGCAAATAAAAAGTCAACTGCGTCGGCCGGGAATCGAACCCGGGCCACCCGCGTGGCAGGCGAGTATTCTACCGCTGAACCACCGACGCGCTTGTCTCTCCGTAGATACAGCGTCGTACAGTGAAACTGTACTGACACAAGGCTATGACATACAACGGAGTGGATGAGCGAGTGCTGTAAGAGTCAAATAAAACTAATCAGTATGATGTGCACGCTCCAGTGGTTCACTTTGAAGCAAATAAAAAGTCAACTGCGTCGGCCGGGAATCGAATCCGGGCCACCCGCGTGGCAAGCGAGTATTCTACCACTGAACCACCGACGCGC
Source organism: Amblyomma maculatum (assembly GCF_055883805.1). NCBI lineage: Eukaryota > Metazoa > Arthropoda > Arachnida > Ixodida > Ixodidae > Amblyomma > Amblyomma maculatum. The sequence continues at coordinate 138,272,063 of NC_139347.1, forward strand.
TTGTCTCTCCGTAGATACAGCGTCGTACAGTGAAACTGTACTGACACAAGGCTATGACATACAACGGAGTGGATGAGCGAGTGCTGTAAGAGTCAAATAAAACTAATCAGTATGATGTGCACGCTCCAGTGGTTCACTTTGAAGCAAATAAAAAGTCAACTGCGTCGGCCGGGAATCGAATCCGGGCCACCCGCGTGGCAGGCGAGTATTCTACCACTGAACCACCGACGCGCTTGTCTCTCCGTAGATACAGCGTAGTACAGTGAAACTGTACTGACACAAGGCTATGACAGACAACGGAGTGGATGAGCGAGTGCTGTAAGAGTCAAATAAAACTAATCAGTATGATGTGCACGCTCCAGTGGTTCACTTTGAAGCAAATAAAAAGTCAACTGCGTCGGCCGGGAATCGAATCCGGGCCACCCGCGTGGCAGGCGAGTATTCTACCACTGAACCACCGACGCGCTTGTCTCTCCGTAGATACAGCGTCGTACAGTGAAACTGTACTGACACAAGGCTATGACATACAACGGAGTGGATGAGCGAGTGCTGTAAGAGTCAAATAAAACTAATCAGTATGATGTGCACGCTCCAGTGGTTCACTTTGAAGCAAATAAAAAGTCAATTGCGTCGGCCGGGAATCGAATCCGGGCCACCCGCGTGGCAGGCGAGTATTCTACAACTGAACCACCGACGCGCTTGTCTCTCCGTAGATACAGCGTCGTACAGTGAAACTGTACTGACACAAGGCTATGACATACAACGGAGCGGATGAGCGAGTGCTGTAAGAGTCAAATAAAACTAATCAGTATGATGTGCACGCTCCAGTGGTTCACTTTGAAGAAATAAAAAGTCAACTGCGTCGGCCGGGAATCGAACCCGGGCCACCCGCGTGGCAGGCGAGTATTCTACCACTGAACCACCGACGCGCTTGTCTCTCCGTAGATACAGCGTCGTACAGTGAAACTGTACTGACACAAGGCTATGACATACAACGTAGTGGATGAGCGAGTGCTGTAAGAGTCAAATAAAACTAATCAGTATGATGTGCACGCTCCAGTGGTTCACTTTGAAGCAAATAAAAAGTCAATTGCGTCGGCCAGGAATCGAATCCGGGCCACCCGCGTGGCAGGCGAGTATTCTACCACTGAACCACCGACGTGCTTGTCTCTCCGTAGATACAGCGTCGTACAGTGAAACTGTACTGACACAAGGCTATGACAGACAACGGAGTGGATGAGCGAGTGCTGTAAGAGTCAAATAAAACTAATCAGTATGATGTGCACGCTGCAGTGGTTCACTTTGAAGCAAATAAAAAGTCAACTGCGTCGGCCGGGAATCGAATCCGGGCCACCCGCGTGGCAGGCGAGTATTCTACCACTGAACCACCGACGCGCTTGTCTCTCCGTAGATACAGCGTCGTACAGTGAAACTGTACTGACACAAGGCTATGACAGACAACGCAGTGGATGAGCGAGTGCTGTAAGAGTCAAATAAAACTAATCAGTATGATGTGCACGCTCCAGTGGTTCACTTTGAAGCAAATAAAAAGTCAACTGCGTCGGCCGGGAATCGAATCCGGTTCACCCTCGTGGCAGGCGAGTATTCTACCGCTGAACCACCGACGCGCTTGTCTCTCCGTAGATACAGCGTCGTACAGTGAAACTGTACTGACACAAGGCTATGACAGACAACGGAGTGGATGAGCGAGTGCTGTAAGAGTCAAATAAAACTAATCAGTATGATGTGCACGCTCCAGTGGTTCACTTTGAAGCAAATAAAAAGTCAACTGCGTCGGCCGGGAATCGAATCCGGGCCACCCGCGTGGCAGGCGAGTATTCTACCACTGAACCACCGACGCGCTTGTCTCTCCGTAGATACAGCGTCGTACAGTGAAACTGTACTGACACAAGGCTATGACAGACAACGGAGTGGATGAGCGAGTGCTGTAAGAGTCAAATAAAACTAATCAGTATGATGTGCACGCTCCAGTGGTTCACTTTGAAGCAAATAAAAAGTCAACTGCGTCGGCCGGGAATCGAATCCGGGCCACCCGCGTGGCAGGCGAGTATTCTACCACTGAACCACCGACGCGCTTGTCTCTCCGTAGATACAGCGTCGTACAGTGAAACTGTACTGACACAAGGCTATGACATACAACGGAGTGGATGAGCGAGTGCTGTAAGAGTCAAATAAAACTAATCAGTATAATGTGCACGCTCCAGTGGTTCACTTTGAAGCAAATAAAAAGTCAACTGCGTCGGCCGGGAATCGAATCCGGGCCACCCGCGCGGCAAGCGAGTATTCTGCCACTGAACCACCGACGCGCCTGTCTCTCCGTAGATACAGCGTCGTACAGTGAAACTGTACTGACACAAGGCTATGACATACAACGGAGTGGATGAGCGAGTGCTGTAAGAGTCAAATAAAACTAATCAGTATGATGTGCACGCTCCAGTGGTTCACTTTGAAGCAAATAAAAAGTCAACTGCTTCGGCCGGGAATCGAACCCGGGCCACCCGCGTGGCAGGCGAGTATTCTACCACTGAACCACCGACGCGCTTGTCTCTCCGTAGATACAGCGTCGTACAGTGAAACTGTACTGACACAAGGCTATGACATACAACGGAGTGGATGAGCGAGTGCTGTAAGAGTCAAATAAAACTAATCAGTATGATGTGCACGCTCCAGTGGTTCACTTTGAAGCAAATAAAAAGTCAACTGCGTCGGCCGGGAATCGAATCCGGGCCACCCGCGTGGCAGGCGAGTATTCTACAACTGAACCACCGACGCGCTTGTCTCTCCGTAGATACAGCGTCGTACAGTGAAACTGTACTGACACAAGGCTATGACATACAACGGAGTGGATGAGCGAGTGCTGTAAGAGTCAAATAAAACTAATCAGTATGATGTGCACGCTCCAGTGGTTCACTTTGAAGCAAATAAAAAGTCAACTGCGTCGGCCGGGAATCGAATCCGGGCCACCCGCGTGGCAGGCGAGTATTCTACCACTGAACCACCGACGCGCTTGTCTCTCCGTAGATACAGCGTCGTACAGTGAAACTGTACTGACACAAGGCTATGACAGACAACGGAGTGGATGAGCGAGTGCTGTAAGAGTCAAATAAAACTAATCAGTATGATGTGCACGCTCCAGTGGTTCACTTTGAAGCAAATAAAAAGTCAACTGCGTCGGCCGGGAATCGAATCCGGGCCACCCGCGTGGCAGGCGAGTATTCTACCACTGAACCACCGACGCGCTTGTCTCTCCGTAGATACAGCGTCGTACAGTGAAACTGTACTGACACAAGGCTATGACATACAACGGAGTGGATGAGCGAGTGCTGTAAGAGTCAAATAAAACTAATCAGTATAATGTGCACGCTCCAGTGGTTCACTTTGAAGCAAATAAAAAGTCAACTGCGTCGGCCGGGAATCGAATCCGGGCCACCCGCGCGGCAAGCGAGTATTCTGCCACTGAACCACCGACGCGCCTGTCTCTCCGTAGATACAGCGTCGTACAGTGAAACTGTACTGACACAAGGCTATGACATACAACGGAGTGGATGAGCGAGTGCTGTAAGAGTCAAATAAAACTAATCAGTATGATGTGCACGCTCCAGTGGTTCACTTTGAAGCAAATAAAAAGTCAACTGCGTCGGCCGGGAATCGAACCCGGGCCACCCGCGTGGCAGGCGAGTATTCTACCACTGAACCACCGACGCGCTTGTCTCTCCGTAGATACAGCGTCGTACAGGGAAACTGTACTGACACAAGGCTATGACATACAACGGAGTGGATGAGCGAGTGCTGTAAGAGTCAAATAAAACTAATCAGTATGATGTGCACGCTCCAGTGGTTCACTTTGAAGCAAATAAAAAGTCAACTGCGTCGGCCGGGAATCGAATCCGGGCCACCCGCGTGGCAGGCGAGTATTCTACAACTGAACCACCGACGCGCTTGTCTCTCCGTAGATACAGCATCGTACAGTGAAACTGTACTGACACAAGGCTATGACATACAACGGAGTGGATGAGCGAGTGCTGTAAGAGTCAAATAAAACTAATCAGTATGATGTGCACGCTCCAGTGGTTCACTTTGAAGCAAATAAAAAGTCAACTGCGTCGGCCGGGAATCGAACCCGGGCCACCCGCGTGGCAGGCGAGTATTCTACCGCTGAACCACCGACGCGCTTGTCTCTCCGTAGATACAGCGTCGTACAGTGAAACTGTACTGACACAAGGCTATGACATACAACGGAGTGGATGAGCGAGTGCTGTAAGAGTCAAATAAAACTAATCAGTATGATGTGCACGCTCCAGTGGTTCACTTTGAAGCAAATAAAAAGTCAACTGCGTCGGCCGGGAATCGAATCCGGGCCACCCGCGTGGCAAGCGAGTATTCTACCACTGAACCACCGACGCGCTTGTCTCTCCGTAGATACAGCGTCGTACAGTGAAACTGTACTGACACAAGGCTATGACATACAACGGAGTGGATGAGCGAGTGCTGTAAGAGTCAAATAAAACTAATCAGTATGATGTGCACGCTCCAGTGGTTCACTTTGAAGCAAATAAAAAGTCAACTGCGTCGGCCGGGAATCGAATCCGGGCCACCCGCGCGGCAAGCGAGTATTCTGCCACTGAACCACCGACGCGCCTGTCTCTCCGTAGATACAGCGTCGTACAGTGAAACAGTACTGACACAAGGCTATGACATACAACGGAGTGGATGAGCGAGTGCTGTAAGAGTCAAATAAAACTAATCAGTATGATGTGCACGCTCCAGTGGTTCACTTTGAAGCAAATAAAAAGTCAACTGCTTCGGCCGGGAATCGAACCCGGGCCACCCGCGTGGCAGGCGAGTATTCTACCACTGAACCACCGACGCGCTTGTCTCTCCGTAGATACAGCGTCGTACAGTGAAACTGTACTGACACAAGGCTGTGACATACAACGGAGTGGATGAGCGAGTGCTGTAAGAGTCAAATAAAACTAATCAGTATGATGTGCACGCTCCAGTGGTTCACTTTGAAGCAAATAAAAAGTCAACTGCGTCGGCCGGGAATCGAATCCGGGCCACCCGCGTGGCAGGCGAGTATTCTACAACTGAACCACCGACGCGCTTGTCTCTCCGTAGATACAGCGTCGTACAGTGAAACTGTACTGACACAAGGCTATGACATACAACGGAGTGGATGAGCGAGTGCTGTAAGAGTCAAATAAAACTAATCAGTATGATGTGCACGCTCCAGTGGTTCACTTTGAAGCAAATAAAAAGTCAACTGCGTCGGCCGGGAATCGAATCCGGTTCACCCTCGTGGCAGGCGAGTATTGTACAACTGAACCACCGACGCGCTTGTCTCTCCGTAGATACAGCGTCGTACAGTGAAACTGTACTTACACAAGGCTATGACATACAACGGAGTGGATGAGCGAGTGCTGTAAGAGTCAAATAAAACTAATCAGTATGATGTGCACGCTCCAGTGGTTCACTTTGAAGCAAATAAAAAGTCAACTGCGTCGGCCGGGAATCGAATCCGGGCCACCCGCGTGGCAGGCCAGTATTCTACCACTGAACCACCGACGCGCTTGTCTCTCCGTAGATACAGCGTCGTACAGTGAAACTGTACTGACACAAGGATATGACATACAACGGAGTGGATGAGCGAGTGCTGTAAGAGTCAAATAAAACTAATCAGTATGATGCGCACGCTCCAGTGGTTCACTTTGAAGCAAATAAAAAGTCAACTGCGTCGGCCGGGAATCGAACCCGGGCCACCCGCGTGGCAGGCGAGTATTCTACCACTGAACCACCGACGCGCTTGTCTCTCCGTAGATACAGCGTCGTACAGTGAAACTGTACTGACACAAGGCTATGACATACAACGGAGTGGATGAGCGAGTGCTGTAAGAGTCAAATAAAACTAATCAGTATGATGTGCACGCTCCAGTGGTTCACTTTGAAGCAAATAAAAAGTCAACTGCGTCGGCCGGGAATCGAATCCGGGCCACCCGCGTGGCAGGCGAGTATTCTACCACTGAACCACCGACGCGCTTGTCTCTCCGTAGATACAGCGTAGTACAGTGAAACTGTACTGACACAAGGCTATGACAGACAACGGAGTGGATGAGCGAGTGCTGTAAGAGTCAAATAAAACTAATCAGTATGATGTGCACGCTCCAGTGGTTCACTTTGAAGCAAATAAAAAGTCAACTGCGTCGGCCGGGAATCGAATCCGGGCCACCCGCGTGGCAGGCGAGTATTCTACCACTGAACCACCGACGCGCTTGTCTCTCCGTAGATACAGCGTCGTACAGTGAAACTGTACTGACACAAGGCTATGACATACAACGGAGTGGATGAGCGAGTGCTGTAAGAGTCAAATAAAACTAATCAGTATGATGTGCACGCTCCAGTGGTTCACTTTGAAGCAAATAAAAAGTCAATTGCGTCGGCCGGGAATCGAATCCGGGCCACCCGCGTGGCAGGCGAGTATTCTACAACTGAACCACCGACGCGCTTGTCTCTCCGTAGATACAGCGTCGTACAGTGAAACTGTACTGACACAAGGCTATGACATACAACGGAGCGGATGAGCGAGTGCTGTAAGAGTCAAATAAAACTAATCAGTATGATGTGCACGCTCCAGTGGTTCACTTTGAAGAAATAAAAAGTCAACTGCGTCGGCCGGGAATCGAACCCGGGCCACCCGCGTGGCAGGCGAGTATTCTACCACTGAACCACCGACGCGCTTGTCTCTCCGTAGATACAGCGTCGTACAGTGAAACTGTACTGACACAAGGCTATGACATACAACGTAGTGGATGAGCGAGTGCTGTAAGAGTCAAATAAAACTAATCAGTATGATGTGCACGCTCCAGTGGTTCACTTTGAAGCAAATAAAAAGTCAATTGCGTCGGCCAGGAATCGAATCCGGGCCACCCGCGTGGCAGGCGAGTATTCTACCACTGAACCACCGACGTGCTTGTCTCTCCGTAGATACAGCGTCGTACAGTGAAACTGTACTGACACAAGGCTATGACAGACAACGGAGTGGATGAGCGAGTGCTGTAAGAGTCAAATAAAACTAATCAGTATGATGTGCACGCTGCAGTGGTTCACTTTGAAGCAAATAAAAAGTCAACTGCGTCGGCCGGGAATCGAATCCGGGCCACCCGCGTGGCAGGCGAGTATTCTACCACTGAACCACCGACGCGCTTGTCTCTCCGTAGATACAGCGTCGTACAGTGAAACTGTACTGACACAAGGCTATGACAGACAACGCAGTGGATGAGCGAGTGCTGTAAGAGTCAAATAAAACTAATCAGTATGATGTGCACGCTCCAGTGGTTCACTTTGAAGCAAATAAAAAGTCAACTGCGTCGGCCGGGAATCGAATCCGGTTCACCCTCGTGGCAGGCGAGTATTGTACAACTGAACCACCGACGCGCTTGTCTCTCCGTAGATACAGCGTCGTACAGTGAAACTGTACTTACACAAGGCTATGACATACAACGGAGTGGATGAGCGAGTGCTGTAAGAGTCAAATAAAACTAATCAGTATGATGTGCACGCTCCAGTGGTTCACTTTGAAGCAAATAAAAAGTCAACTGCGTCGGCCGGGAATCGAATCCGGGCCACCCGCGTGGCAGGCCAGTATTCTACCACTGAACCACCGACGCGCTTGTCTCTCCGTAGATACAGCGTCGTACAGTGAAACTGTACTGACACAAGGCTATGACATACAACGGAGTGGATGAGCGAGTGCTGTAAGGGTCAAATAAAACTAATCAGTGTGATGTGCACGCTCCAGTGGTTCACTTTGAAGCAAATAAAAAGTCAACTGCGTCGGCCGGGAATCGAATCCGGGCCACCTGCGTGGCAGGCGAGTATTCTACCACTGAACCACCGACGCGCGTGTCTCTCTATAGATACAGTGTCGTACAGTGAAACTGTACTGACACAAGGCTATGACATATAACGGAGTGGATGAGCGAGTGCTGTAAGAGTCAAATAAAACTAATCAGTATGATGTGCACGCTCCAGTGGTTCACTTTGAAGCAAATAAAAAGTCAACTGCGTCGGCCGGGAATCGAACCCGGGCCACCCGCGTGGCAGGCGAGTATTCTACCGCTGAACCACCGACGCGCTTGTCTCTCCGTAGATACAGCGTCGTACAGTGAAACTGTACTGACACAAGGCTATGACAGACAACGGAGTGGATGAGCGAGTGCTGTAAGAGTCAAATAAAACTAATCAGTATGATGTGCACGCTCCAGTGGTTCACTTTGAAGCAAATAAAAAGTCAACTGCGTCGGCCGGGAATCGAATCCGGGCCACCCGCGTGTCAGGCGAGTATTCTACCACTGAACCACCGACGCGCTTGTCTCTCCGTAGATACAGCGTCGTACAGTGAAACTGTACTGACACAAGGCTATGACAGACAACGGAGTGGATGAGCGAGTGCTGTAAGAGTCAAATAAAACTAATCAGTATGATGTGCACGCTCCAGTGGTTCACTTTGAAGCAAATAAAAAGTCAACTGCGTCGGCCGGGAATCGAATCCGGGCCACCCGCGTGGCAGGCGAGTATTCTACCACTGAACCACCGACGCGCTTGTCTCTCCGTAGATACAGCGTCGTACAGTGAAACTGTACTGACACAAGGCTATGACATACAACGGAGTGGATGAGCGAGTGCTGTAAGAGTCAAATAAAACTAATCAGTATAATGTGCACGCTCCAGTGGTACACTTTGAAGCAAATAAAAAGTCAACTGCGTCGGCCGGGAATCGAATCCGGGCCACCCGCGCGGCAAGCGAGTATTCTGCCACTGAACCACCGACGCGCCTGTCTCTCCGTAGATACAGCGTCGTACAGTGAAACTGTACTGACACAAGGCTATGACATACAACGGAGTGGATGAGCGAGTGCTGTAAGAGTCAAATAAAACTAATCAGTATGATGTGCACGCTCCAGTGGTTCACTTTGAAGCAAATAAAAAGTCAACTGCTTCGGCCGGGAATCGAACCCGGGCCACCCGCGTGGCAGGCGAGTATTCTACCACTGAACCACCGACGCGCTTGTCTCTCCGTAGATACAGCGTCGTACAGTGAAACTGTACTGACACAAGGCTATGACATACAACGGAGTGGATGAGCGAGTGCTGTAAGAGTCAAATAAAACTAATCAGTATGATGTGCACGCTCCAGTGGTTCACTTTGAAGCAAATAAAAAGTCAACTGCGTCGGCCGGGAATCGAATCCGGGCCACCCGCGTGGCAGGCGAGTATTCTACAACTGAACCACCGACGCGCTTGTCTCTCCGTAGATACAGCGTCGTACAGTGAAACTGTACTGACACAAGGCTATGACATACAACGGAGTGGATGAGCGAGTGCTGTAAGAGTCAAATAAAACTAATCAGTATGATGTGCACGCTCCAGTGGTTCACTTTGAAGCAAATAAAAAGTCAACTGCGTCGGCCGGGAATCGAATCCGGGCCACCCGCGTGGCAGGCGAGTATTCTACCACTGAACCACCGACGCGCTTGTCTCTCCGTAGATACAGCGTCGTACAGTGAAACTGTACTGACACAAGGCTATGACAGACAACGGAGTGGATGAGCGAGTGCTGTAAGAGTCAAATAAAACTAATCAGTATGATGTGCACGCTCCAGTGGTTCACTTTGAAGCAAATAAAAAGTCAACTGCGTCGGCCGGGAATCGAATCCGGGCCACCCGCGTGGCAGGCGAGTATTCTACCACTGAACCACCGACGCGCTTGTCTCTCCGTAGATACAGCGTCGTACAGTGAAACTGTACTGACACAAGGCTATGACATACAACGGAGTGGATGAGCGAGTGCTGTAAGAGTCAAATAAAACTAATCAGTATAATGTGCACGCTCCAGTGGTTCACTTTGAAGCAAATAAAAAGTCAACTGCGTCGGCCGGGAATCGAATCCGGGCCACCCGCGCGGCAAGCGAGTATTCTGCCACTGAACCACCGACGCGCCTGTCTCTCCGTAGATACAGCGTCGTACAGTGAAACTGTACTGACACAAGGCTATGACATACAACGGAGTGGATGAGCGAGTGCTGTAAGAGTCAAATAAAACTAATCAGTATGATGTGCACGCTCCAGTGGTTCACTTTGAAGCAAATAAAAAGTCAACTGCTTCGGCCGGGAATCGAACCCGGGCCACCCGCGTGGCAGGCGAGTATTCTACCACTGAACCACCGACGCGCTTGTCTCTCCGTAGATACAGCGTCGTACAGTGAAACTGTACTGACACAAGGCTGTGACATACAACGGAGTGGATGAGCGAGTGCTGTAAGAGTCAAATAAAACTAATCAGTATGATGTGCACGCTCCAGTGGTTCACTTTGAAGCAAATAAAAAGTCAACTGCGTCGGCCGGGAATCGAATCCGGGCCACCCGCGTGGCAGGCGAGTATTCTACAACTGAACCACCGACGCGCTTGTCTCTCCGTAGATACAGCGTCGTACAGTGAAACTGTACTGACACAAGGCTATGACATACAACGGAGTGGATGAGCGAGTGCTGTAAGAGTCAAATAAAACTAATCAGTATGATGTGCACGCTCCAGTGGTTCACTTTGAAGCAAATAAAAAGTCAACTGCGTCGGCCGGGAATCGAATCCGGGCCACCCGCGTGGCAGGCGAGTATTCTACCACTGAACCACCGACGCGCTTGTCTCTCCGTAGATACAGCGTCGTACAGTGAAACTGTACTGACACAAGGCTATGACAGACAACGGAGTGGATGAGCGAGTGCTGTAAGAGTCAAATAAAACTAATCAGTATGATGTGCACGCTCCAGTGGTTCACTTTGAAGCAAATAAAAAGTCAACTGCGTCGGCCGGGAATCGAATCCGGGCCACCCGCGTGGCAGGCGAGTATTCTACCACTGAACCACCGACGCGCTTGTCTCTCCGTAGATACAGCGTCGTACAGTGAAACTGTACTAACACAAGGCTATGACATACAACGGAGTGGATGAGCGAGTGCTGTAAGAGTCAAATAAAACTAACCAGTATGATGTGCACGCTCCAGTGGTTCACTTTGAAGCAAATAAAAAGTCAACTGCGTCGGCCGGGAATCGAATCCGGGCCACCCGCGCGGCAAGCGAGTATTCTGCCACTGAACCACCGACGCGCCTGTCTCTCCGTAGATACAGCGTCGTACAGTGAAACTGTACTGACACAAGGCTATGACATACAACGGAGTGGATGAGCGAGTGCTGTAAGAGTCAAATAAAACTAATCAGTATGATGTGCACGCTCCAGTGGTTCACTTTGAAGCAAATAAAAAGTCAACTGCTTCGGCCGGGAATCGAACCCGGGCCACCCGCGTGGCAGGCGAGTATTCTACCACTGAACCACCGACGCGCTTGTCTCTCCGTAGATACAGCGTCGTACAGTGAAACTGTACTGACACAAGGCTATGACATACAACGGAGTGGATGAGCGAGTGCTGTAAGAGTCAAATAAAACTAATCAGTATGATGTGCACGCTCCAGTGGTTCACTTTGAAGCAAATAAAAAGTCAACTGCGTCGGCCGGGAATCGAATCCGGGCCACCCGCGTGGCAGGCGAGTATTCTACAACTGAACCACCGACGCGCTTGTCTCTCCGTAGATACAGCGTCGTACAGTGAAACTGTACTGACACAAGGCTATGACATACAACGGAGTGGATGAGCGAGTGCTGTAAGAGTCAAATAAAACTAATCAGTATGATGTGCACGCTCCAGTGGTTCACTTTGAAGCAAATAAAAAGTCAACTGCGTCGGCCGGGAATCGAATCCGGTTCACCCTCGTGGCAGGCGAGTATTGTACAACTGAACCACCGACGCGCTTGTCTCTCCGTAGATACAGCGTCGTACAGTGAAACTGTACTTACACAAGGCTATGACATACAACGGAGTGGATGAGCGAGTGCTGTAAGAGTCAAATAAAACTAATCAGTATGATGTGCACGCTCCAGTGGTTCACTTTGAAGCAAATAAAAAGTCAACTGCGTCGGCCGGGAATCGAATCCGGTTCACCCTCGTGGCAGGCGAGTATTGTACAACTGAACCACCGACGCGCTTGTCTCTCCGTAGATACAGCGTCGTACAGTGAAACTGTACTTACACAAGGCTATGACATACAACGGAGTGGATGAGCGAGTGCTGTAAGAGTCAAATAAAACTAATCAGTATGATGTGCACGCTCCAGTGGTTCACTTTGAAGCAAATAAAAAGTCAACTGCGTCGGCCGGGAATCGAATCCGGGCCACCCGCGTGGCAGGCCAGTATTCTACCACTGAACCACCGACGCGCTTGTCTCTCCGTAGATACAGCGTCGTACAGTGAAACTGTACTGACACAAGGCTATGACATACAGCGGAGTGGATGAGCGAGTGCTGTAAGAGTCAAATAAAACTAATCAGTATGATGTGCACGCTCCAGTGGTTCACTTTGAAGCAGATAAAAAGTCAACTGCGTCGGCCGGGAATCGAATCCGGGCCACCCGCGTGGCAGGCGAGTATTCTACAACTGAAACACCGACGCGCTTGTCTCTCCGTAGATACAGCGTCGTACAGTGAAACTGTACTGACACAAGGCTATGACATACAACGGAGTGGATGAGCGAGTGCTGTAAGAGTCAAATAAAACTAATCAGTATGATGCGCACGCTCCAGTGGTTCACTTTGAAGCAAATAAAAAGTCAACTGCGTCGGCCGGGAATCGAACCCGGGCCACCCGCGTGGCAGGCGAGTATTCTACCACTGAACCACCGACGCGCTTGTCTCTCCGTAGATACAGCGTCGTACAGTGAAACTGTACTGACACAAGGCTATGACATACAACGGAGTGGATGAGCGAGTGCTGTAAGAGTCAAATAAAACTAATCAGTATGATGTGCACGCTCCCTGTGGTTCACTTTGAAGCAAATAAAAAGTCAACTGCGTCGGCCGGGAATCGAATCCGGGCCACCCGCGTGGCAGGCGAGTATTCTACCACTGAACCACCGACGCGCTTGTCTCTCCGTAGATACAGCGTAGTACAGTGAAACTGTACTGACACAAGGCTATGACAGACAACGGAGCGGATGAGCGAGTGCTGTAAGAGTCAAATAAAACTAATCAGTATGATGTGCACGCTCCAGTGGTTCACTTTGAAGCAAATAAAAAGTCAACTGCGTCGGCCGGGAATCGAATCCGGGCCACCCGCGTGGCAGGCGAGTATTCTACCACTGAACCACCGACGCGCTTGTCTCTCCGTAGATACAGCGTCGTACAGTGAAACTGTACTGACACGAGGCTATGACATACAACGGAGTGGATGAGCGAGTGCTGTAAGAGTCAAATAAAACTAATCAGTATGATGTGCACGCTCCAGTGGTTCACTTTGAAGCAAATAAAAAGTCAACTGCTTCGGCCGGGAATCGAATCCGGGCCACCCGCGTTGCAGGCGAGTATTCTGCCACTGAACCACCGACGCGCCTGTCTCTCCGTAGATACAGCGTCGTACAGTGAAACTGTACTGACACAAGGCTATGACATACAACGGAGTGGATGAGCGAGTGCTGTAAGAGTCAAATAAAACTAATCAGTATGATGTGCACGCTCCAGTGGTTCACTTTGAAGCAAATAAAAAGTCAACTGCGTCGGCCGGGAATCGAATCCGGTTCACCCTCGTGGCAGGCGAGTATTGTACAACTGAACCACCGACGCGCTTGTCTCTCCGTAGATACAGCGTCGTACAGTGAAACTGTACTTACACAAGGCTATGACATACAACGGAGTGGATGAGCGAGTGCTGTAAGAGTCAAATAAAACTAATCAGTATGATGTGCACGCTCCAGTGGTTCACTTTGAAGCAAATAAAAAGTCAACTGCGTCGGCCGGGAATCGAATCCGGGCCACCCGCGTGGCAGGCCAGTATTCTACCACTGAACCACCGACGCGCTTGTCTCTCCGTAGATACAGCGTCGTACAGTGAAACTGTACTGACACAAGGCTATGACATACAACGGAGTGGATGAGCGAGTGCTGTAAGAGTCAAATAAAACTAATCAGTATGATGTGCACGCTCCAGTGGTTCACTTTGAAGCAAATAAAAAGTAAACTGCGTCGGCCGGGAATCGAATCCGGGCCACCCGCGTGGCAGGCGAGTATTCTACAACTGAACCACCGACGCGCTTGTCTCTCCGTAGATACAGCGTCGTACAGTGAAACTGTACTGACACAAGGCTATGACAGAGAACGGAGTGGATGAGCGAGTGCTGTAAGAGTCAAATAAAACTAATCAGTATAATGTGCACGCTCCAGTGGTTCACTTTGAAGCAAATAAAAAGTCAACTGCTTCGGCCGGGAATCGAACCCGGGCCACCCGCGTGGCAGGCGAGTATTCTACCACTGAACCACCGACGCGCTTGTCTCTCCGTAGACACAGCGTCGTACAGTGAAACTGTACTGACACAAGGCTATGACAGAGAACGGAGTGGATGAGCGAGTGCTGTAAGAGTCAAATAAAACTAATCAGTATAATGTGCACGCTCCAGTGGTTCACTTTGAAGCAAATAAAAAGTCAACTGCGTCGGCCGGGAATCGAACCCGGGCCACCCGCGTGGCAGGCGAGTATTCTACCACTGAACCACCGACGCGCTTGTCTCTCCGTAGATACAGCGTCGTACAGGGAAACTGTACTGACACAAGGCTATGACATACAACGGAGTGGATGAGCGAGTGCTGTAAGAGTCAAATAAAACTAATCAGTATGATGTGCACGCTCCAGTGGTTCACTTTGAAGCAAATAAAAAGTCAACTGCGTCGGCCGGGAATCGAATCCGGGCCACCCGCGTGGCAGGCGAGTATTCTACAACTGAACCACCGACGCGCTTGTCTCTCCGTAGATACAGCGTCGTACAGTGAAACTGTACTGACACAAGGCTATGACATACAACGGAGTGGATGAGCGAGTGCTGTAAGAGTCAAAAAAAACTAATCAGTATGATGTGCACGCTCCAGTGGTTCACTTTGAAGCAAATAAAAAGTCAACTGCGTCGGCCGGGAATCGAACCCGGGCCACCCGCGTGGCAGGCGAGTATTCTACCGCTGAACCACCGACGCGCTTGTCTCTCCGTAGATACAGCGTCGTACAGTGAAACTGTACTGACACAAGGCTATGACATACAACGGAGTGGATGAGCGAGTGCTGTAAGAGTCAAATAAAACTAATCAGTATGATGTGCACGCTCCAGTGGTTCACTTTGAAGCAAATAAAAAGTCAACTGCGTCGGCCGGGAATCGAATCCGGGCCACCCGCGTGGCAGGCGAGTATTCTACCACTGAACCACCGACGCGCTTGTCTCTCCGTAGATACAGCGTCGTACAGTGAAACTGTACTGACACAAGGCTATGACAGACAACGGAGTGGATGAGCGAGTGCTGTAAGAGTCAAATAAAACTAATCAGTATGATGTGCACGCTCCAGTGGTTCACTTTGAATCAAATAAAAAGTCAACTGCGTCGGCCGGGAATCGAATCCGGGCCACCCGCGTGGCAGGCGAGTATTCTACCACTGAACCACCGACGCGCTTGTCTCTCCGTAGATACAGCGTCGTACAGTGAAACTGTACTGACACAAGGCTATGACATACAACGGAGTGGATGAGCGAGTGCTGTAAGAGTCAAATAAAACTAATCAGTATGATGTGCACGCTCCAGTGGTTCACTTTGAAGCAAATAAAAAGTCAACTGCGTCGGCCGGGAATCGAATCCGGGCCACCCGCGCGGCAAGCGAGTATTCTGCCACTGAACCACCGACGCGCCTGTCTCTCCGTAGATACAGCGTCGTACAGTGAAACTGTACTGACACAAGGCTATGACATACAACGGAGTGGATGAGCGAGTGCTGTAAGAGTCAAATAAAACTAATCAGTATGATGTGCACGCTCCAGTGGTTCACTTTGAAGCAAATAAAAAGTCAACTGCTTCGGCCGGGAATCGAACCCGGGCCACCCGCGTGGCAGGCGAGTATTCTACCACTGAACCACCGACGCGCTTGTCTCTCCGTAGATACAGCGTCGTACAGTGAAACTGTACTGACACAAGGCTATGACATACAACGGAGTGGATGAGCGAGTGCTGTAAGAGTCAAATAAAACTAATCAGTATGATGTGCACGCTCCAGTGGTTCACTTTGAAGCAAATAAAAAGTCAACTGCGTCGGCCGGGAATCGAATCCGGGCCACCCGCGTGGCAGGCGAGTATTCTACAACTGAACCACCGACGCGCTTGTCTCTCCGTAGATACAGCGTCGTACAGTGAAACTGTACTGACACAAGGCTATGACATACAACGGAGTGGATGAGCGAGTGCTGTAAGAGTCAAATAAAACTAATCAGTATGATGTGCACGCTCCAGTGGTTCACTTTGAAGCAAATAAAAAGTCAACTGCGTCGGCCGGGAATCGAATCCGGTTCACCCTCGTGGCAGGCGAGTATTGTACAACTGAACCACCGACGCGCTTGTCTCTCCGTAGATACAGCGTCGTACAGTGAAACTGTACTTACACAAGGCTATGACATACACCGGAGTGGATGAGCGAGTGCTGTAAGAGTCAAATAAAACTAATCAGTATGATGTGCACGCTCCAGTGGTTCACTTTGAAGCAAATAAAAAGTCAACTGCGTCGGCCGGGAATCGAATCCGGGCCACCCGCGTGGCAGGCCAGTATTCTACCACTGAACCACCGACGCGCTTGTCTCTCCGTAGATACAGCGTCGTACAGTGAAACTGTACTGACACAAGGCTATGACATACAACGGAGTGGATGAGCGAGTGCTGTAAGAGTCAAATAAAACTAATCAGTATGATGTGCACGCTCCAGTGGTTCACTTTGAAGCAAATAAAAAGTAAACTGCGTCGGCCGGGAATCGAATCCGGGCCACCCGCGTGGCAGGCGAGTATTCTACAACTGAACCACCGACGCGCTTGTCTCTCCGTAGATACAGCGTCGTACAGTGAAACTGTACTGACACAAGGCTATGACAGAGAACGGAGTGGATGAGCGAGTGCTGTAAGAGTCAAATAAAACTAATCAGTATAATGTGCACGCTCCAGTGGTTCACTTTGAAGCAAATAAAAAGTCAACTGCTTCGGCCGGGAATCGAACCCGGGCCACCCGCGTGGCAGGCGAGTATTCTACCACTGAACCACCGACGCGCTTGTCTCTCCGTAGATACAGCGTCGTACAGTGAAACTGTACTGACACAAGGCTATGACATACAACGGAGTGGATGAGCGAGTGCTGTAAGAGTCAAATAAAACTAATCAGTATGATGTGCACGCTCCAGTGGTTCACTTTGAAGCAAATAAAAACTCAACTGCGTCGGCCGGGAATCGAATCCGGGCCACCCGCGTGGCAGGCGAGTATTCTACAACTGAACCACCGACGCGCTTGTCTCTCCGTAGATACAGCGTCGTACAGTGAAACTGTACTGACACAAGGCTATGACATACAACGGAGTGGATGAGCGAGTGCTGTAAGAGTCAAATAAAACTAATCAGTATGGTGCGCACACTCCAGTGGTTCACTTTGAAGCAAATAAAAAGTCAACTGCGTCGGCCGGGAATCGAACCCGGGCCACCCGCGTGGCAGGCAGTATTCTACCACTGAACCACCGACGCGCTTGTCTCTCCGTAGATACAGCGTCGTACAGTGAAACTGTACTGACACAAGGCTATGACATACAACGGAGTGGATGAGCGAGTGCTGTAAGAGTCAAATAAAACTGATCAGTATGATGTGCACGCTCCAGTGGTTCACTTTGAAGCAAATAAAAAGTCAACTGCGTCGGCCGGGAATCGAATCCGGGCCACCCGCGTGGCAGGCGAGTATTCTACCTCTGAACCACCGACGCGCTTGTCTCTCCGTAGATACAGCGTAGTACAGTGAAACTGTACTGACACAAGGCTATGACAGACAACGGAGTGGATGAGCGAGTGCTGTAAGAGTCAAATAAAACTAATCAGTATGATGTGCACGCTCCAGTGGTTCACTTTGAAGCAAATAAAAAGTCAACTGCGTCGGCCGGGAATCGAATCCGGGCCACCCGCGTGGCAGGCGAGTATTCTACCACTGAACCACCGACGCGCTTGTCTCTCCGTAGATACAGCGTCGTACAGTGAAACTGTACTGACACAAGGCTATGACATACAACGGAGTGGATGAGCGAGTGCTGTAAGAGTCAAATAAAACTAATCAGTATGATGTGCACGCTCCAGTGGTTCACTTTGAAGCAAATAAAAAGTCAATTGCGTCGGCCGGGAATCGAATCCGGGCCACCCGCGTGGCAGGCGAGTATTCTACAACTGAACCACCGACGCGCTTGTCTCTCCGTAGATACAGCGTCGTACAGTGAAACTGTACTGACACAAGGCTATGACATACAACGGAGCGGATGAGCGAGTGCTGTAAGAGTCAAATAAAACTAATCAGTATGATGTGCACGCTCCAGTGGTTCACTTTGAAGCAAATAAAAAGTCAACTGCGTCGGCCGGGAATCGAACCCGGGCCACCCGCGTGGCAGGCGAGTATTCTACCACTGAACCACCGACGCGCTTGTCTCTCCGTAGATACAGCGTCGTACAGTGAAACTGTACTGACACAAGGCTATGACATACAACGGAGTGTATGAGCGAGTGCTGTAAGAGTCAAATAAAACTAATCAGTATGATGTGCACGCTCCAGTGGTTCACTTTGAAGCAAATAAAAAGTCAATTGCGTCGGCCAGGAATCGAATCCGGGCCACCCGCGTGGCAGGCGAGTATTCTACCACTGAACCACCGACGTGCTTGTCTCTCCGTAGATACAGCGTCGTACAGTAAAACTGTACTGACACAAGGCTATGACAGACAACGGAGTGGATGAGCGAGTGCTGTAAGAGTCAAATAAAACTAATCAGTATGATGTGCACGCTGCAGTGGTTCACTTTGAAGCAAATAAAAAGTCAACTGCGTCGGCCGGGAATCGAATCCGGGCCACCCGCGTGGCAGGCGAGTATTCTACCACTGAACCACCGACGCGCTTGTCTCTCCGTAGATACAGCGTCGTACAGTGAAACTGTACTGACACAAGGCTATGACAGACAACGCAGTGGATGAGCGAGTGCTGTAAGAGTCAAATAAAACTAATCAGTATGATGTGCACGCTCCAGTGGTTCACTTTGAAGCAAATAAAAAGTCAACTGCGTCGGCCGGGAATCGAATCCGGGCCACCCGCGTGGCAGGCCAGTATTCTACCACTGAACCACCGACGCGCTTGTCTCTCCGTAGATACAGCGTCGTACAGTGAAACTGTACTGACACAAGGCTATGACATACAACGGAGTGGATGAGCGAGTGCTGTAAGAGTCAAATAAAACTAATCAGTATGATGTGCACGCTCCAGTGGTTCACTTTGAAGCAGATAAAAAGTCAACTGCGTCGGCCGGGAATCGAATCCGGGCCACCCGCGTGGCAGGCGAGTATTCTACAACTGAAACACCGACGCGCTTGTCTCTCCGTAGATACAGCGTCGTACAGTGAAACTGTACTGACACAAGGCTATGACATACAACGGAGTGGATGAGCGAGTGCTGTAAGAGTCAAATAAAACTAATCAGTATGATGCGCACGCTCCAGTGGTTCACTTTGAAGCAAATAAAAAGTCAACTGCGTCGGCCGGGAATCGAACCCGGGCCACCCGCGTGGCAGGCGAGTATTCTACCACTGAACCACCGACGCGCTTGTCTCTCCGTAGATACAGCGTCGTACAGTGAAACTGTACTGACACAAGGCTATGACATACAACGGAGTGGATGAGCGAGTGCTGTAAGAGTCAAATAAAACTAATCAGTATGATGTGCACGCTCCCTGTGGTTCACTTTGAAGCAAATAAAAAGTCAACTGCGTCGGCCGGGAATCGAATCCGGGCCACCCGCGTGGCAGGCGAGTATTCTACCACTGAACCACCGACGCGCTTGTCTCTCCGTAGATACAGCGTAGTACAGTGAAACTGTACTGACACAAGGCTATGACAGACAACGGAGCGGATGAGCGAGTGCTGTAAGAGTCAAATAAAACTAATCAGTATGATGTGCACGCTCCAGTGGTTCACTTTGAAGCAAATAAAAAGTCAACTGCGTCGGCCGGGAATCGAATCCGGGCCACCCGCGTGGCAGGCGAGTATTCTACCACTGAACCACCGACGCGCTTGTCTCTCCGTAGATACAGCGTCGTACAGTGAAACTGTACTGACACGAGGCTATGACATACAACGGAGTGGATGAGCGAGTGCTGTAAGAGTCAAATAAAACTAATCAGTATGATGTGCACGCTCCAGTGGTTCACTTTGAAGCAAATAAAAAGTCAACTGCTTCGGCCGGGAATCGAATCCGGGCCACCCGCGTTGCAGGCGAGTATTCTGCCACTGAACCACCGACGCGCCTGTCTCTCCGTAGATACAGCGTCGTACAGTGAAACTGTACTGACACAAGGCTATGACATACAACGGAGTGGATGAGCGAGTGCTGTAAGAGTCAAATAAAACTAATCAGTATGATGTGCACGCTCCAGTGGTTCACTTTGAAGCAAATAAAAAGTCAACTGCGTCGGCCGGGAATCGAATCCGGTTCACCCTCGTGGCAGGCGAGTATTGTACAACTGAACCACCGACGCGCTTGTCTCTCCGTAGATACAGCGTCGTACAGTGAAACTGTACTTACACAAGGCTATGACATACAACGGAGTGGATGAGCGAGTGCTGTAAGAGTCAAATAAAACTAATCAGTATGATGTGCACGCTCCAGTGGTTCACTTTGAAGCAAATAAAAAGTCAACTGCGTCGGCCGGGAATCGAATCCGGGCCACCCGCGTGGCAGGCCAGTATTCTACCACTGAACCACCGACGCGCTTGTCTCTCCGTAGATACAGCGTCGTACAGTGAAACTGTACTGACACAAGGCTATGACATACAACGGAGTGGATGAGCGAGTGCTGTAAGAGTCAAATAAAACTAATCAGTATGATGTGCACGCTCCAGTGGTTCACTTTGAAGCAAATAAAAAGTAAACTGCGTCGGCCGGGAATCGAATCCGGGCCACCCGCGTGGCAGGCGAGTATTCTACAACTGAACCACCGACGCGCTTGTCTCTCCGTAGATACAGCGTCGTACAGTGAAACTGTACTGACACAAGGCTATGACAGAGAACGGAGTGGATGAGCGAGTGCTGTAAGAGTCAAATAAAACTAATCAGTATAATGTGCACGCTCCAGTGGTTCACTTTGAAGCAAATAAAAAGTCAACTGCTTCGGCCGGGAATCGAACCCGGGCCACCCGCGTGGCAGGCGAGTATTCTACCACTGAACCACCGACGCGCTTGTCTCTCCGTAGACACAGCGTCGTACAGTGAAACTGTACTGACACAAGGCTATGACAGAGAACGGAGTGGATGAGCGAGTGCTGTAAGAGTCAAATAAAACTAATCAGTATAATGTGCACGCTCCAGTGGTTCACTTTGAAGCAAATAAAAAGTCAACTGCGTCGGCCGGGAATCGAACCCGGGCCACCCGCGTGGCAGGCGAGTATTCTACCACTGAACCACCGACGCGCTTGTCTCTCCGTAGATACAGCGTCGTACAGGGAAACTGTACTGACACAAGGCTATGACATACAACGGAGTGGATGAGCGAGTGCTGTAAGAGTCAAATAAAACTAATCAGTATGATGTGCACGCTCCAGTGGTTCACTTTGAAGCAAATAAAAAGTCAACTGCGTCGGCCGGGAATCGAATCCGGGCCACCCGCGTGGCAGGCGAGTATTCTACAACTGAACCACCGACGCGCTTGTCTCTCCGTAGATACAGCGTCGTACAGTGAAACTGTACTGACACAAGGCTATGACATACAACGGAGTGGATGAGCGAGTGCTGTAAGAGTCAAAAAAAACTAATCAGTATGATGTGCACGCTCCAGTGGTTCACTTTGAAGCAAATAAAAAGTCAACTGCGTCGGCCGGGAATCGAACCCGGGCCACCCGCGTGGCAGGCGAGTATTCTACCGCTGAACCACCGACGCGCTTGTCTCTCCGTAGATACAGCGTCGTACAGTGAAACTGTACTGACACAAGGCTATGACATACAACGGAGTGGATGAGCGAGTGCTGTAAGAGTCAAATAAAACTAATCAGTATGATGTGCACGCTCCAGTGGTTCACTTTGAAGCAAATAAAAAGTCAACTGCGTCGGCCGGGAATCGAATCCGGGCCACCCGCGTGGCAGGCGAGTATTCTACCACTGAACCACCGACGCGCTTGTCTCTCCGTAGATACAGCGTCGTACAGTGAAACTGTACTGACACAAGGCTATGACAGACAACGGAGTGGATGAGCGAGTGCTGTAAGAGTCAAATAAAACTAATCAGTATGATGTGCACGCTCCAGTGGTTCACTTTGAATCAAATAAAAAGTCAACTGCGTCGGCCGGGAATCGAATCCGGGCCACCCGCGTGGCAGGCGAGTATTCTACCACTGAACCACCGACGCGCTTGTCTCTCCGTAGATACAGCGTCGTACAGTGAAACTGTACTGACACAAGGCTATGACATACAACGGAGTGGATGAGCGAGTGCTGTAAGAGTCAAATAAAACTAATCAGTATGATGTGCACGCTCCAGTGGTTCACTTTGAAGCAAATAAAAAGTCAACTGCGTCGGCCGGGAATCGAATCCGGGCCACCCGCGCGGCAAGCGAGTATTCTGCCACTGAACCACCGACGCGCCTGTCTCTCCGTAGATACAGCGTCGTACAGTGAAACTGTACTGACACAAGGCTATGACATACAACGGAGTGGATGAGCGAGTGCTGTAAGAGTCAAATAAAACTAATCAGTATGATGTGCACGCTCCAGTGGTTCACTTTGAAGCAAATAAAAAGTCAACTGCTTCGGCCGGGAATCGAACCCGGGCCACCCGCGTGGCAGGCGAGTATTCTACCACTGAACCACCGACGCGCTTGTCTCTCCGTAGATACAGCGTCGTACAGTGAAACTGTACTGACACAAGGCTATGACATACAACGGAGTGGATGAGCGAGTGCTGTAAGAGTCAAATAAAACTAATCAGTATGATGTGCACGCTCCAGTGGTTCACTTTGAAGCAAATAAAAAGTCAACTGCGTCGGCCGGGAATCGAATCCGGGCCACCCGCGTGGCAGGCGAGTATTCTACAACTGAACCACCGACGCGCTTGTCTCTCCGTAGATACAGCGTCGTACAGTGAAACTGTACTGACACAAGGCTATGACATACAACGGAGTGGATGAGCGAGTGCTGTAAGAGTCAAATAAAACTAATCAGTATGATGTGCACGCTCCAGTGGTTCACTTTGAAGCAAATAAAAAGTCAACTGCGTCGGCCGGGAATCGAATCCGGTTCACCCTCGTGGCAGGCGAGTATTGTACAACTGAACCACCGACGCGCTTGTCTCTCCGTAGATACAGCGTCGTACAGTGAAACTGTACTTACACAAGGCTATGACATACACCGGAGTGGATGAGCGAGTGCTGTAAGAGTCAAATAAAACTAATCAGTATGATGTGCACGCTCCAGTGGTTCACTTTGAAGCAAATAAAAAGTGAACTGCGTCGGCCGGGAATCGAATCCGGGCCACCCGCGTGGCAGGCCAGTATTCTACCACTGAACCACCGACGCGCTTGTCTCTCCGTAGATACAGCGTCGTACAGTGAAACTGTACTGACACAAGGCTATGACATACAACGGAGTGGATGAGCGAGTGCTGTAAGAGTCAAATAAAACTAATCAGTATGATGTGCACGCTCCAGTGGTTCACTTTGAAGCAAATAAAAAGTAAACTGCGTCGGCCGGGAATCGAATCCGGGCCACCCGCGTGGCAGGCGAGTATTCTACAACTGAACCACCGACGCGCTTGTCTCTCCGTAGATACAGCGTCGTACAGTGAAACTGTACTGACACAAGGCTATGACAGAGAACGGAGTGGATGAGCGAGTGCTGTAAGAGTCAAATAAAACTAATCAGTATAATGTGCACGCTCCAGTGGTTCACTTTGAAGCAAATAAAAAGTCAACTGCTTCGGCCGGGAATCGAACCCGGGCCACCCGCGTGGCAGGCGAGTATTCTACCACTGAACCACCGACGCGCTTGTCTCTCCGTAGATACAGCGTCGTACAGTGAAACTGTACTGACACAAGGCTATGACATACAACGGAGTGGATGAGCGAGTGCTGTAAGAGTCAAATAAAACTAATCAGTATGATGTGCACGCTCCAGTGGTTCACTTTGAAGCAAATAAAAACTCAACTGCGTCGGCCGGGAATCGAATCCGGGCCACCCGCGTGGCAGGCGAGTATTCTACAACTGAACCACCGACGCGCTTGTCTCTCCGTAGATACAGCGTCGTACAGTGAAACTGTACTGACACAAGGCTATGACATACAACGGAGTGGATGAGCGAGTGCTGTAAGAGTCAAATAAAACTAATCAGTATGGTGCGCACGCTCCAGTGGTTCACTTTGAAGCAAATAAAAAGTCAACTGCGTCGGCCGGGAATCGAACCCGGGCCACCCGCGTGGCAGGCAGTATTCTACCACTGAACCACCGACGCGCTTGTCTCTCCGTAGATACAGCGTCGTACAGTGAAACTGTACTGACACAAGGCTATGACATACAACGGAGTGGATGAGCGAGTGCTGTAAGAGTCAAATAAAACTGATCAGTATGATGTGCACGCTCCAGTGGTTCACTTTGAAGCAAATAAAAAGTCAACTGCGTCGGCCGGGAATCGAATCCGGGCCACCCGCGTGGCAGGCGAGTATTCTACCTCTGAACCACCGACGCGCTTGTCTCTCCGTAGATACAGCGTAGTACAGTGAAACTGTACTGACACAAGGCTATGACAGACAACGGAGTGGATGAGCGAGTGCTGTAAGAGTCAAATAAAACTAATCAGTATGATGTGCACGCTCCAGTGGTTCACTTTGAAGCAAATAAAAAGTCAACTGCGTCGGCCGGGAATCGAATCCGGGCCACCCGCGTGGCAGGCGAGTATTCTACCACTGAACCACCGACGCGCTTGTCTCTCCGTAGATACAGCGTCGTACAGTGAAACTGTACTGACACAAGGCTATGACATACAACGGAGTGGATGAGCGAGTGCTGTAAGAGTCAAATAAAACTAATCAGTATGATGTGCACGCTCCAGTGGTTCACTTTGAAGCAAATAAAAAGTCAATTGCGTCGGCCGGGAATCGAATCCGGGCCACCCGCGTGGCAGGCGAGTATTCTACAACTGAACCACCGACGCGCTTGTCTCTCCGTAGATACAGCGTCGTACAGTGAAACTGTACTGACACAAGGCTATGACATACAACGGAGCGGATGAGCGAGTGCTGTAAGAGTCAAATAAAACTAATCAGTATGATGTGCACGCTCCAGTGGTTCACTTTGAAGCAAATAAAAAGTCAACTGCGTCGGCCGGGAATCGAACCCGGGCCACCCGCGTGGCAGGCGAGTATTCTACCACTGAACCACCGACGCGCTTGTCTCTCCGTAGATACAGCGTCGTACAGTGAAACTGTACTGACACAAGGCTATGACATACAACGGAGTGTATGAGCGAGTGCTGTAAGAGTCAAATAAAACTAATCAGTATGATGTGCACGCTCCAGTGGTTCACTTTGAAGCAAATAAAAAGTCAATTGCGTCGGCCAGGAATCGAATCCGGGCCACCCGCGTGGCAGGCGAGTATTCTACCACTGAACCACCGACGTGCTTGTCTCTCCGTAGATACAGCGTCGTACAGTAAAACTGTACTGACACAAGGCTATGACAGACAACGGAGTGGATGAGCGAGTGCTGTAAGAGTCAAATAAAACTAATCAGTATGATGTGCACGCTTCAGTGGTTCACTTTGAAGCAAATAAAAAGTCAACTGCGTCGGCCGGGAATCGAATCCGGGCCACCCGCGTGGCAGGCGAGTATTCTACAACTGAACCACCGACGCGCTTGTCTCTCCGTAGATACAGCGTCGTACAGTGAAACTGTACTGACACAAGGCTATGACATACAACGGAGTGGATGAGCGAGTGCTGTAAGAGTCAAATAAAACTAATCAGTATGATGTGCACGCTCCAGTGGTTCACTTTGAAGCAAATAAAAAGTCAACTGCGTCGGCCGGGAATCGAATCCGGTTCACCCTCGTGGCAGGCGAGTATTGTACAACTGAACCACCGACGCGCTTGTCTCTCCGTAGATACAGCGTCGTACAGTGAAACTGTACTTACACAAGGCTATGACATACAACGGAGTGGATGAGCGAGTGCTGTAAGAGTCAAATAAAACTAATCAGTATGATGTGCACGCTCCAGTGGTTCACTTTGAAGCAAATAAAAAGTCAACTGCGTCGGCCGGGAATCGAATCCGGGCCACCCGCGTGGCAGGCCAGTATTCTACCACTGAACCACCGACGCGCTTGTCTCTCCGTAGATACAGCGTCGTACAGTGAAACTGTACTGACACAAGGCTATGACATACAACGGAGTGGATGAGCGAGTGCTGTAAGAGTCAAATAAAACTAATCAGTATGATGTGCACGCTCCAGTGGTTCACTTTAAAGCAAATAAAAAGTAAACTGCGTCGGCCGGGAATCGAATCCGGGCCACCCGCGTGGCAGGCGAGTATTCTACAACTGAACCACCGACGCGCTTGTCTCTCCGTAGATACAGCGTCGTACAGTGAAACTGTACTGACACAAGGCTATGACAGAGAACGGAGTGGATGAGCGAGTGCTGTAAGAGTCAAATAAAACTAATCAGTATAATGTGCACGCTCCAGTGGTTCACTTTGAAGCAAATAAAAAGTCAACTGCTTCGGCCGGGAATCGAACCCGGGCCACCCGCGTGGCAGGCGAGTATTCTACCACTGAACCACCGACGCGCTTGTCTCTCCGTAGACACAGCGTCGTACAGTGAAACTGTACTGACACAAGGCTATGACATACAACGGAGTGGATGAGCGAGTGCTGTAAGAGTCAAATAAAACTAATCAGTATGATGTGCACGCTCCAGTGGTTCACTTTGAAGCAAATAAAAAGTCATCTGCGTCGGCCGGGAATCGAATCCGGGCCACCCGCGTGGCAGGCGAGTATTCTACCACTGAACCACCGACGCGCTTGTCTCTCCGTAGATACAGCGTCGTACAGTGAAACTGTACTGACACAAGGCTATGACATACAACGGAGTGGATGAGCGAGTGCTGTAAGAGTCAAATAAAACTAATCAGTATGATGTGCACGCTCCAGTGGTTCACTTTGAAGCAAATAAAAAGTCAATTGCGTCGGCCGGGAATCGAATCCGGGCCACCCGCGTGGCAGGCGAGTATTCTACAACTGAACCACCGACGCGCTTGTCTCTCCGTAGATACAGCGTCGTACAGTGAAACTGTACTGACACAAGGCTATGACATACAACGGAGCGGATGAGCGAGTGCTGTAAGAGTCAAATAAAACTAATCAGTATGATGTGCACGCTCCAGTGGTTCACTTTGAAGCAAATAAAAAGTCAACTGCGTCGGCCGGGAATCGAACCCGGGCCACCCGCGTGGCAGGCGAGTATTCTACCACTGAACCACCGACGCGCTTGTCTCTCCGTAGATACAGCGTCGTACAGTGAAACTGTACTGACACAAGGCTATGACATACAACGGAGTGGATGAGCGAGTGCTGTAAGAGTCAAATAAAACTAATCAGTATGATGTGCACGCTCCAGTGGTTCACTTTGAAGCAAATAAAAAGTCAACTGCGTCGGCCGGGAATCGAATCCGGGCCAACCGCGTGGCAGGCGAGTATTCTACCACTGAACCACCGACGCGCTTGTCTCTCCGTAGATACAGCGTCGTACAGTGAAACTGTACTGACACAAGGCTATGACAGACAACGCAGTGGATGAGCGAGTGCTGTAAGAGTCAAATAAAACTAATCAGTATGATGTGCACGCTCCAGTGGTTCACTTTGAAGCAAATAAAAAGTCAACTGCGTCGGCCGGGAATCGAATCCGGGCCACCCGCGTGGCAGGCGAGTATTCTACCACTGAACCACCGACGCGCCTGTCTCTCCGTAGATACAGCGTCGTACAGTGAAACTGTACTGACACAAGGCTATGACATACAACGGAGTGGATGAGCGAGTGCTGTAAGAGTCAAATAAAACTAATCAGTATGATGTGCACGCTTCAGTGGTTCACTTTGAAGCAAATAAAAAGTCAACTGCGTCGGCCGGGAATCGAATCCGGGCCACCCGCGTGGCAGGCGAGTATTCTACAACTGAACCACCGACGCGCTTGTCTCTCCGTAGATACAGCGTCGTACAGTGAAACTGTACTGACACAAGGCTATGACATACAACGGAGTGGATGAGCGAGTGCTGTAAGAGTCAAATAAAACTAATCAGTATGATGTGCACGCTCCAGTGGTTCACTTTGAAGCAAATAAAAAGTCAACTGCGTCGGCCGGGAATCGAATCCGGTTCACCCTCGTGGCAGGCGAGTATTGTACAACTGAACCACCGACGCGCTTGTCTCTCCGTAGATACAGCGTCGTACAGTGAAACTGTACTTACACAAGGCTATGACATACAACGGAGTGGATGAGCGAGTGCTGTAAGAGTCAAATAAAACTAATCAGTATGATGTGCACGCTCCAGTGGTTCACTTTGAAGCAAATAAAAAGTCAACTGCGTCGGCCGGGAATCGAATCCGGGCCACCCGCGTGGCAGGCCAGTATTCTACCACTGAACCACCGACGCGCTTGTCTCTCCGTAGATACAGCGTCGTACAGTGAAACTGTACTGACACAAGGCTATGACATACAACGGAGTGGATGAGCGAGTGCTGTAAGAGTCAAATAAAACTAATCAGTATGATGTGCACGCTCCAGTGGTTCACTTTAAAGCAAATAAAAAGTAAACTGCGTCGGCCGGGAATCGAACCCGGGCCACCCGCGTGGCAGGCGAGTATTCTACCACTGAACCACCGACGCGCTTGTCTCTCCGTAGATACAGCGTCGTACAGTGAAACTGTACTGACACAAGGCTATGACATACAACGGAGTGGATGAGCGAGTGCTGTAAGAGTCAAATAAAACTAATCAGTATGATGTGCACGCTCCAGTGGTTCACTTTGAAGCAAATAAAAAGTCAACTGCGTCGGCCGGGAATCGAATCCGGGCCACCCGCGTGGCAGGCGAGTATTCTACAACTGAACCACCGACGCGCTTGTCTCTCCGTAGATACAGCGTCGTACAGTGAAACTGTACTGACACAAGGCTATGACATACAACGGAGTGGATGAGCGAGTGCTGTAAGAGTCAAATAAAACTAATCAGTATGATGTGCACGCTCCAGTGGTTCACTTTGAAGCAAATAAAAAGTCAACTGCGTCGGCCGGGAATCGAATCCGGTTCACCCTCGTGGCAGGCGAGTATTGTACAACTGAACCACCGACGCGCTTGTCTCTCCGTAGATACAGCGTCGTACAGTGAAACTGTACTTACACAAGGCTATGACATACACCGGAGTGGATGAGCGAGTGCTGTAAGAGTCAAATAAAACTAATCAGTATGATGTGCACGCTCCAGTGGTTCACTTTGAAGCAAATAAAAAGTCAACTGCGTCGGCCGGGAATCGAATCCGGGCCACCCGCGTGGCAGGCCAGTATTCTACCACTGAACCACCGACGCGCTTGTCTCTCCGTAGATACAGCGTCGTACAGTGAAACTGTACTGACACAAGGCTATGACATACAACGGAGTGGATGAGCGAGTGCTGTAAGAGTCAAATAAAACTAATCAGTATGATGTGCACGCTCCAGTGGTTCACTTTGAAGCAAATAAAAAGTAAACTGCGTCGGCCGGGAATCGAATCCGGGCCACCCGCGTGGCAGGCGAGTATTCTACAACTGAACCACCGACGCGCTTGTCTCTCCGTAGATACAGCGTCGTACAGTGAAACTGTACTGACACAAGGCTATGACAGAGAACGGAGTGGATGAGCGAGTGCTGTAAGAGTCAAATAAAACTAATCAGTATAATGTGCACGCTCCAGTGGTTCACTTTGAAGCAAATAAAAAGTCAACTGCTTCGGCCGGGAATCGAACCCGGGCCACCCGCGTGGCAGGCGAGTATTCTACCACTGAACCACCGACGCGCTTGTCTCTCCGTAGATACAGCGTCGTACAGTGAAACTGTACTGACACAAGGCTATGACATACAACGGAGTGGATGAGCGAGTGCTGTAAGAGTCAAATAAAACTAATCAGTATGATGTGCACGCTCCAGTGGTTCACTTTGAAGCAAATAAAAACTCAACTGCGTCGGCCGGGAATCGAATCCGGGCCACCCGCGTGGCAGGCGAGTATTCTACAACTGAACCACCGACGCGCTTGTCTCTCCGTAGATACAGCGTCGTACAGTGAAACTGTACTGACACAAGGCTATGACATACAACGGAGTGGATGAGCGAGTGCTGTAAGAGTCAAATAAAACTAATCAGTATGGTGCGCACGCTCCAGTGGTTCACTTTGAAGCAAATAAAAAGTCAACTGCGTCGGCCGGGAATCGAACCCGGGCCACCCGCGTGGCAGGCAGTATTCTACCACTGAACCACCGACGCGCTTGTCTCTCCGTAGATACAGCGTCGTACAGTGAAACTGTACTGACACAAGGCTATGACATACAACGGAGTGGATGAGCGAGTGCTGTAAGAGTCAAATAAAACTGATCAGTATGATGTGCACGCTCCAGTGGTTCACTTTGAAGCAAATAAAAAGTCAACTGCGTCGGCCGGGAATCGAATCCGGGCCACCCGCGTGGCAGGCGAGTATTCTACCTCTGAACCACCGACGCGCTTGTCTCTCCGTAGATACAGCGTAGTACAGTGAAACTGTACTGACACAAGGCTATGACAGACAACGGAGTGGATGAGCGAGTGCTGTAAGAGTCAAATAAAACTAATCAGTATGATGTGCACGCTCCAGTGGTTCACTTTGAAGCAAATAAAAAGTCAACTGCGTCGGCCGGGAATCGAATCCGGGCCACCCGCGTGGCAGGCGAGTATTCTACCACTGAACCACCGACGCGCTTGTCTCTCCGTAGATACAGCGTCGTACAGTGAAACTGTACTGACACAAGGCTATGACATACAACGGAGTGGATGAGCGAGTGCTGTAAGAGTCAAATAAAACTAATCAGTATGATGTGCACGCTCCAGTGGTTCACTTTGAAGCAAATAAAAAGTCAATTGCGTCGGCCGGGAATCGAATCCGGGCCACCCGCGTGGCAGGCGAGTATTCTACAACTGAACCACCG
Source organism: Amblyomma maculatum (assembly GCF_055883805.1). Taxonomy (NCBI): domain Eukaryota; kingdom Metazoa; phylum Arthropoda; class Arachnida; order Ixodida; family Ixodidae; genus Amblyomma; species Amblyomma maculatum. Next base: position 138,303,509 of record NC_139347.1, read on the forward strand.
ACGCGCTTGTCTCTCCGTAGATACAGCGTCGTACAGTGAAACTGTACTGACACAAGGCTATGACATACAACGGAGCGGATGAGCGAGTGCTGTAAGAGTCAAATAAAACTAATCAGTATGATGTGCACGCTCCAGTGGTTCACTTTGAAGCAAATAAAAAGTCAACTGCGTCGGCCGGGAATCGAACCCGGGCCACCCGCGTGGCAGGCGAGTATTCTACCACTGAACCACCGACGCGCTTGTCTCTCCGTAGATACAGCGTCGTACAGTGAAACTGTACTGACACAAGGCTATGACATACAACGGAGTGTATGAGCGAGTGCTGTAAGAGTCAAATAAAACTAATCAGTATGATGTGCACGCTCCAGTGGTTCACTTTGAAGCAAATAAAAAGTCAATTGCGTCGGCCAGGAATCGAATCCGGGCCACCCGCGTGGCAGGCGAGTATTCTACCACTGAACCACCGACGTGCTTGTCTCTCCGTAGATACAGCGTCGTACAGTAAAACTGTACTGACACAAGGCTATGACAGACAACGGAGTGGATGAGCGAGTGCTGTAAGAGTCAAATAAAACTAATCAGTATGATGTGCACGCTGCAGTGGTTCACTTTGAAGCAAATAAAAAGTCAACTGCGTCGGCCGGGAATCGAATCCGGGCCACCCGCGTGGCAGGCGAGTATTCTACCACTGAACCACCGACGCGCTTGTCTCTCCGTAGATACAGCGTCGTACAGTGAAACTGTACTGACACAAGGCTATGACAGACAACGCAGTGGATGAGCGAGTGCTGTAAGAGTCAAATAAAACTAATCAGTATGATGTGCACGCTCCAGTGGTTCACTTTGAAGCAAATAAAAAGTCAACTGCGTCGGCCGGGAATCGAATCCGGGCCACCCGCGTGGCAGGCGAGTATTCTACCACTGAACCACCGACGCGCCTGTCTCTCCGTAGATACAGCGTCGTACAGTGAAACTGTACTGACACAAGGCTATGACATACAACGGAGTGGATGAGCGAGTGCTGTAAGAGTCAAATAAAACTAATCAGTATGATGTGCACGCTCCAGTGGTTCACTTTGAAGCAAATAAAAAGTCAACTGCGTCGGCCGGGAATCGAACCCGGGCCACCCGCGTGGCAGGCGAGTATTCTACCACTGAACCACCGACGCGCTTGTCTCTCCGTAGATACAGCGTCGTACAGTGAAACTGTACTGACACAAGGCTATGACATACAACGGAGTGGATGAGCGAGTGCTGTAAGGGTCAAATAAAACTAATCAGTATGATGTGCACGCTCCAGTGGTTCACTTTGAAGCAAATAAAAAGTCAACTGCGTCGGCCGGGAATCGAATCCGGGCCACCTGCGTGGCAGGCGAGTATTCTACCACTGAACCACCGACGCGCGTGTCTCTCTATAGATACAGTGTCGTACAGTGAAACTGTACTGACACAAGGCTATGACATACAACGGAGTGGATGAGCGAGTGCTGTAAGAGTCAAATAAAACTAATCAGTATGATGTGCACGCTCCAGTGGTTCACTTTGAAGCAAATAAAAAGTCAACTGCGTCGGCCGGGAATCGAACCCGGGCCACCCGCGTGGCAGGCGAGTATTCTACCGCTGAACCACCGACGCGCTTGTCTCTCCGTAGATACAGCGTCGTACAGTGAAACTGTACTGACACAAGGCTATGACATACAACGGAGTGGATGAGCGAGTGCTGTAAGAGTCAAATAAAACTAATCAGTATGATGTGCACGCTCCAGTGGTTCACTTTGAAGCAAATAAAAAGTCAACTGCGTCGGCCGGGAATCGAATCCGGGCCACCCGCGTGGCAGGCGAGTATTCTACCACTGAACCACCGACGCGCTTGTCTCTCCGTAGATACAGCGTCGTACAGTGAAACTGTACTGACACAAGGCTATGACAGACAACGGAGTGGATGAGCGAGTGCTATAAGAGTCAAATAAAACTAATCAGTATGATGTGCACGCTCCAGTGGTTCACTTTGAAGCAAATAAAAAGTCAACTGCGTCGGCCGGGAATCGAATCCGGGCCACCCGCGTGGCAGGCGAGTATTCTACCACTGAACCACCGACGCGCTTGTCTCTCCGTAGATACAGCGTCGTACAGTGAAACTGTACTGACACAAGGCTATGACATACAACGGAGTGGATGAGCGAGTGCTGTAAGAGTCAAATAAAACTAATCAGTATGATGTGCACGCTCCAGTGGTTCACTTTGAAGCAAATAAAAAGTCAACTGCGTCGGCCGGGAATCGAATCCGGGCCACCCGCGCGGCAAGCGAGTATTCTGCCACTGAACCACCGACGCGCCTGTCTCTCCGTAGATACAGCGTCGTACAGTGAAACTGTACTGACACAAGGCTATGACATACAACGGAGTGGATGAGCGAGTGCTGTAAGAGTCAAATAAAACTAATCAGTATGATGTGCACGCTCCAGTGGTTCACTTTGAAGCAAATAAAAAGTCAACTGCTTCGGCCGGGAATCGAACCCGGGCCACCCGCGTGGCAGGCGAGTATTCTACCACTGAACCACCGACGCGCTTGTCTCTCCGTAGATACAGCGTCGTACAGTGAAACTGTACTGACACAAGGCTATGACATACAACGGAGTGGATGAGCGAGTGCTGTAAGAGTCAAATAAAACTAATCAGTATGATGTGCACGCTTCAGTGGTTCACTTTGAAGCAAATAAAAAGTCAACTGCGTCGGCCGGGAATCGAATCCGGGCCACCCGCGTGGCAGGCGAGTATTCTACAACTGAACCACCGACGCGCTTGTCTCTCCGTAGATACAGCGTCGTACAGTGAAACTGTACTGACACAAGGCTATGACATACAACGGAGTGGATGAGCGAGTGCTGTAAGAGTCAAATAAAACTAATCAGTATGATGTGCACGCTCCAGTGGTTCACTTTGAAGCAAATAAAAAGTCAACTGCGTCGGCCGGGAATCGAATCCGGTTCACCCTCGTGGCAGGCGAGTATTGTACAACTGAACCACCGACGCGCTTGTCTCTCCGTAGATACAGCGTCGTACAGTGAAACTGTACTTACACAAGGCTATGACATACAACGGAGTGGATGAGCGAGTGCTGTAAGAGTCAAATAAAACTAATCAGTATGATGTGCACGCTCCAGTGGTTCACTTTGAAGCAAATAAAAAGTCAACTGCGTCGGCCGGGAATCGAATCCGGGCCACCCGCGTGGCAGGCCAGTATTCTACCACTGAACCACCGACGCGCTTGTCTCTCCGTAGATACAGCGTCGTACAGTGAAACTGTACTGACACAAGGCTATGACATACAACGGAGTGGATGAGCGAGTGCTGTAAGAGTCAAATAAAACTAATCAGTATGATGTGCACGCTCCAGTGGTTCACTTTAAAGCAAATAAAAAGTAAACTGCGTCGGCCGGGAATCGAATCCGGGCCACCCGCGTGGCAGGCGAGTATTCTACAACTGAACCACCGACGCGCTTGTCTCTCCGTAGATACAGCGTCGTACAGTGAAACTGTACTGACACAAGGCTATGACAGAGAACGGAGTGGATGAGCGAGTGCTGTAAGAGTCAAATAAAACTAATCAGTATAATGTGCACGCTCCAGTGGTTCACTTTGAAGCAAATAAAAAGTCAACTGCTTCGGCCGGGAATCGAACCCGGGCCACCCGCGTGGCAGGCGAGTATTCTACCACTGAACCACCGACGCGCTTGTCTCTCCGTAGACACAGCGTCGTACAGTGAAACTGTACTGACACAAGGCTATGACATACAACGGAGTGGATGAGCGAGTGCTGTAAGAGTCAAATAAAACTAATCAGTATGATGTGCACGCTCCAGTGGTTCACTTTGAAGCAAATAAAAAGTCATCTGCGTCGGCCGGGAATCGAATCCGGGCCACCCGCGTGGCAGGCGAGTATTCTACCACTGAACCACCGACGCGCTTGTCTCTCCGTAGATACAGCGTCGTACAGTGAAACTGTACTGACACAAGGCTATGACATACAACGGAGTGGATGAGCGAGTGCTGTAAGAGTCAAATAAAACTAATCAGTATGATGTGCACGCTCCAGTGGTTCACTTTGAAGCAAATAAAAAGTCAATTGCGTCGGCCGGGAATCGAATCCGGGCCACCCGCGTGGCAGGCGAGTATTCTACAACTGAACCACCGACGCGCTTGTCTCTCCGTAGATACAGCGTCGTACAGTGAAACTGTACTGACACAAGGCTATGACATACAACGGAGCGGATGAGCGAGTGCTGTAAGAGTCAAATAAAACTAATCAGTATGATGTGCACGCTCCAGTGGTTCACTTTGAAGCAAATAAAAAGTCAACTGCCTCGGCCGGGAATCGAACCCGGGCCACCCGCGTGGCAGGCGAGTATTCTACCACTGAACCACCGACGCGCTTGTCTCTCCGTAGATACAGCGTCGTACAGTGAAACTGTACTGACACAAGGCTATGACATACAACGGAGTGGATGAGCGAGTGCTGTAAGAGTCAAATAAAACTAATCAGTATGATGTGCACGCTCCAGTGGTTCACTTTGAAGCAAATAAAAAGTCAACTGCGTCGGCCGGGAATCGAATCCGGGCCAACCGCGTGGCAGGCGAGTATTCTACCACTGAACCACCGACGCGCTTGTCTCTCCGTAGATACAGCGTCGTACAGTGAAACTGTACTGACACAAGGCTATGACAGACAACGCAGTGGATGAGCGAGTGCTGTAAGAGTCAAATAAAACTAATCAGTATGATGTGCACGCTCCAGTGGTTCACTTTGAAGCAAATAAAAAGTCAACTGCGTCGGCCGGGAATCGAATCCGGGCCACCCGCGTGGCAGGCGAGTATTCTACCACTGAACCACCGACGCGCCTGTCTCTCCGTAGATACAGCGTCGTACAGTGAAACTGTACTGACACAAGGCTATGACATACAACGGAGTGGATGAGCGAGTGCTGTAAGAGTCAAATAAAACTAATCAGTATGATGTGCACGCTTCAGTGGTTCACTTTGAAGCAAATAAAAAGTCAACTGCGTCGGCCGGGAATCGAATCCGGGCCACCCGCGTGGCAGGCGAGTATTCTACAACTGAACCACCGACGCGCTTGTCTCTCCGTAGATACAGCGTCGTACAGTGAAACTGTACTGACACAAGGCTATGACATACAACGGAGTGGATGAGCGAGTGCTGTAAGAGTCAAATAAAACTAATCAGTATGATGTGCACGCTCCAGTGGTTCACTTTGAAGCAAATAAAAAGTCAACTGCGTCGGCCGGGAATCGAATCCGGTTCACCCTCGTGGCAGGCGAGTATTGTACAACTGAACCACCGACGCGCTTGTCTCTCCGTAGATACAGCGTCGTACAGTGAAACTGTACTTACACAAGGCTATGACATACAACGGAGTGGATGAGCGAGTGCTGTAAGAGTCAAATAAAACTAATCAGTATGATGTGCACGCTCCAGTGGTTCACTTTGAAGCAAATAAAAAGTCAACTGCGTCGGCCGGGAATCGAATCCGGGCCACCCGCGTGGCAGGCCAGTATTCTACCACTGAACCACCGACGCGCTTGTCTCTCCGTAGATACAGCGTCGTACAGTGAAACTGTACTGACACAAGGCTATGACATACAACGGAGTGGATGAGCGAGTGCTGTAAGAGTCAAATAAAACTAATCAGTATGATGTGCACGCTCCAGTGGTTCACTTTAAAGCAAATAAAAAGTAAACTGCGTCGGCCGGGAATCGAATCCGGGCCACCCGCGTGGCAGGCGAGTATTCTACAACTGAACCACCGACGCGCTTGTCTCTCCGTAGATACAGCGTCGTACAGTGAAACTGTACTGACACAAGGCTATGACAGAGAACGGAGTGGATGAGCGAGTGCTGTAAGAGTCAAATAAAACTAATCAGTATAATGTGCACGCTCCAGTGGTTCACTTTGAAGCAAATAAAAAGTCAACTGCTTCGGCCGGGAATCGAACCCGGGCCACCCGCGTGGCAGGCGAGTATTCTACCACTGAACCACCGACGCGCTTGTCTCTCCGTAGACACAGCGTCGTACAGTGAAACTGTACTGACACAAGGCTATGACATACAACGGAGTGGATGAGCGAGTGCTGTAAGAGTCAAATAAAACTAATCAGTATGATGTGCACGCTCCAGTGGTTCACTTTGAAGCAAATAAAAAGTCATCTGCGTCGGCCGGGAATCGAATCCGGGCCACCCGCGTGGCAGGCGAGTATTCTACCACTGAACCACCGACGCGCTTGTCTCTCCGTAGATACAGCGTCGTACAGTGAAACTGTACTGACACAAGGCTATGACATACAACGGAGTGGATGAGCGAGTGCTGTAAGAGTCAAATAAAACTAATCAGTATGATGTGCACGCTCCAGTGGTTCACTTTGAAGCAAATAAAAAGTCAATTGCGTCGGCCGGGAATCGAATCCGGGCCACCCGCGTGGCAGGCGAGTATTCTACAACTGAACCACCGACGCGCTTGTCTCTCCGTAGATACAGCGTCGTACAGTGAAACTGTACTGACACAAGGCTATGACATACAACGGAGCGGATGAGCGAGTGCTGTAAGAGTCAAATAAAACTAATCAGTATGATGTGCACGCTCCAGTGGTTCACTTTGAAGCAAATAAAAAGTCAACTGCGTCGGCCGGGAATCGAACCCGGGCCACCCGCGTGGCAGGCGAGTATTCTACCACTGAACCACCGACGCGCTTGTCTCTCCGTAGATACAGCGTCGTACAGTGAAACTGTACTGACACAAGGCTATGACATACAACGGAGTGGATGAGCGAGTGCTGTAAGAGTCAAATAAAACTAATCAGTATGATGTGCACGCTCCAGTGGTTCACTTTGAAGCAAATAAAAAGTCAATTGCGTCGGCCAGGAATCGAATCCGGGCCACCCGCGTGGCAGGCGAGTATTCTACCACTGAACCACCGACGTGCTTGTCTCTCCGTAGATACAGCGTCGTACAGTGAAACTGTACTGACACAAGGCTATGACAGACAACGGAGTGGATGAGCGAGTGCTGTAAGATTCAAATAAAACTAATCAGTATGATGTGCACGCTGCAGTGGTTCACTTTGAAGCAAATAAAAAGTCAACTGCGTCGGCCGGGAATCGAATCCGGGCCAACCGCGTGGCAGGCGAGTATTCTACCACTGAACCACCGACGCGCTTGTCTCTCCGTAGATACAGCGTCGTACAGTGAAACTGTACTGACACAAGGCTATGACAGACAACGCAGTGGATGAGCGAGTGCTGTAAGAGTCAAATAAAACTAATCAGTATGATGTGCACGCTCCAGTGGTTCACTTTGAAGCAAATAAAAAGTCAACTGCGTCGGCCGGGAATCGAATCCGGGCCACCCGCGTGGCAGGCGAGTATTCTACCACTGAACCACCGACGCGCCTGTCTCTCCGTAGATACAGCGTCGTACAGTGAAACTGTACTGACACAAGGCTATGACATACAACGGAGTGGATGAGCGAGTGCTGTAAGAGTCAAATAAAACTAATCAGTATGATGTGCACGCTCCAGTGGTTCACTTTGAAGCAAATAAAAAGTCAACTGCGTCGGCCGGGAATCGAACCCGGGCCACCCGCGTGGCAGGCGAGTATTCTACCACTGAACCACCGACGCGCTTGTCTCTCCGTAGATACAGCGTCGTACAGTGAAACTGTACTGACACAAGGCTATGACATACAACGGAGTGGATGAGCGAGTGCTGTAAGGGTCAAATAAAACTAATCAGTATGATGTGCACGCTCCAGTGGTTCACTTTGAAGCAAATAAAAAGTCAACTGCGTCGGCCGGGAATCGAATCCGGGCCACCTGCGTGGCAGGCGAGTATTCTACCACTGAACCACCGACGCGCGTGTCTCTCTATAGATACAGTGTCGTACAGTGAAACTGTACTGACACAAGGCTATGACATACAACGGAGTGGATGAGCGAGTGCTGTAAGAGTCAAATAAAACTAATCAGTATGATGTGCACGCTCCAGTGGTTCACTTTGAAGCAAATAAAAAGTCAACTGCGTCGGCCGGGAATCGAACCCGGGCCACCCACGTGGCAGGCGAGTATTCTACCACTGAACCACCGACGCGCTTGTCTCTCCGTAGATACAGCGTCGTACAGTGAAACTGTACTGGCACAAGGCTATGACAGACAACGCAGTGGATGAGCGAGTGCTGTAAGAGTCAAATAAAACTAATCAGTATGATGTGCACGCTCCAGTGGTTCACTTTGAAGCAAATAAAAAGTCAACTGGGTCGGCCGGGAATCGAATCCGGGCCACCCGTGTGGCAGGCGAGTATTCTACCACTGAACCACCGACGCGCTTGTCTCTCCGTAGATACAGCGTCGTACAGTGAAACTGTACTGACACAAGGCTATGACATACAACGGAGTGGATGAGCGAGTGCTGTAAGAGTCAAATAAAACTAATCAGTATGATGTGCACGCTCCAGTGGTTCACTTTGAAGCAAATAAAAAGTCAACTGCGTCGCCCGGGAATCGAACCCGGGCCACCCGCGTGGCAGGCGAGTATTCTACCACTGAACCACCGACGCGCTTGTCTCTCCGTAGATACAGCGTCGTACAGTGAAACTGTACTGACACAAGGCTATGACATACAACGGAGTGGATGAACGAGTGCTGTGATAGTCAAATAAAACTATTCAGTATGATGTGCACGCTCCAGTGGTTCACTTTGAAGCAAATAAAAAGTCAACTGCGTCGGCCGGGAATCGAATCCGGGCCACCCGCTTGGCAGGCGAGTATTCTACCACTGAACCACCGACGCGCTTGTCTCTCCGTAGATACAGCGTCGTACAGTGAAACTGTACTGACACAAGGCTATGACAGACATCGCAGTGGATGAGCGAGTGCTGTAAGAGACAAATAAAACTAATCAGTATGATGTGCACGCTCCAGTGGTTCACTTTGAAGCAAATAAAAAGTCAACTGGGTCGGCCGGGAATCGAATCCGGGCCACCCGTGTGGCAGGCGAGTATTCTACCACTGAACCACCGACGCGCTTGTCTCTCCGTAGATACAGCGTCGTACAGTGAAACTGTACTGACACAAGGCTATGACATACAACGGAGTGGATGAGTGAGTGCTGTAAGAGTCAAATAAAACTAATCAGTATGATGTGCACGCTCCAGTGGTTCACTTTGAAGCAAATAAAAAGTCAACTGCGTCGGCCGGGAATCGAACCCGGGCCACCCGCGTGGCAGGCGAGTATTCTACCACTGAACCACCGACGCGCTTGTCTCTCCGTAGATACAGCGTCGTACAGTGAAACTGTACTGGCACAAGGCTATGACATACAACGGAGTGGATGAACGAGTGCTGTAAGGGTCAAATAAAACTAATCAGTATGATGTGCACGCTCCAGTGGTTCACTTTGAAGCAAATAAAAAGTCAACTGCGTCGGCCGGGAATCGAATCCGGGCCACCTGCGTGGCAGGCGAGTATTCTACCACTGAACCACCGACGCGCTTGTCTCTCCGTAGATAGTGTCGTACAGTGAAACTGTACTGACACAAGGCTATGACATACAACGGAGTGGATGAGCGAGTGCTGTAAGAGTCAAATAAAACTAATCAGTATGATGTGCACGCTCCAGTGGTTCACTTTGAAGCAAATAAAAAGTCAACTGCGTCGGCCGGGAATCGAACCCGGGCCACCCACGTGGCAGGCGAGTATTCTACCACTGATCCACCGACGCGCTTGTCTCTCCGTAGATACAGCGTCGTACAGTGAAACTGTACTGACACAAGGCTATGACATACAACAAAGTGGATTAGCGAGTGCTGTAAGAGTCAAATAAAACTAATCAGTATGATGTGCACGCTCCAGTGGTTCACTTTGAAGCAAATAAAAAGTCAACTGCGTCGGCCGGGAATCGAATCCGGGCCACCCGCGTGGCAGGCGAGTATTCTACCACTGAACCACCGACGCGCTTGTCTCTCCGTAGATACAGCGTCGTACAGTGAAACTGTACTGACACAAGGCTATGACATACAACGGAGTGGATGAGCGAGTGCTGTAAGAGTCAAATAAAACTAATCAGTATGATGTGCACGCTCCAGTGGTTCACTTTGAAACAAATAAAAAGTCAACTGCGTCGGCCGGGAATCGAACCCGGGCCACCCGCGTGGCAGGCGAGTATTCTACCACTGAACCACCGACGCGCTTGTCTCTCCGTAGATACAGCGTCGTACAGTGAAACTGTACTGACACAAGGCTATGACATACAACGGAGTGGATGAGCGAGTGCTGTAAGGGTCAAATAAAACTAATCAGTATGATGTGCACGCTCCAGTGGTTCACTTTGAAGCAAATAAAAAGTCAACTGCGTCGTCCGGGAATCGAGTCCGGGCCACCTGCGTGGCAGGCGGGTATTCTACCACTGAACCACCGACGCGCTTGTCTCTCCGTAGATACAGTGTCGTACAGTGAAACTGTACTGACACAAGGCTATGACATACAACGGAGTGGATGAGCGAGTGCTGTAAGAGTCAAATAAAACTAATCAGTATGATGTGCACGCTCCAGTGGTTCACTTTGAAGCAAATAAAAAGTCAACTGCGTCGGCCGGGAATCGAATCCGGGCCACCCGCGTGGCAGGCGAGTATACTACCACTGAACCACCGACGCGCTTGTCTCTCCGTAGATACAGCGTCGTAGAGTGAAACTGTACTGACACAAGGCTATGACATACAACGGAGTGGATGAGCGAGTGCTGTAAGCGTCAAATAAATCTAATCAGTATGATGTGCACGCTCCAGTGGTTCACTTTGAAGCAAATAAAAAGTCAACTGCGTCGGCCGGGAATCGAATCCGGGCCACCCGCGTGGCAGCCGAGTATTCTACCACTGAACCACCGACGCGCCTGTCTCTCCGTAGATACTGCGTCGAACAGTGAAACTGTACTGACACAAGGCTATGACATACAACGGAGTGGATGAGCGAGTGCTGTAAGAGTCAAATAAAACTAATCAGTATGATGTGCACGCTCCAGTTGTTCACTTTGAAGCAAATAAAAAGTCAACTGCGTCGGCCGGGAATCAAACCCGGGCCACCCGCGTGGCAGGCGAGTATTCTACCACTGAACCACCGACGCGCCTGTCTCTCCGTAGATACAGCGTCGTACAGTGAAACTGTACTGACACAAGGCTATGACATACAACGGAGTGGATGAGCGAGTGTTGTAAGAGTCAAATAAAACTAATCAGTATGATGTGCACGCTCCAGTGGTTCACTTTGAAGCAAATAAAAAGTCAACTGCGTCGGCCGGGAATCGAACCCGGGCCACCCGCGTGGCAGGCGAGTATTCTACCACTGAACCACCGACGCGCTTGTCTCTCCGTAGATACAGCGTCGTACAGTGAAACTGTACTGACACAAGGCTATGACATACAACGGAGTGGATGAGCGAGTGCTGTAAGAGTCAAATAAAACTAATCAGTATGATGTGCACGCTCCAGTGGTTCACTTTGAAGCAAATAAAAAGTCAACTGCATCGGCCGGGAATCGAATCCGGGCCACCCGCGTGGCAGGCGAGTATTCTACCACTGAACCACCGACGCGCTTGTCTCTCCGTAGATACAGCGTCGTACAGTGAAACTGTACTGACACAAGGCTATGACATACAACGGAGTGGATGAGCGAGTGCTGTAAGAGTCAAATAAAACTAATCAGTATGATGTGCACGCTCCAGTGGTTCACTTTGAAGCAAATAAAAAGTCAACTGCGTCGGCCGGGAATCGAACCCGGGCCACCCGCGTGGCAGGCGAGTATTCTACCACTGAACCACCGACGCGCTTGTCTCTCCGTAGATACAGCGTCGTACAGTGAAACTGTACTGACACAAGGCTATGACATACAACGGAGTGGATGAGCGAGTGCTGTAAGAGTCAAATAAAACTAATCAGTATGATGTGCACGCTCCAGTGGTTCACTTTGAAGCAAATAAAAAGTCAACTGCGTCGGCCGGGAATCGAATCCGGGCCACCCGCGTGGCAGGCGAGTATTCTACCACTGAACCACCGACGCGCTTGTCTCTCCGTAGATACAGCGTCGTACAGTGAAACTGTACTGACACAAGGCTATGACATACAACGGAGTGGATGAGCGAGTGCTGTAAGAGTAAAAAAAAACTAATCAGTATGATGTGCACGCTCCAGTGGTTCATTTTGAAGCAAATAAAAAGTCAACTGCGCCGGCCGGGAATCGAACCCGGGCAACCCGCGAGGCAGGCGAGTATTCTACCACTAAACCACCGACGCGCTTGTCTCTCCGTAGATACAGCGTCGTACAGTGAAACTGTACTGACACGAGGCTATGACATACAACGGAGTGGATGAGCGAGTGCTGTAAGAGTCAAATAAAACTAATCAGTATGATGTGCACGCTCCAGTGGTTCACTTTGAAGCAAATAAAAAGTCAACTGCGTCGGCCGGGAATCGAACCCGGGCCACCCGCGTGGCAGGCGAGTATTCTACCACTGAACCACCGACGCGCTTGTCTCTCCGTAGATACAGCGTCGTACAGTGAAACTGTACTGACACAAGGCTATGACATACAACGGAGTGGATGAGCGAGTGCTGTAAGAGTCAAATAAAACTAATCAGTATGATGTGCACGCTCCAGTGGTTCACTTTGAAGCAAATAAAAAGTCAACTGCGTCGGCCGGGAATCGAATCCGGGCCACCCGCGTGGCAGGCGAGTATTCTACCACTGAACCACCGACGCGCTTGTCTCTCCGTAGATACAGCGTCGTACAGTGAAACTGTACTGACACAAGGCTATGACATACAACGGAGTGGATGAGCGAGTGCTGTAAGAGTAAAAAAAAACTAATCAGTATGATGTGCACGCTCCAGTGGTTCACTTTGAAGCAAATAAAAAGTCAACTGCGCCGGCCGGGAATCGAACCCGGGCAACCCGCGAGGCAGGCGAGTATTCTACCACTGAACCACCGACGCGCTTGTCTCTCCGTAGATACAGCGTCGTACAGTGAAACTGTACTGACACGAGGCTATGACATACAACGGAGTGGATGAGCGAGTGCTGTAAGAGTCAAATAAAACTAATCAGTATGATGTGCACGCTCCAGTGGTTCACTTTGAAGCAAATAAAAAGTCAACTGCGTCGGCCGGGAATCGAATCCGGGCCACCCGCGTAGCAGGCGAGTATTCTACCACTGAACCACCGACGCGCTTGTCTCTCCGTAGATACAGCGTCGTACAGTGAAACTGTACTGACACGAGGCTATGACATACAACGGAGTGGATGAGCGAGTGCTGTAAGAGTCAAATAAAACTAATCAGTATGATGTGCACGCTCCAGTGGTTCACTTTGAAGCAAATAAAAAGTCAACTGCGTCGGCCGGGAATCGAATCCGGGCCACCCGCGTTGCAGGCGAGTATTCTGCCACTGAACCACCGACGCGCCTGTCTCTCCGTAGATACAGCGTCGTACAGTGAAACTGTACTGACACAAGGCTATGACATACAACGGAGTGGATGAGCGAGTGCTGTAAGAGTCAAATAAAACTAATCAGTATGATGTGCACGCTCCAGTGGTTCACTTTGAAGCAAATAAAAAGTCAACTGCGTCGGCCGGGAATCGAACCCGGGCCACCCGCGTGGCAGGCGAGTATTCTACCACTGAACCACCGACGCGCTTGTCTCTCCGTAGATACAGCGTCGTACAGTGAAACTGTACTGACACAAGGCTATGACATACAACGGAGTGGATGAGCGAGTGCTGTAAGAGTCAAATAAAACTAATCAGTATGATGTGCACGCTCCAGTGGTTCACTTTGAAGCAAATAAAAAGTCAACTGCGTCGGCCGGGAATCGAATCCGGTTCACCCGCGTGGCAGGCGAGTATTCTACAACTGAACCACCGACGCGCTTGTCTCTCCGTAGATACAGCGTCGTACAGTGAAACTGTACTTACACAAGGCTATGACATACAACGGAGTGGATGAGCGAGTGCTGTAAGAGTCAAATAAAACTAATCATTATGATGTGCACGCTCCAGTGGTTCACTATGAAGCAAATAAAAAGTCAACTGCGTCGGCCGGGAATCGAGCCCGGGCCACCCGCGTGGCAGGCCAGTATTCTACCACTGAACCACCGACGCACTTGTCTCTCCGTAGATACAGCGTCGTACAGTGAAACTGTACTGACACAAGGCTATGACATACAACGGAGTGGATGAGCGAGTGCTGTAAGAGTCAAATAAAACTAATCAGTATGATGTGCACGCTCCAGTGGTTCACTTTGAAGCAAATAAAAAGTAAACTGCGTCGGCCGGGAATCGAATCCGGGCCACCCGCGTGGCAGGCGAGTATTCTACAACTGAACCACCGACGCGCTTGTCTCTCCGTAGATACAGCGTCGTAGAGTGAAACTGTACTGACACAAGGCTATGACAGAGAACGGAGTGGATGAGCGAGTGCTGTAAGAGTCAAAAAAAAACTAATCAGTATAATGTGCACGCTCCAGTGGTTCACTTTGAAGCAAATAAAAAGTCAACTGCGTCGGCCGGGAATCGAACCCGGGCCACCCGCGTGGCAGGCGAGTATTCTACCACTGAACCACCGACGCGCTTGTCTCTCCGTAGATACAGCGTCGTACAGGGAAACTGTACTGCCACAAGGCTATGACATACAACGGAGTGGATGAGCGAGTGCTGTAAGAGTCAAATAAAACTAATCAGTATGATGTGCACGCTCCAGTGGTTCACTTTGAAGCAAATAAAAAGTCAACTGCGTCGGCCGGGAATCGAACCCGGGCCACCCGCGTGGCAGGCGAGTATTCTACCACTGAACCACCGACGCGCCTGTCTCTCCGTAGATACTGCGTCGAACAGTGAAACTGTACTGACACAAGGCTATGACATACAACGGAGTGGATGAGCGAGTGCTGTAAGAGTCAAATAAAACTAATCAGTATGATGTGCACGCTCCAGTTGTTCACTTTGAAGCAAATAAAAAGTCAACTGCGTCGGCCGGGAATCAAACCCGGGCCACCCGCGTGGCAGGCGAGTATTCTACCACTGAACCACCGACGCGCCTGTCTCTCCGTAGATACAGCGTCGTACAGTGAAACTGTACTGACACAAGGCTATGACATACAACGGAGTGGATGAGCGAGTGCTGTAAGAGTCAAATAAAACTAATCAGTATGATGTGCACGCTCTAGTGGTTCACTTTGAAGCAAATAAAAAGTCAACTGCGTCGGCCGGGAATCGAACCCGGGCCACCCGCGTGGCAGGCGAGTATTCTACCACTGAACCACCGACGCGCTTGTCTCTCCGTAGATACAGCGTCGTACAGTGAAACTGTACTGACACAAGGCTATGACACACAATGGAGTGGATGAGCGAGTGCTGTAAGAGTCAAATAAAACTAATCAGTATGATGTGCACGCTCCAGTGGTTCACTTTGAAGCAAATAAAAAGTCAACTGCGTCAGCCGGGAATCGAACCCGGGCCACCCGCGTGGCAGGCGAGTATTCTACCACTGAACCACCGACGCGCTTGTCTCTCCGTAGATACAGCGTCGTACAGTGAAACTGTACTGACACAAGGCTATGACATACAACGGAGTGGATGAGCGAGTGCTGTAAGAGTCAAATAAAACTAATCAGTATGATGTGCACGCTCCAGTGGTTCACTTTGAAGCAAATAAAAAGTCAACTGCGTCGGCCGGGAATCGAACCCGGGCCACCCGCGTGGCAGGCGAGTATTCTACCACTGAACCACCGACGCGCTTGTCTCTCCGTAGATACAGCGTCGTACAGTGAAACTGTACTGACACAAGGCTATGACATACAACGGAGTGGATGAGCGAGTGCTGTAAGAGTCAAATAAAACTAATCAGTATGATGTGCACGCTCCAGTGGTTCACTTTGAAGCAAATAAAAAGTCAACTGCGTCGGCCGGGAATCGAATCCGGGCCACCCGCGTGGCAGGCGAGTATTCTACCACTGAACCACCGACGCGCTTGTCTCTCCGTAGATACAGCGTCGTACAGTGAAACTGTACTGACACAAGGCTGTGACATACAACGGAGTGGATGAGCGAGTGCTGTAAGAGTCAAATAAAACTAATCAGTATGATGTGCACGCTCCAGTGGTTCACTTTGAAGCAAATAAAAAGTCAACTGCGTCGGCCGGGAATCGAACCCGGGCCACCCGCGTGGCAGGCGAGTATTCTACCACTGAACCACCGACGCGCTTGTCTCTCCGTAGATACAGCGTCGTACAGTGAAACTGTACTGACACAAGGCTATGACATACAACGGAGTGGATGAGCGAGTGCTGTAAGAGTCAAATAAAACTAATCAGTATGATGTGCACGCTCCAGTGGTTCACTTTGAAGCAAATAAAAAGTCAACTGCGTCGGCCGGGAATCGAATCCGGGCCACCCGTGTGGCAGGCGAGTATTCTACCACTGAACCACCGACGCGCTTGTCTCTCCGTAGAAACAGCGTCGTACAGTGAAACTGTACTGACACAAGGCTATGACATACAACGGAGTGGATGAGCGAGTTCTGTAAGAGTAAAATAAAACTAATCAGTATGATGTGCACGCTCCAGTGGTTCACTTTGAAGCAAATAAAAAGTCAACTGCGCCGGCCGGGAATCGAACCCGGGCAACCCGCGAGGCAGGCGAGTATTCTACCACTGAACCACCGACGCGCTTGTCTCTCCGTAGATACAGCGTCGTACAGTGAAACTGTACTGACACGAGGCTATGACATACAACGGAGTGGATGAGCGAGTGCTGTAAGAGTCAAATAAAACTAATCAGTATGATGTGCACGCTCCAGTGGTTCACTTTGAAGCAAATAAAAAGTCAACTGCGTCGGCCGGGAATCGAATCCGGGCCACCCGCGTAGCAGGCGAGTATTCTACCACTGAACCACCGACGCGCTTGTCTCTCCGTAGATACAGCGTCGTACAGTGAAACTGTACTGACACGAGGCTATGACATACAACGGAGTGGATGAGCGAGTGCTGTAAGAGTCAAATAAAACTAATCAGTATGATGTGCACGCTCCAGTGGTTCACTTTGAAGCAAATAAAAAGTCAACTGCGTCGGCCGGGAATCGAATCCGGGCCACCCGCGTTGCAGGCGAGTATTCTGCCACTGAACCACCGACGCGCCTGTCTCTCCGTAGATACAGCGTCGTACAGTGAAACTGTACTGACACAAGGCTATGACATACAACGGAGTGGATGAGCGAGTGCTGTAAGAGTCAAATAAAACTAATCAGTATGATGTGCACGCTCCAGTGGTTCACTTTGAAGCAAATAAAAAGTCAACTGCGTCGGCCGGGAATCGAACCCGGGCCACCCGCGTGGCAGGCGAGTATTCTACCACTGAACCACCGACGCGCTTGTCTCTCCGTAGATACAGCGTCGTACAGTGAAACTGTACTGACACAAGGCTATGACATACAACGGAGTGGATGAGCGAGTGCTGTAAGAGTCAAATAAAACTAATCAGTATGATGTGCACGCTCCAGTGGTTCACTTTGAAGCAAATAAAAAGTCAACTGCGTCGGCCGGGAATCGAATCCGGTTCACCCGCGTGGCAGGCGAGTATTCTACAACTGAACCACCGACGCGCTTGTCTCTCCGTAGATACAGCGTCGTACAGTGAAACTGTACTTACACAAGGCTATGACATACAACGGAGTGGATGAGCGAGTGCTGTAAGAGTCAAATAAAACTAATCAGTATGATGTGCACGCTCCAGTGGTTCACTATGAAGCAAATAAAAAGTCAACTGCGTCGGCCGGGAATCGAGCCCGGGCCACCCGCGTGGCAGGCCAGTATTCTACCACTGAACCACCGACGCGCTTGTCTCTCCGTAGATACAGCGTCGTACAGTGAAACTGTACTGACACAAGGCTATGACATACAACGGAGTGGATGAGCGAGTGCTGTAAGAGTCAAATAAAACTAATCAGTATGATGTGCACGCTCCAGTGGTTCACTTTGAAGCAAATAAAAAGTCAACTGCGTCGGCCGGGAATCGAATCCGGGCCACCCGCGTGGCAGGCGAGTATTCTACAACTGAACCACCGACGCGCTTGTCTCTCCGTAGATACAGCGTCGTACAGTGAAACTGTACTGACACAAGGCTATGACATACAACGGAGTGGATGAGCGAGTGCTGTAAGAGTCAAATAAAACTAATCAGTATGATGTGCACGCTCCAGTGGTTCACTTTGAAGCAAATAAAAAGTCAACTGCGTCGGCCGGGAATCGAATCCGGGCCACCCGCGTGGCAGGCGAGTATACTACCACTGAACCACCGACGCGCTTGTCTCTCCGTAGATACAGCGTCGTAGAGTGAAACTGTACTGAGACAAGGCTATGACATACAACGGAGTGGATGAGCGAGTGCTGTAAGCGTCAAATAAAACTAATCATATGATGTGCACGCTCCAGTGGTTCACTTTGAAGCAAATAAAAAGTCAACTGCGTCGGCCGGGAATCGAATCCGGGCCACCCGCGTGGCAGGCGAGTATTCTACCACTGAACCACCGACGCGCCTGTCTCTCCGTAGATACTGCGTCGAACAGTGAAACTGTACTGACACAAGGCTATGACATACAACGGAGTGGATGAGCGAGTGCTGTAAGAGTCAAATAAAACTAATCAGTATGATGTGCATGCTCCAGTTGTTCACTTTCAAGCAAATAAAAAGTCAACTGCGTCGGCCGGGAATCAAACCCGGGCCACCCGCGTGGCAGGCGAGTATTCTACCACTGAACCACCGACGCGCCTGTCTTTTCGTAGATACAGCGTCGTACAGTGAAACTGTACTGACACAAGGCTATGACATACAACGGAGTGGATGAGCGAGTGCTGTAAGAGTCAAATAAAACTAATCAGTATGATGTGCACGCTCCAGTGGTTCACTTTGAAGCAAATAAAAAGTCAACTGCGTCGGCCGGGAATCGAACCCGGGCCACCCGCGTGGCAGGCGAGTATTCTACCACTGAACCACCGACGCGCTTGTCTCTACGTAGATACAGCGTCGTACAGTGAAACTGTACTGACACAAGGCTATGACACACAATGGAGTGGATGAGCGAGTGCTGTAAGAGTCAAATAAAACTAATCAGTATGATGTGCACGCTCCAGTGGTTCACTTTGAAGCAAATAAAAAGTCAACTGCGTCAGCCGGGAATCGAACCGGGGCCACCCGCGTGGCAGGCGAGTATTCTACCACTGAACCACCGACGCGCTTGTCTCTCCGTAGATACAGCGTCGTACAGTGAAACTGTACTGACACAAGGCTATGACATACAACGGAGTGGATGAGCGAGTGCTGTAAGAGTCAAATAAAACTAATCAGTATGATGTGCACGCTCCAGTGGTTCACTTTGAAGCAAATAAAAAGTCAACTGCGTCGGCCGGGAATCGAATCCGGGCCACCCGCGTGGCAGGCGAGTATTCTACCACTGAACCACCGACGCGCTTGTCTCTCCGTAGATACAGCGTCGTACAGTGAAACTGTACTGACACAAGGCTATGACATACAACGGAGTGGATGAGCGAGTGCTGTAAGAGTCAAATAAAACTAATCAGTATGATGTGCACGCTCCAGTGGTTCACTTTGAAGCAAATAAAAAGTCAACTGCGTCGGCCGGGAATCGAACCCGGGCCACCCGCGTGGCAGGCGAGTATTCTACCACTGAACCACCGACGCGCTTGTCTCTCCGTAGATACAGCGTCGTACAGTGAAACTGTACTGACACAAGGCTATGACATACAACGGAGTGGATGAGCGAGTGCTGTAAGAGTCAAATAAAACTAATCAGTATGATGTGCACGCTCCAGTGGTTCACTTTGAAGCAAATAAAAAGTCAACTGCGTCGGCCGGGAATCGAATCCGGGCCACCCGCGTGGCAGGCGAGTATTCTACCACTGAACCACCGACGCGCTTGTCTCTCCGTAGATACAGCGTCGTACAGTGAAACTGTACTGACACAAGGCTATGACATACAACGGAGTGGATGAGCGAGTGCTGTAAGAGTAAAATAAAACTAATCAGTATGATGTGCACGCTCCAGTGGTTCACTTTGAAGCAAATAAAAAGTCAACTGCGCCGGCCGGGAATCGAACCCGGGCAACCCGCGAGGCAGGCGAGTATTCTACCACTGAACCACCGACGCGCTTGTCTCTCCGTAGATACAGCGTCGTACAGTGAAACTGTACTGACACGAGGCTATGACATACAACGGAGTGGATGAGCGAGTGCTGTAAGAGTCAAATAAAACTAATCAGTATGATGTGCACGCTCCAGTGGTTCACTTTGAAGCAAATAAAAAGTCAACTGCGTCGGCCGGGAATCGAATCCGGGGCACCCGCGTAGCAGGCGAGTATTCTACCACTGAACCACCGACGCGCTTGTCTCTCCGTAGATACAGCGTCGTACAGTGAAACTGTACTGACACGAGGCTATGACATACAACGGAGTGGATGAGCGAGTGCTGTAAGAGTCAAATAAAACTAATCAGTATGATGTGCACGCTCCAGTGGTTCACTTTGAAGCAAATAAAAAGTCAACTGCGTCGGCCGGGAATCGAATCCGGGCCACCCGCGTTGCAGGCGAGTATTCTGCCACTGAACCACCGAAGCGCCTGTCTCTCCGTAGATACAGCGTCGTACAGTGAAACTGTACTGACACAAGGCTATGACATACAACGGAGTGGATGAGCGAGTGCTGTAAGAGTCAAATAAAACTAATCAGTATGATGTGCACGCTCCAGTGGTTCACTTTGAAGCAAATAAAAAGTCAACTGCGTCGGCTGGTAATCGAACCCGGGCCACCCGCGTGGCAGGCGAGTATTCTACCACTGAACCACCGACGCTTTTTTTTTGTTTTTATTGCCTGCTTTGACAAATACACTGCAAATATATACAGATAAAACACGGTGACCATGCCGTGGTCAGCGTGAATGCTTAAAACTTCTTAAAATGAACAAGTTCATCTAGGACGCCAATCCAGTCTGGAGGTTCTGGCAATGTACGGTAAACATCTCGTAAGTACAAAATGCTTTCAATGAAATTCTCCCTGACTGGACGGACGTTTACATCGGCGTGCCTAACAGCCATCCTTGTTCGCCATATGCTGTGGAGCCCCAGAACCATGATTAGATCATAAGGAATGTCTCCATCGTTTTCAATTGGTAGAAAACGGATTCCGTACGGTGTTATTGGTAGGTCTTTCTTTAGAGTCCTTTGCAAGATGTCCCAGTAGAAGACTGGATCCCAGCAATCAATAAATACATGATCTATTGTTTCTGGTTTCTTGCATAATATACAGTTAGTTGTCCATGGAACGAATATTCCCTTTTCCTCTAACCAAGTCTTAACTGGGAGCGTGCCTGTATGAAGTTTAAAGAAGAAGGTTTTAATGCTGGGCTTAATATTCATCTTTTTAACTCTCTTTAAAACATCATTTCCTGGGCGTCCACAGTATATTGTTCGGTACCTGGGTGTTGGCAACATTGTATCCAGTAGGTCTCTGTACAGTTTTTTCCTTTGCACTGAACTTAAGTACTCAAGGGAAAATCGAGCCTTTAAGATTTGTACTGCAAGTACAACTTCTCGCCAAAACCCAGTTACTGCGCGTCCACCGTCATTGCATGATGAAACAATAAATCCAGGTAAGGCATTGCTTAAGTGCACTTGCATTACTGTGCGCAAAAAGTAGTCTTTCTGGTCCCGCAGAAAAATAAATCGCGACACAATTTGTCTTAAAAACAGGTGAGACAGGCCTAATCCACCATTACAAACAGAATGAAACAAATTCGTCCTACTAGTACGTTCCCAACTTGCCCCCCAAATGAAAACCGCGAACACTCTGTGAATTTTTTGCAGATTTGTGCGTTTCATGAACAAAAATTGGAGTACGAACCACACCTTGGATATCAAAAAAAGATTGGAGACAGTCGCGCGGGCAAACATGGACAAATTACGGCCTTGCCAGCCTTGCGCCTTTTCCCTGACCCTTTCTGTCTCTTGACGCCAGTACTGTTCGCTATCTTGATAGCTATCAAGTGGCATACCCAGATACTTCGTAGGCAACGATGTCCATCGCATGTTTGCAAACGTTTCCGGTCTTTCGTACCAGTTACCATGCCAAAAGCCAGCCGATTTTTCCCAGTTAATCTCACAGCCAGTTGCGGTGCAAAAACCGCCAGCAACCTCGACTGCCTCACTTACGCTTTGTCGGTTCACACAGAAAATGGCTATATCATCCGCGTACGCAAGTACTTTCACTTCAGATGCTTGTAGCTTAAATCCACGGATTCTTTCATTATTAATCAGGCTTAAACAAAAGGGCTCTAGATACAAGGCAAATAGAAGAGGGGACAATGGACATCCTTGCCTCACTGACGATCGCACGGCTATTGCGTCAGTAAGACTTTTATTTACAATAATACGGGTAGAGCACCCAGCGTATGCCATTTTGACTCCATCTACGATAACACTTCCGATATTTACATGCTCTAAAATGGTGAAAAGGACGTCATGTGAAACGTTGTCAAATGCTTTTGACAAGTCAAGCTGCATCATTGCTACATGTCTTCCGTCTGCATCACAACACTCTAAAACGCATCTTGCTGTGTGTACATTCGTACAGATAGTGCGGCCCTTAATGCCGCATGTTTGGTGTGGACCTACCAACTGTTTAATGACACCTTGCACCCTCCTTGCCAACACTTTCATAAACAATTTATAATCCACATTTGTGAGGCTTATAGGCCGATAGGACTCCACCGATAGAAGTTTGACTGCGTCATCTGATTTAGGAATTAAGACAATATGTGAAGCTTTGAAAGATGGCGGCATTTGTTTAACATGGTATGCTTCCTTTATTACGCAGTACAATGCCCTGCTGGCTTCTGATTTGAATTTCTTGTAAAAAGCAGCCCCTAATCCGTCAGGACCGGGTGATTTTCCAGCGCATATTTCTTCTATAGCCAGCTCAATTTCAAGTACACTGATTGGTTGCTCAAGCCTGGCTTTAACTTCATCCTCAAGCCTGGGCATGGTCTGCAAAAACTGACTTTCGAATTGTTCTTTCCTTTGCTTAGCCCGCCCAAGTAGCTCACTATAGTACTCTGCAAACGCTTCTTTGATAACCTCGCATTCTGTTGCAACTTCGTTATGGTGAAGTATCTTTTTAATTTTGTTTTTTTCCACGTATCTTTTCTCGTCACCGAGTGAGCGCTTGTTCGGTGTCTCGCCAACCCATAATCCCTCTGCTCGTGCTCGCACAATAGCTCCCCTATATCTTTCTTCATCGATAAGCTCAAGTTTATTCTTAACTTCTTTAATCTGCTTCGACCACAATCCAGGCGTCCCGCTATCTAGGTTCAGCAACAAGTTGAGTTGACGGTGCAGATCTTGCTCGTTCTCTTTACTGACATGTCGTAAAATGGTTGCTCTTTCTATTGCTTTCATTTTTATATTGTTCTTAAAACTTTCCCACTCACTCATCCAGTCCCCTGATTTCGTCGCAAACAGTGCGTTGAACATTTCCTTTACTTCGTTCACATAGCTCTCATCATCCAAAAGTTTAGAATTAAATTTCCAAAGCTCCCAGTTAAATTTAGATTTATTTTCCTTTGCTCCTATGCAAAAAACTACTAGGCTGTGATCTGTAAAAGACACGTGCTTAACTTCATAACTTCGGCACAGAGGCGCGAGTTCTAGGGAAATGTATGCACGATCTAGCCTCGCATGGCTTTCTCTTTGGAAATGGGTGTACTGGCATTGTCCAATAGGTGACAGAAGCCAACCAACATCTTCTAGATGATACTCTGTGGTTAACGTCCTTAATAAGTGTGCGCTGGGGTCCTTCACAGGCTGAAGTTTTACGCGATCTTCAGGCATACATACACAATTGAAGTCACCCACCATAACAACACATCTTTCACCCTTCAAATGCTGTTCGAGCTGCTCGAAGAACAACCTACGCTCCCCTTCCTTATTAGGTGCATAGACGCATATCATACGCCATTTCAAATTAGAGAAGGAAAAGTCAACAACAATCAGGCGTCCAGAAGGGCACACTGTGACTGCCTCCTCGACAATGCCCAGACTGTTGCGAATAAAAATAACACATCCTGCCGAATTGCCAACAGCATGACACACACATACATTGTACCTATCTCTGAATGGTTGCACCATGCGGTCCGTTTGTTCTTCACTTTCTACCTTCGTTTCTTGTATAGCGACCAAGTCCAATTCGTTTTCAAGAAATAGCCGACTAACTTGATATTGCCGCCGCCTCGCTGTCATTCCGCGAACGTTTAAGGTGGCTATACGTAACGCAGACTGGAGGTTTACTGCCATTTAATTGCAAAACAAAAGGACCGCACAGCGCTTACCACGGCAGTCTGGGAAGCAGTTGAGCATGTGCACTTGCTTTTTTGGTTGAGCCCGTAGCCACTGCGAAGAGGCCTTGCTTCTCGGTCGAAGCACCTTGAAGGGTTTGTCCAGTTCCTTGTGCACAAACTTCACAATCGCTCTTTGCTATGAGGGCGGTGTCCCGACCGTATTCCGGTCGAGGGAGATGTTTGGCTTTGGTCTGAAGCTAGGTCGCCGTGGCATGACGGCTTTGGGGGGCGGTCCCTCGTTGTTAGTGTAGTCAAGGCCGTCTCCTGCTCCCACGCTGTCCCCGGGCGTTCTTTTTGAGTTCACAGTTAATTCCATCGGCTCCCGCTGACTTCCATTGCCTGCGGCTGACGCTGCTCTTCGGTCACTACTAGACGCAGCCTTCGTAACTTCAGGTGACTGCATGCCGTCCTGGGTGTGTTCGTCTGGCTGGCCCTCCGACAAGGTGCTCTCGGAGGACTTCTCAGCAGCCTCCGAAGGCGTCTTTACTTGTGTAGCAAGTGACTGGCTTTTCGTGTCGCGGCTTGCGGCCTGCGTGGAGCCTTCAGAATTTTCGGAAGACGCGTTAGGGCATCGCGTGGACACTTCTAGCCGCCCTTTCGCTGCTTCCTCGGCGTCGGCTTCATCCATAATGAGGTCTGAAGCGTCCTCTTGTTGCAGTGGTCCAGTAACACTCGCGTAAGTTTTAACGCACATGTCCTCCCGATGACCAAAGCGCCTGCATCGGGTGCAACGAGGAACACGACACTCGCGTCTAATGTGCCCCGCAGTCCGGCACCGGAGACAAAGCGGAGCTCTGCCCGGCACTACAACCAGAGCCAACTCGCCTGCTACGCGGAGCTGGTGCGGGAGGTCATCCACCGAAACACCGGATTTCAGCTTGAGCCCAATTACTCTTGTCGTTGATGCTTTGTCCGCAACGCCACTGACACGCCACTTTTCTTTCGAAATGTCCGTTACCTTCCCAAAAGGTGCCAGGGCAGATCGCACGTCGTCGTCATGGACACCGTAGACAAGCCAGTGCAACTTCAGCCTCACGTCCTGGTTCATTGGGTCGATGATGACGCATCGTCGTTCCTTCACCTTGAAATCACGCAGGGCCAACATTTTCTTCATCCCGTCTCCGCTCTTGAATGTAAGCGCCCAGACGTGATTCATCTGGTACGCCCCCAAGGCAATCACCTCGGGGAGCATATCCAGACTATCCAACGCATCGCGGAAGTCTTCCACGCGATACGGCCGACATCTCACATCGGCATGCAGAAAAACAGTATTTAAAACATTCCGACCTGATGGCAGTTGAGGCAAAATGACTTGATAATCCTGGTCCGGTAAGTCCGCAATCCTGTTTCCGCGACCCAGCTGGGCCGCTGTTACCGCTCCGTCGGAGCACATGATGGCACGTCCGTTCGCCTCGGCGGCCGGAAGTAGCCTGAACCACCGACGCGCTTGTCTCTCCGTAGATACAGCGTCGTACAGTGAAACTGTACTGACACAAGGCTATGACATACAACGGAGTGGATGAGCGAGTGCTGTAAGAGTCAAATAAAACTAATCAGTATGATGTGCACGCTCCAGTGGTTCACTTTGAAGCAAATAAAAAGTCAACTGCGTCGGCCGGGAATCGAATCCGGTTCACCCGCGTGGCAGGCGAGTATTCTACAACTGAACCACCGACGCGCTTGTCTCTCCGTAGATACAGCGTCGTACAGTGAAACTGTACTTACACAAGGCTATGACATACAACGGAGTGGATGAGCGAGTGCTGTAAGAGTCAAATAAAACTAATCAGTATGATGTGCACGCTCCAGTGGTTCACTATGAAGCAAATAAAAAGTCAACTGCGTCGGCCGGGAATCGAGCCCGGGCCACCCGCGTGGCAGGCCAGTATTCTACCACTGAACCACCGACGCGCTTGTCTCTCCGTAGATACAGCGTCGTACAGTGAAACTGTACTGACACAAGGCTATGACATACAACGGAGTGGATGAGCGAGTGCTGTAAGAGTCAAATAAAACTAATCAGTATGATGTGCACGCTCCAGTGGTTCACTTTGAAGCAAATAAAAAGTAAACTGCGTCGGCCGGGAATCGAATCCGGGCCACCCGCGTGGCAGGCGAGTATTCTACAACTGAACCACCGACGCGCTTGTCTCTCCGTAGATACAGCGTCGTACAGTGAAACTGTACTGACACAAGGCTATGACAGAGAACGGAGTGGATGAGCGAGTGCTGTAAGAGTCAAATAAAACTAATCAGTATAATGTGCACGCTCCAGTGGTTCACTTTGAAGCAAATAAAAAGTCAACTGCGTCGGCCGGGAATCGAACCCGGGCCACCCGCGTGGCAGGCGAGTATTCTACCACTGAACCACCGACGCGCTTGTCTCTCCGTAGATACAGCGTCGTACAGGGAAACTGTACTGACACAAGGCTATGACATACAACGGAGTGGATGAGCGAGTGCTGTAAGAGTCAAATAAAACTAATCAGTATGATGTGCACGCTCCAGTGGTTCACTTTGAAGCAAATAAAAAGTCAACTGCGTCGGCCGGGAATCGAATCCGGGCCACCCGCGTGGCAGGCGAGTATTCTACAACTGAACCACCGACGCGCTTGTCTCTCCGTAGATACAGCGTCGTACAGTGAAACTGTACTCACACAAGGCTATGACATACAACGGAGTGGATGAGCGAGTGCTGTAAGAGTCAAATAAAACTAATCAGTATGATGTGCACGCTCCAGTGGTTCACTTTGAAGCAAATAAAAAGTCAACTGCCTCGGCCGGGAATCGAACCCGGGCCACCCGCGTGGCAGGCGAGTATTCTACCGCTGAACCACCGACGCGCTTGTCTCTCCGTAGATACAGCGTCGTACAGTGAAACTGTACTGACACAAGGCTATGACAGACAACGGAGTGGATGAGCGAGTGCTGTAAGCGTCAAATAAAACTAATCAGTATGATGTGCACGCTCCATTGGTTCACTTTGAAGCAAATAAAAAGTCAACTGCGTCGGCCGGGAATCGAATCCGGGCCACCCGCGTGGCAGCCGAGTATTCTACCACTGAACCACCGACGCGCCTGTCTCTCCGTAGATACTGCGTCGAACAGTGAAACTGTACTGACACAAGGCTATGACATACAACGGAGTGGATGAGCGAGTGCTGTAAGAGTCAAATAAAACTAATCAGTATGATGTGCACGCTCCAGTTGTTCACTTTGAAGCAAATAAAAAGTCAACTGCGTCGGCCGGGAATCAAACCCGGGCCACCCGCGAGGCAGGCGAGTATTCTACCACTGAACCACCGACGCGCTTGTCTCTCCGTAGATACAGCGTCGTACAGTGAAACTGTACTGACACGAGGCTATGACATACAACGGAGTGGATGAGCGAGTGCTGTAAGAGTCAAATAAAACTAATCAGTATGATGTGCACGCTCCAGTGGTTCACTTTGAAGCAAATAAAAAGTCAACTGCGTCGGCCGGGAATCGAATCCGGGCCACCCGCGTAGCAGGCGAGTATTCTACCACTGAACCACCGACGCGCTTGTCTCTCCGTAGATACAGCGTCGTACAGTGAAACTGTACTGACACGAGGCTATGACATACAACGGAGTGGATGAGCGAGTGCTGTAAGAGTCAAATAAAACTAATCAGTATGATGTGCACGCTCCAGTGGTTCACTTTGAAGCAAATAAAAAGTCAACTGCGTCGGCCGGGAATCGAATCCGGGCCACCCGCGTTGCAGGCGAGTATTCTGCCACTGAACCACCGACGCGCCTGTCTCTCCGTAGATACAGCGTCGTACAGTGAAACTGTACTGACACAAGGCTATGACATACAACGGAGTGGATGAGCGAGTGCTGTAAGAGTCAAATAAAACTAATCAGTATGATGTGCACGCTCCAGTGGTTCACTTTGAAGCAAATAAAAAGTCAACTGCGTCGGCCGGGAATCGAACCCGGGCCACCCGCGTGGCAGGCGAGTATTCTACCACTGAACCACCGACGCGCTTGTTTCTCCGTAGATACAGCGTCGTACAGTGAAACTGTACTGACACAAG
This sequence comes from Amblyomma maculatum, assembly GCF_055883805.1. NCBI lineage: Eukaryota > Metazoa > Arthropoda > Arachnida > Ixodida > Ixodidae > Amblyomma > Amblyomma maculatum. The sequence goes on from NC_139347.1 coordinate 138,332,081, forward strand.
GCTATGACATACAACGGAGTGGATGAGCGAGTGCTGTAAGAGTCAAATAAAACTAATCAGTATGATGTGCACGCTCCAGTGGTTCACTTTGAAGCAAATAAAAAGTCAACTGCGTCGGCCGGGAATCGAATCCGGTTCACCCGCGTGGCAGGCGAGTATTCTACAACTGAACCACCGACGCGCTTGTCTCTCCGTAGATACAGCGTCGTACAGTGAAACTGTACTTACACAAGGCTATGACATACAACGGAGTGGATGAGCGAGTGCTGTAAGAGTCAAATAAAACTAATCAGTATGATGTGCACGCTCCAGTGGTTCACTATGAAGCAAATAAAAAGTCAACTGCGTCGGCCGGGAATCGAGCCCGGGCCACCCGCGTGGCAGGCCAGTATTCTACCACTGAACCACCGACGCGCTTGTCTCTCCGTAGATACAGCGTCGTACAGTGAAACTGTACTGACACAAGGCTATGACATACAACGGAGTGGATGAGCGAGTGCTGTAAGAGTCAAATAAAACTAATCAGTATGATGTGCACGCTCCAGTGGTTCACTTTGAAGCAAATAAAAAGTAAACTGCGTCGGCCGGGAATCGAATCCGGGCCACCCGCGTGGCAGGCGAGTATTCTACAACTGAACCACCGACGCGCTTGTCTCTCCGTAGATACAGCGTCGTACAGTGAAACTGTACTGACACAAGGCTATGACAGAGAACGGAGTGGATGAGCGAGTGCTGTAAGAGTCAAATAAAACTAATCAGTATAATGTGCACGCTCCAGTGGTTCACTTTGAAGCAAATAAAAAGTCAACTGCGTCGGCCGGGAATCGAACCCGGGCCACCCGCGTGGCAGGCGAGTATTCTACCACTGAACCACCGACGCGCTTGTCTCTCCGTAGATACAGCGTCGTACAGGGAAACTGTACTGCCACAAGGCTATGACATACAACGGAGTGGATGAGCGAGTGCTGTAAGAGTCAAATAAAACTAATCAGTATGATGTGCACGCTCCAGTGGTTCACTCTGAAGCAAATAAAAAGTCAACTGCGTCGGCCGGGAATCGAATCCGGGCCACCCGCGTGGCAGGCGAGTATTCTACAACTGAACCACCGACGCGCTTGTCTCTCCGTAGATACAGCGTCGTACAGTGAAACTGTACTGACACAAGGCTATGACATACAACGGAGTGGATGAGCGAGTGCTGTAAGAGTCAAATAAAACTAATCAGTATGATGTGCACGCTCCAGTGGTTCACTTTGAAGCAAATAAAAAGTCAACTGCGTCGGCCGGGAATCGAATCCGGGCCACCCGCGTGGCAGGCGAGTATACTACCACTGAACCACCGACGCGCTTGACTCTCCGTAGATACAGCGTCGTAGAGTGAAACTGTACTGAGGCAAGGCTATGACATACAACGGAGTGGATGAGCGAGTGCTGTAAGCGTCAAATAAAACTAATCATATGATGTGCACGCTCCAGTGGTTCACTTTGAAGCAAATAAAAAGTCAACTGCGTCGGCCGGGAATCGAATCCGGGCCACCCGCGTGGCAGGCGAGTATTCTACCACTGAACCACCGACGCGCCTGTCTCTCCGTAGATACTGCGTCGAACAGTGAAACTGTACTGACACAAGGCTATGACATACAACGGAGTGGATGAGCGAGTGCTGTAAGAGTCAAATAAAACTAATCAGTATGATGTGCATGCTCCAGTTGTTCACTTTCAAGCAAATAAAAAGTCAACTGCGTCGGCCGGGAATCAAACCCGGGCCACCCGCGTGGCAGGCGAGTATTCTACCACTGAACCACCGACGCGCCTGTCTTTTCGTAGATACAGCGTCGTACAGTGAAACTGTACTGACACAAGGCTATGACATACAACGGAGTGGATGAGCGAGTGCTGTAAGAGTCAAATAAAACTAATCAGTATGATGTGCACGCTCCAGTGGTTCACTTTGAAGCAAATAAAAAGTCAACTGCGTCGGCCGGGAATCGAACCCGGGCCACCCGCGTGGCAGGCGAGTATTCTACCACTGAACCACCGACGCGCCTGTCTCTCCGTAGATACAGCGTCGTACAGTGAAACTGTACTGACACAAGGCTATGACACACAATGGAGTGGATGAGCGAGTGCTGTAAGAGTCAAATAAAACTAATCAGTATGATGTGCACGCTCCAGTGGTTCACTTTGAAGCAAATAAAAAGTCAACTGCGTCAGCCGGGAATCGAACCCGGGCCACCCGCGTGGCAGGCGAGTATTCTACCACTGAACCACCGACGCGCTTGTCTCTCCGTAGATACAGCGTCGTACAGTGAAACTGTACTGACACAAGGCTATGACATACAACGGAGTGGATGAGCGAGTGCTGTAAGAGTCAAATAAAACTAATCAGTATGATGTGCACGCTCCAGTGGTTCACTTTGAAGCAAATAAAAAGTCAACTGCGTCGGCCGGGAATCGAATCCGGGCCACCCGCGTGGCAGGCGAGTATTCTACCACTGAACCACCGACGCGCTTGTCTCTCCGTAGATACAGCGTCGTACAGTGAAACTGTACTGACACAAGGCTATGACATACAACGGAGTGGATGAGCGAGTGCTGTAAGAGTCAAATAAAACTAATCAGTATGATGTGCACGCTCCAGTGGTTCACTTTGAAGCAAATAAAAAGTCAACTGCGTCGGCCGGGAATCGAACCCGGGCCACCCGCGTGGCAGGCGAGTATTCTACCACTGAACCACCGACGCGCTTGTCTCTCCGTAGATACAGCGTCGTACAGTGAAACTGTACTGACACAAGGCTATGACATACAACGGAGTGGATGAGCGAGTGCTGTAAGAGTCAAATAAAACTAATCAGTATGATGTGCACGCTCCAGTGGTTCACTTTGAAGCAAATAAAAAGTCAACTGCGTCGGCCGGGAATCGAATCCGGGCCACCCGCGTGGCAGGCGAGTATTCTACCACTGAACCACCGACGCGCTTGTCTCTCCGTAGATACAGCGTCGTACAGTGAAACTGTACTGACACAAGGCTATGACATACAACGGAGTGGATGAGCGAGTGCTGTAAGAGTAAAATAAAACTAATCAGTATGATGTGCACGCTCCAGTGGTTCACTTTGAAGCAAATAAAAAGTCAACTGCGCCGGCCGGGAATCGAACCCGGGCAACCCGCGAGGCAGGCGAGTATTCTACCACTGAACCACCGACGCGCTTGTCTCTCCGTAGATACAGCGTCGTACAGTGAAACTGTACTGACACGAGGCTATGACATACAACGGAGTGGATGAGCGAGTGCTGTAAGAGTCAAATAAAACTAATCAGTATGATGTGCACGCTCCAGTGGTTCACTTTGAAGCAAATAAAAAGTCAACTGCGTCGGCCGGGAATCGAATCCGGGGCACCCGCGTAGCAGGCGAGTATTCTACCACTGAACCACCGACGCGCTTGTCTCTCCGTAGATACAGCGTCGTACAGTGAAACTGTACTGACACGAGGCTATGACATACAGCGGAGTGGATGAGCGAGTGCTGTAAGAGTCAAATAAAACTAATCAGTATGATGTGCACGCTCCAGTGGTTCACTTTGAAGCAAATAAAAAGTCAACTGCGTCGGCCGGGAATCGAATCCGGGCCACCCGCGTTGCAGGCGAGTATTCTGCCACTGAACCACCGAAGCGCCTGTCTCTCCGTAGATACAGCGTCGTACAGTGAAACTGTACTGACACAAGGCTATGACATACAACGGAGTGGATGAGCGAGTGCTGTAAGAGTCAAATAAAACTAATCAGTATGATGTGCACGCTCCAGTGGTTCACTTTGAAGCAAATAAAAAGTCAACTGCGTCGGCTGGGAATCGAACCCGGGCCACCCGCGTGGCAGGCGAGTATTCTACCACTGAACCACCGACGCTTTTTTTTTGTTTTTATTGCCTGCTTTGACAAATACACTGCAAATATATACAGATAAAACACGGTGACCATGCCGTGGTCAGCGTGAATGCTTAAAACTTCTTAAAATGAACAAGTTCATCTAGGACGCCAATCCAGTCTGGAGGTTCTGGCAATGTACGGTAAACATCTCGTAAGTACAAAATGCTTTCAATGAAATTCTCCCTGACTGGACGGACGTTTACATCGGCGTGCCTAACAGCCATCCTTGTTCGCCATATGCTGTGGAGCCCCAGAACCATGATTAGATCATAAGGAATGTCTCCATCGTTTTCAATTGGTAGAAAACGGATTCCGTACGGTGTTATTGGTAGGTCTTTCTTTAGAGTCCTTTGCAAGATGTCCCAGTAGAAGACTGGATCCCAGCAATCAATAAATACATGATCTATTGTTTCTGGTTTCTTGCATAATATACAGTTAGTTGTCCATGGAACGAATATTCCCTTTTCCTCTAACCAAGTCTTAACTGGGAGCGTGCCTGTATGAAGTTTAAAGAAGAAGGTTTTAATGCTGGGCTTAATATTCATCTTTTTAACTCTCTTTAAAACATCATTTCCTGGGCGTCCACAGTATATTGTTCGGTACCTGGGTGTTGGCAACATTGTATCCAGTAGGTCTCTGTACAGTTTTTTCCTTTGCACTGAACTTAAGTACTCAAGGGAAAATCGAGCCTTTAAGATTTGTACTGCAAGTACAACTTCTCGCCAAAACCCAGTTACTGCGCGTCCACCGTCATTGCATGATGAAACAATAAATCCAGGTAAGGCATTGCTTAAGTGCACTTGCATTACTGTGCGCAAAAAGTAGTCTTTCTGGTCCCGCAGAAAAATAAATCGCGACACAATTTGTCTTAAAAACAGGTGAGACAGGCCTAATCCACCATTACAAACAGAATGAAACAAATTCGTCCTACTAGTACGTTCCCAACTTGCCCCCCAAATGAAAACCGCGAACACTCTGTGAATTTTTTGCAGATTTGTGCGTTTCATGAACAAAAATTGGAGTACGAACCACACCTTGGATATCAAAAAAAGATTGGAGACAGTCGCGCGGGCAAACATGGACAAATTACGGCCTTGCCAGCCTTGCGCCTTTTCCCTGACCCTTTCTGTCTCTTGACGCCAGTACTGTTCGCTATCTTGATAGCTGTCAAGTGGCATACCCAGATACTTCGTAGGCAACGATGTCCATCGCATGTTTGCAAACGTTTCCGGTCTTTCCTACCAGTTACCATGCCAAAAGCCAGCCGATTTTTCCCAGTTAATCTCACAGCCAGTTGCGGTGCAAAAACCGCCAGCAACCTCGACTGCCTCACTTACGCTTTGTCGGTTCACACAGAAAATGGCTATATCATCCGCGTACGCAAGTACTTTCACTTCAGATGCTTGTAGCTTAAATCCACGGATTCTTTCATTATTAATCAGGCTTAAACAAAAGGGCTCTAGATACAAGGCAAATAGAAGAGGGGACAATGGACATCCTTGCCTCACTGACGATCGCACGGCTATTGCGTCAGTAAGACTTTTATTTACAATAATACGGGTAGAGCACCCAGCGTATGCCATTTTGACTCCATCTACGATAACACTTCCGATATTTACATGCTCTAAAATGGTGAAAAGGACGTCATGTGAAACGTTGTCAAATGCTTTTGACAAGTCAAGCTGCATCATTGCTACATGTCTTCCGTCTGCATCACAACACTCTAAAACGCATCTTGCTGTGTGTACATTCGTACAGATAGTGCGGCCCTTAATGCCGCATGTTTGGTGTGGACCTACCAACTGTTTAATGACACCTTGCACCCTCCTTGCCAACACTTTCATAAACAATTTATAATCCACATTTGTGAGGCTTATAGGCCGATAGGACTCCACCGATAGAAGTTTGACTGCGTCATCTGATTTAGGAATTAAGACAATATGTGAAGCTTTGAAAGATGGCGGCATTTGTTTAACATGGTATGCTTCCTTTATTACGCAGTACAATGCCCTGCTGGCTTCTGATTTGAATTTCTTGTAAAAAGCAGCCCCTAATCCGTCAGGACCGGGTGATTTTCCAGCGCTTATTTCTTCTATAGCCAGCTCAATTTCAAGTACACTGATTGGTTGCTCAAGCCTGGCTTTAACTTCATCCTCAAGCCTGGGCATGGTCTGCAAAAACTGACTTTCGAATTGTTCTTTCCTTTGCTTAGCCCGCCCAAGTAGCTCACTATAGTACTCTGCAAACGCTTCTTTGATAACCTCGCATTCTGTTGCAACTTCGTTATGGTGAAGTATCTTTTTAATTTTGTTTTTTTCCACGTATCTTTTCTCGTCACCGAGTGAGCGCTTGTTCGGTGTCTCGCCAACCCATAATCCCTCTGCTCGTGCTCGCACAATAGCTCCCCTATATCTTTCTTCATCGATAAGCTCAAGTTTATTCTTAACTTCTTTAATCTGCTTCGACCACAATCCAGGCGTCCCGCTATCTAGGTTCAGCAACAAGTTGAGTTGACGGTGCAGATCTTGCTCGTTCTCTTTACTGACATGTCGTAAAATGGTTGCTCTTTCTATTGCTTTCATTTTTATATTGTTCTTAAAACTTTCCCACTCACTCATCCAGTCCCCTGATTTCGTCGCAAACAGTGCGTTGAACATTTCCTTTACTTCGTTCACATAGCTCTCATCATCCAAAAGTTTAGAATTAAATTTCCAAAGCTCCCAGTTAAATTTAGATTTATTTTCCTTTGCTCCTATGCAAAAAACTACTAGGCTGTGATCTGTAAAAGACACGTGCTTAACTTCATAACTTCGGCACAGAGGCGCGAGTTCTAGGGAAATGTATGCACGATCTAGCCTCGCATGGCTTTCTCTTTGGAAATGGGTGTACTGGCATTGTCCAATAGGTGACAGAAGCCAACCAACATCTTCTAGATGATACTCTGTGGTTAACGTCCTTAATAAGTGTGCGCTGGGGTCCTTCACAGGCTGAAGTTTTACGCGATCTTCAGGCATACATACACAATTGAAGTCACCCACCATAACAACACATCTTTCACCCTTCAAATGCTGTTCGAGCTGCTCGAAGAACAACCTACGCTCCCCTTCCTTATTAGGTGCATAGACGCATATCATACGCCATTTCAAATTAGAGAAGGAAAAGTCAACAACAATCAGGCGTCCAGAAGGGCACACTGTGACTGCCTCCTCGACAATGCCCAGACTGTTGCGAATAAAAATAACACATCCTGCCGAATTGCCAACAGCATGACACACACATACATTGTACCTATCTCTGAATGGTTGCACCATGCGGTCCGTTTGTTCTTCACTTTCTACCTTCGTTTCTTGTATAGCGACCAAGTCCAATTCGTTTTCAAGAAATAGCCGACTAACTTGATATTGCCGCCGCCTCGCTGTCATTCCGCGAACGTTTAAGGTGGCTATACGTAACGCAGACTGGAGGTTTACTGCCATTTAATTGCAAAACAAAAGGACCGCACAGCGCTTACCACGGCAGTCTGGGAAGCAGTTGAGCATGTGCACTTGCTTTTTTGGTTGAGCCCGTAGCCACTGCGAAGAGGCCTTGCTTCTCGGTCGAAGCACCTTGAAGGGTTTGTCCAGTTCCTTGTGCACAAACTTCACAATCGCTCTTTGCTATGAGGGCGGTGTCCCGACCGTATTCCGGTCGAGGGAGATGTTTGGCTTTGGTCTGAAGCTAGGTCGCCGTGGCATGACGGCTTTGGGGGGCGGTCCCTCGTTGTTAGTGTAGTCAAGGCCGTCTCCTGCTCCCACGCTGTCCCCGGGCGTTCTTTTTGAGTTCACAGTTAATTCCATCGGCTCCCGCTGACTTCCATTGCCTGCGGCTGACGCTGCTCTTCGGTCACTACTAGACGCAGCCTTCGTAACTTCAGGTGACTGCATGCCGTCCTGGGTGTGTTCGTCTGGCTGGCCCTCCGACAAGGTGCTCTCGGAGGACTTCTCAGCAGCCTCCGAAGGCGTCTTTACTTGTGTAGCAAGTGACTGGCTTTTCGTGTCGCGGCTTGCGGCCTGCGTGGAGCCTTCAGAATTTTCGGAAGACGCGTTAGGGCATCGCGTGGACACTTCTAGCCGCCCTTTCGCTGCTTCCTCGGCGTCGGCTTCATCCATAATGAGGTCTGAAGCGTCCTCTTGTTGCAGTGGTCCAGTAACACTCGCGTAAGTTTTAACGCACATGTCCTCCCGATGACCAAAGCGCCTGCATCGGGTGCAACGAGGAACACGACACTCGCGTCTAATGTGCCCCGCAGTCCGGCACCGGAGACAAAGCGGAGCTCTGCCCGGCACTACAACCAGAGCCAACTCGCCTGCTACGCGGAGCTGGTGCGGGAGGTCATCCACCGAAACACCGGATTTCAGCTTGAGCCCAATTACTCTTGTCGTTGATGCTTTGTCCGCAACGCCACTGACACGCCACTTTTCTTTCGAAATGTCCGTTACCTTCCCAAAAGGTGCCAGGGCAGATCGCACGTCGTCGTCATGGACACCGTAGACAACCCAGTGCAACTTCAGCCTCACGTCCTGGTTCATTGGGTCGATGATGACGCATCGTCGTTCCTTCACCTTGAAATCACGCAGGGCCAACATTTTCTTCATCCCGTCTCCGCTCTTGAATGTAAGCGCCCAGACGTGATTCATCTGGTACGCCCCCAAGGCAATCACCTCGGGGAGCATATCCAGACTATCCAACGCATCGCGGAAGTCTTCCACGCGATACGGCCGACATCTCACATCGGCATGCAGAAAAACAGTATTTAAAACATTCCGACCTGATGGCAGTTGAGGCAAAATGACTTGATAATCCTGGTCCGGCAAGTCCGCAATCCTGTTTCCGCGACCCAGCTGGGCCGCTGTTACCGCTCCGTCGGAGCACATGATGGCACGTCCGTTCGCCTCGGCGGCCGGAAGTAGCCTGAACCACCGACGCGCTTGTCTCTCCGTAGATACAGCGTCGTACAGTGAAACTGTACTGACACAAGGCTATGACATACAACGGAGTGGATGAGCGAGTGCTGTAAGAGTCAAATAAAACTAATCAGTATGATGTGCACGCTCCAGTGGTTCACTTTGAAGCAAATAAAAAGTCAACTGCGTCGGCCGGGAATCGAATCCGGTTCACCCGCGTGGCAGGCGAGTATTCTACAACTGAACCACCGACGCGCTTGTCTCTCCGTAGATACAGCGTCGTACAGTGAAACTGTACTTACACAAGGCTATGACATACAACGGAGTGGATGAGCGAGTGCTGTAAGAGTCAAATAAAACTAATCAGTATGATGTGCACGCTCCAGTGGTTCACTATGAAGCAAATAAAAAGTCAACTGCGTCGGCCGGGAATCGAGCCCGGGCCACCCGCGTGGCAGGCCAGTATTCTACCACTGAACCACCGACGCGCTTGTCTCTCCGTAGATACAGCGTCGTACAGTGAAACTGTACTGACACAAGGCTATGACATACAACGGAGTGGATGAGCGAGTGCTGTAAGAGTCAAATAAAACTAATCAGTATGATGTGCACGCTCCAGTGGTTCACTTTGAAGCAAATAAAAAGTAAACTGCGTCGGCCGGGAATCGAATCCGGGCCACCCGCGTGGCAGGCGAGTATTCTACAACTGAACCACCGACGCGCTTGTCTCTCCGTAGATACAGCGTCGTACAGTGAAACTGTACTGACACAAGGCTATGACAGAGAACGGAGTGGATGAGCGAGTGCTGTAAGAGTCAAATAAAACTAATCAGTATAATGTGCACGCTCCAGTGGTTCACTTTGAAGCAAATAAAAAGTCAACTGCGTCGGCCGGGAATCGAACCCGGGCCACCCGCGTGGCAGGCGAGTATTCTACCACTGAACCACCGACGCGCTTGTCTCTCCGTAGATACAGCGTCGTACAGGGAAACTGTACTGACACAAGGCTATGACATACAACGGAGTGGATGAGCGAGTGCTGTAAGAGTCAAATAAAACTAATCAGTATGATGTGCACGCTCCAGTGGTTCACTTTGAAGCAAATAAAAAGTCAACTGCGTCGGCCGGGAATCGAATCCGGGCCACCCGCGTGGCAGGCGAGTATTCTACAACTGAACCACCGACGCGCTTGTCTCTCCGTAGATACAGCGTCGTACAGTGAAACTGTACTGACACAAGGCTATGACATACAACGGAGTGGATGAGCGAGTGCTGTAAGAGTCAAATAAAACTAATCAGTATGATGTGCACGCTCCAGTGGTTCACTTTGAAGCAAATAAAAAGTCAACTGCGTCGGCCGGGAATCGAACCCGGGCCACCCGCGTGGCAGGCGAGTATTCTACCGCTGAACCACCGACGCGTTTGTCTCTCCGTAGATACAGCGTCGTACAGTGAAACTGTACTGACACAAGGCTATGACATACAACGGAGTGGATGAGCGAGTGCTGTAAGAGTCAAATAAAACTAATCAGTATGATGTGCACGCTCCAGTGGTTCACTTTGAAGCAAATAAAAAGTCAACTGCGTCGGCCGGGAATCGAATCCGGGCCACCCGCGTGGCAGGCGAGTATTCTACCACTGAACCACCGACGCGCTTGTCTCTCCGTAGATACAGCGTCGTACAGTGAAACTGTACTGACACAAGGCTATGACAGACAACGGAGTGGATGAGCGAGTGCTGTAAGAGTCAAATAAAACTAATCAGTATGATGTGCACGCTCCAGTGGTTCACTTTGAAGCAAATAAAAAGTCAACTGCGTCGGCCGGGAATCGAATCCAGGCCACCCGCGTGGCAGGCGAGTATTCTACCACTGAACCACCGACGCGCTTGTCTCTCCGTAGATACAGCGTCGTACAGTGAAACTGTACTGACACAAGGCTATGACATACAACGGAGTGGATGAGCGAGTGCTGTAAGAGTCAAATAAAACTAATCAGTATGATGTGCACGCTCCAGTGGTTCACTTTGAAGCAAATAAAAAGTCAACTGCGTCGGCCGGGAATCGAATCCGGGCCACCCGCGCGGCAGGCGAGTATTCTGCCACTGAACCACCGACGCGCCTGTCTCTCCGTAGATACAGCGTCGTACAGTGAAACTGTACTGACACAAGGCTATGACATACAACGGAGTGGATGAGCGAGTGCTGTAAGAGTCAAATAAAACTAATCAGTATGATGTGCACGCTCCAGTGGTTCACTTTGAAGCAAATAAAAAGTCAACTGCTTCGGCCGGGAATCGAACCCGGGCCACCCGCGTGGCAGGCGAGTATTCTACCACTGAACCACCGACGCGCTTGTCTCTCCGTAGATACAGCGTCGTACAGTGAAACTGTACTGACACAAGGCTATGACATACAACGGAGTGGATGAGCGAGTGCTGTAAGAGTCAAATAAAACTAATCAGTATGATGTGCACGCTCCAGTGGTTCACTTTGAAGCAAATAAAAAGTCAACTGCGTCGGCCGGGAATCGAATCCGGGCCACCCGCGTGGCAGGCGAGTATTCTACAACTGAACCACCGACGCGCTTGTCTCTCCGTAGATACAGCGTCGTACAGTGAAACTGTACTGACACAAGGCTATGACATACAACGGAGTGGATGAGCGAGTGCTGTAAGAGTCAAATAAAACTAATCAGTGATGTGCACGCTCCAGTGGTTCACTTTGAAGCAAATAAAAAGTCAACTGCGTCGGCCGAGAATCGAATCCGGTTCACCCTCGTGGCAGGCGAGTATTGTACAACTGAACCACCGACGCGCTTGTCTCTCCGTAGATACAGCGTCGTACAGTGAAACTGTACTTACACAAGGCTATGACATACAACGGAGTGGATGAGCGAGTGCTGTAAGAGTCAAATAAAACTAATCAGTATGATGTGCACGCTCCAGTGGTTCACTTTGAAGCAAATAAAAAGTCAACTGCGTCGGCCGGGAATCGAATCCGGGCCACCCGCGTGGCAGGCCAGTATTCTACCACTGAACCACCGACGCGCTTGTCTCTCCGTAGATACAGCGTCGTACAGTGAAACTGTACTGACACAAGGCTATGACATACAACGGAGTGGATGAGCGAGTGCTGTAAGAGTCAAATAAAACTAATCAGTATAATGTGCACGCTCCAGTGGTTCACTTTGAAGCAAATAAAAAGTCAACTGCGTCGGCCGGGAATCGAACCCGGGCCACCCGCGTGGCAGGCGAGTATTCTACCACTGAACCACTGACGCGCTTGTCTCTCCGTAGATACAGCGTCGTACAGGGAAACTGTACTGACACAAGGCTATGACATACAACGGAGTGGATGAGCGAGTGCTGTAAGAGTCAAATAAAACTAATCAGTATGATGTGCACGCTCCAGTGGTTCACTTTGAAGCAAATAAAAAGTCAACTGCGTCGGCCGGGAATCGAATCCGGGCCACCCGCGTGGCAGGCGAGTATTCTACAACTGAACCACCGACGCGCTTGTCTCTCCGTAGATACAGCGTCGTACAGTGAAACTGTACTGACACAAGGCTATGACATACAACGGAGTGGATGAGCGAGTGCTGTAAGAGTCAAATAAAACTAATCAGTATGATGTGCACGCTCCAGTGGTTCACTTTGAAGCAAATAAAAAGTCAACTGCGTCGGCCGGGAATCGAACCCGGGCCACCCGCGTGGCAGGCGAGTATTCTACCGCTGAACCACCGACGCGCTTGTCTCTCCGTAGATACAGCGTCGTACAGTGAAACTGTACTGACACAAGGCTATGACATACAACGGAGTGGATGAGCGAGTGCTGTAAGAGTCAAATAAAACTAATCAGTATGATGTGCACGCTCCAGTGGTTCACTTTGAAGCAAATAAAAAGTCAACTGCGTCGGCCGGGAATCGAATCCGGGCCACCCGCGTGGCAGGCGAGTATTCTACCACTGAACCACCGACGCGCTTGTCTCTCCGTAGATACAGCGTCGTACAGTGAAACTGTACTGACACAAGGCTATGACAGACAACGGAGTGGATGAGCGAGTGCTGTAAGAGTCAAATAAAACTAATCAGTATGATGTGCACGCTCCAGTGGTTCACTTTGAAGCAAATAAAAAGTCAACTGCGTCGGCCGGGAATCGAATCCAGGCCACCCGCGTGGCAGGCGAGTATTCTACCACTGAACCACCGACGCGCTTGTCTCTCCGTAGATACAGCGTCGTACAGTGAAACTGTACTGACACAAGGCTATGGCATACAACGGAGTGGATGAGCGAGTGCTGTAAGAGTCAAATAAAACTAATCAGTATGATGTGCACGCTCCAGTGGTTCACTTTGAAGCAAATAAAAAGTCAACTGCGTCGGCCGGGAATCGAATCCGGGCCACCCGCGCGGCAGGCGAGTATTCTGCCACTGAACCACCGACGCGCCTGTCTCTCCGTAGATACAGCGTCGTACAGTGAAACTGTACTGACACAAGGCTATGACATACAACGGAGTGGATGAGCGAGTGCTGTAAGAGTCAAATAAAACTAATCAGTATGATGTGCACGCTCCAGTGGTTCACTTTGAAGCAAATAAAAAGTCAACTGCTTCGGCCGGGAATCGAACCCGGGCCACCCGCGTGGCAGGCGAGTATTCTACCACTGAACCACCGACGCGCTTGTCTCTCCGTAGATACAGCGTCGTACAGTGAAACTGTACTGACACAAGGCTATGACATACAACGGAGTGGATGAGCGAGTGCTGTAAGAGTCAAATAAAACTAATCAGTATGATGTGCACGCTCCAGTGGTTCACTTTGAAGCAAATAAAAAGTCAACTGCGTCGGCCGGGAATCGAATCCGGGCCACCCGCGTGGCAGGCGAGTATTCTACAACTGAACCACCGACGCGCTTGTCTCTCCGTAGATACAGCGTCGTACAGTGAAACTGTACTGACACAAGGCTATGACATACAACGGAGTGGATGAGCGAGTGCTGTAAGAGTCAAATAAAACTAATCAGTGATGTGCACGCTCCAGTGGTTCACTTTGAAGCAAATAAAAAGTCAACTGCGTCGGCCGAGAATCGAATCCGGTTCACCCTCGTGGCAGGCGAGTATTGTACAACTGAACCACCGACGCGCTTGTCTCTCCGTAGATACAGCGTCGTACAGTGAAACTGTACTTACACAAGGCTATGACATACAACGGAGTGGATGAGCGAGTGCTGTAAGAGTCAAATAAAACTAATCAGTATGATGTGCACGCTCCAGTGGTTCACTTTGAAGCAAATAAAAAGTAAACTGCGTCGGCCGGGAATCGAATCCGGGCCACCCGCGTGGCAGGCGAGTATTCTACAACTGAACCACCGACGCGCTTGTCTCTCCGTAGATACAGCGTCGTACAGTGAAACTGTACTGACACAAGGCTATGACAGAGAACGGAGTGGATGAGCGAGTGCTGTAAGAGTCAAATAAAACTAATCAGTATAATGTGCACGCTCCAGTGGTTCACTTTGAAGCAAATAAAAAGTCAACTGCTTCGGCCGGGAATCGAACCCGGGCCACCCGCGTGGCAGGCGAGTATTCTACCACTGAACCACCGACGCGCTTGTCTCTCCGTAGATACAGCGTCGTACAGTGAAACTGTACTGACACAAGGCTATGACATACAACGGAGTGGATGAGCGAGTGCTGTAAGAGTCAAATAAAACTAATCAGTATGATGTGCACGCTCCAGTGGTTCACTTTGAAGCAAATAAAAAGTCAACTGCGTCGGCCGGGAATCGAATCCGGGCCACCCGCGTGGCAGGCGAGTATTCTACAACTGAACCACCGACGCGCTTGTCTCTCCGTAGATACAGCGTCGTACAGTGAAACTGTACTGACACAAGGCTATGACATACAACGGAGTGGATGAGCGAGTGCTGTAAGAGTCAAATAAAACTAATCAGTATGATGCGCACGCTCCAGTGGTTCACTTTGAAGCAAATAAAAAGTCAACTGCGTCGGCCGGGAATCGAACCCGGGCCACCCGCGTGGCAGGCGAGTATTCTACCACTGAACCACCGACGCGCTTGTCTCTCGTAGATACAGCGTCGTACAGTGAAACTGTACTGACACAAGGCTATGACATACAACGGAGTGGATGAGCGAGTGCTGTAAGAGTCAAATAAAACTAATCAGTATGATGTGCACGCTCCAGTGGTTCACTTTGAAGCAAATAAAATGTCAACTGCGTCGGCCGGGAATCGAATCCGGGCCACCCGCGTGGCAGGCGAGTATTCTACCACTGAACCACCGACGCGCTTGTCTCTCCGTAGATACAGCGTAGTACAGTGAAACTGTACTGACACAAGGCTATGACAGACAACGGAGTGGATGAGCGAGTGCTGTAAGAGTCAAATAAAACTAATCAGTATGATGTGCACGCTCCAGTGGTTCACTTTGAAGCAAATAAAAAGTCAATTGCGTCGGCCGGGAATCGAATCCGGGCCACCCGCGTGGCAGGCGAGTATTCTACAACTGAACCACCGACGCGCTTGTCTCTCCGTAGATACAGCGTCGTACAGTGAAACTGTACTGACACAAGGCTATGACATACAACGGAGTGGATGAGCGAGTGCTGTAAGAGTCAAATAAAACTAATCAGTATGATGTGCACGCTCCAGTGGTTCACTTTGAAGCAAATAAAAAGTCAACTGCGTCGGCCGGGAATCGAACCCGGGCCACCCGCGTGGCAGGCGAGTATTCTACCACTGAACCACCGACGCGCTTGTCTCTCCGTAGATACAGCGTCGTACAGTGAAACTTTACTGACACAAGGCTATGACATACAACGGAGTGGATGAGCGAGTGCTGTAAGAGTCAAATAAAACTAATCAGTATGATGTGCACGCTCCAGTGGTTCACTTTGAAGCAAATAAAAAGTCAACTGCGTCGGCCAGGAATCGAATCCGGGCCACCCGCGTGGCAGGCGAGTATTCTACCACTGAACCACCGACGCGCTTGTCTCTCCGTAGATACAGCGTCGTACAGTGAAACTGTACTGACACGAGGCTATGACATACAACGGAGTGGATGAGCGAGTGCTGTAAGAGTCAAATAAAACTAATCAGTATGATGTGCACGCTCCAGTGGTTCACTTTGAAGCAAATAAAAAGTCAACTGCGCCGGCCGGGAATCGAATCCGGGCCACCCGCGTGGCAGGCGAGTATTCTACCACTGAACCTCCGACGCGCTTGTCTCTCCGTAGATACAGCGTCGTACAGTGAAACTGTACTGACACAAGGCTATGACATACAACGGAGTGGATGAGCGAGTGCTGTAAGAGTCAAATAAAACTAATCAGTATGATGTGCACGCTCCAGTGGTTCACTTTGAAGCAAATAAAAAGTAAACTGCGTCTGCCGGGAATCGAATCCGGGCCACCCGCGTGGCAGGCGAGTATTCTGCAACTGAACCACCGACGCGCTTGTCTCTCCGTAGATAGAGCGTCGTACAGTGAAACTGTACTGACACAAGGCTATGACAGAGAACGGAGTGGATGAGCGAGTGCTGTAAGAGTCAAATAAAACTAATCAGTATGATGTGCACGCTCCAGTGGTTCACTTTGAAGCAAATAAAAAGTCAACTGCGTCGGCCGGGAATCGAATCCGGGCCACCCGCGTGGCAGGCGAGTATTCTACAACTGAACCACCGACGCGCTTGTCTCTCCGTAGATACAGCGTCGTACAGTGAAACTGTACTGACACAAGGCTATGACATACAACGGAGTGGATGAGCGAGTGCTGTAAGAGTCAAATAAAACTAATCAGTATGATGTGCACGCTCCAGTGGTTCACTTTGAAGCAAATAAAAAGTCAACTGCGTCGGCCGGGAATCGAACCCGGGCCACCCGCGTGGCAGGCGAGTATTCTACCGCTGAACCACCGACGCGCTTGTCTCTCCGTAGATACAGCGTCGTACAGTGAAACTGTACTGACACAAGGCTATGACATACAACGGAGTGGATGAGCGAGTGCTGTAAGAGTCAAATAAAACTAATCAGTATGATGTGCACGCTCCAGTGGTTCACTTTGAAGCAAATAAAAAGTCAACTGCGTCGGCCGGGAATCGAATCCGGGCCACCCGCGTGGCAGGCGAGTATTCTACCACTGAACCACCGACGCGCTTGTCTCTCCGTAGATACAGCGTCGTACAGTGAAACTGTACTGACACAAGGCTATGACAGACAACGGAGTGGATGAGCGAGTGCTGTAAGAGTCAAATAAAACTAATCAGTATGATGTGCACGCTCCAGTGGTTCACTTTGAAGCAAATAAAAAGTCAACTGCTTCGGCCGGGAATCGAATCCGGGACACCCGCGTGGCAGGCGAGTATTCTACCACTGAACCACCGACGCGCTTGTCTCTCCGTAGATACAGCGTCGTACAGTGAAACTGTACTGACACAAGGCTATGACATACAACGGAGTGGATGAGCGAGTGCTGTAAGAGTCAAATAAAACTAATCAGTATGATGTGCACGCTCCAGTGGTTCACTTTGAAGCAAATAAAAAGTCAACTGCGTCGGCCGGGAATCGAATCCGGGCCACCCGCGCGGCAGGCGAGTATTCTGCCACTGAACCACCGACGCGCCTGTCTCTCCGTAGATACAGCGTCGTACAGTGAAACTGTACTGACACAAGGCTATGACATACAACGGAGTGGATGAGCGAGTGCTGTAAGAGTCAAATAAAACTAATCAGTATGATGTGCACGCTCCAGTGGTTCACTTTGAAGCAAATAAAAAGTCAACTGCTTCGGCCGGGAATCGAACCCGGGCCACCCGCGTGGCAGGCGAGTATTCTACCACTGAACCACCGACGCGCTTGTCTCTCCGTAGATACAGCGTCGTACAGTGAAACTGTACTGACACAAGGCTATGACATACAACGGAGTGGATGAGCGAGTGCTGTAAGAGTCAAATAAAACTAATCAGTATGATGTGCACGCTCCAGTGGTTCACTTTGAAGCAAATAAAAAGTCAACTGCGTCGGCCGGGAATCGAATCCGGGCCACCCGCGTGGCAGGCGAGTATTCTACAACTGAACCACCGACGCGCTTGTCTCTCCGTAGATACAGCGTCGTACAGTGAAACTGTACTGACACAAGGCTATGACATACAACGGAGTGGATGAGCGAGTGCTGTAAGAGTCAAATAAAACTAATCAGTATGATGTGCACGCTCCAGTGGTTCACTTTGAAGCAAATAAAAAGTCAACTGCGTCGGCCGGGAATCGAATCCGGTTCACCCTCGTGGCAGGCGAGTATTGTACAACTGAACCACCGACGCGCTTGTCTCTCCGTAGATACAGCGTCGTACAGTGAAACTGTACTTACACAAGGCTATGACATACAACGGAGTGGATGAGCGAGTGCTGTAAGAGTCAAATAAAACTAATCAGTATGATGTGCACGCTCCAGTGGTTCACTTTGAAGCAAATAAAAAGTCAACTGCGTCGGCCGGGAATCGAATCCGGGCCACCCGCGTGGCAGGCCAGTATTCTACCACTGAACCACCGACGCGCTTGTCTCTCCGTAGATACAGCGTCGTACAGTGAAACTGTACTGACACAAGGCTATGACATACAACGGAGTGGATGAGCGAGTGCTGTAAGAGTCAAATAAAACTAATCAGTATGTTGTGCACGCTCCAGTGGTTCACTTTGAAGCAAATAAAAAGTAAACTGCGTCGGCCGGGAATCGAATCCGGGCCACCCGCGTGGCAGGCGAGTATTCTACAACTGAACCACCGACGCGCTTGTCTCTCCGTAGATACAGCGTCGTACAGTGAAACTGTACTGACACAAGGCTATGACAGAGAACGGAGTGGATGAGCGAGTGCTGTAAGAGTCAAATAAAACTAATCAGTATAATGTGCACGCTCCAGTGGTTCACTTTGAAGCAAATAAAAAGTCAACTGCTTCGGCCGGGAATCGAACCCGGGCCACCCGCGTGGCAGGCGAGTATTCTACCACTGAACCACCGACGCGCTTGTCTCTCCGTAGATACAGCGTCGTACAGTGAAACTGTACTGACACAAGGCTATGACATACAACGGAGTGGATGAGCGAGTGCTGTAAGAGTCAAATAAAACTAATCAGTATGATGTGCACGCTCCAGTGGTTCACTTTGAAGCAAATAAAAAGTCAACTGCGTCGGCCGGGAATCGAATCCGGGCCACCCGCGAGGCAGGCGAGTATTCTACAACTGAACCACCGACGCGCTTGTCTCTCCGTAGATACAGCGTCGTACAGTGAAACTGTACTGACACAAGGCTATGACATACAACGGAGTGGATGAGCGAGTGCTGTAAGAGTGAAATAAAACTAATCAGTATGATGCGCACGCTCCAGTGGTTCACTTTGAAGCAAATAAAAAGTCAAATGCGTCGGCCGGGAATCGAACCCGGGCCACCCGCGTGGCAGGCGAGTATTCTACCACTGAACCACCGACGCGCTTGTCTCTCCGTAGATACAGCGTCGTACAGTGAAACTGTACTGACACAAGGCTATGACATACAACGGAGTGGATGAGCGAGTGCTGTAAGAGTCAAATAAAACTAATCAGTATGATGTGCACGCTCCAGTGGTTCACTTTGAAGCAAATAAATAGTCAACTGCGTCGGCCGGGAATCGAATCCGGGCCACCCGCGTGGCAGGCGAGTATTCTACCACTGAACCACCGACGCGCTTGTCTCTCCGTAGATACAGCGTAGTACAGTGAAACTGTACTGACACAAGGCTATGACAGACAACGGAGTGGATGAGCGAGTGCTGTAAGAGTCAAATAAAACTAATCAGTATGATGTGCACGCTCCAGTGGTTCACTTTGAAGCAAATAAAAAGTCAACTGCGTCGGCCGGGAATCGAATCCGGGCCACCCGCGTGGCAGGCGAGTATTCTACCACTGAACCACCGACGCGCTTGTCTCTCCGTAGATACAGCGTCGTACAGTGAAACTGTACTGACACAAGGCTATGACATACAACGGAGTGGATGAGCGAGTGCTGTAAGAGTCAAATAAAACTAATCAGTATGATGTGCACGCTCCAGTGGTTCACTTTGAAGCAAATAAAAAGTCAATTGCGTCGGCCGGGAATCGAATCCGGGCCACCCGCGTGGCAGGCGAGTATTCTACAACTGAACCACCGACGCGCTTGTCTCTCCGTAGATACAGCGTCGTACAGTGAAACTGTACTGACACAAGGCTATGACATACAACGGAGTGGATGAGCGAGTGCTGTAAGAGTCAAATAAAACTAATCAGTATGATGTGCACGCTCCAGTGGTTCACTTTGAAGCAAATAAAAAGTCACCTGCGTCGGCCGGGAATCGAACCCGGGCCACCCGCGTGGCAGGCGAGTATTCTACCACTGAACCACCGACGCGCTTGTCTCTCCGTAGATACAGCGTCGTACAGTGAAACTTTACTGACACAAGGCTATGACATACAACGGAGTGGATGAGCGAGTGCTGTAAGAGTCAAATAAAACTAATCAGTATGATGTGCACGCTCCAGTGGTTCACTTTGAAGCAAATAAAAAGTCAACTGCGTCGGCCAGGAATCGAATCCGGGCCACCCGCGTGGCAGGCGAGTATTTTACCACTGAACCACCGACGCGCTTGTCTCTCCGTAGATACAGCGTCGTACAGTGAAACTGTACTGACACGAGGCTATGACATACAACGGAGTGGATGAGCGAGTGCTGTAAGAGTCAAATAAAACTAATCAGTATGATGTGCACGCTCCAGTGGTTCACTTTGAAGCAAATAAAAAGTCAACTGCGCCGGCCGGGAATCGAATCCGGGCCACCCGCGTGGCAGGCGAGTATTCTACCACTGAACCTCCGACGCGCTTGTCTCTCCGTAGATACAGCGTCGTACAGTGAAACTGTACTGACACAAGGCTATGACATACAACGGAGTGGATGAGCGAGTGCTGTAAGAGTCAAATAAAACTAATCAGTATGATGTGCACGCTCCAGTGGTTCACTTTGAAGCAAATAAAAAGTCAACTGCGTCGGCCGGGAATCGAACCCGGGCCACCCGCGTGGCAGGCGAGTATTCTACCACTTAACCACCGACGCGCTTGTCTCTCCGTAGATACAGCGTAGTACAGTGAAACTGTACTGACACAAGGCTATGACATACAACGGAGTGGATGAGCGAGTGCTGTAAGAGTCAAATAAAACTAATCAGTATGATGTGCTCGCTCCAGTGGTTCACTTTGAAGCAAATAAAAAGTCAACTGCGCCGGCCGGGAATCGAACCCGGGCCACCCGCGTGGCAGGCGAGTATTCTACCACTGAACCACCGACGCGCTTGTTTCTCCATAGATACAGCGTCGTACAGTGAAACTGTACTGACACAAGGCTATGACATACAACGGAGTGGATGAGCGAGTGCTGTAAGGGTCAAATAAAACTAATCAGTATGATGTGCACGCTCCAGTGGTTCACTTTGAAGCAAATAAAAAGTCAACTGCGTCGGCCGGGAATCGAATCCGGGCCACCTGCGTGGCAGGCGAGTATTCTACCACTGAACCACCGACGCGCTTGTCTCTCCGTACATACAGTGTCGTACAGTGAAACTGTACTGACACAAGGCTATGACATACAACGGAGTGGATGAGCGAGTGCTGTAAGAGTCAAATAAAACTAATCAGTATGATGTGCACGCTCCAGTGGTTCACTTTGAAGCAAATAAAAAGTCAACTGCGTCGGCCGGGAATCGAACCCGGGCCACCCGCGTGGCAGGCGAGTACTCTACCACTGAACCACCGACGCGCTTGTCTCTCCGTAGATACAGCGTCGTACAGTGAAACTGTACTGACACAAGGCTATGACATACAACGGAGTGTATGAGCGAGTGCTGTAAGAGTCAAATAAATCTAATCGGTATGATGTGCACGCTCCAGTGGTTCACTTTGAAGCAAATAAAAAGTCAACTGCGTCGGCCGGGAATCGAATCCGGGCCACCCGCGTGGCAGGCGAGTATTCTACCACTGAACCACCGACGCGCTTGTCTCTCCGTAGATACAGCATCGTACAGTGAAACTGTACTGACACAAGGCTATGACATACAACGGAGTGGATGAGCGAGTGCTGTAAGAGTCAAATAAAACTAATCAGTATGATGTGCACGCTCCAGTGGTTCACTTTGAAGCAAATAAAAAGTCAACTGCGTCGGCCGGGAATCGAACCCGGGCCACCCGCGTGGCAGGCGAGTATTCTACCCCTGAACCACCGACGCGCTTGTCTCTCCGTAGATACAGCGTCGTACAGTGAAACTGCACTAACACAAGGCTATGACATACAACGGAGTGGATGAGCGAGTGTTGTAAGAGTCAAATAAAACTAATCAGTATGATGTGCACGCTCCAGTGGTTCACTTTGAAGCAAATAAAAAGTCAATTGCGTCGGCCGGGAATCGAATCCGGGCCACCCGCGTGGCAGGCGAGTATTCTACCACTGAACCACCGACGTGCTTGTCTCTCCGTAGATACAGCGTCGTACAGTGAAACTGTACTGACACAAGGCTATGACAGACAACGGAGTGGATGAGCGAGTGCTTTAAGAGTCAAATAAAACTAATCAGTATGATGTGCACGCTGCAGTGGTTCACTTTGAAGCAAATAAAAAGTCAACTGCGTCGGCCGGGAATCGAATCCGGGCCACCCGCGTGGCAGGCGAGTATTCTACCACTGAACCACCGACGCGCTTGTCTCTCCGTAGATACAGCGTCGTACAGTGAAACTGTACTGACACAAGGCTATGACAGACAACGCAGTGGATGAGCGAGTGCTGTAAGAGTCAAATAAAACTAATCAGTATGATGTGCACGCTCCAGTGGTTCACTATGAAGCAAATAAAAAGTCAACTGCGTCGGCCGGGAATCGAATCCGGGCCACCCGCGTGGCAGGCGAGTATTCTACCACTGAACCACCGACGCGCCTGTCTCTCCGTAGATACAGCGTCATACAGTGAAACTGTACTGACACAAGGCTATGACATACAACGGAGTGGATGAGCGAGTGCTGTAAGAGTCAAATAAAACTAATCAGTATGATGTGCACGCTCCAGTGGTTCACTTTGAAGCAAATAAAAAGTCAACTGCGTCGGCCGGGAATCGAACCCGGGCCACCCGCGTGGCAGGCGAGTATTCTACCACTGAACCACCGACGCGCTTGTCTCTCCGTAGATACAGCGTCGTACAGTGAAACTGTACTGACACAAGGCTATGACATACAACGGAGTGGATGAGCGAGTGCTGTAAGGGTCAAATAAAACTAATCAGTATGATGTGCACGTTCCAGTGGTTCACTTTGAAGCAAATAAAAAGTCAACTGCGTCGGCCGGGAATCGAATCCGGGCCACCTGCGTGGCAGGCGAGTATTCTACCACTGAACCACCGACGCGCGTGTCTCTCTATAGATACAGTGTCGTACAGTGAAACTGTACTGACACAAGGCTATGACATACAACGGAGTGGATGAGCGAGTGCTGTAAGAGTCAAATAAAACTAATCAGTATGATGTGCACGCTCCAGTGGTTCACTTTGAAGCAAATAAAAAGTCAACTGCGTCGGCCGGGAATCGAACCCGGGCCACCCACGTGGCAGGCGAGTATTCTACCACTGAACCACCGACGCGCTTGTCTCTCCGTAGATACAGCGTCGTACAGTGAAACTGTACTGACACAAGGCTATGACAGACAACGCAGTGGATGAGCGAGTGCTGTAAGAGTCAAATAAAACTAATCAGTATGATGTGCACGCTCCAGTGGTTCACTTTGAAGCAAATAAAAAGTCAACTGGGTCGGCCGGGAATCGAATCCGGGCCACCCGTGTGGCAGGCGAGTATTCTACCACTGAACCACCGACGCGCTTGTCTCTCCGTAGATACAGCGTCGTACAGTGAAACTGTACTGACACAAGGCTATGACATACAACGGAGTGGATGAGCGAGTGCTGTAAGAGTCAAATAAAACTAATCAGTATGATGTGCACGCTCCAGTGGTTCACTTTGAAGCAAATAAAAAGTCAACTGCGTCGGCCGGGAATCGAACCCGGGCCACCCGCGTGGCAGGCGAGTATTCTACCACTGAACCACCGACGCGCTTGTCTCTCCGTAGATACAGCGTCGTACAGTGAAACTGTACTGACACAAGGCTATGACATACAACGGAGTGGATGAGCGAGAGCTGTAAGGGTCAAATAAAACTAATCAGTATGATGTGCACGCTCCAGTGGTTCACTTTGAAGCAAATAAAAAGTCAACTGCGTCGGCCGGGAATCGAATCCGGGCCACCTGCGTGGCAGGCGAGTATTCTACCACTGAACCACCGACGCGCTTGTCTCTCCGTAGATACAGTGTCGTACAGTGAAACTGTACTGACACAAGGCTATGACATACAACGGAGTGGATGAGCGAGTGCTGTGAGAGTCAAATAAAACTAATCAGTATGATGTGCACGCTCCAGTGGTTCACTTTGAAGCAAATAAAAAGTCAACTGCGTCGGCCGGGAATCGAATCCGGGCCACCCGCTTGGCAGGCGAGTATTCTACCACTGAACCACCGACGCGCTTGTCTCTCCGTAGATACAGCGTCGTACAGTGAAACTGTACTGACACAAGGCTATGACAGACATCGCAGTGGATGAGCGAGTGCTGTAAGAGTCAAATAAAACTAATCAGTATGATGTGCACGCTCCAGTGGTCCACTTTGAAGCAAATAAAAAGTCAACTGGGTCGGCCGGGAATCGAATCCGGGCCACCCGTGTGGCAGGCGAGTATTCTACCACTGAACCACCGACGCGCTTGTCTCTCCGTAGATACAGCGTCGTACAGTGAAACTGTACTGACACAAGTCTATGACATACAACGGAGTGGATGAGTGAGTGCTGTAAGAGTCAAATAAAACTAATCAGTATGATGTGCACGCTCCAGTGGTTCACTTTGAAGCAAATAAAAAGTCAACTGCGTCGGCCGGGAATCGAACCCGGGCCACACGCGTGGCAGGCGAGTATTCTACCACTGAACCACCGACGCGCTTGTCTCTCCGTAGATACAGCGTCGTACAGTGAAACTGTACTGACACAAGGCTATGACATACAACGGAGTGGATGAACGAGTGCTGTAAGGGTCAAATAAAACTAATCAGTATGATGTGCACGCTCCAGTGGTTCACTTTGAAGCAAATAAAAAGTCAACTGCGTCGGCCGGGAATCGAATCCGGGCCACCTGCGTGGCAGGCGAGTATTCTACCACTGAACCACCGACGCGCTTGTCTCTCCGTAGATACAGTGTCGTACAGTGAAACTGTACTGACACAAGGCTATGACATACAACGGAGTGGATGAGCGAGTGCTGTAAGAGTCAAATAAAACTAATCAGTATGATGTGCACGCTCCAGTGGTTCACTTTGAAGCAAATAAAAAGTCGACTGCGTCGGCCGGGAATCGAACCCGGGCCACCCGCGTGGCAGGCGAGTATTCTACCACTGAACCACCGACGCGCTTGTCTCTCCGTAGATACAGCGTCGTACAGTGAAACTGTACTGACACAAGGCTATGACATACAACGGAGTGGATGAGCGAGTGCTGTAAGAGTCAAATAAAACTAATCAGTATGATGTGCACGCTCCAGTGGTTCACTTTGAAGCAAATAAAAAGTCAACTGCGTCGGCCGGGAATCGAATCCGGGCCACCCGCGTGGCAGGCGAGTATTCTACCACTGAACCACCGACGCGCTTGTCTCTCCGTAGATACAGCGTCGGACAGTGAAACTGTACTGACACAAGGCTATGAAATACAACGGAATGGATGAGCGAGTGCTGTAAGGGTCAAATAAAACTAATCAGTATGATGTGCACGCTCCAGTGGTTCACTTTGAAGCAAATAAAAAGTCAACTGCGTCGTCCGGGAATCGAATCCGGGCCACCTGCGTGGCAGGCGGGTATTCTACCACTGAACCACCGACGCGCTTGTCTCTCCGTAGATACAGTGTCGTACAGTGAAACTGTACTGACACAAGGCTATGACATACAACGGAGTGGATGAGCGAGTGCTGTAAGAGTCAAATAAAACTAATCAGTATGATGTGCACGCTCCAGTGGTTCACTTTGAAGCAAATAAAAAGTCGACTGCGTCGGCCGGGAATCGAATCCGGGCCACCCGCGTGGCAGGCGAGTATACTACCACTGAACCACCGACTCGCTTGTCTCTCCGTAGATACAGCGTCGTAGAGTGAAACTGTACTGACACAAGGCTATGACATACAACGGAGTGGATGAGCGAGTGCTGTAAGCGTCAAATAAAACTAATCAGTATGATGTGCACGCTCCAGTGGTTCACTTTGAAGCAAATAAAAAGTCAACTGCGTCGGCCGGGAATCGAATCCGGGCCACCCGCGTGGCAGGCGAGTATTCTACCACTGAACCACCGACGCGCCTGTCTCTCCGTAGATACTGCGTCGTACAGTGAAACTGTACTGACACAAGGCTATGACATACAACGGAGTGGATGAGCGAGTGCTGTAAGAGTCAAATAAAACTAATCAGTATGATGTGCACGCTCCAGTTGTTCACTTTGAAGCAAATAAAAAGTCAACTGCGTCGGCCGGGAATCAAACCCGGGCCACCCGCGTGGCAGGCGAGTATTCTACCACTGAACCACCGACGCGCCTGTCTCTCCGTAGATACAGCGTCGTACAGTGAAACTGTACTGACACAAGGCTATGACATACAACGGAGTGGATGAGCGAGTGCTGTAAGAGTCAAATAAAACTAATCAGTATGGTGTGCACGCTCCAGTGGTTCACTTTGAAGCAAATAAAAAGTCAACTGCGTCGGCCGGGAATCGAATCCGGGCCACCCGCGTGGCAGGCGAGTATTCTACCACTGAACCACCGACGCGCTTGTCTCTCCGTAGATACAGCGTCGTACAGTGAAACTGTACTGACACAAGGCTGTGACATACAACGGAGTGGATGAGCGAGTGCTGTAAGAGTCAAATAAAACTAATCAGTATGATGTGCACGCTCCAGTGGTTCACTTTGAAGCAAATAAAAAGTCAACTGCGTCGGCCGGGAATCGAATCCGGGCCACCCGCGTGGCAGGCGAGTATTCTACCACTGAACCACCGATGCGCTTGTCTCTCCGTAGATACAGCGTCGTACAGTGAAACTGTACTGACACAAGGCTATGACATACAACGGAGTGGATGAGCGAGTGCTGTAAGAGTCAAATAAAACTAATCAGTATGATGTGCACGCTCCAGTGGTTCACTTTGAAGCAAATAAAAAGTCAACTGCTTCGGCCGGGAATCGAACCCGGGCCACCCGCGTGGCAGGCGAGTATTCTACCACTGAACCACCGACGCGCTTGTCTCTCCGTAGATACAGCGTCGTACAGTGAAACTGTACTGACACAAGGCTATGACATAGAACGGAGTGGATGAGCGAGTGCTGTAAGAGTCAAATAAAACTAATCAGTATGATGTGCACGCTCCAGTGGTTCACTTTGAAGCAAATAAAAAGTCAAGTGCGTCGGCCGGGAATCGATTCCGGGCCACCCGCGTGGCAGGCGAGTATTCTACCACTGAACCACCGACGCTTTTTTTTTTCTTTATTGCCGTGAAACAGAAAACAAAAATACACATGATAAAACACGTCAACTACACTTGAGCTAACGCGTACGCGGCTAAAATCTTTTCAGGTTCACCAACTCATCAAATAGACATTGCCAATGTGGTGGATCCTGCTGCATCCTGAAAGTTTCGCGTATATACACCGCACTTTCAATGAAGTTTTCACGCGCAGATCGTGTATTTATATCTGCGTGACGCACCTGCATTCGTGTTTTCCACAAACTATGGAGACCAAGAAGCATAATTAAATCATAAGGTGCATCATCGTTCTGCACTGGTAGGAATCTGATTCCGTACGGAGTTAGGGGAAGTTCCTTTTTAATTGTCCTTTGGAGGACGTCCCACAGAAAAACAGCATCCCAACACTGTAAGAAGACGTGTTCAATTGTCTCCGGTTTTTTGCACAACAGGCAATTTGTTGTCCATGGGACGAAGATACCTTTTTCATTCAGCCAGGTTTTAACAGGGAGCGTATTGCAGTGAAGTTTGAAAAGGAACGCTTTAGCAGATGGCCTCACGGGCATCTTTACTCTTTTCAAAACATCCTGCCCTGGGCCTCCACAGTGTAATTCCCTGTAAAAAGGCACCGGCAGCATCACGTCAATGAGATCTTTATACAGTTTTTTTCTGGGAACATTGAAAAGGTAATCAAAAGAAAACCGAACTTTCAGCAACTTGCACGAAAAAACAACTTCGCGCAGGTAGTAGTCACAGTACCAGGCATGCTTTCACATGACACAATCCATTCAGGGAGCAGCCTCTGCAATCGCACTTGCATCACAGTTCTTAGAAAGGTATCTTTTTGATCACGCAGGAATATAAATCGCGAAACCACTTGTCGCAAGAACAAATGGGCAAGGCCAAGCCCGCCCCTTTTAACAGAAATAAACAAGTTCGTCCGGGCGGTTTTTTCCCATGTGGATGCCCAAATAAAAACAGCAAAAACGCGGTGCATTTTCTGAATTGAGGTTCGTGAGACACACAACACATTCATGAGGTACCACAGCCTTGAAATAAGAAAAACATTGCAAATGGAAGCGCGCGAAAACATTGAGAGTTGCCTTCCTTGCCACGCATCCGCTTTTTCTTTCGCTCTGGATGCTTGTTCCATCCAGTGCACGTTGGCATCTCGATAACAATCCAAAGGCACGCCTAGATATCGCGTTGGGAGAGCAGACCATCGCAGCTTACAGAAGAAATCAGGTGTCACGTCCCAATCACCGTGCCAAAACCCAGAGCTTTTCTCCCAATTGATCTTACATCCGGTTTGATCACAAAATGTTTGGACGACACCCGTAACTTCACAGATGCTCTTTCTAGTTGCACAAAACACTGCTATGTCATCAGCATATGCCAGCATTTTCACGTGTGCTGATTGCAGCTTGAACCCTAAAATGCGATCGCTATCAATGATAGCCAAGCAAAGTGGCTCTAAATACAGCGCAAAAAGCAGGGGTGAGAGTGGGCAGCCCTGCCTTACCGATGAACGTACTGCGATGCTGTCAGTCAGTTCACCATTCACTATAATACGGGTCGTGCAGTTCGCGTAAGCCATTTTAACACCCTCCACTATGACTTTTCCAAGGTTAGAATGCTCCAAAATGGAAAAAAGAGTTTCTTGAGAAACACGGTCAAAGGCTTTCGCCAAATCTAACTGCATCATGGCTATCTGACCACCGAGTGCATCAACACATTCTAGTACGGTTCTTGCGACATGTATATTCGTGGCAATGGATCGACCCTTGATGCCGCACGGTTGATGAGACCCAACCAGTTTTTTTATTACGCTTTGCAGTCTTTTTGCTAAAACCTTCATATACACCTTGTAGTCAACATTGGTGAGGCTAATCGGTCGATATGACCCCACCAACAGTCGTTTTTCCGGATCATCTGTCTTGGGTATTAGCACAATGTGCGATGTAGCGAAACACAATGGAACAGCATTACGTTCGTAAGCTTCAGTGATTACATCGAGCATAAACTGAGCCGCATACTGCTGAAAAGTTTTAAAGAAGGCAGCGCTTAGACCATCCGGCCCAGGGGCCTTTCCAGGTGTCAGGTCATCTATTGCAGATTCTATCTCCTGCAACGTTATCGGTGTTTCTAGGCGCGCTTTACTTTCGTCATCCAGTGCAGGCATCAGTTTTAGAAAATCTGTTTGAAAGCCGCCTACAGTCTCAAGCTTAGCGCTAAGCAGTTCTTCGAAGTGCTCTGCTACGGCACGCTGAATATCTTTAGCATCTTCAGTGATATAGCCGGCATACCTTATACTCCTTATTTCTTTCTGGCAGGCGTATCTTTTCTCGTCTGCTAGGGCTCGTTTTGTCGGCACTTCTCCAGCCCAAAGTTTTTCAGCCCTTGCACGTATGACAGCCGCTGTGTATCTTTCGCTGTCGATTGTTTCCAGCTCACTTTTAAGC
This sequence comes from Amblyomma maculatum, assembly GCF_055883805.1. Lineage (NCBI taxonomy): Eukaryota > Metazoa > Arthropoda > Arachnida > Ixodida > Ixodidae > Amblyomma > Amblyomma maculatum. The sequence continues at coordinate 138,362,063 of NC_139347.1, forward strand.
TCTCGTTTTTTACTGGCGAAATGCCCTGGCACAGTACTTTCCATGCTCAAAAAAAGAGCAAGTTGTTCATTCAGTTCTTTTTCTTTTTCTTTCTCTTTGTACCGCAGCTTACTACTCTTTTCTATTGCTTTAAATTTGACCCACTCTTTGAAGCTGTCCCATTCCGCTGCAAAACTTACTGGTCGCATAGCAAGACGATTTTCAAACTCTGTCTTAACTTCAGTAAGGAACTCTTCATCGGCAAGAAGTTTGGCATTCAGTTTCCATAGGTACCAGTTAAAGCGCGATTTCTTTCCTTTGCGACCAAACACTGCACTCACGAGACAATGATCGCTGAAAGACACAGGTTTGACCTCATATGCAGTACATAGGGAAACAAGATCTACCGAGGCATACACCCTGTCCAATCTGGCATGGCTATCTCGCTGAAAGTGCGTGAACTCTGGCTGGTTTCCAGTGGAGAACACACTACCAACATCCTCAAGGCTATACTCATGCACAAGTGCATTCAACAGCACGGAGCTTCTGTCTCTTCGAGGTTTACACTTGGCCGCTCGGTCCACAGCAGCGCACACACAGTTGTAGTCACCAAGTACAAGCAAGATTTTGTCGACCTTCAACCACAACTCAATAGACTGAAAAAACAATTCACGCTCACGCCCTGAATTGGGAGCATACACACACACAACACGCCAGCATAAATTAGAGTAGGTAAAATCGGTAACCAAAAGCCGACCACTTGGACAGGCAAAAACGGACTCTACGCTTACTCCCAGCGTGTTACGTATAAATAAAAGGCATTCACCCGATACACCAACAGAATGGCATACACACACATAGAAGTTTGTTGGAAAAGAAGCCACCATACGGTCAGTGCTTTCTTGGCTCTCAATCTTTGACTCTTGCACAGCTGCTATATCTATATCATTATCCACAAGGAGGTGACTGAGTTGGCATTGTCGCCTTCTCGCTCCCAGTCCTCTAACATTCAAAGTAGCTACGTGTAACGGCGAATTAAGCTTGAGAGTCATGTACTAGAGAGAGGCCAGTACCGGCATGGTGCCGACCTTCATGGTTGCGTGTCCTCCGCTTCTGACAAACAGCGGCGTATGCATGCATGTAATGTCCTGCCAGCAGAATGTCGGGATGCATTCAAACGAAGTCCAAGCCCATTGTTTCATTTTTGCTAACACACGCACCACTTGGTTGTAGAAGGTTCGTGACGCTGGTCGGTAGGCAGCCGACCCACAAATCGTTCAGGTCACCACAAAAACTACGGAGGCGGTTTCCCCGCCTGCCGCGTGTCGGCCGAGAAGTTCGGCTTCGGTCTTAACGTGGCTCTTCGGATGCCAGAAGTTTTCGGCGGCGGCTCACCACAAACACCGCCTGGCAGCTGAGTCTCCTCGACGCTTTCCTCATGCGGACGTTTCGCGGCAATTAAGGCTGCTGTCTCCGGCCCAACCTCCATGGCATCAGTACAGGAAGGCTCAGTACTGAGATGATCCTCAGCGTCAGAAAATTTGGTTAAGTCTTCTGACCCTTCCTTTGACTCGCTTTCATGGTCCTGGGATGGAGCGCTCAAGACATGCCGAGGTTCATTCTTTTCATTTGAGACCGTCACCTTATCCTTTGTTAAAACCGTCATGGAAGGCGCGTCCTGTTTCGTTGACTGACCTCTAATGTCAGCAGCCTCCTCCGCATCCGCCTCGTCCATAATTAACTCGGAAGAGTCTTCGCTGGTCCCAGGTCCGGCAATGCTAGCGTAGGTTCGTGCACACTGGTTGTCTTCATTCCCGAACCGTCGGCACGTTCCGCAGCGAGGAACCCGGCACTCTTTGCGGATGTGACCAGTACTCTGGCAGCGTAGGCACAACGGGGGTCTGCCTGGCACAATGGCGAGCGCGAGCTCACCGCTAACATTCAGCTGATGCGGCAGGTCGTCGAGCTTCATGCCAGCTTTCAGCTTCAGCGTGACGAGTCTAGTTGTAGAGCCCTTTTCCAGCATACCTTTAACACGCCAGCGCTCCCGGGAAACGTCTGACACCTTTCCGTACGGCGCAAATGCAGCACGAACATCTTCATCTGGCACGTTGTGAAGTAGCCAGTGAAGTTTGAGTCGCACGTCCTGGTTCGCCGGGTCAATCACCAAGCAGCGACCGTTTTTCACAGACAGCTCACCTACACTGACAATCTTGTTGACGGCTTCAGTATCCTTGAGAGTGACGGCCCAGACGTGGCTCATCCGATACGCCCCCATAGCGATAACATCGGGGATTAGCGAGTGTTGTGCTAAAGCATCCCGGAAATCTTCCACCCGGTACGGGCGGGCCCTGATATCGGCGTGCAAAAAAAAAAAGGTATTCAAAACAAACCGACCTGTTGGAAGTGCAGGCAAAACGACCTGGTAAGTGTTGTCCTTTTCAGCAGTCCTGTTACCGCGGCCTGACATGGCCGCTGAAGCCGCTCCTGAGGAGCCCTGCATCCTGCGTCCGTTCACTGGCGTGGCCGGAAGCAGAATCCACTGAACCACCGACGCGCTTGTCTCTCCGTAGATACAGCGTCGTACAGTGAAACTGTACTGACACAAGGTTATGACATACAACGGAGTGGATGAGCGAGTGCTGTAAGAGTCAAATAAAACTAATCAGTATGATGTGCACGCTCCAGTGGTTCACTTTGAAGCAAATAAAAAGTCAACTGCGTCGGCCGGGAATCGAACCCGGGTCACCCGCGTGGCAGGCGAGTATTCTACCACTGAACCACCGACGCGCTTGTCTCTCCGTAGATACAGCGTCGTACAGTGAAACTGTACTGACACAAGGCTATGACAGACAACGGAGTGGATGAGCGAGTGCTGTAAGAGTCAAATAAAACTAATCAGTATGATGTGCACGCTCCAGTGGTTCACTTTGAAGCAAATAAAAAGTCAACTGCGTCGGCCGGGAATCGAATCCGGGCCACCCGCGTGGCAGGCGATTATTCTACCACTGAACCACCGACGCGCTTGTCTCTCCGTAGATACAGCGTTGTACAGTGAAACTGTACTGACACAAGGCTATGACATACAACGGAGTGGATGAGCGAGTGCTGTAAGAGTCAAATAAAACTAATCAGTATGATGTGCACGCTCCAGTGGTTCACTTTGAAGCAAATAAAAAGTCAACTGCGTCGGCAGGGAATCGAACCCGGGCCACCCGCGTGGCAGGCGAGTATTCTACCACTCAACCATTTTTTTTTTCTTTATTGCCGAGCTCCGACAACCAACTCAGTACATCACCATACATTATATACAAACACAAGCAAGACGTGGAACAAAAAGGAAACGCTGTCAGTTTTGTACTGACATTGTCACTTAAAATTCCTTCAGCCCTGTCAAGGCTTCCAGCCTTGGCAGCCACTGCGGCACACACTCCAGTGTGTTCTGCACCTCAACGAAGCGGGAAATGCTCTCCCGAAAATACAACCGTGCAGGCCTCGCATCAGGATCACAATAGAAGCCGGCCATGCGGAAGCGCCATACAGAGTGGAGGCCAGCCAACATTACGAGATCGAAAGGAAAACCATATTCGTTATCTATCGCCAAATATCTGATCCCGTGTGGATCTAGAGGGAAATCCTTTTTCACTGTTCTCTGCAGAACATCCCAGAAATACACTCCTTCCCAGCAGTGAAGAAAAGCATGATCTATAGTTTCGGGTAGCTTGCAGATTAGACAGTTAGTTCCCTATGGCAAGAAAAAACCTCGTTGTTCAAGGAATGCTTTGACTGGAAGCGTTTCAGTATGAAGTTTAAAAAAAAAAGGACTTCATGCCTGGTGTCACCTGCATTTTCTTCACCCGTTTTAACACATTCTGGCCCGGCCCTCCACTGTGCATGGCTCTGTACATCGGTACAGGAAGTATGCTGTCGCACACATCTTTGTACAGTGTTTTCCTTTTCACCGCAGACAAATAATCGTTAGAAAATCGTATTGTCAAAAAAACATACGCTCATCACCACCTCCTTGAATAAGCCCTTAATTGGCCCTGGCATTTCATTCGTGCCGATCACAAAGCTTGGCAACGCCCGTCTTAATCTCATTTGGCACACCGTTCGTAAGAAGGAGTCTTTTGTGTCCCGGAAAAACAGAAACCTGTTAATAAGCTGTCGCACAAAGAGGTGCGCCAGACCAAGACCACCGTCCTCCACCTTTCTGAACAAATTTGTTCGGCTGCACCTTTCCCACTGCGATGCCCAAATAAAGGTGGCAAACACTCTGTGCAGCTTTCGCACATTTAGTCGCGAGCAATGCAAAACCTGCATTAGATATCATAATTTGCTTATAAAGAAAAGATTACACACAGTTGCCTTGGCAAAAAACGAGAGAGGAACCCCCTTCCATCTGTCTGCTTTCTCACGTATTTCATGCGCCTGGCTTCTCCAGAGGTCATCATTGCTTTCGTAGAATAGGGACACCTCAGTCGAGACTTCATAGGTTGCGACACTGCGGAAAAAAAAAGTGGTTGAGTGACTGGGGGCACTCAACTACTTTTTTTTTTCCGCAGTGTCGCAACCTATGAAGTCTCGACTGAGGAGCGACTATTTCTAGTTGAACCACTTTTTTCTTCTGATATGCTCTTTGTTACACGTCGTTGTGTACATAAATGGTTATGTACGGAGACTATTTACAAAGCACTCAGCCGTTGCTGATCTGTAAAACAGAAAACACAACTAAAAGGCAGGCAAAGATAAACACTGTGTCACCAGCAGAAACCAGTCAGGTTGAGTCATTTTCTTTATAAATGTCCTTCAGTTGCAGCATCATTCTAAAATGAAGTCTAGGTGAAACAACAGGCTTAGTGTTGCGATCAAACAGGGTGTTTTCCACAAGCTATGAAGTCCAATAAGGAAAAACATGTCATATGTTTCGTAATCAGGTTGTGTAACAGTAAGATACCGCACACTGTACGAATTTAGAACAAACTCTTTCTTTGAAGTTCTTTTCAGTACGTCGCAAAAGAGAATTGCGTCTTTGCAATTATTGAAACAGTGCTCATTTGTTTCAGGCACATCACACAGACAGCAGTTTACAGAAGATACAAAAATATTTTTGGAAAAAAACTCTTTCGATTATTATTAGTATTATTATTACACCACACGTTATCAAGAAGAGAGAATGGGAAGCAAAATTAGCCGCCTAGGAGGCAGCCAAAAAGAAGCTAGCCGCCGAGGAGGAGGTCAAGAAGCATCAACAGGTCCGCTTTAGTCGTCGCGATTGGCGTAGTGAGTCCCATAACCGGTCACAGAGCCATACAAGAACCCATTCCGTTTCGTTCCCGCGACTTCTTTTCGCTCTTTTTCGGTAGTGGTGGTGGTGGTGGTGGTAGTGGTTATTTTATTTATATACAAAAGAAAGGAAAGGATGTTTTCCAGCCCGGGTATCTAATATCTGAAGCACCTCAACTGGGGCGACGGAAATAAAGGGATAGGGAAAATAAAGTTTTCATTCATTCATTCATTCATTCAAGCGGGGACAAGTGCGCTCCAACGCCGCCGGGTGGAGCTTCTTGCCTTCCGCGAGTGATAGATGCTGTGCCTTTCCTTTCCTGTAAACGGATTATAGAACGCCAGTGAACTTAGACGCGCTCTACACGGAAGTCAAGGAGAGTTTAGCTGCTGGGGTTGTTGTAGCTGTAGAAGGAAAAGACGCACGGGCCTGCTACTGGCTCTGTAGATGTGAGCCACCTCCACTGCCTCGTGCGGACAGAAGAGAGAAAGTAGAGAAGAAAGAACAAGAACAGGGAGAGAAAGACGCGCGCCGCAACAACCTTCGTTCACCACCTAAGCGGTGGCGGATGCAATGACGGCCTACAACACTTTAGCTGCTGGCGAACGGCGCAGAAGGCTGGAGAAATTAGCTGCTTCTGATCACAAGGTAGTCACTGCTTTTCGCTGCGTACATCCAGGCATAGCGGAGCTAAAGCCATCTTGAATTTTTTTTTTTTCGATGTCATCGTCCTACGCGTAGCTCTTCTTTTAAGAACAATAGTTATCTACTCTCTTTTTGTATATCCTTATGACCTGTCTGTTCCACCGTCTGAAAGTGTGCATTTTTTTATGTGAAAATAAAAACTTCCTGTAGCGACTAAATGACGGAAAAAAGCTTTGAGCATAACATATCCAGGAATATCTGCTGCAAAGGTTGCAGGAACGTTCAACGGTAAAGAGTTCTCACTATCATCAGGTGCGGGATGTCAAGCGCTTTCATCGCCTGACAAGAACGGTATGCTATCCTGAGCTGCTCACTTAAGTATCGCATCCCTGGATTAGTAAAAGAAGTACGCTTCATCGGGGTCCAATATCACTGCGGTATTTTCCAAAATGAATCGGCAGATTTGGCAAAATTAATTCTACGTGCACTTTCAAGTGCTCTCACCGCCTGACAAGCATGGGATGCTATCTTGAGCCACTCACCTAAGTATCTCATCCCTGGATAGGTGAAAGACGTACGCTTCATCTGGATCACAGATCATTGCGGTATTTTCCAAACTGAAACGGCAGATTTGGCAAAATCAAATTTAGGTGCACTTGTTGCATGTAACGTCCCTAATCCCATCATTTTCGGAATGTATTCTTTTCAGCGCCATGAATACATAGCCGGCACTTGCAACAATCCCTTGCTATCTACTGTTGACTATCAACATCTTATGTACTCACGAACGGTTCGTTCATGTAAAACAGGGCACTGTGATGTAGCGCTGGTGCAGGATCCCCCGCCTATGTATTTACTTGCGTGGATGCGTGTTCAGTCCCTCAAGTCTTTGTGACGCTTGTGATGAGATGAAAACGATTGAGCATTTCCTCCTCGCTTGCCGAAGGTTTCGCTTCAGAGAAGGATACATCTAGAAATTACCATAGCACAATTAGAATTTATTTTGTCGGTACCGTTTCTCCTCTTCTTCTGTGCTAGTGCTAGAGGATTTGCGTTGCCTCAAATTCTTGAATTCTTATACAAGTAAATCAATGCTACTGACTGATTTCCTTCCTAATGGTATTCAAAAATTACAAACTTAAACCTTCGTTAACTATTTTTGTTTTTATTCAATTCAACAATCTTTATTGATAGTTTTTTCTTTAGCGCATCGTTGATTTCTTAAACTAATCTAATATATAATTTTTTGGGCTGCTTCACTGCAAGCAGCCTGGCGAATTCCTAGTCATGAGTATGGCCACGATGCAAGGAAGAAGAAGCAGAAAGAAGTGGGTATGGGCCATTTATCAATGAAGGAGAAGCAGAAGTGCGGTGTAGAACACTGGTGGTCGCAACTTTACAAACTTCCCAAACTTTGCTCCGTATGTTTGTTTTTTTCCTTTCATTCAATTCTGTGAACTTAAATCCTAGTTGTTTTTATTTTCGTCGATAATTGATTTATTCGACTAATTCAGTATCTGTAGCACATTTGGCAGTCCACACTCAACCCTGGCCAATCCCCCTTCGCGGGTATGTGTCATTTATAGAGGTAGAAGTAGAAGAAGAACGAAGTCTGGAACGTCTGGCCTACATTGCCTCGTCTGCTCGTTCGATACTCTAGGCGCTGCCGCTGCGTAGACGCCTTGACGCACTGGCTTCAGGGTGTTCCGAATATTTTGGGCTCCGATGTCAAACGAAGGTGCCAGATCGACGCAAGGCAGGAAGTCTCGCAAAAGCCACCATCGTCGGACCAAACCTTCGAAAGTAGGCACATCGGCTTCATCTGGCGCAACCTCTGGCACCGAATCCCCTGCTGGCGGCATCTCCAGTACTCCAACAGGAATAGCCGGGCAAGCGGCTGCAGCTGTCCAGTCCACTGCCCCAGGGAAACGTCGCCAGCAGCAGATCGGTGGGCGTGTGTCGGCTGCGGCGCCGCAGCCTCCGGAATCACGTTCAGAGGAAAAATTGAATCCATCCACGCCATCGTCGGCGGTCGTCGGGGTGACGCCCTCCTCGGAACGGCGCACCAGCGCGCACACGGACGCTACACAGCGCGGCGGTAATGGGCCCGCACATCGTTCAGCTTTCACGACTCCAGGCAGCAGCAAGGGTATTTCTGCGAGGTCGACTCCCTCACTATACGAAGCGCAAAAGGCGGTGAGGGGTCTTCTCCATATTTCAGCCATTATGAATGAGTACTTTAGCGAAGGGTTTTCAAGGTGAGGAACCGCGCGACTAATTGTTATTTCATTTTAAATTTCGGGGTCAGCGAGCAGTATGACGGCACCGTGATATGCGTGCAGACCACAGAATGTTTGTTGATTTAAGCTTTGCCACGCGTATCATCCCAGTCCGCGACGTGGCCCTGTTGAGCTATTAATTGTTGGTTATTCAATATATTGGCTGAATATTACTAAAAGGAGCGTTTATTTAACTTCCTAACTAGTATGGGCATCTTATACTACATGTACGTTTCATCGGGATCGGAGCGCTTCAAGGTTGTTCTGCCAAGTTTTATTCGATCCTTCATAAAAGAAAAACGCAGGAGAAAAGAACATATTGCACAATGATGAATTTTTTCTGTCGCTTTCTGCACTCACGTATTGGAGGCGCCAAGGTATTGCACATTCTGTTCACAACAGCCATAGTGTGGCGGTGTGAATCGACGGAGCTATTAACGCTGGAGACATCCTTCCAACACTCATTTCCCAATGCCACCTGACACCTGCATTGAGGAATGCTCGCTTAAAGCGAAAGAACAATCTTCAAAAGTGAGAAATGATATCTCATCGTCGTATGTGTTCTATCGTAATAACACAGTACGCAGCAATCGGCTGCTCTACGGCCATTCTGTTTTCTTTCTCCTTCTCGTTCTCTCCGCGTACGCGTATGCAAAATACACTTCGTCTTTATCACATTTCCGCAGCTGTTAAAAAAATTAAAATGCTGGCTATTGTTTAAACACCTCTAATGCATAGCATATTCTTTGAACCTTGCGGGAAGTCTCTTTTCCCGTGCGTTTCTGCGGGGCGCAGTAAGAACAGTAGAAGTTGCTACTGTTGCGGCACACGTGGGTTTAGGAGAGTATATTGGTCCTGTATTGGGCGAAGCCGAGAACGAGGGAGAGAGAGTGTCCGGGCTAACGTCAGCAGTGTTAATGTTAGACGAGGTTGGACTCTGTGGGGTTGTGGAGGTTCAACTTTGGTCCATGTTTCCGGGACGCGAACTAGTCGACACTCGTGTGCAGACTGTTGGCGGCGAAAATGTTAGCGAAGAGAACCGCCGGAGCTGAGGATGGATGTTGGCGCTGAACGACTGCTCGGCTAACAGCTGAAAAATTTGGATGAATGCCACACACGACCATCATCCAGGAGGTGAGAGGCGGATGCACATCTCTCCACAACTCTTCGAGGCTCCGAAAACCGAGCAGCCAGTTTGTCTTGTGCAGTAGGAGTGCGAACTCGCACATAGTCGCCAATCTGAAAGTCCCGCTGCATGTTTCCACTCCGCTGGTCTGCATAAAGCTCGTATACTTACTTGGCTTGCTTTTCCTCTAGCCGCTGGCGTAAGAGCTTAAGCGATCTTCATCTTAAAGAAGCGCGAAAACACAAGACTAAAAAGAACAGGAGACGACACAAGCGCTTTCTAACAACTGAAAATTCAATTGTTAGAAAGCGCTTGTGTCGTCTCCTGTTCCTTTTAGTTTTGTGTTTTCAGTTGTTAGAAAGCGCTTGTGTCGTCTTCTGTTCCTTTTAGTCTTGTGTTTTCGCGCTGCTTTAAGATGAATCCAATCCAACTCGCCAATTTTCTATACTTGTAGGCGATCATGTAGGATCTGTCCAGAAACACTGATCCGGCAGGCCCACAAAGTTAAGTCTTATGCGAGGCACCCGGCCATGAAGCAGGACGACTGGGGCGATTCCTGTCGTGGCATGTAGCGTACAGCGGTAGACACCGAGGTAGACGATTACAGCTCTATGTACAGCTCTATGTAAGTCACGTCGCTCTCACAGAGCCAGCTGAGCATATGCCTTCAAACCGTTTCAGTCGTTCTACAAGCCAATTGGCTTGAGGGTATTAAACCGAAAAGTAGCAGTGGCGTATTGCCCGTTCGTGGAGGAACTCAGGAGACCAAAGGATGAAAATTGTGGTCCATGATCTGACACAATCTTTTGAGAGTAACCCTCACGTGCGAAGACACCAAGCAGAAACTCTTCAACTGTTGATTGCCACTTACTGTAATAACCGATAAGTGTTATCGCAAAGCTACAACCATTAGGAGCTTGGTGGAAAGGTCCCGCGATGTCAATTACAAGTTTATCCCAAGGCTTTTCTGGGAGGGCAACAGGCAGCTGAGGTACAGTGGAGACCTGTAGAATAGCAGCACTGCTGGAGGAATCATCTTCGGCTTGCTGCACTTGACCAGGGCAATCGGACGACTTGCAGATAGAATCGAAATGGCCCACCTTGCCGCACCGACGACACTTCAGTTTGCGGGCTCGGCATGCACAGTTGTTCGACAGATGGGTAGTAGAACCGCAGCGATAGCATGAGAGCTCCGAAAGTGCACATGACGATTTTGGCACGTGGGAACTGCATTTGCTGCAAGGGGTCTGAGGTGCCCGTTGTGATGTGCGCTCGCATCCTACACGCTCTACTGGAGCTACCTCTTCTGAGATTCCTTTTGCTTCACGAGAAGCTTCCTCGCACTGTCGAGCAAGGGCCACGGGTCGCGACGGAGCCAAGGAAGAGCCTTCGATGAGAAGGTGTTCACGCAAATGGTGATTAGTGATCTTATCCACCAGCTGATGTTCGCGAGGCTCCCAAACCCGCAGTCGCCGACAAGGCTGCGTAGGGCAGTGATGTACTCATCAGCTGTCTCTCCGGCAGCTTATACTCGGCGACGAAAACGGTGGCGTGCGCCAATTAAATTTACGGAGGACTTGTAGTGCATCGCTAGTATGGGAATCGCCTCGCCGAATAAGTCACGGCGAAGCGACACTTCACAGAAGTGTGATGCAGCAGCGAGCGGTAGGCGCTGAAGGAGTCGACGGCGATAATGCATAGAAAATGCGCTCACCTTCCAGTGCCAAGCAGTTGAGCAAGATGGGTTTTCGCCGGTCCGCAGGAAATTGAGGCACTAGACGCCAACATGGAATCGTGGAACGCTCACTCCCAATGCTCCCACGGAAGGGCAAGACGACCGGGAGTCGACAGGAAGAGCGGCGGCGGCTGAAGGCCCGGGAAGCTCATGATCGCGGTCAGCATTCCACGTAGAGGTCCTGGTTTAGGTCGATCTCCTCGTCGCCAAAATAGGTTTTATCGTAATAAGACAGTACGCAGCAATCGACTGCTCTACAGCCGTCCTGCATTCTTTCTCTATCTCGTTCTCTGCACGTGGAGATTTTTGTAGGGTAAAAATACTCGGCTCAGAGCAGAGTTTCGCGTGTGTGCGCCGCCCGTTATGTGCATGCGCGAAAGCCGCGTGACTTCACGAGAGGCGCAGGTTCGTCGCCCCCTCGCCACAGCCGGTGCGCGCTTTCTCTCCTAGCCGGAGCCGTGTTTAACGACAGCTGCGCCGCGCGCTACTGCGCATAGCGCATAAAGAATAGAGAGTTTTAGAATAGGGGGCCCCAAGCTTTGGGGCCCCCAATGAGCTTGGGGCGTCGAAATGCGCATGCGCAGAACGTAAGGCGCGCTTGGGGTCTTGGGTTAACGCTTGGGGCGGCCCCTATTTTTCCAAAATAGCGTTCGCCCCAAGCCGCCGTTGGGTCGCTTGGGTTACGGCAACATGGCGGCGCTCGGCCAAGCGGCGGCCGCTCGCCTCGGCACACATTCGTCGTCACCGCTCCATGGTGTCACGCGTTCATGGCAAACGAAAGGCCAACGAAGCTTATGCTATGTCTCATGATGCCCGCACAACCAAATTTTAGCGATGAAACGCCCTATATTTTCTGATTGCTTCCGGATTTACCGAGCTGCTAGGCCTAGCGAGTTCGCCTCGTTTGGTTGCCATGGGGACCAGACGGCGGAAAGCGCGGAAGGTTCAAATGAGTTTTCCCGGCCTCGGCCTGGATTGACAATTGGCCGATTTCGTCTTGTATGACAAAAACAGTTTATATAACTGGTAGTTTCAATATAGCTTTGTGCAATAGTAGCACTTTTTGATGAACAAAATAGCGTTGTTGGCTCTTATATATTTAAATGCTTTTTCTTGGTTTACCGTCGTGGCGCTGCAATCAACGAACGCAAGCCCGGCTCCGCTGCGTCGGGAAAACCCCTATTGTAAAACTCGCCGCTCGACTGGCACGTTGCGCCGCCGCACGCTATTTCCTTGGGGGCCCCAAGCCTTGGGTCCCCCTATTCTAAAACTCCCTAATAGCCGCCGGCGTGCGCTCCTCTCCGACGCGTGACCACGGCTCCGGCTAAGGTCACGTGTAGGAGAGGAGCGCACTCTGGCGGGTGGTGGTGGAAAGAACATTTATTGGCTGTACAAGGGCCAGAAGGTATGTTTGGATCAGCCCGTAAAGGACCGGTTCTTACAAGCACTTGATGGAGGTCCCTAGTTTGGGACCCGTGGCGGAAGCGAGGATATTATTATTACTATTATGCCTGGTTATACGTGCCTGGAAACAGTCCAGCGGTTGCGTTTCGATGGAGGCGAAACGAAGTGGCGTTTGTGTGCTGTGCGATGTAAGTGCACATTAAAGATCCCCACGTGGCCGAAATTACTCCGGAACCCTTCACTACGGAAGCCCTTTCTCTATCCCTTATTTAACTCCCACCTTCCTCCCTTCCTTTACGGCGCGGTACCGGTGTCCACATAAGAAGTGTGAAGGATACTTCGCTTTTCCTTTCCTGTGAACCAATAACATTAATAATAATAATAATCATAATAATAATAAACAGTTCTTGACTGCCATGAAGGAAGCCTTGTGGTCGTCCGAAACCTTCCACTACGGCACCTCTTTATTTTTTTTCACTGCCATCTTTCTATTTTTCTTTAGAGCTCGCCCCGCCACGGTGGTGCAGTGGTAAGACGCCCGACTGCTATGCCGGAATACTCGGGTTCGAACTCGACCTCGGCGGTTGCGTTTCGATAGAGGAGACGAAGAGGCGTCCGTGTGCTGTGCGATGTCAGCGCACGTTAAAGATCCCCAGGTGGTCGAAATTACTCCATAGCCCATAGCCCTCCACTATGGCTCCTCTTTCTCTCTTTCCACTTTCACCCCCACCTTCCTCCCTTCCCTTACGGCACGGTTAAGGTTTCCGATGTCAGCGCACGTTAAAGATCCCCAGGTGGTCGAAATTACTCCGTAGCCCTCCACTACGGCTCCTGTTTCTCTCTTTCCACTTTCACTCCCACCTTCCTCCCTTCCCTTACAGCGCAGTTGTGGTGTCCACAGAAAACAAGTGAGACAGTTACTGCGCCTTTCCCTTCCTACAAATAAATCAGTTCCAGAGAAAACAAGTGAGACAGTTACCGCCCCTTTCCCTTCCTATAAATTAATAATTTTTTTTAGAGCTCGGTTAAGGTGTCCACGCAGAATTTTGGCAGGTACTGCACCTTTTCTTTGATGTAAACCAATTTTAAACGCCGCTGACGCTTGCTGTACTGCATCTATTTCTATATCGCTTCTCGGCCTTTTGGCTATGATCAAATGCAGTTGTAGTCGGTGCACTCGGATCCTGGGACCCGGCCAATGATCGTGTCCTCAATAAAATTTGCAGCAAGGGTACCTACGCATGATGAACAACCTGGCTGTCAGCGACGTTATCTCCGCGTCCAGAGACATATACTACAGCCACATCAGCGAGAAGCGATAAGACACACGAAATCTACACCCATAACTCAACCCCAGAACACCCAGAATAACCAGTACAAGAATCGCGTCCCACCAAGACCGACGACTACTGCCACGTGATAACCTCAAGATAGAAGCTTAGTCAAACATTATCCATGAACGAAGCATTAATAAAAAATTCAGTTCTTAACAGCTTAATATCTATACTCGGGGACAACTTTCTGTGGCAATGGAGCCAAAGCTACGGGGGCGAGGCTTTCATAACTGTGTTACTACGCCATGTAGTTCCAAGTATGTGACCTTGGCTGCGGTCTCGGCACCGCGCACAACGCTCATTGCTGACAATAAATGTTTTCCAATACTCTGTCAAAAACATAAAAACAGACGCTCGTTACGAATGCGCGCCTTTCAAAAACAGACGCGCGTTACGAACGCGCATAGCAATGACCGGTGTAAAGCGGCAGACGCATCCCATCTGGCCCCGCGTACGCTGCTTGCGATTTGCGACATTGTCGATAGACCGCGCAGCCATCGACATGAACGCTGCGTATTAAACTCCCGCTGTAGTTGCTAATACTGTAGTATAAGCCTGATACAATAAAAAGGTTAATAGTTCCGTAATTGTATAACGTTCCTGAACATCACTTGCGAAATTTCTGCAGGCACTATATTCTTGTGCGGAGCGAGCTGGTGCGTTTCGGCTCCGTAGCTTCCACCACACTGCCACATAAAGTTGTCTCCGAGTCCTCTGTGATGCGGCGTTCGAGGAAGCGCCAAATGAAAGGCGCCACTGGGACGCCTGGATTGATTTATTTATAAGGCGCGGTAACTGTCTCACTCGTTTTCTGTGGGCACCTGAACCGCGCCGTAAGAGAAGGGAGGAATTCGGGAGTGAATATGAAAAGAAAGAGGAGCCGTAGTGGAGGGCTACGGAGTAATTTCGACCACCTGGGGATCTTTATCGTGCACTGGCATCGCACAGCACGCGGACGCCTCTTCGTTTCGCCTCCATCGAAACGCAGCCGCCGAAGGGACGCCTGGATCGAACACCCGGCGGCGTCAGCTTCGTATATGCATGATTGATTGATTGATTGATTGATTGATTGATTGATTGATTGATTGATTGATTGATTGAATAAAACTTTAATTTCCACCGATTTAGGAGGCCCCCTACTCCCCGCTCCTGGCACGCAGGCCTGAGGAACGGGGGCTGGAACCTCCGCGACTAAGGACTGGCGAATATACATTGGTTATTCGCGGCCTCAGCCGCCAGGCGGACGGCTTTCTGCTGGTCAGCGGGGACGTCGCTTCACAGCAGGGTTACCCAGGCTTCTCTACTTTTAATGTCCCTAGCGCCCGGAGACTTAGGGCATTCCCAAAGTATATGGTCGAGGGTCCCCCTCGCTTAGCAGACTTTACATTTATCATTTTTTCTCTCATCTATCTTCTATCTAGGTGCGAAACAACCAGACAGGGTTCGGGAAATTTCCGGCTTGTAATCGCCGCCAGGCTATGGCCTCTTTATTATTTAAGCTAGGATCCGGTGGCGGCATCAGACGTCTTCCTAATCTATAATTTTCGATTATTTCTTTATAGGTTTGCAAACGTTCGTCCAATCGCCTGGAAGTCGGGCGCCTCCGCGTTTGCCCGGAAGTAGAGATCTCGGGCTAAATCATGGACCGCCTCGTTGCCGGGGGCGGACGTGTGTGCTGGGACCCAAATTAGGGTGATTTTGCGATGGATTTTAGTTGCAGATTTTAGAATTCGGGCGGCTTCTTGCGAGCCCTGCCTTTCGGATATTCCAGAGAGCAGTTTTACTGTCGCTAAAGATCAATCTAGCCTTCGTTCCGACGCAAGCGAGCGCTATTGCGACCTCTTCAGCCGTGTCTATGTTTCTGCTTCGGATGGTGGCGGAGACGACTGGTGCGCCGCTACCATCGACTACGCGCGGCGACTGCCGCCCCTGATTTACTCTTTACTCTGAATTCTTTTGCACTTCGCTAATCTCCTGGTGACGTCATAACCAAATGTGGCGTCATTATAACTTCCCGTTATTAGAAATTGTCGTATGAGACATCATTATGACGTCATATCCTGTCATGATGTCCCGGCCGATGACGTCACCAGGTTACGAGGGTGACGGCGACTCCAAGCATAGGAACGGGAGCCAAAGAGCTGCGCTGTAAAATTGTTCGAGAGAGGCAAAGCAAAACGACAGCCTCTGGTCTTTCTCATGACTTTCCCTGAGGGAGGGGGGGGGGGGGTGAAGGGTGGCAGTTCCTGGCCCTACGGGGCTGGGACGGTAGGTCAAGGCCGCTTGCTGCGGGGGCTAGCTAGCCACCGAATTTTATCTGTTGTATTCCATTGAAAGCGGCCGTCGCGGCCGGGATTCGATCCTGCAGCGCACAGCAGTCTAACCCTCTAACCACTAAACTTCTCCTGCCGGGCTAAGTGGGGTTAATTAAGACAAGGTTAAAATTCCACCAGGAAAGCTAGAGGATTCGATTAGGACCGAATTAGAATTATGTGGTATGATTTCGAAAGTTATCAAGGCCGTCACCACCCAGGCATTCCCTATTAGCGTACGAAAGCGCCATCTTTCATCGATCGGTGAGATGGTGCATAGTCAAAAATTGTGTCCCCACACATTCTCTCGAAAACTCCGAACCGACTGCCTTAAAATGTGACGGAGGGGAAGCAAAGAACCAGCCTTAAAGCGGGAGCCGAGCCGTCGACCGGCAAATTCAAGCGCGGCTGAGGAAGCGGGTAGATCCTGTATCGTAAGCGGTTGTCGCTGTCATGTTGGGGAAGCTGCTAATGGACGATGCTAGACGAAACGGCAACATCACCTCAGCCGCGTAGAGAACTCACACGGTTGTGACGACGGCATTGTCTCTCTTGCTTCTGCAATATTCTCACGACATGTTCATGGACACAGCTGACCATCTCCACAAAGTGTTAACTGTATTCACGCTCATCAGAAGATATTGTTACGTGGCGGCAAGAAGGAAGAAGCGAGCACTAGCGCGGAAGGGAGCGCTCGCGCTAGGCTCACCAATCATTCATTAAACGTCATCTCACGGTCATCCAACATCTTCTCTATGTCCTCTGTTCTCCTGTGTTCACCGGCTTGCCGCTACGGAACAATATCTTCGTTTCTTTTCGACAATGCTTGGGTCCTTACTCCGACTTATAGTTTTGAGAATTGACCTTTGTCTCTGATCTCAAGTTATCTTATTGGTGTAAACGGCGGAATCGGAAGTCAAAGTGACACCCAGTTCCAGCGTTTACACCACGGTGTAAGAATAATTCTTACACCGTGGTTTGCACCGATAAGGTTACCTGAAGTCAGGGAGAAGACTATGCTAATTCGGAATACCGACTCAGTACTGACTAAAAGCAATAACACATTTTCGTTCTTTTCCTAACTTTTTTATAGATACTGCCGCACCGTTCTTATCTATATTTGTTGTTTTTTTTTGACGGCCGTCGGTATGTAGCCATATCATTGTGATTGTAGCGCACGTATCGACACATGTTCTCTTTGTTCAATGTGGTTGGCGCAAGACGCCGCTTTATCATTTCTCTTGTTGCAGATGCTCCGAGATGTATGTCAAAAGATTCTAGCCACGCTTGTGTTAAATTTTGGACACATGTTCCTAGGGAAGTTCCTGCTTTCCCTAGAAGTATGCATCCAGAACTTAATGTCAAAAGAAGGGCCAAACGAGCCGAAGCTCTACAGCAACGGTTCAAGAACATGGGAGCGAAGGAAGTAGTCTATGTCGATGCGGCAAGTGGCAGAGCAGGTGCGGCGGTAGCCTCGGTAGTCGCTGGCCGAGGGGCGCCGGTATCCGCGGCAGCCATCAGAGGCCGCAACATAGAGACTGCGGAGGAAGTTGCAATAGCACTAGCCTGCGTAGGAACGGAAGCCAAGTTCATAATTAGCGACAGCAAAACTGCCATCCAAAATTTTGGAAAGGGGAAAATATCGCCGGAGGCAGCCAAAATTCTTACCTAAAGAACGCTGATTAAAACAGTTAATTTGGACACCCGCTCACGCTGCCCTCCCTGGTAACGAGGCGGCTCACGAGCTAGCCCGAGCTCTCTACTTCCTGGTAGCCCCGAACACTCGGCATACGACGAGAGTGTACAAAATTACGGGGAAATCATCGACCATTATAAGTTGGGACGTAGACTGGTACCCCTACCAGTTGTTAGCCTAATTAACAGAGAAGCTGTCGCGTTGAGGCTGCTACAAACTAATACGTTCATGAGCCCGGTCTGGGCGTTTCACGCGATACCAGACCTTAAGGAAAAGGACCTGTGCAAACACTGTAGGGCGAGAGGGACCCTCGACCACATAATTTGGGATTGCCCACAATCTCCAGGGACAGGACAAAATATTGCAAGTAGAGAAGCCTGGGATACCCTGCTGCGAAGCGCGCACCCTGCGATCCAGCCCCGCACCGTCCCTCTGGCGGAAGAGGCCGCAACAAGCCAAGGGCTACCGTGGCCGCCGCAATCGGCTCCGGCGCAGCGCCGCGCGCTTCATCGCGGAGGCTACGGGGCTACCTGCCAGCCTTCAGTCCGCGGGCGCGCGGCTCCCCGTCTTCCCCGGCACGCGTGCCGGTGGCGGGGAAGAGGACGCCCATTTACAATTGAAATAAAAGTTGTGCAGCCAACCAACCAACATGCGTGTGTTTCTACTATGTTCCAGTGAATGCTAGTCACGGTTTACTATTTTATCTCGATCTTTCTTCGCCGCCTTTAAACTGAGCACTGACGGGTAAAACGGACAGCCTTTGTTCGACGATCGCTGAGCACGATTGTCAAGCGATTGTTGCTATTGCCGACGCCGATCGCTTAGATCTTTTGCGAGCGCAAGTCAGCCCAATAAATAGTTTATTCAAGTGAAGTTCAAGTCTCATTTGTTTTCAGCGACACTGTCACCACTACGTGACAATACTATCTACGGAAGAATGCTAGGCAGTTTCCATGATTACTTATCGGCAGTCAACAAACTCTTCTGTGAAGCATTGTCCCCGCTTCTATAGGCACCTCGCTCAGCTTCTATGTTGAGCGTGTCGATTATGCAAAGCGACCATGACTCTCATCCGATTTTCGTGTTTTCTTTTTGAACCTCGTAGGTCACGGCAGGGAAAGGAACACATCCTGAGAACGGCAAACCCATACCAGGGGCCACTGTTGTTCCACCAGCGAATCCTCCGTCAGTGGGAACCGTTAGTGAGAAGCGTTTGAACGTAGACATTCCTGATTCGAAGGGCCTTGAGAACGCCAGAGCGGCCACAGGACAACCGACTGCTGGTGTGGCTGAAGCTTCGGAATCAGTGCCGCCGACATCGGATCCGTTACCGGCGGCGGATGGACACATACAAGGAACGAATGAGCCCAAGTCCTCTCAGTCACCCGGAGAGAAAGATTTTGTGCAACCTACAGCACCTGAAGCAAGGCCACCGCCTCCTGTGGAAGAGGATTTAGTTGCGGCGACTGGAGGCCAAAAGCCAGGGTTGACGAGACTATACACAGGAGGCTCCGAGATACCTGGAATGAAAAGACGCAGTCCTTCGCAGCTTGATGACCCCTCTCGAAGGATGGCCATCGTAAGTGCTCCGATGACTTCCTCTCAGGAGCCTACTTCCGTAATCAATGCTGCGTGTCTGATAGTAATAATGATGATAACAACAGTAATAATAATTTATTCTTACGAATGAAAATGCGTAGTATCTGTCACACTTGTTCTGTGAACACCTGACCCGTGTCGTATGGGAAGGGAGGAAGGTGGGAGAGATAGCGGAAAGAGAAAGATGCCGTAGTGGAGAGATACGGAGTAATTTCAGCCACCTGGAGATCTTTAATGTGCACTGACATCGCACAGCACACAGACGCTTCTTCGTTTCGCCTCCGTCGAAACGCAACCGCTGACGGTCTCGCAAGATTCCGTTCTCTCAACGGTAGGGTCCTCTGAGCAGCGTCACCTGGCGACAGAGCGCATTTAAAGCCTGCCATACTCGTTGCTTCAGTGGCGCAATAGATTGATACTACTTACCTTAACACTGAGCGAATAAACATATGGTCGAATCCTGTGTGTGTACAACGTTTCTGATTTTTTTTTTCAAAATCGCAACGTTGAAAGACGGAATTACACTACTACGGCACATGTAATCGGGCATCTTTACCACTGCACCACCGCGGCGGAGCCAGCGTGTCTTGTCGAAAAAATTACATTGATGTCTGATTTTGGTTATAGTACGGCCTCATTTAAGCAAGAATTTGTAACGATGTTTAAGCTATCTTAAACAGTGATCAGCAGAAATATTACTGTAGTTTCGGAATTGGTATACATTAACTGCGACCTACATGAACTACGAGTAAAGGCAACAAGGAAAAAGGTATCACAGTGGAATGCTCACGGATAATTTCTAACACCCTGACTTCTTTACTTTGCATTGTGAACAGATTGCGCTCGCCCTGCATCTAAATTTACCCGGCCAAACCGCGATTTGATCTCATTACTTTCGTATCATGGCCTCACTTGGGCTCATAGTAACATGGTAGAGGCCGCGGGGCCTTCTGTGTGGCACTTTTTACCGCAGTAGCCCTGCAATAAAGGCTTCCCATGGTGCATTGACGTGGACGTCTTTCTCTGGTATAATTTTGTTACATGTACTGGCATTGTGTATACTGTAAGGTGGGCTTTCCTAAGTTATTAAATTTTTTGTCTACGCATTCGAAAAATAGCACTACGACTATGCGCAAACACACCGAGAGAGACATGTCGGGGTGTTAAGCAGATTAAAATGTCGTCATTCTTGTGCATATAATATTAATAATTGGTTCACGGGGAAGGAAAGATGCAGTATCTGTCACACTTGTTCTGTGGACGCCTTAACCGCGCCTTAGGGGAAGAAATGAAGAGGGGAGTGAACGCGGAAAGAGAGAAGGGAGTGCCGTAGTGGAGGGCTCCGAAGTGATTTCGACCACCTGGAGACCTTTTGCATATTCAAATTTGCGGCCGGCAGCTTTTCGCAGGGCGTGCTCATGCCTTCTCCTAAGCGCACCCAGCACAGAAAATAGCATAGTCCTTTGAACCACATCTACTTGCAAATGCAGATGTGGGAAGGCTGTCAGCGCAGAAGTCACAGCGAATGTGACAGCTATACTTTGCCTCCGTTTTGACGAATGCGAGATGTGAGTTGCGAGGGTGCAAAATGTATTGCACATTTATTGACCTAAGAGCACCAATTTGATTTCCGCGACCACTTTACTATAGCGCTTCATCTGCCTTGCTCGCTTTGTCCTTCTAGCAGATAAAGTTAGCCGTCCTGCTGGTAAATTTTATCACGGGTTCTATTGTTCAATTGCAAGGCAAGCCTACCGAAAAATATTTCATCTTAACTCGAAATGTCCCGTTCTCCAGGAACTCCGTCGTCGACGTTGTGAGTTAAAAATTATGGCCATTACCCAAGCAGAAATATGTCTGAGGGGCATACAGAGAACACATCGTTTCTCCCCCACACTAAGAACGGCTGGAGCAAAGGAGACGTAACAACACTGACTACATGCTATTAGGTGATGTTTAAGGAAAGGGCACCTCTATCACCATAAATGAATTGCGTACAGCGCTGACTGCACTTACTGCGTCATAGCTGCCCTGTTATGTGCCATTGTTTAGCCGCGATTTCTGTACCGCAAAGTTTAACCACGGCCGCTGAAGCGGCTTCAGGGACATGGCTACTTCAATTCAAAGATGAGATCGGAAGTAGCGACACGTGCTGAATGCGGCGCTTAGCACAAAAAAAAATAGTCGCCGAACATGGTTGCATTTAATCCACTAAAACGCACCATACAATCGAATGCGCTACCAAGAGAAATTGAATCATGTCTATGGCTTTTCGGGAAATTGAATCAACAAAAACAAAAATATACTCCCTGCGTTGCTCGAAACACACGATATTCCGAATTAACTGTCACAACAACCACCACAAAATAAAAGCGGTTATATGAAACACTGCACGAGTGCTTTGCAGTGCGTTCGAGATGAATAGATTTTAGCAATGAAAACCGCCAACATTTTAAAACACGTAGATTCTCAATATTATTACTGCACCGAGCTCACAAAAGACGTACCCGCTTATCGACAAGTACTTTCATCAGAAATATTGCGTCTTCTAGGCACCATGCATACTGTCACCGCACTAAATCTCCTTGCATAATTACCACGCGTGTCCTTATAGCCGCACGCTGTACACGCACATAAGGCCGCGACAAACTGCCTTTCGTGTGGATAGGATAGGATAGGATAGGATAGGATAGGATAGGATAGGATAGGATAGGATAGGATAGGATAGGATAGGATAGGATAGGATAGGATAGGATAGGATAGGATAGGATAGGATAGGATAGGATAGGATAGGATAAACTTTATTGCTCTACTTTAGAGATATTGCCGACAGAGTTCCTCCATCTTCTTTGCGTCGATGGCGTGGCTCCGTCTCACATGGGTTGGCGCCCTTATTCCAGGGCACCACTGAGTTTTACTGCTCGCTCGGCTGTGAGCGTGAGAGAAGACTGGTAGGCAAAAGCACGGACTAGGTAGCAGACGCGTGCAACCTCTGTAAAGTAAACGACCTTTTGTATGATGTTTGATAAAAAATGAGGTAAGCAGACGAAGACGCGGAAGCCGATCAACACTTGCAAGCAAAATGGCGGAGAATGTGTTTATAGTGAGGGAAATGCGCACTGCATTTTGAATGTGCTCTTGCAAACATTTCTTAATTTTCAATAATGTATCCTTTGCATTATGTATTATGTACGTATTCACAATAACGTTAATATAATAATTTATGTAGAAAGCGGACGTATGCAGAAAATTCCAAAGGAACTAATACGTCTGTTCATGCAAATTCCATTTCCCTTAATAAAAAATAATTGTAATGAAAAACCATTTCTCATGGCAACATTCAGAAAGTATGTTGAACAAGTTTGAAACCGTAGAAAAGCTAAATGGAGCACACATGCTTCGCATTAGTTGATATGTTCTACTTCTAAAGCGTTTGCTATTTTTTACAGCGGAGATTCAGCCCGAAGACCGAAACCAAGCCTTTAAGAAGAGTCCTTATCCTTACCATCTGCTTGACCGGAGCTGCCATTGTGAGCGTAGCAGCAGTCACCATCGTCTTCCTGTTTTACGTCTCCCATTCTGAAGTAACGAACAAGGCCAAGTTCTGCCACACGTCTGACTGCGTCTACCACGCCAGTCTGCTTGACAGAATCATCAACACAACTATTGACCCCTGCGACGATTTCTCGGCTTTCGTCTGCTCCCGGTGGCTGCAAACGAGGCTTGGTCATGGTATCAGGTCCACCATAGAGAACCTGCGCTACACGTGGTATCGAGATTTCGGCGAGACTCTCCTTCAGGGCGCGGCGAAGGTTCAAGTAGGAAGAAAGCCGATAGCCATGTATGAAATGTGCAGAGGCCATCGCCCTTTCAAGGAGTCCCAGTTACACCTGCTACGAGCCTTCCTTCAGGGCGTACATCTTGCATGGCCGGAACATTCCAACACGACACTTACAGCATTCAGTGTGGCGCTATCACTGGCTTACCGATGGCAGATGCCCTTCTGGCTTGAGGTAACCGTTATGGAAGACCAGTCGTCCGCACGGCGGCGTATCGTCGTGAGACCTGGCATCTACGTGCCGGTTCTACTGAATTTCCACAGGGCTGTCAAGCAATCCTACCTCCGCTACTACGAGTCGTTCTATGCCGTCTACGCGTCGCACACGAAGGCGGACAGCGATATAAATGCGACCGCAGTCGACGAGATCCGTGTCTTGGAACACACGGTTCTTTCTACACTGAACAACATCGCGAAGTCTGCTGCGCGAATGCCCTCCCTGTTCTCTTTCACCGAAGTCGACAGGCGTCTCCCGACAACATCTAGAGACTATTGGCTCTTACTCTTTGAGGAAGCTCTTCAGCTGCAGCCACACTTGACGCCGGATGACGAGGTCCTTGTTTCGGATATTGCCCTGTTTCAAGTTTTCACCCATTTCGTGGACACGTACGGCGAGCAGGATTTGAAGACTCTCTTGGCCTGGCAGCTGGTGCAATTCTACTCTCCATTTGCCGATGTCACTTTCATGACGGTGCGCTTCCGAACCGGGAAAATGGAGGCGATTTTTCGCCCGCGGTACTGTGCGGTCATCGTGGAGTCATCCTTCAACGTACTGGTCCAATCCCTCGCCACAATATCTCGTCTCACTGTGGAAGACCGACAGTTAATCAGCAATGCATTCATCAATCTGGTTTCCACGGCTGTAGGCAAGGTCAAGGACTCCCGCTGGATGGACGACGAGAGCAAGACTGAAATCGTGCAGAAACTGGCCCTTGTAGAGATGCAGATGTGGCCTCCGGAGTCGCTGCTGAGCGGCGATATCCTGGGGAAGACCTACTCGGGCGTATCAGAAAATGCGACGTCCGTTTTTGAGTACTGGGTTACCTCACGCAATACCACGGCGGAAGCGATCTTAACGCAAGACTACAAATATGCCTTGGGCTTACTCGGAAGTAGCTTTCCTTTCTACTTTTCGTATGACTATTTACTCAACCATGTCCAAATAGCTCTCGGCGCAGTTACTGCTCCAGCTTACTACAAGCATGGAACAAGTGCGATGTTATACGGTGGCCTCGGTTTCCTCATGACGATGCAACTTGTCAGGTCAATAGACGAGGAGGGGCTCACATGGGCGCCCAACAAAAGCATCGTCCACTCTATCTTATCCGGGTCCACCGTTCCAAGGTATCGCAAACGACAGAGGTGTTCCAACATCGATGGAAACACGAGCACCTTTCCAGAAGTACCTGCCCTTGAGATCGCTTTTTCCGCATTCAAGGCAGCCACTGTTCGCGATGATCGTGAACGCCTCCCGTTAGGCTCCCAACTTACGGAAGACAAAGTGTTCTTCCTAACGCTTTGCTTAATGACATGCGCGACGAGAGACTCAACGGACGTATTTTCGGCTGACTGTAATAAGATGGTGCAGAATTCCGAGGATTTTGCTCAGGCATACGGCTGTCGAAAGGGATCTAGAATGAATCCCGTAGATAAATGTTCCTTCTTTGGAGTGTAATGTGCGGCGTGGAATCAACCAGGTTAAGCCGCACAGCAAATAAACTGACCGTTCTGGTGCGTCGCGGCTTAGGAATCCGCATCGCTCCTCCCTCTATCAATGCGTGCGGCTTGTAAGACTAAAGGTGCTCTGAAAATTGACTTTTCGATGCGTCCCTTCACTGCTATACCCTGTTAAAGAAATATTTTGCTTTTTAATGCAGTATTTTATAACCTCTTCGTGCAGCTCGGAAACCTATTTACCGCTTTGGTTTCACGACTTCTATTTGCTGTATTTTTCGCGTTTTAATTGTTGAGTTAGTTTCAGAATAATTCTTTTAGCTTAGGAAGTGTTTTACAAACCGTATTAAATTAAAATATTCAGTCAATGTAATGCATCTGAATAGTTTGTTATTAGGTACCCGCCCGAATGTGCATCGATTGTCCTAAAACACTTTTTTTATGCAGCACGGTAGATCTATGAAATGGTGCGGGGACATTTAAAATATTGCTGTTCCCGGACCTACGCTGACCGATCATTCATTTTGTCACACAGTGTTTCGGTTTTGGCAGTTCAGGAGTATGCCGGAAGGCACCCACTGTGGTGACGAGGCGATAGCAAAAACGTAATTGCTTTTTTAAAGTGTTCTCACGCTGTTCCCACAGGTGCTTAGTCGAAAAAATAAATCACATAGTTCAATATTTCTCCGCGCGCAGCCCTTTCTATAGCATGTGAAAGAAGATATACAGCAGCCAAAAAAGACGAACACATAAGGGGAGAACACAAGGCAACGGCTGGACTAAACGTTTTTTATTACTGCGAAAGCATTACTTCGCTATGTTCACAGATTTCTGTCCGCAGAACGTGTCCACAAAGTCGTGTCCGCAGCAGTTGTGAGTAATTGAAAAGTGATAGAGATTAATGAGTGGTGTCAATCGATAGAAGGTGGCATAATGTCTCCGAAAAAATCATTAGGCCAATAAGTTTTGAAGTATTGTAACTTGTTTAGAAGTGTTGGATAACAAGTTCACATGTGATGCGCCATCCGTTCCATGCTTTCTGACGAGCCAAATGGACTGGAACGGATCTCAAAATCCCTGAGTAATAAAATATATGTCAAGCCACCACTTAAACAGTTAGAACTCTAGTCTGCAAAGCTGGCGACCCGCGTGATTGCGGCGAAATGCAAACCGCGCCAATCTCGCAAATGGCAGGCGGTAGTTTCGGGTCTTTCCTATGAACGAAAACCAATAGAACGGCGTTAGTCATTGTTTTCTGCCCTAGCTTTGAAAAATCAACTCAAAATGGCTGCCCAAGAACCTATCTTTTCAGTTGTGAAATCGAAAAAAAAAAAAGCAAATTTTAGCCACTTGGGACAGCCTACATCTATGAAGGCGAAACATCACTCTATCAGCGACGCCCAGTTCGAAAACGTGTCCTGCAGTAAGTCACATGGTGACGTGACGCGATTAGGGCGTACAGTGGGAGGCAAAAAGTCGGTTTGGAAACATATCGCTTAAATAACGGCGCATTGGTACACCACCCGGAACGTTGCATGAAGAACGGTAGTGTAACACCCAAAAAATAACTGGTTTACAGGAAAGAAACAGCCCAGTATCTGTCCCCAGGTAGCACCGAAATGTTATAGCAATGTTGCATTTCTGTTCCAGTCGAAGGTTGTTTTGATGATGTTATTATTCTTTCTTTCTAATGTTCTAGCAATGTTACATATAAAGGTTAGAACAATGATTCAGGAAGCATGTAAATAACATAAATATAAAATGTATGCAACATAAACGTAACATTCTTGAAAATGATAGAAAAATCTTGCACAAGCAAGTAGACCCACCACTCGTGATGGTACACAACCTGCAAGCTTTGCAAAGACCACAGTACAGCACAACAACCCCGTAATACAGTTCAACTCCTACACTCACCTCTGAACAAAGAGCATGGAGTAAGCTTTTGTATCCATCGCCGAGTGCTGTCCCATGAATGAGAGTGGCTAATAAATAACAATCAAAAGTTTTCCAACAAAATAATAGTGTCATGTATACATGCACTCTATAGCAAGCATCATCTCAAACATTTAGTTGCAAAGAAGTGTTATGTCCAGCCAAGAATTCAAGCCGCAAGTCCAGGAACCTTCGAACACCTTCTTCTGGGAGTTCCCAAATGAATTGAAGATCAGGACAACTTCTTTGAAAAATTCCTAGCGCTATGTCTCTGAAGTCTTCTGTGTCACTTCCCTCACACAGCACCAAAAAGTCGTCAACATAACGCATGACCTTAACAAAACACTTGTCTGTTGATTCTTCCTTTATTCTTCTGTCACAAGCTGCAAGGTACACATCACTCAAGGCCGGTGCCACCCTTGACCCAATACAAACTCCACTGTTTGGGACATATAGTATTCATTCATAGCTGGCAACAGTTCACTTCAGGTAAGCGCAGTTCTAGAAACTTGTCCACAGACACACCGGCTGCATTTTGGAAAGAGATGGCGCCATGATTCTCAATCGTGTCCCTTAGTTCTCTCAGCCCCGAGCGAAGAAGCAATTCCTGCAATATACGTCATATCATTCGAAGACAATGAAGAGAGGCATAGCGAAGGCTGCTTTGCTTTCAGCTCTTAAGAAATCATGCCATCACACTAGTAGGCAAAGTTTCTTAAACCAGTATGAGAGGCTTATAGACGCAGGATTTTCTGATGAATTCATATGCCAAATAGCTGAAAGCTTGTTGACACCGAATAAGAAACAAAGGATAGAGAATGGACATCTGCTGCCGAGGAAGAAGAGCTCTTCGGTGCCCTATATCCATGGCTTCACCCACAACATGATGAAGATTGGGAAGAAGTACGGTGTTCATATAATTCCTACGGCTCCCAACAAAGCTAGAAGTATGTGTGCGCGTGTAAATGGGAATGACAATCGATCGAGATGCAAAACAGCGGATCGAACAAGATACTCTGAGTGCATCCAAGGGATTGTTTATTGTTATCGCATCCCCTTGACCTGTGGCAAGAAATATATCGGCCAGACCGGAAGATGCATAAATGATAGGATTATAGAACATGTCTCTACGATATTGGACAAGTCCAGGACTAACCTTGCGATACACTGCAAGGACTGCACTCTTTGTGAAAAAAGGAATGCCTTCAACAGAACTTAATAAAGTAGCAGTTTTGAGGAAGAACAAGGACAGATTAACGAGAGAGATTTTAAAAGCTTGGGAGATATCTTTAGCTGGTGAGGACTGCGTTAGCATGCCTTCTGTTCTCCTGTCGAAGAAAGAGAAAGACTTTTTAGATCATTGGGAGGACCGTCAAAGAAGAAGTGGTGTGTGTCCTTAGAAGTGGAGAAGGAAGAGGATGTTGGTGTTAGATTTAATCAGTTGTCAGTGCAGCATTGTCCTTGTTTATGTGTATGTGTGAATTGTGTGCCTCTCCTGTGTTTCGTCGCCTACTCTGCTGCATGGTGCTTCATGTCGTCTGACCAACTAGCTCGACTTTGAACGATGGGCTGTATAGGAAGTTTCAACCCCCCCCCCCCTATTTGCGCCCCAAAAACCAAACCATCAGTCAAATACGGCTCATAGGTGTAAGCATCGTATATTTTTAGTGCAAAAAGGGCCGTGTGGCGTAGTCGTTTGCACACTCGTTAGGGCAGCGGAATGATGGTGATACATTTTCTGGCAGTGACACGATTTTTTTTCTTCGCGTCACTTCGTGTGGACACACTATGCCCGACACTCCTGTATACACCACTCATTACCCAAGAGAGGCTTTCGCATTAAAAACTTGATTTATGAGCAGAAGAGGTTTTACATCTCGGCTCCAGATTGCGGGTGATAGCCAGCAGGCCTTGCCGGACGGCGACCTCTCCAGCCTATTTGACCAGCCGTCTCTAGGAGGCCGGGTCAAAGCTGGAGACCACGATCTCCCATGCCCTCGTAGTCAAAAAGGCCCCAGTGAGCTGATGGGTGGAGTTCTCTCCATAGGAACATAAATCTTACTTGAAGGTAGCCTTGAGGGAGAGCAAGGCCAGCAATGATGGTGAGGGAAAGGTACAAGCGTTACTGTTGTCCCCATGTCATTTGATGTGGCTTAGAAAGGGATGGGTGAGGTCTCTAAGGGTAGTAGAGTCGGTCTGCTCCGTAATGGAGCATTATGTCCTAGAGTGTGAGTAGTTTGTCTCTGGCGCTGCCGGTGTCCAAGGTACCCGCCACTCGACCGACGCGTGCTCAAACAGCAGAGTGGTCCACCTCATTACTATTATTGCGCGAGTAAACAGGGGCCCGCACGAGTGGAATGGGTCGGGATATTTGAGAATTGGAGGTGAGAATTCGGTGATCTGAAGCATGTAGGTGCTCTCCGGCGATATTTTCAAGCGTGGTTTTAGAATTGCTGAGGATGAGTGTGGTATTGGAAGTAATCGTGACAGCTATGCGAATTTTTTAGCTTCTACAGAGATTTGGGCTCCAACGGAACCGAGCCTAATGGGTTGGAGGAGGCCGGAGATAGCTGTTAGCGATGAGGGCACGCACTGTGGTGTACATAAAGCCGCTCCCGAGTCACCCACATGCGACTTGTGAAAGGCTCGAGCCTTGTCCTCTCTGCAGACCTGATGACTGGTTGGATGCATGTTCTTTGGGAGAGCGTGAACAGTGAGGTCATAAGAATGGTTTTAGAGGCAGTGCCAATACGTTCAGAGAAAACAGCAATCGATCTCAGTTGTAGAGA
Source organism: Amblyomma maculatum (assembly GCF_055883805.1). Lineage (NCBI taxonomy): Eukaryota > Metazoa > Arthropoda > Arachnida > Ixodida > Ixodidae > Amblyomma > Amblyomma maculatum. The sequence goes on from NC_139347.1 coordinate 138,391,695, forward strand.
GAAGAGGACGTGAAGACCAGTGGGTGCAGGGGAAAGGATGGAAGGCAATAGCTGAGAGTGCATTTCGGTAATCCGAAGGCTGCCCTGTAGGCCTGTTGGCTGAGTATACCCACCAATTTGTTTCCCTTTTCATGGGATACAGGTAAGTAGGGAGTGAATGATACAGCTAACGATGGATGTCTGTACAGGGCGCCGGAGGTCATGCTCTCGCAAGCCACGATGTTTGTTGGTGATGCATTTTTTTAGTCGATATTTATTGCATCAGGGCATCAGTAGGATATGAGATGAAGGATGGATGAATGATTAAATGAATGAAAAAAGGTTGGCTGATTTTATGAAGTCCAGAAGTGAGCGATGATGAGTTCCCTGCGTCCAAGTGACGTATGAGGCAGGATTGGTTGCCGAAAGGCCAGCTATGCTCAGGTGCCGGATTCGTGTTGGCGAGAGTGCTGGGCAGTCCCACAGCAAGTGGTGGATGTCGGCCTCGACATCTTCGTGTTTACAGATCGGGCATCCTGGGCGAGGATATAAGTGTTGGAAGCGTGACCACGTCCTAGTGACAGCTGGTGTAAGGGCAACACCGACCCGGATCCTCCTAAGCGCAACCTCCTCTGCACGGGTGAGACCGCGGGGAAGGGATATCGCACACGGAGGGATAAGTGCACGTGTGCGGCACCGGAGGTGCGCCTTTCTTGACAAAAGGAGGGTAGCGTCGTCCACTTCGAGGAGCCGTGGGATTGATGCGTCTTGGTTCACGAGGCGGGTTCCTAAATCAGCTTGACTTTGGGAAGGCAGCAGATCCCGTGGGACCCACTCAATGCGTATTGATTGTGGGATGCGCGCCGCAAGCTGGTGGATGTCTTGGAAAATTTTAGGGCAGCGGCTGACACGTCAGAGCAGACGTACTGCTTGAAGTGCGTCAGTGCGGATGACAACGTGTGCTGTAGGGAGCATGGTTATGGAAGCCACGGAGAAGAGTGCCTCCTGAACTGCCATGAGCTCAGCGCAGAAAGATGTTAGTGGTTCCGAAAGCTGAAACGTAGTTGTCTGATTCAGGCTAGGTCTCCGTGGACAGTAGATTGCCGTTTTGGCTTCACAGCCTTGCAGGCTTCCATCTACGTACATTACTATGGAATCTTTAGGCAGGTGAGTATCTTGCTCTTCAAATTTCAGGCGAAGCAACGATGCCGAGTTGGCAGACGTTGGTCTGCGGATGTCAGTTGGCTTGTTGTCTCCTAACTGTATAAATTTCCAGGGAGGGAGAACTGGCGCAGGTGGCTGAAGAATAATGTGTGACGTTGCATACGCCCTCAGTGCTTGCGTGCAATGTGACAAAGTGGCCTTGAGTCTGCGAGCATCACGGCGCTGCTGCACCAGTTCATCGATGGTGTTGAGCTGCGCATTTCCTGTAACGCTACGACCGGTGTGAGTCGTCGAAGGCATGTTATGGTCCTCATAGCTTCTCGATTTACGGCTTCAAGGCGATCCCATTGTGCTCTTGTAAGATGCTGGAACTGGGCCTGATAAACAATACGTGGCTGCAGAACCGCCCTCACTAACTGGCGTGCTACAGACGAGCCAGCGCCACCCGTTTTAGGTGCAATTCGTCTTATTAAACTCATAGTTTGAAGTGCTTGCTTTTTTGCCTGAGAAAGCCAAGCACTCGCTGATCCTGATTCGTGAATTGGTAAGCCCAGAATTTTCAGGCTCGAACTTTCTTGTATTGGGGTGCCTGATATACAGAGACGGATTGGATTTGAGGTAAGTTTACGGCGTCCCCAGCGGTTGGCGACTGACGTGTATGAAGTTTTACACACAGAAAGTTGAAGGCCAATGGAGGATGTGTAATCAGAGGTTACGTCTAATGCTGACTGAAGGGCGGCCTCTTGAGTGAGAAGATCATGGCGAGTGCTCCATACCGTGATATCATCTGCGTATTGCAAAAACTTGATTTCAGGGATGTCATGTAAGCACCACGCCAATGGGATGAAAGTAATATTGAACAACGTCGGAGACAATACTGATCCCTGGGGCACGCCACGTAGTGAAACGAATGAACCAACAGTGTCACCGCTGAGGCGTATTGCAAATTTTCTTCCGTCCAAAAATGATGCGACAAAAGTGCGTACTCTCGGAGGGAGATGAAGCATGTCAATGGCATTCAGGATTGCAGCATGACTGATGTTGTCATATGCCTTTTCAACGTCCATTGCTAATATGGTACGTACATTGCGGCTGCGGGTAGATGATAGAACTGCTGATGCCAAGACAGACAACCCGTCCTCTGTACCTATGTATGGACGAAATCCAATTTGAGCAGGGTGATAAAAACCGTGCTGTTCAAGCCACCAAGAAAGTCGTGTGGCTAGCATTTTCTGTGCGAGCTTGCAAAGCGTTGATGTTAAGGACATTGGTCGTAAGTTGGCGAGGTCTGTTGGAGGCTTCCCAGGTATGGGAATAGGGATCACGACAGCGGTTTTCCAGCTCTCGAGTACGACACCATCAAGCCGCACTTTGTTTATGGTGTCTAGTAGTTGAGGAAGTGCAGCAGTACTGAGATTCTTGTAAACCTCATACTGAATTTTGTCCAAGCCGGGCGCTGTTTTCCGTTTCGCATTGTCAATTGCAGCCAGCAGCTCACACATCGAAAAGGGGCTCGCAATTCCATCTGTGTCGGCAGCAGATGGTAGTTTCCATGCGTCTGCAGGGATACCTGCCAAAATAAGATCTGCAGCTGAAGGAGGCAGTATATCGTATTGGGAAAAATTTTCGAGCAGCTTCTTTGGCGAAATCGCCCGGCGACAGATTAGCCGCAAAACATGCTGTTGCTGCTGCGTCAGTAGAGCGACGACCGTGTTCCATTGCACGAAACGTTCGCCAGAGTGAGGCATTCGATGATTTATCAGAAAATTGTTCACATCATGCATGCCACTGGCATCGCGATAGATCGCGTTCATATCTCCTAGCCTTCGCAGTAAGATAGTTCAGTCGTGTACGTGCCTGCCCCGGAGTAGGGTCTCGCGTAGCAGCCAGCTCAGCTTGACGGCGGACTGCCCACAAGTTAAGCAGGCCGAGATCTGGTGCTGGTCGACCTACATCAATCCAAGTAGTAGTCGTAGCGCTGTTTAGTGCTCTCTGTATACGGTCAACAAACAGTGACGGCGAATCTGAAGACATACTGTCGAGACATGAGCGAAAGCTGTCTCAGTTTATCACAGAACATTTGCGGTGTAAAGGAGGAAACGGGAGGGATGAGGATATGGTGGTGATCACTTCCCCAGCAGTCCATGGCTCCATGTGCCATGAGGGAGTTCGCGCGCCCAACCCCCACGTCAAGTCTGGAGCATAGGCAGCACTACGTATGTGACGCACAGGTCGTGTTGCTGTCCCAGGCTGATTAAGCAGAACAAACAGGGCATCATTGAAGGCGTCCCGCACACGCCTGCCACGAGGGCTTGCAGTCGGATACTCCCAATCCGGGTGAGGGGCGTTAAAGTCGCCTCCGACTAAAATTGGACACCCGGGGTATTTCCGACGAACACTTAATAACCAACCAAGATTAATACGGGAAGAGGCGCCACCAGCTGGTCGAACGTAATATGAAACAAGAACAACGGTGATGCATTTGAGTAGACGAATCATTTGGTGTGCGGTATTCGCAGGATTTGTGAATATATCCGTGTTGAGATCATTCTCCTTTAGCAACATGCCTAAAATTTCGAAGTTTGTGTACTTCAGTACTGGTTGTCCATATATGGCGAATTTCTCAGCTTCTATAGAGATATGAGCTCTAAAGGAACTGAGGCTTGTAGGAGTGGGGTGGAGAGCGAGGGGTTCGGATTCTGTGAGAGAGCACGCGAGGCATAACCAGGCTACGCATCTAGCCATCAGATCCGTCCCATTCTGGAGCGGGTTGCCCCAATGCGCACCTCCCCGGCGCATCCCCGGAGAGGCGGAAACGGGCTCGCACATTGAGGCACCCTAGCCTGAAGGGTTTTTTTTTTCGATGCTGCCGACATGGTGATCTGCAAGATTCTGTCGGCTGCATAAAGAGAGTAGGAATCTGCGAGAGCCTGAGCCTTGTGGCATGCCTCAATTTCTGAGGGGGAAGGCGGAAGGAGGCCGCAGCGGATTCCTGCTGTGCGATCTCAGAGATGTAGGAGCGCGTACTGTCGCCAACCCCTAGGTCTTATATGGCTCAAAGCTGCGATGTGATACACGTTATCGAAGGCTTTATTTTAGTCGATGGAAAGAAGCACTCTAGGCGACGTTTTCAGTGAGACAGGTAGTTCTTCCGAAATTTGGAGCGGACATTTTGACTAGAGAGATGACTGCAGAAACCCAGCATGGTGCGAGGGAAAATGTCGTGAGTTTGCATATTTATGTAGGCAATTTAGAATACGTGTTGGAACAGATTGCCAAGATGTGAGGGGAACGACATGGGTCGGACGTTGTAGGGAGTTAGGAGTAAGCTTGGTTTCGGAATAAAAGTAGGATGAGCCTCCGTCCATTTCGAAAGTTTGCTGAACAGATCTGTGGTAGCCTGGATGGAGTTCTCATCATGGTTTTTGCGTGTTTCGTTTGTTATGTTGTCCACCACCGGTGTGGAGGCGGTACGGAATTGCAGCAGGGCTGCTCAGACTTCCCATTTTATGATGCCTTCATTAAGGTCGGGCTTGGAGTGCCCGGTGTGGTAGTAGAGGTGGTTTGGGTGCGGTTGCGAGACATTTGTCGTTAAGCATTTGCATCTCTATATCATTGTCTATCTCAATACAGTGGGTGAGTCGAATTACGTTGCAGTGCTCTACTTTCTTGCAGAAGTAAGGCAAAACAGAGTTTGAGAGAGCAGTTATGCGTTTTAACCCCCATCGCAATCTACGTTGACCTACCGTCCCAGCACCGTAGAGCCTGGAACTGCCACCCTTCACCCCCTCCTGGGAACTTCGTAACCCCGGTCTGGGCATATGTCCACACGGACGATAGAAAAAACAATAAATACAAGTGCAGTGGGGAGAGAGGGACCCTCGACCACATAATCTAGGAATGCGCTAGCTCCCCAGGGGCTAAAACAAATGTAAATTGTAGAGAAGCCTGGGAAGCTGTGTTGCGGAGCTCCACATCCATCCGCCTGGCGGAAGTAGCCGCGAAGAACCAAGACCTTTTTGCCTGCTTCTGAGCTCGGAAGTCCCAGCTCCCGTCCCTTAGGCCTGCGTGCCGGGGGCGGGGACAATGGGGCCTCCTTATCTGGTGGAATAAAGTTATCACATCACATCCCGCTTATGCGAAGTTGACCCCGCCAGGTATCTGATTCAGGCGTCCGTGCGGCGCCACTCATCTGGCACTTGCTCGAACGTCGCACCACACGTATGAAGCACCCTGCGACCGAATTTTTATTGCGAAAGCAATACTATCACTTTCAGCTCCTCGCGTGGCGAGGCCGCGGTAGCTACCACTGACCTTTAGCTTGACCTCTGCTATGACGTCATACCATCTGCCGCAAAAACCAGGGGCCCAACTTGTGCCGTCGCGAGGCGAGGCCGCGCGTGGTGGCTGCTGCCTAACTCCTGCGCCCACCGCGCGCGGCGCGCCTAGCGGTGTGACGTCACGCCATCTGCTGTAAAACCGGGCGCGCGGCCCGCACCGCTTCGGTGGTGGTAGCTCGTTCACACTTGAGCATTCGGCGATTCGGCGGCGAGAGCGCGCGATTTCCGCCGCCGCGGGAGAGAATCCGCCGGAAATCGCGGCGGAAAGCCGAATCGGTCCGGGACCGATTCTCGCCTCCGGTGTCGCTCGGTGCAGCATGGCGACGGCGTGCTCGGATGGCGTGCTCGTAGTGCGACAAGAAATGAGCGTCACGGCGGAAATGCTTATTGACGCTGTGAAGCTCTATCGCTGTTTGTATGACAAGCGTCACCCGGAGCATAAAAACAATGTACTGAAAGACGACATTTGGAACAAGATTGGCGCCGCCCTTGGCATGAGCGGTACGTATGCCCCTTCTGTTTACTATGCCTGCAAATAGCATGTCGATGCTTGTATCGCCACATTTCATGAGTCAGATGTGCCATGCTTTAGTGAATAAATGAATGTTAATGCTTTTTGCTTTCGGCACGGCACATAGCGTAGCTGGACGCTCTTTATCGGCGTACATAGCTTCCCTCAGGCAGTCAGTCTAGTCGCTCGTGAAGTCGAGGCCTCGAGGGTGCATGAAAACAGTACTCAACTGTTTCTGGACATCTTTCTGGCGAGCAGATAAACGTTACCCGAGATGCGCCGTTTATTATAATTTAGTGCACGCATCTTGGTATGCCCCCACTCAGTTCCTCGATACCGCGGTCGGTGCTCTACGTTTGCGAGGCTCGCTGCCTGAATTTGTATAGTGATTTCGCCAAACGCTCGAAATGAATTAATATGCAAGTAAGCCCAATTTATCGAAAAAGTTAGCCACGGCGATCAATTGTCATGCGTCTGGAATGTAATAAAAATGCGGGTTGGACGTTTGTGTCCAACCGAACTCTTTCGTTCCTAGTGTACCGTCCGTTGCGCTGTTGTACGTATGTGGCATGTTGTTCGAGGATTAATGCAAGGCCGGACCATTGCTTGTATAGAGAAGAAATTCGGTGTATTACCATGATTCCTATTTTGCAGGAATCGCTTGCCAGAAAAAATTCAAAAACCTGAAAGATACTTTTTTGAAGCAGAGAAATCTGATTAAGAAGAAAATGAAAAGTGGGGCAGGCGCCGCGGACATCCCTGCAATTAAGTGGAAACACTTCGACGCAATGATGGAAATTATGGAGCCAGTTTCCCCAGAACCAGTGTAAGTTCAGTCATTGTTGTTTACTTTGAATTTGTAATACAAAAGAAACTGAACATCACATATGTCTCAAAGTATTGCAAGCTAGCAGAAAAACTAGAATGTATTTATGCTTTCCCACAATAATAATACTACTGCTTGTGTGTTGCAACTTTTATGTCAATACTGAAACTGAACACGTCATGTGAATATTTAGATAATTCCTTAAGATAACACAATGAAAGGGAGCTGGTGAACCGTGTTCTGCAAATGCGCCGTACATCCTGTCCTCGTAGCAAGTCCCTCGGCAGAAATGCACATAATGCAGCAATTCTTTTTTTTTTACAGTAACGTGTGCAACAGGTACGAGAAAGTGCAGTTAGCATCCCTGTTGTGTAGAGCGCTCGAAAGATGCATTTTTCTGTAAGCAAAGTCAGTTTTCGCCGTAATTATTCAGTTGTAGAGGCAAAACACGAGAGGAAGTAGTGCCACAGACACCTAGAAGCAAGGTAGACATGAGCACCTTGCCCAGTAATTGGGAGCCAGAGTCTGATTCTGACTTTTCTAGCCCGATATGGTCCTGCTCAAGCGCTCTACACAAAGGTGACGCTATCTGTACGTATATTATTACTGTTCAAGAAGACTACCCTAATGAAAAACCAAATGTTCTACCGGGCAAAAACCTCATAAAATCTCATCTAATCGCATAGGCTCTCATACGGTGCACATCATTATCATAAAATATCGTACATAATTTAGGATAATGCGCAAGAAACTATGAGACCTTATGCAATTATATGCGATTTGTTATGTGAATTGAGTGAGATTGTGTGAGAAAATGTGAGGTTATTGCCTCATAGGATTTTTTCAGTAAGGTAATATTCAAACTTTTTCAGCCTCTGCACCAATGTTGGATTTTCTGCTGCACAAGAGTGAGTGACAGCATTGCATTATACACACATATGTTGTCTTTGCAAGTCCTTGAGACACATATGGCTCAAGGACTTCCAAACTAATAGAAAAATCTTGAATGTATATGTGCTTTCCTACAATACTAATACTGCTGCTTGTGTGTTGCAACCTGAACCATTATCTCAATGACAGAACCTTGGTCAGCCTTTTTAAAAAAATTACCGCTTAAAGATTTCAATTCTGAACACTACAATGTGTGCCTTTAGGGCTACTGGAGATACAGAAATGAATTGTCAAAGAACGTGCAACACGGAAGATTGCACAAAAGCAAATTAGTTTTATTGTCTTTTCACAGATATCAAATTACTTGGGATTTATATTTTTTTTTCAAGGAAGCCTTCATATGTACCAAAATGTTATTTAATTCAAAACATGCAAGCATTCACAAGCCTTTCATGTTAAACAGCACTCATGGCATGTTCACTGATTGGGTCGGCAGTAATGTTTCAAGCCTTAGTTTTACATATTTTATTTCCATTTATTTACCCTAACAGCCCCAGTAAGCATTAAATAAGGAAGGAAGCAAAAACAATGAACCAACTATAACAGTAATGAGGCAACGTAACAAAAGAGCATGTAAGAATACATCAAAACAATTGGTCATCACATTGAAGGGGGGAAGGGCAAAGGAAATGGTGAACAGAATAGAGCGGCAGTAAGGACATGAACAAAGAACATTTAGGAATACATGGAACCAAACACATAGTAATATTTTTACTGCAGTATAAGAATACTAAAACTTGCAAAGGAAATGCAACTCTTAATGAATGTAGGCACACTGTACAGCTTAATTCTGTTGGGTGGTCTTTCACATAACGGTGTAACTTATGTCTATGTTAATGAATTAGTGTAAGATAATAGATACACACATAAGTAAGGATAAAACGAACAAGGAACCATTGATGATAATGTGCCATGCCTTTAAATGTGGAGCTTAATTGCCTAACTTTTATTTGTCAAATGAAGTGAAGGTTACTTGTTGCCGAATAGTATCATGCAAGGTTTGTTCATGGCGCACTATATGGTGCCGTTGCAGACAAGCACATGCAGAAGAAGACCCTCAGCCGCAGAGGTTCCTGCACAGTCCCAGGCAGTACATCCACCTGGGAAACATTTCCTTCCAAGCACAGAAAGCGAAAGGTGAAACAGAAAACCTAGTCACTACAGCACTTCGAAATGGTGACAGCAATTTTGTCTTCATTGTAGGTCACAGGATATGCCGGAAGGAGACAAGGACTTCGAATCTGAAAGGTATTTGATGTGCATGTGCACAAAATTTGTGTTACAAATACAATTCCTTTATGCAGTGCATGTAGCATGCTTATTATAACAATTTGGTTAACAGAGTTGTCTATTTTATAGCTGTCCAAGGCCAGCAAAGGCTCGAAAAAGTGCCAGCACAACAGAAAGGTAAAATGCTTTGATATAAAATTAATGCCCATTTACCAGAAAAATTCTGTTTCCAGCTCTTCAGAGGACATGCACCTTCAAGTTGCGTCAGCATGTTTGCAGAGAATTACAGCTATTAGCACAGAGAAGCAAGACGACGATTTTCCATATCGTTACTGTATGGCACTGGTGAAAAAACTGAGAGCTTTAAGCCCACTCGAGCAAGTCGATGCCATGCATGAAATTGACAACATCATGTACCCTAAAATGAGGCAAGCAATGTTAATGCTCGACCCTTAATTCACTATAAAATAAAGTTGTGGTACTTTTCCTCTTGAAGCAATGTTTCCTTTCGTCACATTCACTGCAACACAATTAGATGCTATGCATTATGTTGAAATTCTGAACCCAATAATGAAGGAGGCACTGGCCAAGTATGACAACTGCCCCCGAGCATTGTGGAAGCTTCCAACAGCCTGTTACAAATGAGACGCTCCTATCATCCAACCAACTAGTCACAACTGTGAGGTTATGAAAAGAAAAAAAAATGTCACATATACTAATGCCATATATCTTACCTTTTCAGTCCACGTTCCCCCTGACCATAGTCACCTGCCACGGTACTTTCCCGTCACCTATTAGGTATTGGCAGAGTCTGTCCCTAACGTCGTAAGCAAGCCTGTAATGCAAATGTTGTGCAAACACGCATCAAGTACTATGACGCCAACTTTAAATGCCTGCTCTATTCATGAGGTTAACAACATATGAGCTAAGGACTGACAAATTACTGAACTAGCATGCAGATGATCCACAGTTAGCTGCAATGTCTTGGTACCTGGTTGAATGGCAGCCAGTGTGGGGCAAGCCATTGAGTGCTGAGTTCCCGTCGTCTTCGGATCTCCAGGTTCCGTCAACAACCCTCCCTTGCCAATCAGTGCTGTCAGCTGTGCCAGATGGACAATATGCAGTTTGAGAGAGAGGAGATTCTTTCATTAGAAAATTATGCAAAGCAATACATGCCGAGATTATTTTTCTAATGTTATCTTCCTTCGCCTTGAAAGGACGGCGCAGTATGCGCCACCTCTGGGCCATAATGCCGAAGGCATTTTCTACGACTCTACGAGCCCTGCTGAGGCGATAATTGAAGATTCTCTTCTTGTGGACCTCTTCGAAATCTGTATTCGATGGTCCACTGGAGTCACTCGAAGCAAACAGTGGATGGAGGCCTGTGAAATGAACATTGAGTAAAGATCAATATTAAGAATTAAAAAGCCAATGGCAGCTATTAAGTGATATAGCCTATACGTATCATTTGTTTCAAAAGCCGTCTGCGTTATAGTGAGCACAATAGTTGGAAGCAAATGTTGGAAATAATCGAGGCCTGCATAAAAATTAGTATCATGGTAATGTGTGGTTTTATTGATTGGTGCATGATAGGTGATGACAAGTTAATAAAATCATTGTAATTAATATATTACTGATGATTTAAAGAAATAAAAAAACAGCAAAATGGGAGATCAATGGTGTCAAAATGGTCAGAATGAAAAGGCAATGTTTCATGATGCTCATTAAAAAAATTTACTAGAATTGTTCTATTGGTTAAATGAAATAATTGAAAATGAAAAATACATTCAGAGGTGAAACTTCAGAATGGAAAGCCATTATTTACTGATGCTAAGTAATTATAAGTAAAAAATTGACGAAATGAGGAAACACCATCCGTGTTTCCTCATTTTGTTGCCATTAAGGGTATGACTATCACGTCATACCCTTAATGGCAGAGCTTGTCCCCCCAAATTTTTACTGCAAAGTGCTGATTAAATACCTGCATGCACAATAAACACCTCAGTGATGTGTCAGCCTATACACAATAAATAAGATGAAAGCAAGTTGCCCAATATATTCTTTAACACCAACTCAAAGGGTCAAACGGCTGTACAGTGCTCTGGTTCAAAGTGTAGAGAGAAGACAGGATGAAAATGGGAAGCACATGGTGCGAATGAGCATATTTTTGGCTTTTTCACTGGCTTGCTTCCTCACAGGCTGCTATGGGTGTTCGTTCAACACTGCTGTGGTTCTCTTAAAGAATTGGTCGAGTTTACATTCTTTACAGTTACAAATGAATCAAACTTCTGGAGAGGATGATTCCAACTTTACGAAATGTCAGCCTATTATTGCATCAGAATGCTTGTTGAAGTAAGCACTCAAGTATACCTAAAAAATAATTGCTGCTTTTTGCTATTGTATCAAAGTACTAGTGCAAGAAAATTTATAAAACATACTTTTCCTTGAGTATGGACGCATCATGTATGTCTTCAGGGGCTTCATCCCCAACAAGGAAATATGGCATGCTGCCAGCGGTTCCGAGGGGTGCATCTTTCGGAAATCCTCTTTGGTTATTTTCTATTGATTCCTGGAGGGTGCTGCGTCCAAATACTCCACCATCAGACTCGCTTCCGAAGTGCCCAACTTCAACATAAATGAACCTGATGTAAAGGTAACAAACACAGCACACTTTGTCACTTAAAATGAAGGAGGGGAATGAAAACTGCACATCTTTTACTGGTGTTTCATAGGCATAGCAAGCCAATTCATACCAGATTTATAGTTATGCACCAATTTCGGACATTGCCAGAAGGCCTTGGTTAGCCACTAATACCAGCGCTGCTGCATTGCACTAGGTGCACTTCTTTTACATGTTCATTAGAAGTGTCTATTAGGCAGCTGTAAGTTTCCAGCTCTTTGGTATTTTTAATTGTAAGCGAAGAGTACTTCGGTAAAACAGTATTGACAATAATATAATTGCGCCAAGCTTTTTTTTTTCATATACCTGCTGCTTTCTCACTGGAACTGTAAAGTAACACTCTAACCAATCGAGCTCCAGCATAGCACGCAAACAGAAATACAGTTTACAATAGAGGAGGTATACCTGTAGTAAGCATCACTGATAGCAAGCAGTGATTTGCTGAAAAAGTTCTTATAGTTGCTATCAATGCTGCCGGAATTTGCAGGGCATTCAACAGCAACATGTTTCCCATCTAGTGCGCCTAAACAATGTGGCAAATTCCACCTTTCTTCAAAGTCTGCTGCTATCTGAAAAATGAGATATAATTCATACTAGCATGTGAAATAATTAGGAACCAAGCGAAGTTGCTTTAAATATGGCTGTTACAAAATAATAGTAAACAATTTTCATGGTATGACGGCCAGAAATGTGTAACATGTCTTGATTACCTGTAGCCATTGCTCAGGTTTTGTTGGAACCGCAAGGTATATTGGCCCAAGGATTTCCCAAATTGCTTGGCACGTTGAGGAAATTATTCCGCAGGCTGTTGAACGTCCATTCAGGAAACTGAATGATGATGACCGTATTGTGTCACCGGCTGCTAAGAATCTGAAATACAAATATATAGTTGAGGAATCAGATGATGTGTTTATGTAAACAGCAGCAGTCTTCAGTTATGGTGTACGGACTCATGCACTTCTTTAAGAAAGTGTTTTACCTGACAGTTTGGGCAAGTCGGTGGTCTGACGAGATTGCTTTTCTGAACTTTGTGTCCTTTTTGCGGATGTGAGGCCCAACCAGCTCCAGGAGGGTGTCAAATACACATGGAGGCATTCTTAGGTAACTAAAAAAAAATAGGAGCAAACATGTATTCACCATTCAACATGATTATAATGAATGAACAATCACTTCTTGATGGAAAGGAAAGCTACAGTAGTTAGCGTACACTTTGATGACAACTGAAGCGGGGTGGAGATGGAAGTGAAGATGGGCGGAGAAATGCCTTATTTGTTTTTATAACGCTCAACCTGTTTCTTTGTCTAGCGCCAAATCTAGTAATACAGCCACAACAGCCAAGACCGAACGGCCTTTTCATTAGCAGACGAACACCAAGCCCACGAGCCACCACTGCGACTCATGCTATTTTAGCAGCCTATTCACGATACTACTACACTGAACATAACCTGAGAACTAACAGAATGTACAAAGGGCTGCCCAGACTTACTCTCGGTAGTATTCCACGTCGCGAGAACGAAGAAGCGGCAGTAGCTTGCTGGCGTGGCCGAGCTCCTCACGTTGTTGCAGCGCTGGTCGTACCCACCAACGCCGCTGTCGCCGTCTTTTCTTCGGAGCGTCCAGCACGCGTTGCCGTTGACGTGCAGCACACAGCGAGTTCGCCAGAAGAACCAGGAGAACCTCCTCCTCGTCTGAATTCCCCATGTTTTATTACAGTGCGCACAACTTGCACAAAACTCGAGCGCGTCAACGAAAACAGATCGACCCGCAGCTCAAGAGCGCGCGTGCGAAAACGCGCGAAAAGGACAGCTTTGATGGGCTGTCGTCAGATGGCGCCAACATCGATATCGCGTCGGCGGCGATGTGTTTGCTGTGAAGTGAGAACGAAGGAGCCTGTCGGCGGCGGCGAATTTCGCTCGCTCTCGCCGCCGAATTCTCTAGTGTGAACGTCTGTCCGCACGAGGCAGCGGAGGTGGCTCAGCTACAGAGCCAGTAGCAGGCCCGTGCATTTCCTTTTCCTTCTTCCTACAGCCACAACAAGAACAACAACCGCCGGCCAGACGTTGCGATGCCGCCTACCACGAAAGCCACTCGGCATAATGCGAAGAGAAAAGAACGGCGAGCTACGGAGACCGAAGAAGAGCGTGAAGAGAGACTTTCTAAACGGCGTGCCCAGTATGCCGCTCGGCGACAATGTGCAGCCTCTACGGGAGTTTGCTTAACGCCATGGATAGTCGAAAAAGACGACAGAAATTTCTGTAGTACTACAGAAATTTCTATCGCGCTACAGAAATGTTTGATGTTACTACAGATATTTCTGTCGCGACAACAGAACTTTTGTTGTTACGTCAGAACTTTGTGTCGTTACGACAAAACATTGTGTTGTAACAACAGAACGTTGTGTTGTTACGTCAGAGCGTCTTGTTGTTGCGACAGAACGTTGCGTTGTTACGTCAAAACTTTGTGTTGTCGCAACAGACAACGGAAAGTTTTGACGTAACGACACAACGTTCTGTCTGTTGCGACAACAAAACTTTGTGATGTCGCTGCAGACAACACAATGTTTTGACGTACCATCACAACGTTCTGTCGCAACAACAAAATGTTCTAACGTAACACAACATTCTGACGTAATTGTCGCGACAACCCAAGGTATGTAGGTAATAGCGGGGTCAGGTAGCGAGGTTACAAGAAAAATTCTGTAATGTGTTCTGCAGTGGCAAGCAATTTTTATTTCGTGCATGTGGAACCGCCCATATTTTTCTTGTCCCAAATAAAACATTAGGTTTTCCTTTGTTGCGTATCAACATGTTTATTTCAGTTCAAAATACAAAATTCGTAATAAGACACTGAACAGTGTTACAGACAGTTCCATATAGAGGCTAATTTTTTGCCAGCCGTATTTTTTTTTCTGCGCGACTACCTCTCTGCCCTCAGCCGCCTTCGAACAACCTTAAAATCAACTCATTGTGCCAAAACAGAGCGCGCCTTGAGTGTCTATCTGCTGCCGTGCATGCATACCGCTAATTGCGCCATTCGCGCGCACATCAAGTAGCATCACGGGCGATTGCCGGCGCAGTCGCGACCGCAACACTCATGTTTCGTTCCATGCAGGGATTAGCTTCTCGATGAGTGCGAACAAGTTTCACAGGAACAATCGCAAAGCTACTTCTGTTTTATCTCAATCCTTAAAACAACCGGATGAATAAATCTTTCTCACCTGTGAAATCTGCTTCCAAATTTGTAGCGATCTCTTCAAATGATCTATCCTTGTTCTCACGTCGATGGTAAATTCCATCCTTTATGCACAACAAAAGATTTGACTCTCGTGGAGCAACCTGATATCACACGTTCTTGGCCAAAAACGAGGACGGCATATGCTTGCACAAGTAACTTCCCCGCACGTCTCCAGCACTCGCGCGCAGTCCTTGCTGGCTCGCGCCCAGCTCGGCGGGACCGACGCTACAGACATGGCAGATGCACGGGCAGTCTCAGGGAAAAATGGGGCTTTCTGTATATTTTAGTGCGGTAGAAGGACACGCTAATTTCAGTACGATAATGGTACCCTAGCAAAAAAATCCGATAGAAAACTAATAGCCTATCAGATTATTGATATTGGTTTTATAGGTCTGCCAGAGTATTGGTCTCATGTGTATCCTAGCCGATTGGTTTTACAGGTCTACTGGAGTATTGGTTTTATAGGTCAATTGTTTACTGGTCGTATAGGCTATGGTTTTATCGGTCCTATGGCATCTGATAAACTGATAGGTCTGTAATGCTAGTACACCCATAGCTGTCAATAATCTGATAGACCTACAAAACCAGTAGGCTTCCTATTGGTTTTGTAGGCCCTATGGAATATTGGTCTCATCGAGTAGCTGCGGGTGTTTTACCTCTCCGGACACCTGAAAGGAGAGGGCAGCTATGTTCCATTTTCTAGGGATGAGTTACGCAGCAGGTGCATGTATACACATTTTAATCCACAATGACAGCGGCAACGCATACTGGCACATAATCCAAACATTGACTGCATCCAGGTAGCCCTCGATTCCAAGATTGCGGATTTCGGCCCGATGATGTAGTCTCTCGAATGCTAAGGCACCTGAAAGAAATAAAAAATTGCGTTACAGCTTGAAAAATAAGCGATTTCAAGAACGCGACACCACCATGACTTCAAAAAATCGGTCCACACATATACCGGCAACCGCAATTGCGCGCGTCAGTTAGGAGAGGCGCCGCCATTACTGAACGCCGAGGTAGCTGCTGAACCAACATTCCGCCTTGCGCCTCACCACAGGTTCTGCCACTTAAACACAGTGCGCACGATATTCGAAAACAGATTAACGCTAAAAATTTTCATCAATACTTTCAAGAAATCGTGCCGACAACTTTAAAACTCGACGCTGCGTTATATCACACCGCGCGATTCAAATTCCTTTGTTGGCGTGCAGGCAACGGCATTCTGCAACGCAAAGCCACATCATACACTGACAAAGTATAAACGTCAGCCCGAAGTTGCAAGTGATGCACACGCACCTGATCAAAAGCTGAACGTGCGCTGGAACGTTGATATCCTCGAGAAGCACCCCGAAAATCGGCGAAAACTTATGAACACAGGGCACCGACCGAACTGCCGCCCGATCAGCGATCGCGCCAGCGCCAATGCCTCTACGGAGCTGCGCATGCGCGCCCAGAGGAGAGGTGGAAAGGAGGATGAGAGAGGCCAGCAAGGGAACGCTTGCGCGGGAGTGGGAGTGAGAGAAAGGAAACCTACCTCAACGCTGCGAAGCGCCGCCGGCATCGCGCTACCGCGTCGGCAGCTCGAGCCGTACTCGTCGCGTGCTCAATGTCGACTCCTCTCGTTGCTTGGACGCGCGCCTCTCAATCCATTTCACCGTCCTGCTCTGCACATGTAGGTGATTGTGACTGAACTGGGCCCCGACAGAACCGTGCTATATCCGCGTGCTTTCCCATCTCCATTCAGTGATCCAGTAGCAACAGCGTCGCGCGTCTTGCGGCTCCAACCGTACGTAGTTTGTTGAGACCGCGCGCAGCGTTCTCAATTGTCATTGCGGCTAATATTGTACGTTACGGCAACACTCAATAAACGGGATGAATGCGTGAGTTTTGGGGATGTGTCCGAGATGGAAAAGGAAACAATGACAAAGACCTAAAATCTCCAACGTACTGATCCTGCTGCAAGACCCATAAACAAAGGCATACTGATGTATCAGACACATGAACCAATATGTAGTGGTCTATAAGACAAGCATGTATCAGCCTATAAGATGTATGGGCTTCTGCACTGGTCTGATACTTTTCTTATACAACCCACAGATAAACCTATGAAACCAATACTATTGCCTATTGGACAAATATGTACCAGTCTATAAGATGTATGAGTTTCTGAATAAGTCTCATAGAAATGCAGATAAAACACATAGAATACCTACAGAACCAATACCGATTCTTATAAAACCAATAACGCACCCTATTGGTCTTTTTTGCTAGGGTACGGCGTTTGAAGGGAATTGATTTTCCACTGTAGCCTGCCCACCTACACGCATTAGCTCGCTACAAGGCACCCATTCCTCCGCGGTGGACAACGGGACGAAGAGACAAGTTTTGCAAACTACGTTTGGGAGTGCTTGCAGGCAAACCGCTTCTCTGGAGGATCGGATTCGGGAACTGGCCAGCAACCGGTTTCCGCCCCTCTCACGCGCACGCCTCCCCCCACTTCCCCTTCCGACCAGATGGCTGGATAGGTCTCTTCGCTGCTAGGAGAGAGGGTGGGTCTTCGCTCCGGCTGAGTGTTCCTTGTATGCGGCAGCCTGTGTGGCGTTTGTGGCGGTGCTGTGCCGCCATTTGATACCTATCCGTATTGGCAAGCTTTGATAAGTTGAGACAATGGGCGGCGGGCACCATGCTATTGTACACTTTCCACGTGACTGACTGATTTTATACCATTATAACCTGTCCTTTCTTTCGTATGTCCCTTCTTTTATTTCCGATCCCTGTCTTCTCGTTGTCCTTTCTATTCCTTACCGCAGCTCGGGCGCCGCTGCATTTGATAGCAGATACCGTGGCTGGCAAAAGTCGATTTGTTTTTGTACTATTTAACAGTTAACTACGGCCTCGCGACAGGCAGTGCGTGTGAGGGTTACATGCGGGGCTGTGGAAACGTTGAACCGCTTGCTCCTTCCCCTTACCGTGTTCGTCGAACCACGCTGATGTTACAATTATGACATTTTCGGTCGAATTTACTGTCTGGACCTTTCTCTGTCTGTTTTGACTTGAAATGGTTCGATATTGCATCTTTATATCGGTTCAGAGCCTCAGATTTGATTGGCCTTCGCGACTGCGCTGTCAGACACTTTCTTTATGGCCAAATAATAAAACGATGTATTGATATGAAGAAGTCAATTAGGATTAAGGTGTAATGAATGATCGTCGAAGATTTTAGCACTCGGCGAAAGCGAACCATGATCGATAGGGCAGCAGAAACGGCACTAAATTTGACTAACATCATCATCCGTCACGCAACGAGACGCTGCCGGTTGAGGCAGCAGACCTCAGCATTCTGAAAGAAAAAATTAAACTACTCGCTACGAGAAACAACCAGCATGCAAGAGACAAGAAAGCATGCAAGGAAGTTAGACCACCCAGAGCCAGCGCCTAGCACCACATATCTCGTAACGAAATTACATCCCTAAACAGCACGAAGCACAAATTACACTATGGATTCGTATTAAATTAGCGTTAAGTGCACGTACGCGATGCATTTCACCCTTGCCCACACGGCGTGAAAATGAAACACTCAATAGAGCAGGGAGGGTGTCTTAATCGCTTTATCTCTATCTGCGAGTCATCCCTAACTCTCATACGCGCTCACGTCCAAAGGCCATTTGCGACATTTGCGAACAATGCTAGGCGAACTCGTAGAAGCGCGCGTTTAGCCTCTTGTGTCAGAAACCGTTCGGCGGCACAGCTCAATGGATCCATGAACCATCAAATCTCAAGGACCACAACTGCATGCAGTACACGTGACGCGGTGGCTGTGTGCGCGCCCATCGCTGTACCCCTCGCGCGTTTACAATATTTGCTTAGAAGAGGCAGCTCAAATAGGAAAAAAAAAAATAGCCACCGGCATTCCGAGCCACGTTTACTGCTGGCAGGGAGGTACGAGACAGGACTGCAAGACAGCAAGGCGACACGGTCGTCGGCGGGGCACTCTGAAGAAAATAAGGACCTTTTAAGCGGTGCATCAAAGTAAAAAAAGAAAAAAAGTCCGCTTGTTCAAACGAAGCAATCAGGAGAACACCTAAAATGCGCCGACTAAAACCTGATCGCTTATTCCGCATAGAGCAAAATTTGAAGGATAAAAGGTGGCTGAAAAGAGCAAAAAAAGGAGAAAAACTTTAAAATGAGCCAAATGGCCAAAAACCTGTACAGACACGGTGATCAATGGTACAAGATACCCGCAGACCCGACACTCCGGGCCTGCTCAAAACGAGCGTCGACGGCGGCACTATGCAAAAGACGCTGCCGGCCGAGTGAAGGCTGGGGAACGTGACAAACGAGGTAGGGACATGGGAGGGGACTGATGGCCCCAGAAAGGAAAGGAAAAGGATAGTTGCGGGGCGGCAGACAAAGCTGTTTTCTGCTGTGTATTTTCTTTACCTGGGCACCCCCACAAAGGTGAGTGGGGTTAAAAGACAAGAAGCGTTACTGGTAAAGTGGGCAGTAGAAAAACTAGCCGGAGCTCGAGCGAACTAGGCTGAAGATAAAAAAAAAGCGGATAAAGATGGAAGAAGAGAAAAGGAGAGTTATAACTAAGGCATGGAAGAAATCAAATTTCCAGATATATAAAATCGCTGTGAGCAAGGTTGATGAAATAGTCGATACACTATGTAGAAGTTCTGCTGTGCCTTCATCATGGTCGCCCTGAGAATGAACCTTTAGATACGCGTAGCCCATGCGAAAATAAATGTTGTTGAACAAACGATCGCCCAACAAGGTCAAGGAAACGTGTGTTGAAAATTCAGCCTCAGGCAATAACTTAACTTTTTGCTTTTCTCGGGTACCCTTAGGCGAAATAGATCGTTCACGTGCCTCCTAATACAGCTCCCCCATTATAAGATTGCCATAGCCTACAGTTATGCTGTTGATCACATTCAGGCCACAGTCAGTCAAAGGGCTCTGATGTGTCGGGGGCAGTGGTTTAGCGGAATTTGATATAAATTTACCTTCCTGTAAAGACCTTTGTGACAGTCCTGCCCGAGGAAGAGAATTATCACTCCGGTTTGTTGTTTGATTGAGTCATTGGCATAGCCCACAAAAGTAGGAATGGTGCGGCTTCCGAAGTACTGCAGAATCGATTGTTGCAAAAAAGAGGGTTTTAAAGAATATACATGACGGCGGAAAAAACAGACTGTAAAAGAATTATGAACTTTTTAACAAAAAAGTAAATTACAAAATACAGAATACAAACTCTTTCATCGACGCACTTCACTCGAAAGGATCGCAGTTTCACAACACTTCGCTGGCGCAGTGCACACTTTCAACTAGTTATTAAGGTAACACTATCGCCACTGCAGACGCTACGCGCGAACGTTCAAAAACACCACACGCTAAAAAAAAAAAAAAAAAGAAAAAAAAACCTAAACGGCGTCGGGTACAGAGGGAGGGAGTCCGATTCCTCTGGACGCGCACATGCTCACGGCTGGCGGATGGCCTCAGACGAACGTCGCTATCGAGATCTAATGTCGAGATAACCGATGCGCGTGATAAAAGGATGGCTGCTGCTAGGCGGGAACTAGCGCCGAAATTAAATAAGACGGACGCTAACTCATAGTCTTAACGAATTTCTTTTCGGTCTCAGTCACTAGAAATAATAACGCGATAGCATTTGTTTTCCACATTCCCAGTCGTCAATTCAAACTTCGGTGGATTTAATTGCAGCATGACCTGAAGGGGGACCTCCTAAGCACAGCAATACTGAGACCCTTTTTGACAATTTAAGAGTTAGCAGAAAGAAAGAAAGAAAGAAAGAAAGAAAGAAAGAAAGAAAGAAAGAAAGAAAGAAAGAAAGAAAGAAAGAAAGAAAGAAAGAAAGAAAGAAAGAAAGAAAGAAAGAAAGAAAGAAAGAAAGAAAGAAAGAAAGAAAGAAAGAAAGAAAGAAAGAAAGAAAAATAAAAAGCCTCTTCCTTTTTGATTTCAATGAGGTATAAAGCTTATAATATTGCATACCAGCATCTTGTAGGTACTGCGGAGGCAGGATAAAGTAGGCGGTAAAAATTCGATTTTCTTGAATTTACAGATGAAACGATTCGCTTCCTTAAGATTAGCAAGTAAAAATCATTACGCCGGAAATCACTAAGAGTCCTGGCAGGCTGTGGTGGTCAATGACATCCTGTCGTTAAAGGTCAGCACTAAATCATTGCGGACTTGATCGGTACAGAAGCCGATGCATACGCCTTCTCTTCTATGCACACTCCCCTAGGCTAATTCCCTCACTGTAGACCATAGGTAAATGATGCAAAGATCGATATTTGTAACCGTTGAGGCTGTTTTCATCCCGGCGTTGTGTAGACATAATTTCGTCCATGCTGTTGAATGACCTTCTTGTGCACTGCGATGAGTTTCAGTAAGCAGGGTTTTTCCTTTATTTTTCCCGCATGTTGAATTCTGCTGGGACTCCTTTTGGGAATCGTTCTGAGCTCCCGTGAATGTAGGTTCCAACCACCTTGAATCATAAGCGGGTGTTTTCTACAGTTCATCTTGCTCTCTTGTCAAATTCGTTTGCCTCTACATCACGATGTTGTACGCTGAATTCGAAGTGTTTGATATTGTTAAAAAAGCACACTACGAAGTTTTACCTCAAAATCTTTGTCAAAGAAAACGACCCGGCCTCTTTTACCAAAATGTTAAATTGAGGAAACTTCCCGCATAAAAATATCGATTGAAGCGTCGGTATGTTGGAAGTAAGGTTCCATTAGAATGGTGAGTAGAAGCTTTCGCCAGTTATGAGATGAAAGTGTACATCACGAACGGTGAGAAAAACGTTGAAGACGAATGTGCGCTAGCACCACAAGCGATAGCATAACGTTTGCGTACAAGTGCTGCAAAGGCGTGGCTGAATTTCTTTTATATCTGAGCTGTGCACCTGTCATTCCGAAGGTTTAGTGACGCCCCTTCACCGCAATACCAGCGGCAGAATTTACAAGCTCCTGATAGTAGATACGTGCTGCCCAAAAAGTGAAACTGGCCTCATAATCGTGTGACGGAGGCCGCTGCTAAACACGAGAAAAAACGTGACAGTGCAGCATGTAGTTACCTGTGCTGCTTCGCGTACATAAGGACGCCGCATCGAATTTGGTCTTTACAATTGCATTATGCCCCTGCTCTTCAGCGGCTGTGTGTATGTGGACGTTACGCGAACAAAAATTAACCCTCGTCTGGAAAAAGGCAGAGTTCCCTGAAATGCACGCGCAGTAAAATTGACAGTAGTTAGAAAAATCACGTGATTAAATAAAGGTATCGAGCGAGTCAAGCGAAATTACCGCAGGAATTTGTGCTTTATAAAAGGATGGCTGAGCATGCACGGCTCAATGATTTAAGGCAACACAGGTGTATGTTACCGACAAACATCAATTTTTACTTTCTCATTTTGCTTGCCTAACTATTTCCAACTGCCTAAAATATGTTGATTTGTTTACTTGGCGATGCATCATGATTGCAATAGTAAAAAGAAGCACAATTAAGACCTTCCAAATAGAGCTCATTCACGATGTGATATTTAAAGACCCCGATAAAAGTGAATTGCGTATTCAGAAGCGAAGCTTGGCCTTTTTCACAATTCTTTCGTGCTCCTTAAGATAATTAAAGTACAACAATTTTAACTCCATTCACTCCGGAAGGAAATATTCTCGAATGTGTCACAGTTCACCAGCGCTAGCTAAGTGTGTATGGGCCGCCAGTAGAGCCGCCGCCGCCGCTCTCGAATCCGACCATGAGAGAGCCTGTTGCGCCCGTGCCCGGCTCCGATTGTCACAAGCCCGGGGGAGGCTTCCCTGTCTTCTTCTGTTGCTGGGAATGCAAGGCGGCCATTTCCCCTCCACCCTTCATAGCTCTCTCTCCCTCTCCACGAAAAACCAGTTGGCCAAGATGGATGCCGCGTTGGCGGCAGCGGGACGCGAGCGACCATCTGCATTCTCTTCTTTCTCCTCCCCTCTTCCTTCTCCCACTATCCGCATTTCCTCCTCGTCCACTCAAGGTAGCAAGATGCCGCTTTGTTCGTCTCGCGGATCACGTCAGTGCTGCCCGTGCAGTCGTCTTTCTCCTTCGGTGACTTTATGCTGATCTGCGACGTTTCTGTTCGTGCTCATTTAACACGAGAACGAGCACAAGTGCTATATCATCTGAGAAGACACAGTGCGAAAGTCCTCACCGCGGGACATTGGAAACTTCGACAGAACGATGTTGAAGATTTTGGGAAGGCGAAGAAAATCCGCGCGGCGCCCACCACATTGCACACATATTTTGATATTACAGGTAAGCGTCTCTTTGCTACGATGTGTTTTGAGTTGTATTCTGAAGCGAGAAATGAATCGTAACGCTGCACTTAACCGCAGACGAAGAAATGGAGGGATGGAGCAGAGAGCTGAGCAGGTTGAACCGGAAACGCCATGACGAGCGTGATGCGCGGAAGAAGGTACGTAATGTGATGTTTGTCTTTCTTTTCTACTTTTAGTAGCTACGATGACGGGTGAAGTTTCTAAACCCTCACTCTTACCCTAAGCAACCACCTTGATCTTGAGCACTGCCTCTAGCCTCCTAGCATGAAAAGCACAAAGGCGCCAGACTACAGTTCGCGAGCAGCAGCCAAGTACGGGCGTTATTAGTTTTGCCTGGAGAACTCGAGCTGTGCTATGTGTCGCAAAATATTGTCGCCAACCTTTCAGATCTTCAGTGATAACGCCTTGTAGAGCACGGATCGATTCTGTATTTTTGTTCATGCTTATCGCGAAACGCGCTTCTTTGGCTGAGCTACATGTACGCGAAAACTCGCACGAACGCGACGACGACACACATCGCGCGAAGCCTTCGCGCGAACAGAAATGCATGTGTCGATTGGCTCGTCACTCCGACCTGCCGAAATAGAAAATTTTGCTCCCTCCTCGCAATCGCATGCACAATCAGCTAACAGCATGAACGCAAAGCATACGTTACTGCCGTTCTATTCGCACGCGCTCTCTCTCTCTCATTTTTTTTTTTTTTTTTGCAGTGTTGCATCGTGATTGTGCCTTTCCGCGTAAATTTCTCGCTTTGTACGAATAATGGTGAATGGGCAAGGATTCTACGAATGTATAATCGCAACAAAAAAAAAATAAACAAAAGGTCAAGTTAGTATACTCTTATAGCGCAAGTGTAAATCCATTTTATGGCATGCTATCGCAAAACAGTTCAATTCTTGCAATTGTGACTTGCATATGCAAATAGTTTGCGGTGTACTATACCAGTAACACAGAGCGTCGTCGCCGTTTCGCGTTTCCGTTGATTCACGATTAAAGTATATTCTAAATAACTTGCACTTGGTTGCTTCAAACTTTATCCAGTCAAGTGCTTTTGTCTCTTCAACAACTATAACAAAATGTGTGCTTCTTTTGAATGATGCATAGTCTTATTTATTTAAAGAATCAGCCACATCAATTACATTTACCTTCGTGTTTTTACAGGTCCACCTTGGCCATGGAAATTGTATGAACCAATTCAGTCTCCGATCGGATTCCGACTTCTGCAAGCTGATGTCCGTTTACCTCGGGGGGACTGAAGTACAAGGAGCGTGACAGGAAGCCTTCGTAGCAGAGCCATCTCAAGAGTGTTCCCTCCACCTTACCCTTTTGGAGTGGCATCAGTTGTCAGGTAAACGAAAACATCTTTCCATGAACTGCAGAAGAGATTTCATTTGGTTTTGTGGTGGCTGTATACAATATAATTGGAATTGTATTGTTTTTGGTATTTCAGAAACTGAAGCTGGTGATGGTTTAACCAGGGGTGTGAAACTCCCTATACCTCCCAGCGGCCACGAATTACAGACGCTAGCGCCAAACTCCCCATTATAGGATTATAGCGGGCGGGGGCGCGTAAAAAATGGACTTGACGGGGGAGGCCGTATAGCGGACTGGTCCAAAAAAACGGTGCGCTGAAGGGGGTGTCGGTAGGCTGCTTCAAGCAGCGCGGGTCGCGCGCTCGCGTGCGCCCGCGCCCGGGAAAACGCTCTGCCCGTGGATTTTCTACCGCATCATCGTTCTGCCGCGGCGCGACCATGCGACCGGCTGGCGGCAGGAACAGTGTGATGGAAAGAAAAACCACAAACATAGCGCTCTCGAGGGCGCAGGCGCTCGCGAGCAAGCGTACCCGACCGCAGCAAGAAATAGCACAGAGAACAGCAGATATCGTTTCTCTTTTTTATTAGCTGCACGTGAAACAGAAAATGAAAAGATGCGACAAGGTATCCCTCACACACGCGCACTTTACGTAGCTAACAGTTTACAGTAGTGTTATGTGTTCTGCGCTAACATTGTAATCTTGCATGCTTGCTTTATCACTACAAAAGAACCCAGTTTGCCGGCACTGCTTCTGTCAGCATGTGTACAGTTGATATGAAATTAAATAAATGATGCACATATTCATTCTACGCATTCCATACCATCATAGCAATGTAGAAACATGAGCAAATACCTGCGTTCTAGCTACCTAGTGGTTGGTATTTGATGCAAGTAACCACATGTCACTGCGCTATACATAACCAAAATGCATGATTAAAAATTTACTCTACCCTTCCTGGAAGAACCGTCTTCTTCGAAACGCACGTCTCTCCACAGTACATGAAGGTAACAAGTTCAACAACACGAAACACAGCGGATATCGTCGACTGTAATGGCCAGCACAATCAGCAGACGAGATGGGTCCACGGAACTGGAGGTGCACGCAGACAAGTCTCTCGTCTCACGAAGGGGCGAAGAGCCAGCAGGAATGAGATGCACAGAGTAAAAGAACAGCGACGAAAAATCGCGACTTTGGCCGATAAGCCAACACGCAGAGAATTCACAGCGCTAGGCTACGCAGACGACCGACGCAGACGACAGTTCTAATTCAAAACGAGCGGAGTCGTAACGGTTGCAGCGGTTCACGCGACGAAGCAAGCCACGCAGCGCAGTCGGCGGCGCCGTCAGTGCGAGGAGAAAATTTAGGCGCGAAAGAGAAGTCCTCCTCTCAGCTTTTTCTTTCCTCCTTTCGCCCCCGCTTGGGAGAATTAGACGGGACGGAAGTGCCCCTGACTTTCCGCGGCCTGGTTTAACTGTGGCTATCAACAAGCTGCAAACCATGCTGCTTAAGGAGCATGGCTGCTGTTTGAAATACAGTGCAGGGGAAGGCTGATGAGATCACACAAAATGGTTTTATCATTATCAATGGATGACTGGCTCAATGTGCGTGCTGGTTGTTAGGCACCAACAATTATGCTAGTAGTTTTGAGTCACTTTCATAGCTGAACTTGGCTAGCACGAAAAAATAAGCCATATTTGCTGCAAAATTTAACAACACTAAACAACATGTGTTGCTCGTTTGGAAATGTATACAGCAGTTGCTTGACCATGGTCAGAGCAGTAGTTGTATTTCAGCATGCTAACCCTAGCAATGTTCTATTTTATGCTAAACAGTATTTCAATAGTAAATCTGGAAAATATGTAAAGTTTTCATCCAAATTGTGATTTTGTCGTTTTTGCAAAATCAAATGAATGATTGAATAGAAAATAATTAATTATTTTATTTGTGCAGACACCTGGCTATTGCTGAAGGAGGTGAGCTGCAGTGAAGAAGATGTGGTCAAGCGCTACAAGATGATGCCGCAGTACCTGGCACAGAAATGTCTGCGCCTTTTTCTCTAGGGTAAGATTTATAGTGTATTCCTTCCGGTGGGTGACAGAGTAATGTATGCACAGGATTGTTTTTTTTTTTTTTGCAGCGGAGTTATTCTTTCTTTCAAGGTGTAGCTAATCAGCGGGTGTCACAGGTTGCTCAGTTCTCTAACATAAAAGCTTATAGGCTTATAGTAGGCAATAAAAGCTATTGCAATTTCAGGATATTTTTCTAGCAGAGAAAGATTTGCATGGGCCGCAGTTATAAGGGCATTACATACTGGCTGTCCTGAGGATATCTGTGTGCAGTAATGGTTAGGCTAAACAGGTATAATCTTTCAGTCATTTTCAATGAGCCTTGTTAAACTCTTTAAACATTTATTTATTGCTCGATATGAAGGCTTACTACTTTGGCATTCTACCACTTACGTTAGAGTTGTGGGCTTTATGTAGGAGAGACGGGCTATGATTTGATAAAATGGTAATACAAAAATGGCCTTGTGCTGTCCATTTCCGGTCCACATAATGAGCACAATGAGGTTTAAAATATTCTTGTGCCTGTCACTGCAACATTCTCCATTGCCAATGTCTATGGAAAACCACAAAATAATTCTTTCATTTTTCAGTTACCTTCAAAATAACCAGCATCAATTTTTCTTCATCGAAACCACTTTTTTTGTTTAAAAATGCATTTTAAATAGGTGTTTAATTGAAATCTGCATCTTTTTGTCATTCAGGTGTTTCCGTTCAAGCGCCTTTTGGAAATACAGCTTTATGGATTCCAAATAAAGGCGGCTTCTCACAGGTGTTGTTTCGCATGTCTTCGGCATGCTTGCACACTTTTTTTGTGCAGAGCTGCTAGGTCTATGCCTGCAAAATAGCCCAATTAATGACTATGATCCCATGAGACTAATTTTTCCCACTTGGCTGTGGTTGCATTTTGCACGTGTCAATATTCTCACAATAGGAGAGAAGAAAGTCACAACAGTATGTGAAATGAACATGCGCCCTCGGACTACAGAACATCAGAGTATGGAATGTCAGATTGCGGGACATCAGAATGCATGCCGTCACAGTATAGAACAACAGACTACAAAACGTCAAAACACAGAACTACAGATAATGAACGTCACAATATAGAACTACAAACAATGAACGTCACAATATAGAACTACAGACAGTGAACGTCACAATACAGACAATGAACGTCACAATACAGAACTACAAACAACGAACGTCAGACAACAGGTCAAAAATACGACAAGACTACAGACCGTCAGAAATTTTCTGTTGTTTTTATCGACTGGGGATACAGAAGCGAGCAGCGTATCTCTAGCTCAACGACAACCCTCTACGGAAGTTACTCTTATGAGTATGCTCAACACCATGGATGGCGATACAGAAGGGAGCCGCGTATCCCTATCTCAACGTGCAGCCTCGACAGCAGAATCTACGGAAGAATCTATGGACGAGCGTCCTGACTTTGAGTATGATAAACGCCATGGATAGCGATACTGCAATGAGTAGCGTATCTCTCGAGGACCGAACGCCGGAACGCGACTAAACGGCAGAGGCGTGCCCAAGAAACTCCGGAACAGCGACAGGAGCGACTCGATAAGGAACGTACGTTTCGGGACAAGGAAAATGAAAGCCGAAGAAAACGACGTGCAGAATAAACTGCTAAACAACAAGAAGAACGTCGGATGAAGCAAAGGGAGAAGGCTTTGATCAGTGCCGGTCTGATGCAAGCTAGCGGTGATGTTGAACAAGAACGTCGAGAAGAGTACGAACGACGTGTGTTTGAGTTTGAGCCAGCCACGAGGGACTTTATTAGACGTTTCACGAATAACCAGCAACACTACCAGCTGAACTAAGCATAGCTACGGTGTTGCTTTTGCAATCACCAGGCTTAACCAAGCTAAGCCTTCAGCCAAATTTTATCTGTTGTAGGCCATCATTGCACCCGCCACCGCTACGGTGGTGGACGATGGCTGTTGCGACGCGCATCTTTCTCTCCCTCTTCTTTTTCTTCTTTATTTTCTCTTCTGTCCACACGAGGTAGGGGAGGTGGCTCAGCTAGAGCCAGTAGCAGGCCCATGTATTTTCATTCCCTTCTTTCTACAGTCACAACAACAGACATCAGCGGCGTAAGGAGGTGGAGGAGGAAAAATATTTCACGATCGAGTTTGGACCCTTCAAGGGCCCAGGGCCACCGCACGGCCCTCACATTACGCGCATGTGTCCAGGTCACGTAGGGACATGGCACTGGCACCCCGGTCCACACAGCGAAGTTGGATGTCCAGGTCCTGCGACGTTAAGAGGGCCTCCCATTCCTCCCATGATCCGATGGCGGGCTGTCCCTGCGGGGTAGGATCGGCAGGGCAGCCGAAAAGAATGTGGTCCAAGGTGGCGTGCAACTCTCCACAGAGAGTGCACTCAAGGGAAACGGGTCGGTAGTAGGATAGGCGTTGAGGGGTGAGAAGCGTTCGGTTTTGAAGACGCCCCCAGAGGATTTGTTGGGAGTGAGACAGCTGGGAGTGGGGAAGGGGGTAGAGTTGACGGGCAAGGCGTGCTTGCTGTGTAAGCTCAGAAAATGTATGTGCCCGCTATCCCTCGAGAAATCCCGGCATGGGTCGCCATTTGCCCGGCTAATAAGTCCTCGGGCTATGTTATCGGCGGCCTCATTTCCGGGATTGCCAGAGTGAGCCGGCATCCATATAAGCTCAATACGCCTGTCAGAATTCAGGGTGCACATTCTCAATATTTGCCACGCGGGAGGATGGACGCGTCCGCGGGCAAAGTTAAGTATGTCTGTTTTGGAGTCGTTAAGTATGTAAGGCGTGTCTGTTTGGGCGATTGCTAAGGCTATAGCCACTTCCTCTGCTTCTTCCGAGTTACAGGAAGGGTCTATGAAGTGAGTGAGTGGAGGGGCTGCTGGATTGTAGGCCACAGCTACCGAACGGTCTGAACCACATGGGGCGTCCACCCAGCGGACATCCTCTGCAGTCCCATAGTGTTTATGGAGAGCTTTGGCTCGCGCGACGCGGCGGGATTGATGGTGTTCTGGGGACGTTCTTAGGAAGAGGTTTGAGGATAAGCGCTGAATGCACGGCTTGAGGGAGAGGGTTTAACGCTTCAGCATGTGCGGGTATGCGAATGCCGAGAGTGTCCAGTATATGTCGTCCTGTTAGCGTGCCAGCCAACCGATGGTACTGTGTGTACCGATGTGCCTCTATAAGTTCTTGTAGATTTTTGTGCATTCCTAGTTTTAAGAGCCTGTCCGTGCTAGTGGTCTCCGGTAGGTTGAGTGCTGCTTTAGTAGCCATGCGGATTAAGGCGTTGATTTTATCTTTGTCTGCACAGGAGAGGTTCAGGTAAGGAGAGGTGTAAAGAATGCGACTGAGCACAAATGCATGTAGTACCTTTAAATTGTCAGCTTCATCTAGGCCGGCTCGTGAGTGTGAAACCTTTCTCAAAAGATGGATGACGGAGTAAGTAGACTGTTTTAGTGCCTTCAGGGTAAGGTCGTTTTTCCCCGTGTCCTGTAAGTTCAGACCAAGAATGCGGAGGTTGGGGGTTTGTAGTATGGGAGTATCGTGCAGATAAATTATGGGGGCGGTAGGAACGCGCCGCGGCCGGAGTAGAAAGAGTGCTGACTTTGTCGGGGAGCATTCAAGGCCAATTTTTTCCGTGTGGGTAGATATAGCTGTGGCCGCTTCTTGAAGTCTAGATTCTATGTCTCCATCCGAGCCGTATGTGGTCCAAACCATGATATCATCCGCGTAAATAGTGTGTCCCAAGTGTGCGATACTGCTTAAAGCCTTTGCCAGCGGGATCATGGTAATATTAAAAAGGAATGGCGACAACACTGCGCCTTGCGGGGTGCCAATGTTACCAAGTGTGAAAGAGGGGGTCTGTATATCAACTATATGCACGGAGGCGGTGCGTCCGTTCAGGAAGGCCCTGATATAGTTATAGGCCTTAGGCCCTAGCTGCAGCTCTTGAATGCCTTGCAGGATAGCACTGTGCGTGACCTTATCAAATGCTTTGGTGAGGTCTACTGCCAGTATTGCTCTGGTGTGGTAACACCGATGTTTAGGCCAGTTGGCAATGATCCATATTAAAACCCATTCGCAGCACGAATAAAACAACGACAGGAAGAAAACACACACGACAGGACGAATGCTGCACTTCCAACTAAAGTTTATTATGAAAAACCAAACTTAAGTACAGCGCTACTATCACCTTCTGACAGTCAAACATGTGTGTCTAAAAAAGCCACTTCATTATCATGTAGATAGAGGGA
Source organism: Amblyomma maculatum (assembly GCF_055883805.1). NCBI lineage: Eukaryota > Metazoa > Arthropoda > Arachnida > Ixodida > Ixodidae > Amblyomma > Amblyomma maculatum. The sequence goes on from NC_139347.1 coordinate 138,422,600, forward strand.
TGGGGTACTGACACATTGATCGCCTGCTTTTTTGATGTGATATGCCTCAATTATTTCTCTTTCTACCTGATCCCTTCCCCGCCCAAGAAACTTAGTTTTCCGAAAAATGGGTTTGCACTTACAGTCTCGGCAGTGAATTGCGAGATTGCTGCCTTTTCCTTCTTTCACCTGATCGTGGTGTTCTTTTGCTCTCTGATTAAAACAGCGTCCAGTTTGACCTATGTACACACGATTGGTTCACTCGGTGCACCACTAAGATAGTGTACAGCGTTCCACTCACCTGTAATCGTGTGTACATAGGTCAAACTGGACGCTGTTTTAATCAGAGAGCAAAATAACACCACGATCAGGTGAAAGAAGGAAAAGGCAGCAATCTCGCAATTCACTGCCGAGACTGTAAGTGCAAACCCATTTTTCGGAAAACTAAGTTTCTTGGGCGGGGAAGGGATCAGGTAGAAAGAGAAATAATTGAGGCATATCACATCAAAAAAGCAGGCGATCAATGTGTCAGTACCCCATCCCTCTATTTACATGGTAATGAAGTGGCTTTTTTAGACACACATGTTTGACTGTCAGAAGGTGATAGTAGCTCTGTACTTAAGCTTGGTTTTTCATAATAAACTTTAGTTGGAAGTGCAGCATTCGTCCTGTCGTGTGTGTTTTCTTCCTGTCGTTGTTTTATTCGTGCTGCGAATGGGTTTTAATCTGGTGTGGTGTGGCATATCATTGAGGATAGCATCTGAAATCTGTAGTAGGGCGTCCTGCGCCGATAAATGAGCTCGAAAACCTAGCATGCTATGGGGATACAGTCCATGGGATTCCATGTGTTGCGTAAGACGGGTGAGGATGGCATGCTCAAAGAGTTTCCCCATACATGATGTCAGGGAGATAGGACGGAGATTTTGGGCATTTATGGGCTTGTTTGGTTTAGGAATCAATATTATTTTACCGTGCTTCCATTCATCCGGTAACTGCCCCGCTTCCCAGCACTCGTTAAAGTATTCAGTGAGCAGGTAAATAGAACAGTCATCTAGGTTTCTGAGCATGACATTGGTGATTTTGTCCTCTCCAGGGATTGAGTTGCGTAGCTTAAGGAGGGCTGATCTAACTTCGATCTCCATAATGGCGGCATCTAGGGAGGGTTGATCAGGGCCTATGTAGTCTGGATAGGATATTGCTTGGCCCACAGTAGTATAAGTTGATTGCAGTTGGGCTAAGAGCGATTGCTGACTACGTCGATGTTTATGGATAAGCCTTTTGAGGGTAAGCCGAGTTTCCTTTTAATTTGTGTGGGGTCTATCATGTGTCGAAGAAGATGCCGGGCCCTGGAAGAGGAGAGATTACCTCGCAACCCATCGCATATTTGGTGCCAGTTATGTTTACTGAGGGCGGCGCTGTGCTCTTCTACTTGCTTTTGAATTTGCGCAAGTTTAAGTTTAAGCTTTCGATTATGCTTATGTTTTTTCTAGCGCGCAAGGATACTCTTCTGTGCTTCGAGAATGTGCATTAACCTACTATCTGCAGTGGGAGTCTCGGGGGTGGTGTCTAAAGTTTGCGTGAAAGCCTGGACATCCTCCTTGAGCTGTGTCATCCATGTGTGGAGGTTAAAGGGGGTATTTAATGTTCTGGCCTCTCTGTGCTTACGCAGATTATCCCAGCTAGTTTGCCGGACACGGTAGATTTTAGCTTTTTTGGCAAAGTCAAGCTCTATAGTTATTATATAATGGTCACTGCCCAGGGTCTCATTCGAGTTGCTCCATACCAGTGTCGGAAGGTTTCGGCCGAATGTAAGGTCTGGGCTAGTATCGGTGGTGACACTATTGCCGATTCTTGTAGGTGTGCTGAGATCATTATATATAGAGAGGCCCTGCATCTGAAGGGTGTTGTGTAATTCCGCTCCTCTCTTGTTGGTGCGCATGTAGCCCCAGTCTACATGTGCGCAGTTAAAGTCGCCTATAATAATGAGGGGGTCCTTTTTTGCCACTCTAGATGCAGCTTTAATGAGAGCAATTAATTCAGCGACCGGCTGTCTCGGAAGGAGGTAACAGTTAAGGATGAATAGGGGATAGGATTTCTGAGCAGACGGGATTAATTCTAAATATGTGTGAGCCACCGGGGAGTGTAGTTCGTGACAAGTGTATGAAATTAAGTGTTGAACATACGTGGTAACCCTAGGGTTGGGAGTGATGTCAGAGGGTACCAGACCGTATCCTGGCAGTGATACATTTGTTCCAGCATCCTGGAACGCTAATATGTCGGGGTGTGTGGAGGAAGCAGAGTAGTTGCTGCAGGGGGTCTCGTTTGCGGCGAAACCCCCTGCAGTTCCATTACAGAATGCGTAGTCGGGAGTTACTGCCTCCTGTCAACAGGGCCATGCTGGAGGGTAGGAGGGCGAAGGATGGAAGTTGGTGTGGGGTTGTCAGCTGGGGTGTGCGAAGACATTCCAGCAATCATTTTTGGAATCTGTTGCATAATGGCTGTGGTTACATGTCTGATAATTGTTTCTGTAAGCCTAGGCATGGCGGTTTCAATGTACGTTTGAGTCTGAGCCAGAACCTTGGCTTCTAGGTTTTGGGCAAAGTCTTTGAACTTGGAGTCAATGTCTGGAACATCTTCTGGTCGCCGTTTTTGTTTGGGGGGGGGAGGGGGTGTGAACGATTGGGGTGTTGGCGATTGAGGGGGTTGGTTGGATGTGGAAGGAATAGAGCTAACGGCTGCCCTTAAACGCCTTACCTCTTCCCGTAGGAGTGCTATCTCTTCCTCACGCAGTGATGTTTGGGGTGTACTGCTGGCTTTAGTCCAGGCTGGCTGGCGATCCTGACGAGGCACTAGGGGTGGAAAGTCCTTTGCCGTGGGCACTGCTGTTTTGGGTTTCGGCGCTATCCGTCGTCGAGGCTGGGGGGTCCTGGCTTTGCATGAGCCTGTACCGGTAAGGTGGTTCCCACCACAAGGAATGCATTTCGGCGTGCAAGTGTCTTCTTGCCTGTCGTGATTCTCTCCACATCGGGGGCAGAGTCCGCTTCTTGGGAGAGGGCACACATCGTACCTGTGACCAGGTTTCCGGCAGTTTGTACAAGCTTCAGGGCTGCCCTTGTATTTGGTGCATCGATGTACAACACACATGTACTTGATGGTGTAGGGTACCGGACCAGAAACAAATGTTATTAGAAGTGACGACGTTTTCCCCATGCGTCGAGCCGCTATGATATTGGCCTCCGGGTTGCGATACTGCAAGTCCTTTAGTATTTCATCTTGTGCTTCATTCCAGTATGCACGGGAAATAACACCCTTGACTGCCGCTGGAGGTGCCGCGATATACGCGGCTACCGGGAATTTCTTGCCATCTATAGTGATTTCCTGTATGTTCACTAAGGCGAGAGCTGTTGCCTCCGCCACCGTCGCTACCGTGAAGGTATTGTTTGTGGGATGAACTCTGATGTACAGTTCGCCCATCACTGAGCAGCTCGCAGTTGCATGCAGTGCCTGCAAGAGACTTGGAGCTGGAAGCTTTTCCAGAGAGAGCACGCCTCTCGGGCGAAATACGACTCGGATCGTGCCTGCCGGCAGCGCGGCAAGTTGTTTACTTTTGTGCACAACCGCGCGCGTCATGCGTAGTAAGTGCGGCGTCTCCTGGAGCGGGGCTCGAGAGGTTCCAGGTGCAGCGTCCGACGGCGCGCCGGCGTTCCTTCCGTTAGGATTGACGTGAGCTGATGCCGTTGATGGGTGTTTTGAGGCCGCGTTTGAATCTGAGGTTTTAGCTCGATAAGCACGTAGGACAGTTTTCCACTCGCCAGGGCGATAGTCTTGTGGGTTGAGTATCTCTGCATCCACTGGTTCCTCCATAGTTGTTGGGGACTGAGGAACGCGGCGCGCCGGACAGGCTCGCCTCGATGAGACGAGGCCTAGTGCGGCGGCGTGGCTGTCAGAGGCGTTTTCACTGGATGGTTCTCGAAGATCGCGGGGCATATCCAAAATATGGCAGCGATTAGGGTCCGTGTATGTTCCTGGATCCGTTGATCGTTTTGACGTGTCACAGGAAAGATTAGCTGGGCACAAGAGCCAGAAATTGGCTGAGCTGTTGCGAACCGCACCCGCTCACCTCCGCTGCCTGAATCGACGTCAGCGGCGTAATTGGTTCACAGAAAAGGGGTATCTGTCACACTTGTTCTGTGTACACCTACACCACGCCTGGAGAGAGATAAAGGGGTGCCGTAGTGGAGGGCTCCGGAATAATTTTGACTACCTGGGAATCTTTACCGTGCACTGCCATCGCACAGCACACGGATGCCACTTCGTTTCGCCTCCATCGGAATAGAGCCGCAGGCAACCAGGATCGAACAGATGCCGCACAATGCGCGAACGGTAGGGGACGTGTTTCAGTAGCAACTAGAGAAGACGGGGGCTCGGTAGTATGCTGCAGCACCCGAAATTCGACCACAACGGAGGCGGAAGAGGTGGCCATCGCGCTAGCTCTAACACAACAACAGGTCAAAATTATAGTTACAGACTCGAAATCAGCGATTAGAAACTTTGACGCGGGCCGCATTTCGGCCATAGCAGCAAGAGTGTTGGCCAGTGGTTCACCACCGGCAGAGCAGGTCGCGCTCATTTGGACACCGGCGCACCAGGGGTTGAGGGGGCACGAGAAAGCACACGTACTGGCCCGAGGATTAGCTACATTCCGGGATCCCAGTGACGACTTATGCGCAACCCCGTACCCCTTGCGCGATGAGGAGCCCCTGCAGTTCGACGATGACCTTAACACCTACCAAGATATCCTAAATCATTACAAATTAGGCAGATCAGTACTACCAAAAGCGTGTAAGCAACTCACCAAAAGCGAGGAGGTTATGTGGCGTAAGCTACAGACTGGAGTATTCCCGAACCCCCAGCTTTACAGCAAGTGGCACCCGGAAATTTTTAGCCCCAGGTGCAAACGTTGCGATGGCATAGCGGACATGATCCATATGATATGGACGTGTCCTAGATTTGGAGAACCTGACCGAACAAATGAGTCCTGGGAGGCACTACTTCTCAAGCAGGACGAAAAAGGGCAACGATAAGTCATCCGTCTTGCCCTGGCCGCTGCTAAGATCCAAGGGATCCAGGTCGACGGCTGAGGGGGAGGACATGGTTGGGATAGAGCTTCGCCTCGGATCCTCACCAACCTTTTGACGGGTGCAATAAATGTTATTTCTCTCTCTCTCTCCGGCACAGTAGTCGGGCGTGCATCACTGCGGCGAGACCAATATAGCGGCGTTTCAAATTGGTTTACAGGAAAGAAAAGGTGCAGTATCTGTCACAATTCTCCGCGGACATCTTAACGGAACCTAAGGAAAAGGAAGATGGGAGTGAAAAAAATTACAAGAGTTCAACGCTGCTGAACCAAATACTGAGCGAAAGCATCAGCTGCGGGAGACCGAACGTTCTTCTTCTCTTTTATTGCTATTCATTCATTCATTCATAAACCTTTATTAAACTAAACTGATTTATTTATAGGAAGGGAAAGGCGCGGTAACTGTCTCGCTTGTGTTCTGTGGACACCGCAACCGCGCCGTAAGGGAAGGAAGGAAGATGGGAGTGAAAGTGGAAAGAGAGAAAGAGGAGCCGTAGTGGAGGGCTACGGAGTAATTTCGACCACCTGGGGATCTTTAACGTGCGCTGACATCGCACAGCACACGGACGTCTCTTCGTTTCGCCTCCATCGAAACGCAGCCGCCGAGGTCGGGTTCGAGCCCGGGTACTCCGGCACAGTAGTCGGGCGTCTTACCACTGCACCACCCCGGCGGGGCCATAAACCTTTATTCATGAGGATGACCTCCTAGAGGGGAAGGGGGTGGGTTAGGTGAGGTTGAGGGCACCAGACTCCGACATGAAGTCTAGCAGGGTACTAAGCTTGCGCTTGGCGTTGGTATACTGGGGGCTGTCCAGTCTTCGTAACTCTGAATGTGGTGAGCAGATGTGTAGCGTGCGCGGAGGCCAGCCATGCCAGGACAGGTCCAGACCAAGTGAGTTTGCTGGGAATCCTTCATGGCGGTTGAAGCAGGCGGACACGCGTCACTTCAGCTCCGCAAATTTTGACCGATTTCACCGGACCAACGCTTTTTCGCCACCGGATTTCATTCGGAACTGGAAGACATCAAGTGCTGGATCCCCTGGATGCCATATTTCAAGCGGTAGGACCATTTTTTCGGATCTTTACCGGACTTGAAAGTTCCAAAGCGGGCGCCAGCCCGCTAACCCTGACGGGACGCCCAGCACGACATCGGGAGAGAATGGGACGCTAGGCTTATTGACCACGGCGGCGCCTAGCACCGACTCTTCTTCAAAGGGAGACCATATGGCAGGGCCAAGCCAAGCCCCAAGTGCGTCGCCACAACCACCAAATGCCCTCCTTGACGAATTCCAAGGGATGGATGAAGACGACTTTGGAGACGCCGAGTCAGGAAGCGAAGACGGAATGCCGTCAGATTCCTCATCGGAGCGCGTCGGGTACAACAACGATGCCAGTTGGGAGCTTGTTCAATCCAAGCGCCAGAAAAAAAAACTTCAGAGACAAGGACAACGGAAAGGCACGGGAACCGGCCCGGACGCCCAACCTCATGATCGAAAATCACAGGGTAATGCGACCGGCTGCAACAAGACCGGAGAGGTGGAGCAGAGGAGGCCTAGGCGAAGACTGCCGCCACTCCCCAAAAATGACATCAAAATAATTTTTCGACCCAAGAAAGGACTCATGGTGAAATCACTCACCACACACCAAGTAGCGCGCGCCGTTATCATGGCGTGCGGCCAACAATGCAAGGACGAGGACATACTTGTAAGGCTTCGCACAGGATCAAATATCATTATCGTTAGCACCCCACATGAAGAAACGGCTCACCTGGTGCGGCGCATTACCCGCCTTAAGTTCGCCGGAAAGTCGTACGAGGTCAACGCTTACGTGGCAGCTCCGGAGGACGTCTTTCGCGGCGTAATTCACGGTGTTGACCCAGGTACGTCTCCCGAAGAGCTGAAAGCACACCTACGAGTCAGAACTCAAGGAGTAACCATTCTCCAGGCAAGGATGCTTGGAAAATCCAAGACCGCCGTGATCACGTTCGACGGCCCGATCTTGCCGAAATTCGTAATATACTACGGAGGTGAACTACCGTGCTACCAGTACCGCCCCACGAGGCAAGTGTGCTACGTCTGTTTCCAGCAAGGACACCGCTCCGACGTGTGCCCCACACCGGACATTATTGTGTGCGGACTGTGCGGAGATAAAAATCCGACGAAAGACCATGTGTGTGAGCTCAAGTGCCTAATATGCGGTGAGGCACATCGCACCGGATCCAAAGAGTGCCCCGAGAGACTGAAAAAAGCAAGACCAAAGCCCAGCGGGGAAAGAGGGCGCAGTGGCCAACGCGGGCGACCACGCAAGCGATGGTTCAGCTCAGAAGGAGAGACCTCAAGGAGCCGATCAAGGTCCAATTCCTTTCCACCTCTGTCGCCGGCCGGTTCACAGGAGGGGAACAAAGAAGAAAAGCAGAAAACGAAGCTTTCCCAGAAAGGCGGCAGCAAGGTAAGCTGGGCATCTACCATTGATCCGCACTCGGTAGAAAATAGTAGCACCCAAGGCATACTCGGCCATACTAGAAAACTATAGAGGAAGAAGAATGCGATATCCCCCACCGCACAGTTCTCTCACCAGAGAGGAAACTGTCATATGGAGACAATTACAGACGGGTTCATACCGAAACCTACACATACTAAACAAAATGCACCCTACCTTATACGCTGACAGATGTCCGTGGTGCTATGAAAAACCAACACTGTATCACATCACATGGGCATGTCAAAACATAGCTGTGGTCCCCAAAATTCGAAACCCGAGTGCGGAGCAATGGGAGACTCTGCTGTCCAGCGACCGCTGCGAAGACCAGAAAGGTCTGGTACAGCGAGCCCAACGGGCGGCAGCAGCCAGCGGAGCCCTGGACTGAGGGCAACCGACCATTGTAAAAAGTGGACGAAGTCGACGGAGAAGACTCTTGTGGATACAACAAGCAGACATCTCTGAAGACGTCCAAAAACCGCCAAATAATATAGGACTAAATAAAGTTTTTCCTCCTCCTCCTCCTCCAGACCAAGTGCTTTGCCGTGGCGCGGCGCGGCGGTGCCACCATTGACCTTAGTTGACTCTGTGTGACGTCATGTGTGACATCCCGCTGAAGAGAAGGGCGACCGACTCGCGCTGTCGCAAGCCGCGGCGGTGCCACCACCGGTGCCTAACTCCTGCGCTCTATGCTAGGAACGCAACAGGTGTTGTGAAGTCACACTGAAGAGAAGGGCGACCGAAGCAACCAGACAGGGTTCGAGAAATTTCCGGCTTGTAATCGCCGCCAGGCGATGGCCTCTTTATTATTTAAGCTAGGATCCGGTGGCGGCAGTAGATATCTTCCTAATCTATAACTTTCGATTATTTCTTTATAGGTTTGCAAACGTTCGTCCAAAAAAATGATAAATGTAAAGCCTGCGAAGCGAGGGGGACCCTCGACCATATACTTTGGGAATGCCCTAAGTCTCCGGGCGCTAGGGGCAACATTAAAAGCCTGGGTAACCCTGCTGCGAAGCGACGTCCCCGCTGACCAGCAAAAATCCCTCCGCCTGGCGGCTGAGGCCGCGAATAACCGATGTATATTCGCCAGTCCTTAGTCGCGGAGGTTCCAGCCCCCGTTCCTCTGGCCTGCGAGCCAGCCAGGAGCGGGGAGTAGGGGGCCTCCTAAATCGGTGGAAATTAAAGTTTAATCATCATCACCATCAAGGGCGACCGACTCGCGCCGTCGCAAGCCGCGGCGGTGCCACCACCCCCGCCTAACTCCCGCGCTCTCCGCTAGGAGCGCGATTGTGGCGTTACGCTGAAGAGATTAGGCTCGACTCACGTCGCTAGAAAGCAGTAGCTGTGCCAACCACCAGTGGCTTAACATTGCTTCGCGGCGATGCCGCCTACCACTAGGGAAGCTCGTCGTAATGCGCGTAAAAGAGAGCGGCGAGCTACAGAGAGGAAGAGCGTGAAACAAGACTCGCTAAGCGACGTGTCCAGTATGCGGCTCGGCGAGAACGTGCGAGCGCTTCAGTGGATGATGGGACTGATTCGCTCAGTGTTGTCGACAGTGAAGATGGAGCCAGCTGTAGCCTTAGCAGTGACGAACGTTGTAACATGACTAAACGGCTGCGACGAGCCCACGAAACCCAGGAACAACGACAGGAGCGGCTTCAGAAGGAACGTCCATCGCGGATTAAGGATAACGAACGCAAGAGGAAAAGACGTGCTGAAGAAACATCAGAAGAGCGAGAACAGCGTCTAAAGAAGCAGCGCGAAAGTTCCCTCATCAGGGCTGGCCTGATTCAAACCGATGGAGACATTAGTGAAGAGCGTTGTGCTGACTACAAAAGAAGAGTCGACGAGTTCGAAGCGGCCACGCGCGAATTTCGCAGACGTTTCACTAACAACCCATTCGGTTAACTATGCGTGTTCAGTCTGTGACCGGCTATGGCACAAGGATAAACTTACACCGGTGAGTGCCTTGATGTTTCCAACTTTGATGAAAGCGTATCCGGTCTGGGACGAACAGAGCTTAAACACTGCAGAAGTGTGTAATACGTGTAGAGCTAGCCTTCGTGAAGAGAAAATTCCTCTCTATAGTGTTTCCAATGGATCACCACAGCAGCACAAGATATGCAACAAGTTTCACACAAGCACCACAACAGCACGACTATCACGTGAGCGAGGGCGTGGCCATGGGTATTGCTTTCGCAATTTCCCGGCTTAACCAAGTTGAGCCACAGCCATTTTTTTCTTCTTCCTCAGCCCACATATAAAGCCCCGCTTTAAACGAGCCGTGTGAACGCACCTTATGGCCTATAGGGGTAACGTGAATGTCAGGGTCCTAGCAGGCTGATTCTGACTCGTATGGCTGACGGCGTGAGCCAGGGCCCGATTTATCCAACTGTATGACGTCACTCCGTCTGTAGCGCTCCTCGCGGAAGGAGCGGGAGTTAGGCCGCCTTTGGTGTGCACCGCCTCGCATGGCTGACGGCGCGAGTTGGGCCCCCGGTTTTTGCGGCAGATGGCATGACGTCACTCCGTCTGTAGCGCTCCTCGCGGAAGGAGCGGGAGTTAGGCCGCGTTGGTGTGCACCGCCTCGCATGGCTGACGGCGCGCGTTGGGCCCCCGGTTTTGCGGCAGATGGCATGACGTCACACCAGGGGTGAAGCTAAAAGTCAATGGTATGCATTGCCTCGCTATGCTGAAGGCTTGAAAGTGCAAGTAGTATTACTTTCGCAATAATAGATAGGTGTGGTAGTGGTGGGCTTCAGACCAACGCACAAAATACGCTTCCGCCTCATGGTAGTTTAGTAGTCCAAAGTGCCCCCTATGGCCTAAATAAAGCTCTCTCATTGCTAAACTTGAATGACAAGCTCAGCCATGGAAACATACCTCCCGCTACGTATATCCTGGCATAGCTGGGCTAAGTCACTCAGCCTGAGAAACAAACTGTTCTATGCCAAGAACTTTGCCCACCAAAAACAAACCCAATATCTGCAGCGTAGTTTCTTACCGAAAAAAAAGTGTAAAATGTAGTGAGGGCATTAGCGCTCTACTTTCTCCTAGTAAACATACTGGTAAATTCAAACAATGCCTGAAGAAAGGCTTCAGACATCAAAATATCATGCAACAAATGGCAGTAAGCTGGCTTTGCACTGCACGAGTGTAGTTGCATGCCAATTCTGGATAATTGCTCTATTGTGGCCAGACAGATCAGTTAATCCGCGAAATAGCAAAGGCTGTACCAGATCATCACCTTGGAAAAAGATGTTTTCGCAATCAGTTTATAAGAGAGCTGGCATCCTTGAAGGTAAATCAACAATTCATCAGTCTTTCCTCCTTTACGCGCTTTTCCTCTCCTTCACAGTTGTCCAGGTGCACGTGCCAGTGTGTCTTCCCATGCCGCATTAGTCTAGCATTCTTTCAGTCAGAAGTTAGCTCCCATGTCGTGTACCTCATCTTTGTCTGTTCTTTATGACCAGATTTGAGTGAGGAACTGTATATGCATTGATCATCAAATAGCACACTCTGCCGTCAGTTATGACACAAACGCAGCAAGTATACCACTGCACACAACCTTTGCGTTTAACGCTCTTGCTGTCATTGCAATTTCTATGTCAAGTTGCTTCCTGCAATTTGAAAGTGAATACGAATGCCTTTGCCCAACAATTGCCTGCTGCCTATAGCCGTTGGCCGGAAACACACACACAGTTGTCGAAAACACGTCAGCTGATTTATTATTGTGGAAAATCTGGCTTCAAGTGCCTGTGCTTCACACACTGTATACGTGATAACAAGCACTAAAATTTTCAAGAGGTATTGGTGCATGTGACATTTCTTAGATATCAAAGCATCTTCACTACCTTACCTCGGGCCAAAATTCGCGATCGGCTCAAGTTTGATCTTCAATGAGCCAGAGGAGAAAGTATGGTTATAAGCAAAGACCATGCATACCCATATGATGTGGCACCAACTTTGACCTCGGATTAAAAGTGCACCTATAAGCAAAAACCATGCAGACACTAAATAAAATCTTTTTCCCCCAGGAATTGAACCAATATCCCTCCGATCCTCAGCCAGGCACACAAACCAGGGCCGGAAAATGGCCTGACGAACTTGTAAATATATATGTGCTATATATTTTGTAATTATGTACATACCACACAGAGCTCGTGAGAAACAAATCCTAATTCTCCTTGTCTAGCTTGAGGATGACAGTAGCAGTCACAATGGCAATGCCGTTAGTGATGATATTGATGGTAGCAGCAATGACAATGATGCCTCATTTAGTTGATATTGTCAGGCATGCGCACGGAAGAGGAGAAGGAAGTGCAAGAAGAGGCTCTCCGCAATAGAAGTTGAAGAAGAGGAAGCTCACCATCTGTTGGCTAGCACACCAGGCTAAGGTGCAGAACCATTCTGTAAATAAACCTTAACAGTGTGGTGGAAGGATCTGCAACGATCACCACAGATTCCTCTCTACCTCGTTCGAGCCGACGACTCGCTGGGCTTCCCCCTTTGACCGCCACAATGATCCAAGACGGCGACGCACGGCAGCCAGGTGCAGCGGCACCCGCATGGCAGCATTACCGTGACCCGCGGACCTTTTCTGGCAAGGCTGGCGAAGACGTGGACGACTGGCTCACCAATTACCAGCGGCTGAGCAAGTACAATCGCTGGGATGCCACTGTAATGCTGGCAAATGTTGTTTTTTTCTTGGACTCCACAGCCCTGACATGGTTTGAGAACCATGAAGCGTCCCTAATGAGCTGGGATCATTTTGAAGAGGAGATTCGAAATTGTTTCGGGGATACCACGGCAAAACGGAAATGCGCTGAGCAGACTTTATTCCAGCGAGCCCAAGGGCCTGGTGAAACATGCACAATGTACATAGAAGAGGTCCTAAAACTCTGCAAAGCGGTGAATCTGATCATGTCCGACGAAGACAGAGTTGGTCACCTCTTAAAGGATCGCGGTGGACGTATATAACTTTTTAATTACAAAAGAAAACTTAGATTCTCCCACGGCCGTGATCAAGCACTGTCGTACGTTCGAAACTTTAATGCTGCGTCGCATAACCCCGAAATTCGGCCGTCTACCTAACGTGACCACTGTTGCAAGCGTGGATTCTCACGAGCATTCACATAAGCCTCCGCATTTGGCCAACATGATTCGCCAAATTGTCCGTTATGAGCTCTCCCGCCATCAAGATGTGAACCGCAGTGCAACCCCCTGTGATAGCTGCTCCCTGCAGGCAGCTCCCATCCAGCACTCTTCTTGGGGTTGTACCGCTCCTCCTCCCGTCCGTGACCACCGAAACGACTCATATGGCCCTGCTCCCCTAGCTCGTACCCACTATAGGGCGCCACCTCCTCCACAACAACCCCAGCGGCTGGACTTTGCTGATCGCTTCGATCCTGTTACCGAGGACTATTATTTGGACCGTGCTCGTGAACCACCCGTCTATTACCGCTGTGGTATGCTTGGCCACATATCCAGATTCTGCCGCCGCCAGAACCCGCCACCACGCTACCAGCGCCAATGGTCAAATCGCCATTCTACCGTGAGTCCAGAAGTCCGTGACCCGACCTATCCCCCTCCTTCGGGCTCCTACCGCTACGTACCACCACGCAACGACTCACCAGTTTCTGATCGCAGCCTGACTCCTCCTGCCCGCCGCTCCCGACAATCGCCTTCTTCCCGCCGTTCTTCTCCGCCACCGGGAAACTAGCGTGTGCGGCCGATGGAGGTGCGGTCGCCAGGTCATCGATATTGCCAATTCCTCTACCGGTCGTTATGCTGAAGAACCGCTTGGAAGTGTTAGTGGATGGTGTTTATGTTATGGCCTTAGTGGATACGGGTGCTGCAGTTTCCGTGATGAGCTTAGATTTTAAGAACCGTCTCGGCAGCAAAATTATGTTTGGTTGGGATAGAACTATCATATTTCGAGGTGTAGGGGGAGAATCGTTGGTTCCGCTTGGTATTTGTTATGTAAATGTAGCGATGGCTGGACACGAGTTTAGAACTGAATTTACGGTGCTCCCTCGCTCTACGCACGACGTTATTCTAGGAGTTGAGTCTTTACAGCAGTGTGGCGCAACTCTCGACTTCAACAGTGGCGAGATATCAATAAGCCCCAGCCTTCGATCGGCCCTCATAGAAGACTCGCCGCGGGCTGTCCAAGTGTTTTCTGTCTTCGAGGATACCGCCGTTCCGGCGATGTCCGCCATCTTCGTCCCAGTTGTGTCTTCGGGCACGGTTCCCAATGCCTTCGACGCTCTGGTGGAACCCGCTTCCCTTTCCGGTGCCAAAAAGAGTGTGTTGGTGCCCCGCAGCGTTGTTCGAGTGAATGAGGGCCGTGCCACGCTTTGGACTGTCAACCATACCAATAAACCTGCCGTATTGCCGCGTGGTTTGAAACTCGCCGACTTTGAAGAACGCCTTTCTATGTACATCGCCGCGTTCAGTGAGGGCGTTGCTCATTCAACTAGACGTCCAGATCATGCTGATTCCCAGTTTCAGTCCATGACAAATGAATCGCTACCCACCAACGACCGCCGAATATTGATGGAGGTTCTTATGAAACATGCGGACGTGTTCGACTTTGCTCGAGATCAGCCACCACCGATTCCGCCTTCCCGCACCCACCACATGATCGACACTGGATCTGCACACCCGATTAGACAGACACCATACCGTGTTTTACCTTCAGAACGTAAGATAATTGACGAACAGGTCCGTGATATGATGCAAAGAGGAATCATTCAGGAATCATCTAGCCCATGGGCCGCCCCTGTGATTCTCGTGAAAAAGAAAGATGGCACCTGGCGATTTTGTGTCGACTATCTCCGCCTCAATACTGTCACCAAGAAGGATGTTTACCCGCTCCCGCGTGTTGATGATGTCATTGACTGCCTCCATTCAGCTTCCTACTTTTCATCTGTTGATTTACGGTCCGGATATTGGCAGATACCGATGCATCCGAAAGACAAGGAGAAGGCGGCATTCGTGACTCCCGATGGGTTATATGAAATTAACGTGATGCCTTTCGGCCTATGCAACGCTCCGGCTACCTTTGAAAGATTTATGGACACTCTTTTGCGTGGACTGAAGTGGCAAATTTGCATGTGTTACCTAGATGATGTAGTAATCTTCGGGAGGACCTTCGCCGAGCATAACAGCCGTTTAGCTGTGGTCCTTAACTGCATGGAGGAAGCGGGTCTCGTGCTGAACTCTAAGAAGTGCCGCTTCGGTGAACGACAGATCGTTGTGCTTGGGCATTTGGTTGACAAAGACGGTGTTAGGCCTGACCCACAGAAGATTGAAGCTGTCAGCTGCGTCAAAGAGCCCAAGACTGTGAAAGAACTCAGGAGCTTCCTGGGACTTTGTTCTTACTTTCGACGCTTCATTCCTAAGTTTGCTGACGTAGCCTACCCCCTCACGTGCCTCTTGCAGAAGGATATTCCTTTCAAATGGACTCCTGAATGTGATTCTGCGTTTCGCCAGCTCAAGTTTCTTATTACCTCGCGGCCCATACTGCGTCATTTTAGCCCGACAGTTCCCACTGAACTCCACACTGACGCAAGTGGCATCGGCGTGGGTGCTGTGCTCATACAATGGCATGACGGAAACCAGCACGTTGTCGCTTACGCAAGTAGCACCCTTAGCAAGTCTGAACGCAACTATACCGTCACGGAGCCAGAGTGCCTTGCCGTCGTTTTTGGCGTACAGCGGTTTCGCTCGTACCTTTATGGACGTTCCTTTACAGTCATCACCAATCATCATTCGCTTTGCTGGCTGCTGAATCTACGCGACCCCTGCGGTCGGCTGACCCGCTGGGCACTACGCCTTCAGGAGTTCAACTTTACAGTGTCTTACAAAAGTGGCCGCCAACACGCTGACGCTGACTGCCTCTCGCGGCTGCCTCTCGCAACTACCCTCTGCGATGACAACTTTGACGACTAGGCTTGCCGCCGTTTCCGTACAATTTCCGGATCTTGCCACTTTCCAGCAAGAACAACGAAAAGATCAAGACTTGGTATCACTTTTTGAAAAAGCTCGTGATCCGGCATCTGCGAACCCTTTCTGCATTCGCGATGGTTTGCTGTATCGAAAAAATTACTCGTCTGGCGGTGCACGCTTTCTGCTAGTCTTTCCGGCTAGCCTCTATCTCCTCTGTTCTACACTCTATGCACGATGACGTTACAGCTGGGAACTTGGGGTTTGCCAGGACTCTTACGCGCATTAAGGAACGTTTCTACTGGCCAAATATGCGTCGAACGACTCTGCGTTACGTGAACTCCTGCGTGCAGTGCCAGCGGTTCAAGCTCCCCACGACTTCTCCGCCGGGCCACTTACATCCGGTGACACCACCGACGACACCATATGAACAAGTGGGTGTTGACCTCATAGGCCCGTTTCCTCGCTCATCCAAAGGCAATCGCTGGGTCATCGTGTGCGTTGATCATCTCACGCGTTACTGTGAAACTGCCGCCATCCCTTCCGCCACCACCGCTGACGTCTCGTTCTTTCTTCTTCACGCTGTCGTCCTCGGTCATGGGCCTCCTCGTGTTATTATCAGTGACCGAGGCCGCCAGTTTACGGCAGATGTTGTGGAACAGCTTCTGCGCTATTGTACTTGCCAGTTGTGTCACTCTACGCCGTACCATCCCCAGACAAATGGCCTCGTCGAACGTACAAACCGGACACTGACGAACATGCTTGCGATGTATGTTGACTCGCGGCACAAGAACTGGGATGACGTGCTTCCTTTCATTACTTACGCCTATAACACCTCTAAGCATAAGACAACTTCTTATAGTCCATTTTTCCTCCTCTACGCCCGTCCGCCTCGACGTTCTTTTGACACCATTTTGCCGTTCTCTCTCGACACCGAGCCGTCTGTTTCGAGCACGCTCTGGACACCTCTCCGCAAGCGTAGTTTGTCCCAGAAGCTTTTGTCGCACTACACAGGCCCATTTATTGTGCTCAAACGCATCAATGAGTTGAATTACGTCGTGTCTCGCCAATGTTCCCACGGTCGCCCCTCTCGGAAAACACGAGTAGTTCATGTCGCAAGAATGAAGCGCTGCCACTCTCGCTCGGGACTCTGACTGACAGCCCAGGGGCTTCGTCTGCGAAGGGGGAAATGTCAGGCATGCGCACAGAAGAGGAGAAGGAAGTGCAAGAAGAGGCTCTCCGGAATAGAAGTTTAAGAAGAGGAAGCTCACCATCTGTTGGCAGTTGTGGCTGGTTTTGGTAGCTGTCGCAGGACCATTGCTTGCTGTGCCTGCGTTCGCTCTGTCTGCAGCACACCGCTTGCCCTCAACCACGATCGGCTAAGTATTGGGTTGCTGGTCTCGGTTTTGTCTTTCCCCTGTGCTTCTTTTGTTCTCTGTTGACTAACGCACGCGGTGACATTGTCAATTTAAGGTAATGTCGACGCAGTCCCCCGGCCAAGGGCGCTCTCCTTGGTCGGCTTCCCTCCTGACCGATGATCTGCCCTTGGAAGCTTTTCAGAGCTCCGGTGTCCGCAACATCCCTGTGGCATTCGTACCTAAGGATAGGGGCACCATTAAAATGAACAACCCAGGAGCTGCTCGAGCTGCCCTTCAGGAAATCACTTCCTTCTACGAAGGAATAGCCGAGGTGCGCCAATTTGGTCGCGGCGGGATTCTTTGTCGTTCACCAGACCTGTCATGTATAAAGGGCCTGCTAAAAGGCTCTACTTTTGCCTCTCATCAGGTAAGCAGTTTTACCCCTGCACACCTGGCCTGCACAAAAGGTCTAGTCCGAGGTGTAGATTCCATATTAAGTCAACAAGAAACCCTTGACCTTCTTTCCGCGGCAGGCGTTGTTGCGGTTTATCGCTGTAGCCGGGAGGTCAATAATGTTCGTGTGCCGACAGAATCGGTTATTGCTACATTTGCAGGCACAGTCTGTCCATCGGAGATTAAAGCGTGGCCTTTAATATTCAGAGTAGATCCCCTACCATCAAAGCCTCTGCAGTGCAACAACTGCTGGCGTTATGGCCATACTGCAGGCGGTTGCAAATCCACTTTGCGGTGTTGCAAATGCGGTGATGCCCATAAAGCACACTTATGCTGTGATCAAATTGTCAAATGTTGTCTTTGCGGTGGACTTCACTAAGCAAATTATTTGGAATGTCCTTCTAGAGCGCATGAAATGAAAATTCTGGAGATTATTGACCGCAAACGTTGCTCGAGGCGTGAGGCAATTAAAGAAATTAAAGACAGAGCTCATGGGTATGCAGGTGTGTCAGCCTGTTCAGGAGCATCATTAGATTCCACGATGTCTAAAACCATAATAACTGCTGTGGAAGCAACCATGACCAAAATGGTGGATAGGATTGTGACAACAGTCACAGAATGCATATCCAAGGTTCTGGCATCTCACATTTCTCAGACTGTGCAAACTGCTA
This sequence comes from Amblyomma maculatum, assembly GCF_055883805.1. NCBI lineage: Eukaryota > Metazoa > Arthropoda > Arachnida > Ixodida > Ixodidae > Amblyomma > Amblyomma maculatum. The sequence goes on from NC_139347.1 coordinate 138,440,629, forward strand.
TGGTTTCTCCTACGGCACCTGGGCATTCACTATCAGTGCAGAACGCATTAGCTGCAATGTCTTGTTCGCAAAATGAGTCTCTTTCGGCATCACCTATGCAAAATTCCCACAAGTCAGACGAGGCTCATGATGCAGATATGGGAGAGACAGATACGCGAATTCTAAAACGCAGTGGATCCCCGTTGTCAAACCCGTCATCACCTCGCCCACAAGCAAAATAAAAAAAGCGACAGCTATGCTCTAAACCAAAGGAAAACATTTTGGGGCAGGCTGTTGCTGCTGCCCGGATTATATAACCATAGGAAAGTTAAAAGTTCTTCAGTGGAACTGTAGATCTCTTCTTTCAGCTACTACAGATTTAGTTTATCTTTCTTTAAAACATAATCCAGTAATAATCGTTTTACAAGAAACTTGGCTTACAACTGAAAAACATTTTCACTTACAAAATTATCGATCATTCCGACAAGATCGCCAGTCAAGAGGTGGTGGGTTACTAATTCTAGTTTCTTCAAAATTTTGTCATAGGGCTAAGATTTCTTTTCAATATTCTAGTTTAGATTCAGAATTATTGGCTCTAGATTTTGAAATTCCAGGGTTCAGTCCATTTACATTAGCGAATGTTTATTTCCCTCATGGTGTTCAGGGCACCAGATCTCTAGACCACCTACTAGTTTATTGTCAAAATTCGGTTATTTTGGCTGGAGATTTTAATTCGCACCATGTATCGTGGGGTTACAAGACGGATCCCTGCGGCAAGCGTCTGTGGGATTGGCTTTCAGACAATAACCTTCACTGCATGAATTCTGGCTTACCAACTTTTGTACGTGCTCACAGTCAATCTGTGATAGATTTAACTTTTTCCAGCACTAGTGTTTCTATACTAAATTGGTCGACAATTGATGGTGGTACCTCTTGCGACCATATACATATTGTTTTTGAGGTTAACTGCTGCTTAACTCAGCCGACATCTCAGTTGAGATCATACGTAAATTATAACCAGTTTTACTCATTTTTGATTTCGTCTCTTGAGTCAGTGGTTGAGGCTACGGAAGAGTTAAAATCACAAACATTATGCCAGGCTATTACATCCTGTCGTAAGAAGTGCGAATTCTTAGTACGTGCATCTAAAGGCAATACATCAACAAGATGGTGGAATGCCGATTGTTCGCGCGATTATAGAAAAACAAAGGCTGCATGGAAGAAGCTCCTTCACAACCAGTGCCCCAAAAATTGGCATGATTATAAATTTTTTGCAGCTACATTTAAACGCACAGTCGCACAAGCGAAATATAATTATGATACTGAGTATTTCAATTACCTTTCACAATCTAATAACCGACGTGCACTTTTCAGGTTTTTAAAATCACGGAAAAAGATGCCTGTCTCAGAAAATTTACCCTCATGTGTTTCGACTCCTAAAGGAGCTCTTAAAACAGTAGAAAACATCGCTAAAGGTTTAGAAAAGCGTTTTTTGTCAACAATTCCCAAATTCCCTATGTTTGTAGGCCCAGTATATACGGTTAAGGATGCTCCTAAAATTACATTTCCTCAGCTTTCTTCGATTGTAATGACATTGCCAACTGCTGCGCCTGGCCCTGATGGAGTAACGTCAAAAATGTTAAAGATCCTTTTTGAGGTGTCTCCAAATTCCTTGTTAGAATTGGTAAATTACTCAATAATTCATTCTTGGATACCTGGTGACTGGAAACAAAGTGATTCCTTTACAGAAACATAATGGTGGTGGCTATACTTTGGACAATATCAGACCAATATATTTAACATCAAACTTGGTAGCATTAATTGAAAGGGTCGTACTCAAACGGGTTACCGAGTTTGTAGAACAAAAACATATTCTTAGTCCCTGTCAAATCGGATTTCGAGCAAAATTTTCAATATGGAATGCATATACCGACCTTGAGAGTCGAATTCTTCTTGCGCGGCGCAAAAAAATGCATGCTGCATTGGTGACTCTCGATATAGAGAAGGCTTATGATAGTGTAGAGCCCCGAATTTTATTGCACAGATTAGAATCTCCACGTTTTCCACAATACTTAATTGATTGGATATCTACATTCCTAAAAAACAGACAATTTTACTGTTCATTGAATGGATTGCATTGTGGCAAATATCAACAAACCAGAGGTGTCCCTCAAGGGGCAGTTCTCTCGCCCGTGCTCTTTAACATTTTAATGAGTTCAATTCCCACTTATCAAGATGTTCGCACGTATGTCTATGCGGATGACATCGCATTCTTTACGGCTGCACCTGAGATTCAATCCCTCAACAGGCGCCTGCAATCGTACCTAAGCTCCCTTCAAAATTGGTTATGTGACTTAAGATTTACATTAAACGTTAAAAAGTGCGCGTTCCTTGTTTTCCAAATTCAGGATCCGGTAAATCTTTCTCTAACATTTAAGCAGGAAATGATTCCTCAGGTTAAGTCTTTGAAATATCTAGGGGTGATTTACGATGACCATCTGGCATGGAGGGATCACATTGAACATGTTGCAGCGAAAGGGGCACGTGCTGTGAGTATGTTGCGCAGGTTAAGCAATCCAAGGTCTGGGATGCGGCGAGACGCACTTTTAATAATTTATGTTATGTATGTCCGCCCAATTATAGAATTTGGATCTGTGTTATTTTCTGGTTCACCTGCTTACAAAATTCGTCCGCTTGTTCTTTTAGAGCGGGAAGCGCTTAGATTATGCCTTGGGCTCCCCAAATTTGTGGCTAACAATGTATTATACCTTGAAGCCCGAATACCACCGTTATTAACTAGATTACAATTCTTGACTGTCCAGACGTATCTAAAAATATATGAATCACAATTCCACCGCTCCATATCAATTTTTTGTTGCGAGCCAGACTCCTTTTTTGGAGTCGGATGGCCTCGGTTTCATACCCCGCAAGTAATTCTAGTACAAAATCTGTTACAACCTTTGCACGTAGTCCTTTCTAACATCCTTCCAACAAAAGTAAGTGCATCTTCGGTTCAAATTGTCTATGATGACATTTTCCCAAATAATGCAAAACACTTATCACCTCACATTTTAAATGGATTATTAGAAGATCATTTACAAAGTCTTCCCGTTAGCATAACGATAGCAACGGATGCTTCTCAATTTAATGAAAAAGCCGGCGTTGGAATATACTGTCCGCTTTTAGACTGGGCTTTTTCAGTCCGTCTTCCGGATTTTACTCCAATTTTCCAGGTGGAATTGCTGGCAGTGGTGCTTGCTCTGCGCAAACTAGACCCAACATACTCAACAGTGGCTGTAATTACAGACTCTTATTCCTTGTGCTTGTCGCTTTCTTCGAATATGGATTCGCCAATTTTAAACACCTTTCTTTCATTGCTCCCCTCACATTTGAGCCTCATACATATAGTGGGGGTACCAGGACACAGCAATGTGACAGCAAATGAGGTTGCTGACAGACTAGCTAAAGATTCTCTGAATGGCCCTGTATTGCCCATCCTCCCGGCAACAGCGTACATAACAGCAGCACGATTTCGGCGGCGTGCCTTATTAAGTACGCAGTCTGGATCTATTTTATCATCGGATGACTACCTTCATCTTAAGTATTCCTGAAATAGGAAATCATGTCAATCAAGGCAGACTGAGGTCTCTCTAACCAGGCTACGCTGTCGTATTCCGCCCCTAAATTTCTATATGCACAGGTCTGGTTTGGCGCTTTCTCCTGTCTGCGCATTCTGCGGGGAACCGGAAACAATAGATCATTTCTTAATATTTTGCCGCCGTTTTACCATGATGAGAAAACGGTATTTAGAGAAGCCGTTACAACAGCTGGGTCTTAATTTGAGCAGCCAAATTTTATTATCGTTCGGTGCCACCATGCTTGGGTACAGCCACAGGCATGTTTTTAACGCCATTCAAAACCTTGCTAATATGCTTTGAAGTTTTAATCTGTACATATAAATCTTACTATTCTCCTACTGCGTGCGTTAGTATTTACTCTTTTATATTTTGGTTTATCATATTTACATTTCCTTCTCTATTCCCTAGCATTTATTTTTTTTTTATTTTTGCGATGTAGCTATATATCTCAAAATCTAATATCTCTGCACCCCAATTCTTGGCCGATCTCCCTGTGTGGGTATGTGCCATAACAGTAGAGGAGAACAACAACAACAACAACATCAGGCTAAGGTGCAGAACCATTCTGTAAATAAACCTTAACAATATTAAGACGAAGTAACCAAGCCTAACGATGCTTTTGCTTCATCTGGGTGCAGCAGGATTAAACCACAGCAATTTTTTTCTTACATTAGCCTAGAAGCAATGAACAATAACTTCAGAAATATCATTACTGAGTGCGCTGTAGAAGTAAGCAGTAGGATAGTTAGGATACCGATAAGCTGTTTAAGGAGACGAAAAATTTGATTAAAAAATGCCAAAGTATGAAAGCTTCCAATCCAACAGACCGGACAGAATTGGCAGAGATAGTAAAGCAAATCAACAAGTGCAAAGTGGCTGATATAAGGAAGTATAACATGGAGAAAATTGAACATGCTGTAAAGAACAGGGAAGCCTTAAACTGATGAAGAGATTGGACATAGGCAAAAACCACACGTATGTGCTAAGGGACAAGGCGGGCATTGTCGTCACGAATATGGACAAGATAGTCATAGTAGCCGAGGAGTCCTATACTGATCTCTATAGTAGCCAAAGTAGTCAGGATTATAATGAGAATGGTGGTAGGGAAAAGCAGTCAGACATTCCGCCAGTGTCGAAGGGCGAGGTTAAGACAGTATTAGAAACTATGAAAAGGTGGAAAGCAGCTAGAAAGGGTCAGGTAACTATATATTTGTTGAAGGATGGGGGGATATTGCGCTAGAAAAATTGGCTACGCAGTGCCTGGTGTCATCGACGCTACTGAAACCATAGAACGCAAACATTATCTTTATTCACAAAAAATGGATGCTAAGGACCTGAAAAATTAGACCAATCAGCTTACTGTGTTACATATAAGGTATTTACTAAGGTAATCGGTAATAGAATCAGGACAACCTTTGACTGCAACCAAACAAAAGATCAAGCAGGTTTTCGTAAAAGGTATTTATTATCGATCATATCCATACCATCAACCAGGTGATAGAAAAATGCTTGGAATATAACCAGCTCTTATAGACGATTTTAGTTTCGATGCCTGGGCACAGCCATCTTAATTTGATGATGGCGCCCCGTATGAGCCCTTGACGCCATCTTGGGCTGTGCTGTGCGTGTTGATGCTGCGATGCGGCAGCGTGCTGTTTCGCAGTGCTCGTGAAAGCTATCCGACACCTTGGTGCTATTTGTTTTGTTTGAGCGCGCCAGCAAACCGTATACCATTCGTTTGAAACATGACGGCAGCTTCAGACATCTTATAATAGCGCGAACAAAAACACACACAAGACAGGGTACAGGACGAGCGCTAACTGCCAACTGTACCCTGTACCACTGTACCCTGTACCCTGTAACGTCCTGTACCCTGTCTTGTGTGTGCTTTTGTTCGCGCTACTATAAGATGTCTGAAGTACTGCACCAACTAGGCCGACAACACATCTTAATGACGGCAGCTGTTGGAAACAGCAGCGGCCAGGGCGACTGCGAATGACTGCGCTCCGCTTTCGCAGGCCGAACTCGTCAGAGTTAACTGTGAGGATGTATCTGTTGTATCTTTCATGGTGCATGTATTTTCACTTACATTTTATAATCGCAATGGTAAGTGTGCACACAAATACAGAGCGAATCGTACGGGCAGCTACCGAAAGCGGAATATACAGAAACTACGAAAGATGCTTTCCAATCATTGCCGCATTGATTTAAAGTGAAGTGCGACCCATTTCATGTTGTGTATTTCCTCTTGACAGTGCATATATCTATATTCGATGTTGAGCTGCTTCCATTTCGCATTAAAGGCACGGGCAGCGTACACCGCGGTTACGCCGCTAACCGCTGCTATCGCGTACCGAGTTGGCGAATACATGCGTGTCTGCGGTGCGCCGGCGATCAAGTGCGAAAAGCATACGATCAAGCTTTTCTGCTTCAACAATGTATACTTTCAAGTTAAACCGCGATTTAAGAACGTCACATAAAAGAAGTAGTGTCTTAAGTACGATCCGTCGGCGTTTTTGTGCAGCCTTGGTGTACATCCTGCGGCGCAGCAACATCGTATCCCCGTCCCGTCGCATCAGCATCGTTTGCACGACATGTTGTTGAACAAAACTTCGAAAAACGTGCGCTCTCAGCTGCACCATGAACGAAGACGACAAATTCGCAGCACATACAGCAGGGCTTACGAAAGCGGCGCCGCCCGCAGGCGCGGCGGATGATGGCACTCGCGCCGAGCGTATATACTCCCTATGCTAGCCGTCGCTAGGCCTAAATTGTTTCGTATCGAAGGCATATCCGACTACATTGTACAGTCCGACGGCGATTTGTAATTGCTCAGCGCTAGAGTAAATGGTCTCTCGCGGAACTGCCTTCCTGCCGATCCCACTGTATCAGTAAAATAAAGATGTAAATTTCGGTGACGCCTTAGCAGGGGAGCCAGCGTGCAGACTAGGGTGCCTCGATGCGCGCCCGCTCTCCGCTTAGGGTGAGGACAACCGCGTCGTCTGCTAGCGCGACCACCATTTTCTTGCATCCGCTGGTGGCGAGGCGCGCATTTGCTGCGTGACGCACCTAGATAGAGGAAGCCCCTCTACCAGCGGTAGCTTGAATTGAACTTTGCCTCTGATGATCATTCCTTTTATAGTTTATATGACAAGTAAGCGTAAAAATTCGGAGATGTATTCGCTATTTCGAAAGTGTAGCGGTTATCTTTGTTTTGCGATATGTGATAACGGCGGCCAACTGCTCGCCGTCAACTTTATATCATAGCTTTTATGTGTTGTGGGGCCCTGCGCCACATATCTGTAGGGCCCGTGGCGCGCCGCACATTCGAAAGCCGCGCCACTTCCCAATGCTCCCTGCGCGCTGCCTGTTTCCCTCTCCCCGCTCGTTCGGGGATAACCGGTCCCGTGCGAGGGGGCTATAAAGGAAGGCACGCGCCTCCGTCTCGCTCTCTCTTCGTTCCTGCTTCGCTCCTGGCGCTTCTCCACGGAAGACGAACTGCAGGCTGCAGCCCCCCGGACGACAACCCCGCACCGCCTTGGACGACCCCCTGTGAGATTAAAGATGTTTGTTACACGACCCGCTGTGTATTTGTCGTGCGCATACCTCGGGCAGAGGAATCGCCCACAGTGTGGATATAGCGGAAAGTGAAGTACGCGAAATGAACAGCTGCATATTCAAGCGCGAACACATTGCATGCTTACGTTCACTTACATTATTATTCAATGGTGGCAAACTGTGTCATGCATACACTATGAAGTCAAAACAGACTCAAGCGCACGTAAGAACAATTATTTATTATCTTGATGCACAAATAGGCTGCGTTCTGTCTCTAGGTGGCTTTCGCTTCTTTGGAGCAACTGGAAGCAGAAAGATGTACAAACCAATGATAAAATTGAGCACAAAGCAAAAGGAAAAACAGAAATTATGTAATATGGAAAATCAAGGCAAAGAACAAAGCGAAAAGAAGGCATGACCAGCGTCTCGGCAATATTTTTTTCCCACAAAATAATCGGAGCGTACAGGCCAAAAGGTGCACATAAATACTTGATTTGTTCCCCGCTCCCTTTATTAATTACAATGTGGGTTAAGTGGGTGTTTGAGATGAAGGTTGTTGTGTTAGCCGATCGACAGTAGAATTGAATAAAGGTAATGCTTCTGATAAGAGCGTGAGAAGCAGAATTGATACATACACACGTACACATAACCTGCTAAAGGCGAAATAAGTGACCCATGCCGGGCCTGTGGCTCAAATGCCACTGAAATGTTTCCGGGCGACCCCCACATTTTGGGTAACGAATGTATGCAATTAGGCAGTGAATCAAATGGGAAATACCTTCCCCTGAATGGGAAATCCGTTGGTACAGCATTTTGCTTCAGTTTCTTTCGTCAGTCTGCGTTATTTTGTTCAAAACAGGATTCATCAAAGTGAGTCTGTACGAAAAAATTTTGTCGCTATTATAAATGCATTATTCCCTGAAAAATGAGATTAAATTACGATAAATCAAGAAAATCACAAACGCACACTGACATGCTTATGAGTTGAATTCCGGACACACGCACAAAATGTATTTCACATTATTTTTTTCATTTCTATGCGCTACTTCCGTCACATATGATAGGCGATAATAAACGTCTTGAATAGCATAGTTTTCGCGAAGAACAAAAGTATAAAATATCTAAATGTGACGCAACGTAGAGAAACAAAGCCTAATGCGTCGCATGCTTTTCTGCGCTCCGAGAGTCACATAATTTTCACGCTGCCAGATGCGCCTTTCAAAATTAAGCAGGCTGCAAGGCTTTTTGTGAAGTAGGCGCGATGCACTCCTATTCAAGCTTCGTGGCTGAGAAAGATCGTAATATTTTTACCAGCCTGAGCCTTAATTTGTAATGCTAAGTGTATTAATGAAGGTGTAAATAAGTTGGAGTATCCGTATCGCTCTCGAGCTCTAAGAGATTACGCCCGTTTACAGCGATCAAATATCAGAAGGCTGCAAAAGCATGATATCGCGCCTCCGACAGGTACACAAAATGGTATATCTGGTAATCAGAAACAGTCGCATAGAGAAGCTTACGTAAGCCCGAAAATGAATTTAGCCCTGCTGAGGAGTCGGTTACTTACGCTGCATATGCAAGAGTAGTTCATCGGCTGCCAGTTGTCCCGCTTCACTTTCACAGTCCATAGAAGAGGTCGTTTTTGGGCTTGGAAAAGAAAACATTCTCCGGTCATTTTTAGCACTGTTAGTGCACATTGGGAAACGCAGCACCCAGCAATTCTGCAGACTATGTGAAGGATGCTGCTTTCCGTGTCTAGCGTGGGCGTCCGCGGGACGGCGGGAGCGGAATGCAAGAAAAATTTGGAGGACGCCTAAGCTTCGCCTTCAAGAGTGGAACGCGATAGCGTTATTGCACCTCGTTCGCACCGCCCACTCATTCGCTCGGTATGCTCTTGAGTCACACAAAGACATAGTTTTCATACTCAACACTTCTAAGTGCACTGTACAACTTTTTTGTAATTATTTGTTCAAACAAATGCTTCTCACAATCTACATTATCGCACTGTGTTGTGCACACTACAACGTTTCTTGCTCCCGTGTTCCTTTAGCGTTCACACAAGAGCGAGCGCGCAACGCCCTGCAATACAACACCCGTCGACCTGCCAAGGAGTGTAAGACAATGCGCTACGGCGCAGCAATCACTGATGAGGCGCCCCGCGTCGGACTTTGCACTCACGAATCACGCGGTGAGCGCGGTGCAACGCAGCGTTCGGCGCGGCAACGAAACGTGCGTCTGAGCAAGCAGAGCGAACCGAAGAACTCGGTGTCTCGGAGGGAGAAAGCCAGGCAGCGACGCGCCATGAAGGCGGACGCGATCATGGGGCTGACGCCTTGATGGGATCGTCCTCTATCTCGCTTGGGAGCACCACGCAGAAGCATGATTCCTCGGAAGCAGCTCGGCACACATCGCAGGGGACGCTTTCCCAGCAGAAGCGCTACGGCGCAGCGATCACGTCAGAGGCGTCCGGCATCAGACGCTGCACCTAGCAATCGCGCTGTGAGCGGAAAGAGGAGCCGCGTCGCCTAAACAGCACTGTTCGAGTGACGCACGCTGGATGTTGGAAGGGGAGAGAGCGAGAAAACTTATTAAACGCAAGAGTATTGGGGCATTCCCCCACCGGTACCCGCGCGGCCCGAAGGGGAGAAGCGGGTGAGCGAAGATAGTGATCTAAAGAAAGGAAAGACGCTTGATTCCACAACCCGTGAGGGTGCACGGCGAAACGTCAGGGGCGAGTGGCGCGCCACGTGTCGGGGCAGCGCCGCACATTGCGAGGAGGGGTTCTTCTGCGTTTGCCGCAAGATGGCTCTGCATGTGCGCAGAAGAATGTAGCGGAAACGTACTTCGCTACTCGTGTAACTGCGACTTCTGTAAGTAACTTGCTCATAATTACCTATATACACCGCAGTATAACGTTCTACGGCAGGTTTCTAAGGCAACACCGCATTCACTAGAAGCGCTTTTGTACCGCTTTCAAGCATCGAACTCGTGGCTAAGTGCTCATGATTTCCGTAGCAACAACGAAATTGGGCAACGCCCGCGCGAGCCTCACTTGGCACACAGTGGTCGGTAACATCGCGAAAGAAAATAAATCTGTTTACAAGCTGGCGCACAAATAAGTGAGCAAGCCCGATACATCCGTCTTTAATTGGCCGGAACAGGTTATCCCGACTACATCTTTTCCAGCTTGGTGCCCATACAAACACAGCAAAGATTCGGTGTAGCAGTGTTCGAATTCTGTCAGCTCGCTTCTCGACAGAATACTTGAGTTCAGTGAAAAAGAAGAACCTGTATAAAGCTGTTTGTGACGACTTCTTCTCTGTTCCTATGTACAGAGCCTTGTATAGCGGCCGTCTAGGTCAAGACGTACTGAAGCGCGTGTCAAAAGAATGCCAGTTTCTCCTGGGGTAAAGACGTTTTTCTTTAAGTTACATACAGGAACATTATCGGTACAAACGTTTTTTGAAAGCAAGGGCTTTTATCTGCCATGGGGTTCACTTTGCTTAATATGTAAACAGCCAGAGACAATAGACCATGTATTTCAGCACTGTTGGGAGGGCGTCGATATTTGGGTTGTGCTGCAACGAACTGTTAAAAAAGAATTGCCATTAGACTCATACGGGATTAGATTCCTGCCAACTGAAAATAATGATGGGATTCCACTTGATACGGTTATGCTAATAGGCCTGCACAGTCTATGGCGGTCTAGAATGGCGGGTTTTCACTGTGAGCCATGACGCCCGTCCTGCAAGGCTCTACTTTCGCGAGAGTATACACGCATTGGTTGAAATGCACAAATTGAAGACCACTGTGCCAGACTGGATTTCAAGAGTCGAACCACTATGCGAGCTGAAGGAATTTTAACTTGACAAAGGCAACTCGTATGAGCCTGCCGGCTTCTGTATTAAGTGTCATGCTTGTGGTAACCGCTCTGCTGTGAGCATTCTGTTTGTAGCGCGTTTTTGTTGGTTTTTTTTTGTGTTGGTGATGACCGGCCACAAAAAAAAAAAAAAAATCTCGTGGCTGACTGGTAGCGTCTCCGTCTCACACTCCGGAGACCCTGGTTCGATTCCCACCCAGCCCATCTTGGAAGTTGCTTTTTATTTATGATGTGCATGCCGGGATTCATCCCTCACGGCCAACGCCGACGACACCGGCTTTTCTGCGACACGAGCTCCTTAACGCTATCGCGTTAAAATGGCGGCGGCGCCTCCCGATAACCGGTTTTGGCGGCAACGACCCGAGAGTGGCGCCACCCTCAGCGGAGAGCGGGCGCGCATCGAAGCACCCTAGTGCAGACTAAAGTCCCTTGATAATTTGAAAGTAGCGACACTCTCCTCCGCGCCGCGCTTTCCTCCTCGATTCTCCTCGCGCGGCGGCGGCGAGCGCTGCGCACGATACGCTTTTTCCCCCTGACGCCCGCCGGCCGGCCGCAGCAGTGAGTGAAGCGCGAGCTTTTGGGCCAGGTCTGCGCTCCAGGAGTGCACAAAATTTTTGAAAAATTGCGAGAAAAGCATTGAGAATGCCGATAGTAAAGTTCGTGAATTGATTGGTTTCTTCTTAGAACTGTTTGAATGGGGAATACTGATAAACAAAGCTTTCAGGCGAGTTCTGTGCTACAGACACTTTTTAAGTCTCATGATAAGGTTTTACTTTGTGCACTTAATCTAGTACTGCCTCTGACTTTGTGTTTGTTTTTTTTTAGAGCGTGAAATCTGTCACCGTGGTAAAACTTCAGAAAACGATCCAGGCTGGTGCTTTGAACTTCAAGATTAGAGAAGGTTAAAGCAGGACTTAGTCTATTTCGCTACTGTCAAGCTATCTCTCTAAGCATAGTATATGTCACGCGATCAACCATGAGATTGGATTATTGGTTAATTTTACATGTATATCAATCAATTATTGGGCCAAATTAATTGATATTTAGTAAATTTCAATTAAAACCTAAATTTTAGCTGCAACACCGAACCGTATACCGTTGGAAAGCTTAGGCCAAGTGTAATGGCACTGTGCTAGTTAGCGATCCGAGATAATCTGCGTTCATTAGTTAATTTTGTATAAAATCAAATTTTGAGCTGTTCCTTGCTGCTTCGAGGCAAGGAACAGGTTTGCCACGGCAGTCTTGATATGATGCTGATGGAGTAATTAAATAATTTTATGAGTACGTGGCCCCTCACTGACTTCGCGTGTGGTTAAAAGACAGCAGGGTACACTGGGAGAAGTGGTGGGCCCTATTGCCGATACACTGAAGTTCTGGGGCAAGCATGCTGTGGTCTCATGCGCTGTGTAAAAGAGCTTGATTTCGTACACATACACATAACACGTACACATAACCTGCTAAAGGCGAAATAAGTGACCCATGCCGGGCCTGTGGCTCAAATGCCACTGAAATGTTTCCGGGCGACCCCCACATTTTGGGTAACGAATGTATGCAATTAGGCAGTGAATCAAATGGGAAATACCTTCCCCTGAATGGGAAATCCGTTGGTACAGCATTTTGCTTCAGTTTCTTTCGTCAGTCTGCGTTATTTTGTTCAAAACAGGATTCATCAAAGTGAGCCTGTACGAAAAAATTTTGTCGCTATTATAAATGCATTATTCCCTGAAAAATGAGATTAAATTACGATAAATCAAGAAAATCACAAACGCACACTGACATGCTTATGAGTTGAACTCCGGACACACGCACAAAATGTATTTCACATTATTTTTTTCATTTCTATGCGCTACTTCCGTCACATATGATAGGCGATAATAAATGTCTTGAATAGCATAGTTTTCGCGAAGAACAAAAGTATAAAATATCTAAATGTGACGCAACGTAGAGAAACAAAGCCTAATGCGTCGCATGCTTTTCTGCGCTCCGAGAGTCACATAATTTTCACGCTGCCAGATGCGCCTTTCAAAATTAAGCAGGCTGCAAGGCTTTTTGTGAAGTAGGCGCGATGCACTCCTATTCAAGCTTCGTGGCTGAGAAAGATCGTAATATTTTTACCAGCCTGAGCCTTAATTTGTAATGCTAAGTGTATTAATGAAGGTGTAAATAAGTTGGAGTATCCGTATCGCTCTCGAGCTCTAAGAGATTACGCCCGTTTACAGCGATCAAATATCAGAAGGCTGCAAAAGCATGATATCGCGCCTCCGACAGGTACACAAAATGGTATATCTGGTAATCAGAAACAGTCGCATAGAGAAGCTTACGTAAGCCCGAAAATGAATTTAGCCCTGCTGAGGAGTCGGTTACTTACGCTGCATATGCAAGAGTAGTTCATCGGCTGCCAGTTGTCCCGCTTCACTTTCACAGTCCATAGAAGAGGTCGTTTTTGGGCTTGGAAAAGAAAACATTCTCCGGTCATTTTTAGCACTGTTAGTGCACATTGGGAAACGCAGCACCCAGCAATTCTGCAGACTATGTGAAGGATGCTGCTTTCCGTGTCTAGCGTGGGCGTCCGCGGGACGGCGGGAGCGGAATGCAAGAAAAATTTGGAGGACGCCTAAGCTTCGCCTTCAAGAGTGGAACGCGATAGCGTTATTGCACCTCGTTCGCACCGCCCACTCATTCGCTCGGTATGCTCTTGAGTCACACAAAGACATAGTTTTCATACTCAACACTTCTAAGTGCACTGTACAACTTTTTTGTAATTATTTGTTCAAACAAGTGCTTCTCACAATCTACATTATCGCACTGTGTTGTGCACACTACAACGTTTCTTGCTCCCGTGTTCCTTTAGCGTTCACACAAGAGCGAGCGCGCAACGCCCTGCAATACAACACCCGTCGACCTGCCAAGGAGTGTAAGACAATGCGCTACGGCGCAGCAATCACTGATGAGGCGCCCCGCGTCGGACTTTGCACTCACGAATCACGCGGTGAGCGCGGTGCAACGCAGCGTTCGGCGCGGCAACGAAACGTGCGTCTGAGCAAGCAGAGCGAACCGAAGAACTCGGTGTCTCGGAGGGAGAAAGCCAGGCAGCGACGCGCCATGAAGGCGGACGCGATCATGGGGCTGACGCCTTGATGGGATCGTCCTCTATCTCGCTTGGGAGCACCACGCAGAAGCATGATTCCTCGGAAGCAGCTCGGCACACATCGCAGGGGACGCTTTCCCAGCAGAAGCGCTACGGCGCAGCGATCACGTCAGAGGCGTCCGGCATCAGACGCTGCACCTAGCAATCGCGCTGTGAGCGGAAAGAGGAGCCGCGTCGCCTAAACAGCACTGTTCGAGTGACGCACGCTGGATGTTGGAAGGGGAGAGAGCGAGAAAACTTATTAAACGCAAGAGTATTGGGGCATTCCCCCACCGGTACCCGCGCGGCCCGAAGGGGAGAAGCGGGTGAGCGAAGATAGTGATCTAAAGAAAGGAAAGACGCTTGATTCCACAACCCGTGAGGGTGCACGGCGAAACGTCAGGGGCGAGTGGCGCGCCACGTGTCGGGGCAGCGCCGCACATTGCGAGGAGGGGTTCTTCTGCGTTTGCCGCAAGATGGCTCTGCATGTGCGCAGAAGAATGTAGCGGAAACGTACTTCGCTACTCGTGTAACTGCGACTTCTGTAAGTAACTTGCTCATAATTACCTATATACACCGCAGTATAACGTTCTACGGCAGGTTTCTAAGGCAACACCGCATTCACTAGAAGCGCTTTTGTACCGCTTTCAAGCATCGAACTCGTGGCTAAGTGCTCATGATTTCCGTAGCAACAACGAAATTGGGCAACGCCCGCGCGAGCCTCACTTGGCACACAGTGGTCGGTAACATCGCGAAAGAAAATAAATCTGTTTACAAGCTGGCGCACAAATAAGTGAGCAAGCCCGATACATCCGTCTTTAATTGGCCGGAACAGGTTATCCCGACTACATCTTTTCCAGCTTGGTGCCCATACAAACACAGCAAAGATTCGGTGTAGCAGTGTTCGAATTCTGTCAGCTCGCTTCTCGACAGAATACTTGAGTTCAGTGAAAAAGAAGAACCTGTATAAAGCTGTTTGTGACGACTTCTTCTCTGTTCCTATGTACAGAGCCTTGTATAGCGGCCGTCTAGGTCAAGACGTACTGAAGCGCGTGTCAAAAGAATGCCAGTTTCTCCTGGGGTAAAGACGTTTTTCTTTAAGTTACATACAGGAACATTATCGGTACAAACGTTTTTTGAAAGCAAGGGCTTTTATCTGCCATGGGGTTCACTTTGCTTAATATGTAAACAGCCAGAGACAATAGACCATGTATTTCAGCACTGTTGGGAGGGCGTCGATATTTGGGTTGTGCTGCAACGAACTGTTAAAAAAGAATTGCCATTAGACTCATACGGGATTAGATTCCTGCCAACTGAAAATAATGATGGGATTCCACTTGATACGGTTATGCTAATAGGCCTGCACAGTCTATGGCGGTCTAGAATGGCGGGTTTTCACTGTGAGCCATGACGCCCGTCCTGCAAGGCTCTACTTTCGCGAGAGCATACACGCATTGGTTGAAATGCACAAATTGAAGACCACTGTGCCAGACTGGATTTCAAGAGTCGAACCACTATGCGAGCTGAAGGAATTTTAACTTGACAAAGGCAACTCGTATGAGCCTGCCGGCTTCTGTATTAAGTGTCATGCTTGTGGTAACCGCTCTGCAGTGAGCATTCTGTTTGTAGCGCGTTTTTGTTGGTTTTTTTTGTGTTGGTGATGACCGGCCACAAAAAAAAAAAATCTCGTGGCTGACTGGTAGCGTCTCCGTCTCACACTCCGGAGACCCTGGTTCGATTCCCACCCAGCCCATCTTGGAAGTTGCTTTTTATTTATGATGTGCATGCCGGGATTCATCCCTCACGGCCAACGCCGACGACACCGGCTTTTCTGCGACACGAGCTCCTTAACGCTATCGCGTTAAAATGGCGGCGGCGCCTCCCGATAACCGGTTTTGGCGGCAACGACCCGAGAGTGGCGCCACCCTCAGCGGAGAGCGGGCGCGCATCAAAGCACCCTAGTGCAGACTAAAGTCCCTTGATAATTTGAAAGTAGCGACACTCTCCTCCGCGCCGCGCTTTCCTCCTCGATTCTCCTCGCGCGGCGGCGGCGAGCGCTGCGCACGATACGCTTTTTCCCCCTGACGCCCGCCGGCCGGCCGCAGCAGTGAGTGAAGCGCGAGCTTTTGGGCCAGGTCTGCGCTCCAGGAGTGCACAAAATTTTTGAAAAATTGCGAGAAAAGCATTGAGAATGCCGATAGTAAAGTTCATGAATTGATTGGTTTCTTCTTAGAACTGTTTGAATGGGGAATACTGATAAACAAAGCTTTCAGGCGAGTTCTGTGCTACAGACACTTTTTAAGTCTCATGATAAGGTTTTACTTTGTGCACTTAATCTAGTACTGCCTCTGACTTTGTGTTTGTTTTTTTTTAGAGCGTGAAATCTGTCACCGTGGTAAAACTTCAGAAAACGATCCAGGCTGGTGCTTTGAACTTCAAGATTAGAGAAGGTTAAAGCAGGACTTAGTCTATTTCGCTACTGTCAAGCTATCTCTCTAAGCATAGTATATGTCACGCGATCAACCATGAGATTGGATTATTGGTTAATTTTACATGTATATCAATCAATTATTGGGCCAAATTAATTGATATTTAGTAAATTTCAATTAAAACCTAAATTTTAGCTGCAACACCGAACCGTATACCGTTGGAAAGCTTAGGCCAAGTGTAATGGCACTGTGCTAGTTAGCGATCCGAGATAATCTGCGTTCATTAGTTAATTTTGTATAAAATCAAATTTTGAGCTGTTCCTTGCTGCTTCGAGGCAAGGAACAGGTTTGCCACGGCAGTCTTGATATGATGCTGATGGAGTAATTAAATAATTTTATGAGTACGTGGCCCCTCACTGACTTCGCGTGTGGTTAAAAGACAGCAGGGTACACTGGGAGAAGTGGTGGGCCCTATTGCCGATACACTGAAGTTCTGGGGCAAGCATGCTGTGGTCTCATGCGCTGTGTAAAAGAGCTTGATTTCGTACACATACACATAACACGTACACATAACCTGCTAAAGGCGAAATAAGTGACCCATGCCGGGCCTGTGGCTCAAATGCCACTGAAATGTTTCCGGGCGACCCCCACATTTTGGGTAACGAATGTATGCAATTAGGCAGTGAATCAAATGGGAAATACCTTCCCCTGAATGGGAAATCCGTTGGTACAGCATTTTGCTTCAGTTTCTTTCGTCAGTCTGCGTTATTTTGTTCAAAACAGGATTCATCAAAGTGAGCCTGTACGAAAAAATTTTGTCGCTATTATAAATGCATTATTCCCTGAAAAATTAGATTAAATTACGATAAATCAAGAAAATCACAAACGCACACTGACATGCTTATGAGTTGAACTCCGGACACACGCACAAAATGTATTTCACATTATTTTTTTCATTTCTATGCGCTACTTCCGTCACATATGATAGGCGATAATAAATGTCTTGAATAGCATAGTTTTCGCGAAGAACAAAAGTATAAAATATCTAAATGTGACGCAACGTAGAGAAACAAAGCCTAATGCGTCGCATGCTTTTCTGCGCTCCGAGAGTCACATAATTTTCACGCTGCCAGATGCGCCTTTCAAAATTAAGCAGGCTGCAAGGCTTTTTGTGAAGTAGGCGCGATGCACTCCTATTCAAGCTTCGTGGCTGAGAAAGATCGTAATATTTTTACCAGCCTGAGCCTTAATTTGTAATGCTAAGTGTATTAATGAAGGTGTAAATAAGTTGGAGTATCCGTATCGCTCTCGAGCTCTAAGAGATTACGCCCGTTTACAGCGATCAAATATCAGAAGGCTGCAAAAGCATGATATCGCGCCTCCGACAGGTACACAAAATGGTATATCTGGTAATCAGAAACAGTCGCATAGAGAAGCTTACGTAAGCCCGAAAATGAATTTAGCCCTGCTGAGGAGTCGGTTACTTACGCTGCATATGCAAGAGTAGTTCATCGGCTGCCAGTTGTCCCGCTTCACTTTCACAGTCCATAGAAGAGGTCGTTTTTGGGCTTGGAAAAGAAAACATTCTCCGGTCATTTTTAGCACTGTTAGTGCACATTGGGAAACGCAGCACCCAGCAATTCTGCAGACTATGTGAAGGATGCTGCTTTCCGTGTCTAGCGTGGGCGTCCGCGGGACGGCGGGAGCGGAATGCAAGAAAAATTTGGAGGACGCCTAAGCTTCGCCTTCAAGAGTGGAACGCGATAGCGTTATTGCACCTCGTTCGCACCGCCCACTCATTCG
Organism: Amblyomma maculatum; assembly: GCF_055883805.1. NCBI lineage: Eukaryota > Metazoa > Arthropoda > Arachnida > Ixodida > Ixodidae > Amblyomma > Amblyomma maculatum. Next base: position 138,459,040 of record NC_139347.1, read on the forward strand.
CTCGGTATGCTCTTGAGTCACACAAAGACATAGTTTTCATACTCAACACTTCTAAGTGCACTGTACAACTTTTTTGTAATTATTTGTTCAAACAAGTGCTTCTCACAATCTACATTATCGCACTGTGTTGTGCACACTACAACGTTTCTTGCTCCCGTGTTCCTTTAGCGTTCACACAAGAGCGAGCGCGCAACGCCCTGCAATACAACACCCGTCGACCTGCCAAGGAGTGTAAGACAATGCGCTACGGCGCAGCAATCACTGATGAGGCGCCCCGCGTCGGACTTTGCACTCACGAATCACGCGGTGAGCGCGGTGCAACGCAGCGTTCGGCGCGGCAACGAAACGTGCGTCTGAGCAAGCAGAGCGAACCGAAGAACTCGGTGTCTCGGAGGGAGAAAGCCAGGCAGCGACGCGCCATGAAAGCGGACGCGATCATGGGGCTGACGCCTTGATGGGATCGTCCTCTATCTCGCTTGGGAGCACCACGCAGAAGCATGATTCCTCGGAAGCAGCTCGGCACACATCGCAGGGGACGCTTTCCCAGCAGAAGCGCTACGGCGCAGCGATCACGTCAGAGGCGTCCGGCATCAGACGCTGCACCTAGCAATCGCGCTGTGAGCGGAAAGAGGAGCCGCGTCGCCTAAACAGCACTGTTCGAGTGACGCACGCTGGATGTTGGAAGGGGAGAGAGCGAGAAAACTTATTAAACGCAAGAGTATTGGGGCATTCCCCCACCGGTACCCGCGCGGCCCGAAGGGGAGAAGCGGGTGAGCGAAGATAGTGATCTAAAGAAAGGAAAGACGCTTGATTCCACAACCCGTGAGGGTGCACGGCGAAACGTCAGGGGCGAGTGGCGCGCCACGTGTCGGGGCAGCGCCGCACATTGCGAGGAGGGGTTCTTCTGCGTTTGCCGCAAGATGGCTCTGCATGTGCGCAGAAGAATGTAGCGGAAACGTACTTCGCTACTCGTGTAACTGCGACTTCTGTAAGTAACTTGCTCATAATTACCTATATACACCGCAGTATAACGTTCTACGGCAGGTTTCTAAGGCAACACCGCATTCACTAGAAGCGCTTTTGTACCGCTTTCAAGCATCGAACTCGTGGCTAAGTGCTCATGATTTCCGTAGCAACAACGAAATTGGGCAACGCCCGCGCGAGCCTCACTTGGCACACAGTGGTCGGTAACATCGCGAAAGAAAATAAATCTGTTTACAAGCTGGCGCACAAATAAGTGAGCAAGCCCGATACATCCGTCTTTAATTGGCCGGAACAGGTTATCCCGACTACATCTTTTCCAGCTTGGTGCCCATACAAACACAGCAAAGATTCGGTGTAGCAGTGTTCGAATTCTGTCAGCTCGCTTCTCGACAGAATACTTGAGTTCAGTGAAAAAGAAGAACCTGTATAAAGCTGTTTGTGACGACTTCTTCTCTGTTCCTATGTACAGAGCCTTGTATAGTGGCCGTCTAGGTCAAGACGTACTGAAGCGCGTGTCAAAAGAATGCCAGTTTCTCCTGGGGTAAAGACGTTTTTCTTTAAGTTACATACAGGAACATTATCGGTACAAACGTTTTTTGAAAGCAAGGGCTTTTATCTGCCATGGGGTTCACTTTGCTTAATATGTAAACAGCCAGAGACAATAGACAATGTATTTCATCACTGTTGGGAGGGCGTCGATATTTGGGTTGTGCTGCAACGAACTGTTAAAAAAGAATTGCCATTAGACTCATACGGGATTAGATTCCTGCCAACTGAAAATAATGATGGGATTCCACTTGATACGGTTATGCTAATAGGCCTGCACAGTCTATGGCGGTCTAGAATGGCGGGTTTTCACTGTGAGCCATGACGCCCGTCCTGCAAGGCTCTACTTTCGCGAGAGTATACACGCATTGGTTGAAATGCACAAATTGAAGACCACTGTGCCAGACTGGATTTCAAGAGTCGAACCACTATGCGAGCTGAAGGAATTTTAACTTGACAAAGGCAACTCGTATGAGCCTGCCGGCTTCTGTATTAAGTGTCATGCTTGTGGTAACCGCTCTGCAGTGAGCATTCTGTTTGTAGCGCGTTTTTGTTGGTTTTTTTTTGTGTTGGTGATGACCGGCCACAAAAAAAAAAAAAAATCTCGTGGCTGACTGGTAGCGTCTCCGTCTCACACTCCGGAGACCCTGGTTCGATTCCCACCCAGCCCATCTTGGAAGTTGCTTTTTATTTATGATGTGCATGCCGGGATTCATCCCTCACGGCCAACGCCGACGACACCGGCTTTTCTGCGACACGAGCTCCTTAACGCTATCGCGTTAGAATGGCGGCGGCGCCTCCCGATAACCGGTTTTGGCGGCAACGACCCGAGAGTGGCGCCACCCTCAGCGGAGAGCGGGCGCGCATCGAAGCACCCTAGTGCAGACTAAAGTCCCTTGATAATTTGAAAGTAGCGACACTCTCCTCCGCGCCGCGCTTTCCTCCTCGATTCTCCTCGCGCGGCGGCGGCGAGCGCTGCGCACGATACGCTTTTTCCCCCTGACGCCCGCCGGCCGGCCGCAGCAGTGAGTGAAGCGCGAGCTTTTGGGCCAGGTCTGCGCTCCAGGAGTGCACAAAATTTTTGAAAAATTGCGAGAAAAGCATTGAGAATGCCGATAGTAAAGTTCATGAATTGATTGGTTTCTTCTTAGAACTGTTTGAATGGGGAATACTGATAAACAAAGCTTTCAGGCGAGTTCTGTGCTACAGACACTTTTTAAGTCTCATGATAAGGTTTTACTTTGTGCACTTAATCTAGTACTGCCTCTGACTTTGTGTTTGTTTTTTTTAGAGCGTGAAATCTGTCACCGTGGTAAAACTTCAGAAAACGATCCAGGCTGGTGCTTTGAACTTCAAGATTAGAGAAGGTCAAAGCAGGACTTAGTCTATTTCGCTACTGTCAAGCTATCTCTCTAAGCATAGTATATGTCACGCGATCAACCATGAGATTGGATTATTGGTTAATTTTACATGTATATCAATCAATTATTGGGCCAAATTAATTGATATTTAGTAAATTTCAATTAAAACCTAAATTTTAGCTGCAACACCGAACCGTATACCGTTGGAAAGCTTAGGCCAAGTGTAATGGCACTGTGCTAGTTAGCGATCCGAGATAATCTGCGTTCATTAGTTAATTTTGTATAAAATCAAATTTTGAGCTGTTCCTTGCTGCTTCGAGGCAAGGAACAGGTTTGCCACGGCAGTCTTGATATGATGCTGATGGAGTAATTAAATAATTTTATGAGTACGTGGCCCCTCACTGACTTCGCGTGTGGTTAAAAGACAGCAGGGTACACTGGGAGAAGTGGTGGGCCCTATTGCCGATACACTGAAGTTCTGGGGCAAGCATGCTGTGGTCTCATGCGCTGTGTAAAAGAGCTTGATTTCGTACACATACACATAACACGTACACATAACCTGCTAAAGGCGAAATAAGTGACCCATGCCGGGCCTGTGGCTCAAATGCCACTGAAATGTTTCCGGGCGACCCCCACATTTTGGGTAACGAATGTATGCAATTAGGCAGTGAATCAAATGGGAAATACCTTCCCCTGAATGGGAAATCCGTTGGTACAGCATTTTGCTTCAGTTTCTTTCGTCAGTCTGCGTTATTTTGTTCAAAACAGGATTCATCAAAGTGAGCCTGTACGAAAAAATTTTGTCGCTATTATAAATGCATTATTCCCTGAAAAATTAGATTAAATTACGATAAATCAAGAAAATCACAAACGCACACTGACATGCTTATGAGTTGAACTCCGGACACACGCACAAAATGTATTTCACATTATTTTTTTCATTTCTATGCGCTACTTCCGTCACATATGATAGGCGATAATAAATGTCTTGAATAGCATAGTTTTCGCGAAGAACAAAAGTATAAAATATCTAAATGTGACGCAACGTAGAGAAACAAAGCCTAATGCGTCGCATGCTTTTCTGCGCTCCGAGAGTCACATAATTTTCACGCTGCCAGATGCGCCTTTCAAAATTAAGCAGGCTGCAAGGCTTTTTGTGAAGTAGGCGCGATGCACTCCTATTCAAGCTTCGTGGCTGAGAAAGATCGTAATATTTTTACCAGCCTGAGCCTTAATTTGTAATGCTAAGTGTATTAATGAAGGTGTAAATAAGTTGGAGTATCCGTATCGCTCTCGAGCTCTAAGAGATTACGCCCGTTTACAGCGATCAAATATCAGAAGGCTGCAAAAGCATGATATCGCGCCTCCGACAGGTACACAAAATGGTATATCTGGTAATCAGAAACAGTCGCATAGAGAAGCTTACGTAAGCCCGAAAATGAATTTAGCCCTGCTGAGGAGTCGGTTACTTACGCTGCATATGCAAGAGTAGTTCATCGGCTGCCAGTTGTCCCGCTTCACTTTCACAGTCCATAGAAGAGGTCGTTTTTGGGCTTGGAAAAGAAAACATTCTCCGGTCATTTTTAGCACTGTTAGTGCACATTGGGAAACGCAGCACCCAGCAATTCTGCAGACTATGTGAAGGATGCTGCTTTCCGTGTCTAGCGTGGGCGTCCGCGGGACGGCGGGAGCGGAATGCAAGAAAAATTTGGAGGACGCCTAAGCTTCGCCTTCAAGAGTGGAACGCGATAGCGTTATTGCACCTCGTTCGCACCGCCCACTCATTCGCTCGGTATGCTCTTGAGTCACACAAAGACATAGTTTTCATACTCAACACTTCTAAGTGCACTGTACAACTTTTTTGTAATTATTTGTTCAAACAAGTGCTTCTCACAATCTACATTATAGCACTGTGTTGTGCACACTACAACGTTTCTTGCTCCCGTGTTCCTTTAGCGTTCACACAAGAGCGAGCGCGCAACGCCCTGCAATACAACACCCGTCGACCTGCCAAGGAGTGTAAGACAATGCGCTACGGCGCAGCAATCACTGATGAGGCGCCCCGCGTCGGACTTTGCACTCACGAATCACGCGGTGAGCGCGGTGCAACGCAGCGTTCGGCGCGGCAACGAAACGTGCGTCTGAGCAAGCAGAGCGAACCGAAGAACTCGGTGTCTCGGAGGGAGAAAGCCAGGCAGCGACGCGCCATGAAGGCGGACGCGATCATGGGGCTGACGCCTTGATGGAATCGTCCTCTATCTCGCTTGGGAGCACCACGCAGAAGCATGATTCCTCGGAAGCAGCTCGGCACACATCGCAGGGGACGCTTTCCCAGCAGAAGCGCTACGGCGCAGCGATCACGTCAGAGGCGTCCGGCATCAGACGCTGCACCTAGCAATCGCGCTGTGAGCGGAAAGAGGAGCCGCGTCGCCTAAACAGCACTGTTCGAGTGACGCACGCTGGATGTTGGAAGGGGAGAGAGCGAGAAAACTTATTAAACGCAAGAGTATTGGGGCATTCCCCCACCGGTACCCGCGCGGCCCGAAGGGGAGAAGCGGGTGAGCGAAGATAGTGATCTAAAGAAAGGAAAGACGCTTGATTCCACAACCCGTGAGGGTGCACGGCGAAACGTCAGGGGCGAGTGGCGCGCCACGTGTCGGGGCAGCGCCGCACATTGCGAGGAGGGGTTCTTCTGCGTTTGCCGCAAGATGGCTCTGCATGTGCGCAGAAGAATGTAGCGGAAACGTACTTCGCTACTCGTGTAACTGCGACTTCTGTAAGTAACTTGCTCATAATTACCTATATACACCGCAGTATAACGTTCTACGGCAGGTTTCTAAGGCAACACCGCATTCACTAGAAGCGCTTTTGTACCGCTTTCAAGCATCGAACTCGTGGCTAAGTGCTCATGATTTCCGTAGCAACAACGAAATTGGGCAACGCCCGCGCGAGCCTCACTTGGCACACAGTGGTCGGTAACATCGCGAAAGAAAATAAATCTGTTTACAAGCTGGCGCGCAAATAAGTGAGCAAGCCCGATACATCCGTCTTTAATTGGCCGGAACAGGTTATCCCGACTACATCTTTTCCAGCTTGGTGCCCATACAAACACAGCAAAGATTCGGTGTAGCAGTGTTCGAATTCTGTCAGCTCGCTTCTCGACAGAATACTTGAGTTCAGTGAAAAAGAAGAACCTGTATAAAGCTGTTTGTGACGACTTCTTCTCTGTTCCTATGTACAGAGCCTTGTATAGCGGCCGTCTAGGTCAAGACGTACTGAAGCGCGTGTCAAAAGAATGCCAGTTTCTCCTGGGGTAAAGACGTTTTTCTTTAAGTTACATACAGGAACATTATCGGTACAAACGTTTTTTGAAAGCAAGGGCTTTTATCTGCCATGGGGTTCACTTTGCTTAATATGTAAACAGCCAGAGACAATAGACCATGTATTTCAGCACTGTTGGGAGGGCGTCGATATTTGGGTTGTGCTGCAACGAACTGTTAAAAAAGAATTGCCATTAGACTCATACGGGATTAGATTCCTGCCAACTGAAAATAATGATGGGATTCCACTTGATACGGTTATGCTAATAGGCCTGCACAGTCTATGGCGGTCTAGAATGGCGGGTTTTCACTGTGAGCCATGACGCCCGTCCTGCAAGGCTCTACTTTCGCGAGAGTATACACGCATTGGTTGAAATGCACAAATTGAAGACCACTGTGCCAGACTGGATTTCAAGAGTCGAACCACTATGCGAGCTGAAGGAATTTTAACTTGACAAAGGCAACTCGTATGAGCCTGCCGGCTTCTGTATTGTGTCATGCTTGTGGTAACCGCTCTGCTGTGAGCATTCTGTTTGTAGCGCGTTTTTGTTGGTTTTTTTTTTGTGTTGGTGATGACCGGCCACAAAAAAAAAAAAAAAAATCTCGTGGCTGACTGGTAGCGTCTCCGTCTCACACTCCGGAGACCCTGGTTCGATTCCCACCCAGCCCATCTTGGAAGTTGCTTTTTATTTATGATGTGCATGCCGGGATTCATCCCTCACGGCCAACGCCGACGACACCGGCTTTTCTGCGACACGAGCTCCTTAACGCTATCGCGTTAAAATGGCGGCGGCGCCTCCCGATAACCGGTTTTGGCGGCAACGACCCGAGAGTGGCGCCACCCTCAGCGGAGAGCGGGCGCGCATCGAAGCACCCTAGTGCAGACTAAAGTCCCTTGATAATTTGAAAGTAGCGACACTCTCCTCCGCGCCGCGCTTTCCTCCTCGATTCTCCTCGCGCGGCGGCGGCGAGCGCTGCGCACGATACGCTTTTTCCCCCTGACGCCCGCCGGCCGGCCGCAGCAGTGAGTGAAGCGCGAGCTTTTGGGCCAGGTCTGCGCTCCAGGAGTGCACAAAATTTTTGAAAAATTGCGAGAAAAGCATTGAGAATGCCGATAGTAAAGTTCATGAATTGATTGGTTTCTTCTTAGAACTGTTTGAATGGGGAATACTGATAAACAAAGCTTTCAGGCGAGTTCTGTGCTACAGACACTTTTTAAGTCTCATGATAAGGTTTTACTTTGTGCACTTAATCTAGTACTGCCTCTGACTTTGTGTTTGTTTTTTTTTAGAGCGTGAAATCGGTCACCATGGTAAAACTTCAGAAAACGATCCAGGCTGGTGCTTTGAACTTCAAGATTAGAGAAGGTTAAAGCAGGACTTAGTCTATTTCGCTACTGTCAAGCTATCTCTCTAAGCATAGTATATGTCACGCGATCAACCATGAGATTGGATTATTGGTTAATTTTACATGTATATCAATCAATTATTGGGCCAAATTAATTGATATTTAGTAAATTTCAATTAAAACCTAAATTTTAGCTGCAACACCAAACCGTATACCGTTGGAAAGCTTAGGCCAAGTGTAATGGCACTGTGCTAGTTAGCGATCCGAGATAATCTGCGTTCATTAGTTAATTTTGTATAAAATCAAATTTTGAGCTGTTCCTTGCTGCTTCGAGGCAAGGAACAGGTTTGCCACGGCAGTCTTGATATGATGCTGATGGAGTAATTAAATAATTTTATGAGTACGTGGCCCCTCACTGACTTCGCGTGTGGTTAAAAGACAGCAGGGTACACTGGGAGAAGTGGTGGGCCCTATTGCCGATACACTGAAGTTCTGGGGCAAGCATGCTGTGGTCTCATGCGCTGTGTAAAAGAGCTTGATTTCGTACACATACACATAACACGTACACATAACCTGCTAAAGGCGAAATAAGTGACCCATGCCGGGCCTGTGGCTCAAATGCCACTGAAATGTTTCCGGGCGACCCCCACATTTTGGGTAACGAATGTATGCAATTAGGCAGTGAATCAAATGGGAAATACCTTCCCCTGAATGGGAAATCCGTTGGTACAGCATTTTGCTTCAGTTTCTTTCGTCAGTCTGCGTTATTTTGTTCAAAACAGGATTCATCAAAGTGAGCCTGTACGAAAAAATTTTGTCGCTATTATAAATGCATTATTCCCTGAAAAATTAGATTAAATTACGATAAATCAAGAAAATCACAAACGCACACTGACATGCTTATGAGTTGAACTCCGGACACACGCACAAAATGTATTTCACATTATTTTTTTCATTTCTATGCGCTACTTCCGTCACATATGATAGGCGATAATAAATGTCTTGAATAGCATAGTTTTCGCGAAGAACAAAAGTATAAAATATCTAAATGTGACGCAACGTAGAGAAACAAAGCCTAATGCGTCGCATGCTTTTCTGCGCTCCGAGAGTCACATAATTTTCACGCTGCCAGATGCGCCTTTCAAAATTAAGCAGGCTGCAAGGCTTTTTGTGAAGTAGGCGCGATGCACTCCTATTCAAGCTTCGTGGCTGAGAAAGATCGTAATATTTTTACCAGCCTGAGCCTTAATTTGTAATGCTAAGTGTATTAATGAAGGTGTAAATAAGTTGGAGTATCCGTATCGCTCTCGAGCTCTAAGAGATTACGCCCGTTTACAGCGATCAAATATCAGAAGGCTGCAAAAGCATGATATCGCGCCTCCGACAGGTACACAAAATGGTATATCTGGTAATCAGAAACAGTCGCATAGAGAAGCTTACGTAAGCCCGAAAATGAATTTAGCCCTGCTGAGGAGTCGGTTACTTACGCTGCATATGCAAGAGTAGTTCATCGGCTGCCAGTTGTCCCGCTTCACTTTCACAGTCCATAGAAGAGGTCGTTTTTGGGCTTGGAAAAGAAAACATTCTCCGGTCATTTTTAGCACTGTTAGTGCACATTGGGAAACGCAGCACCCAGCAATTCTGCAGACTATGTGAAGGATGCTGCTTTCCGTGTCTAGCGTGGGCGTCCGCGGGACGGCGGGAGCGGAATGCAAGAAAAATTTGGAGGACGCCTAAGCTTCGCCTTCAAGAGTGGAACGCGATAGCGTTATTGCACCTCGTTCGCACCGCCCACTCATTCGCTCGGTATGCTCTTGAGTCACACAAAGACATAGTTTTCATACTCAACACTTCTAAGTGCACTGTACAACTTTTTTGTAATTATTTGTTCAAACAAATGCTTCTCACAATCTACATTATCGCACTGTGTTGTGCACACTACAACGTTTCTTGCTCCCGTGTTCCTTTAGCGTTCACACAAGAGCGAGCGCGCAACGCCCTGCAATACAACACCCGTCGACCTGCCAAGGAGTGTAAGACAATGCGCTACGGCGCAGCAATCACTGATGAGGCGCCCCGCGTCGGACTTTGCACTCACGAATCACGCGGTGAGCGCGGTGCAACGCAGCGTTCGGCGCGGCAACGAAACGTGCGTCTGAGCAAGCAGAGCGAACCGAAGAACTCGGTGTCTCGGAGGGAGAAAGCCAGGCAGCGACGCGCCATGAAGGCGGACGCGATCATGGGGCTGACGCCTTGATGGGATCGTCCTCTATCTCGCTTGGGAGCACCACGCAGAAGCATGATTCCTCGGAAGCAGCTCGGCACACATCGCAGGGGACGCTTTCCCAGCAGAAGCGCTACGGCGCAGCGATCACGTCAGAGGCGTCCGGCATCAGACGCTGCACCTAGCAATCGCGCTGTGAGCGGAAAGAGGAGCCGCGTCGCCTAAACAGCACTGTTCGAGTGACGCACGCTGGATGTTGGAAGGGGAGAGAGCGAGAAAACTTATTAAACGCAAGAGTATTGGGGCATTCCCCCACCGGTACCCGCGCGGCCCGAAGGGGAGAAGCGGGTGAGCGAAGATAGTGATCTAAAGAAAGGAAAGACGCTTGATTCCACAACCCGTGAGGGTGCACGGCGAAACGTCAGGGGCGAGTGGCGCGCCACGTGTCGGGGCAGCGCCGCACATTGCGAGGAGGGGTTCTTCTGCGTTTGCCGCAAGATGGCTCTGCATGTGCGCAGAAGAATGTAGCGGAAACGTACTTCGCTACTCGTGTAACTGCGACTTCTGTAAGTAACTTGCTCATAATTACCTATATACACCGCAGTATAACGTTCTACGGCAGGTTTCTAAGGCAACACCGCATTCACTAGAAGCGCTTTTGTACCGCTTTCAAGCATCGAACTCGTGGCTAAGTGCTCATGATTTCCGTAGCAACAACGAAATTGGGCAACGCCCGCGCGAGCCTCACTTGGCACACAGTGGTCGGTAACATCGCGAAAGAAAATAAATCTGTTTACAAGCTGGCGCACAAATAAGTGAGCAAGCCCGATACATCCGTCTTTAATTGGCCGGAACAGGTTATCCCGACTACATCTTTTCCAGCTTGGTGCCCATACAAACACAGCAAAGATTCGGTGTAGCAGTGTTCGAATTCTGTCAGCTCGCTTCTCGACAGAATACTTGAGTTCAGTGAAAAAGAAGAACCTGTATAAAGCTGTTTGTGACGACTTCTTCTCTGTTCCTATGTACAGAGCCTTGTATAGCGGCCGTCTAGGTCAAGACGTACTGAAGCGCGTGTCAAAAGAATGCCAGTTTCTCCTGGGGTAAAGACGTTTTTCTTTAAGTTACATACAGGAACATTATCGGTACAAACGTTTTTTGAAAGCAAGGGCTTTTATCTGCCATGGGGTTCACTTTGCTTAATATGTAAACAGCCAGAGACAATAGACCATGTATTTCAGCACTGTTGGGAGGGCGTCGATATTTGGGTTGTGCTGCAACGAACTGTTAAAAAAGAATTGCCATTAGACTCATACGGGATTAGATTCCTGCCAACTGAAAATAATGATGGGATTCCACTTGATACGGTTATGCTAATAGGCCTGCACAGTCTATGGCGGTCTAGAATGGCGGGTTTTCACTGTGAGCCATGACGCCCGTCCTGCAAGGCTCTACTTTCGCGAGAGTATACACGCATTGGTTGAAATGCACAAATTGAAGACCACTGTGCCAGACTGGATTTCAAGAGTCGAACCACTATGCGAGCTGAAGGAATTTTAACTTGACAAAGGCAACTCGTATGAGCCTGCCGGCTTCTGTATTGTGTCATGCTTGTGGTAACCGCTCTGCTGTGAGCATTCTGTTTGTAGCGCGTTTTTGTTGGTTTTTTTTTGTGTTGGTGATGACCGGCCACAAAAAAAAAAAAAATCTCGTGGCTGACTGGTAGCGTCTCCGTCTCACACTCCGGAGACCCTGGTTCGATTCCCACCCAGCCCATCTTGGAAGTTGCTTTTTATTTATGATGTGCATGCCGGGATTCATCCCTCACGGCCAACGCCGACGACACCGGCTTTTCTGCGACACGAGCTCCTTAACGCTATCGCGTTAAAATGGCGGCGGCGCCTCCCGATAACCGGTTTTGGCGGCAACGACCCGAGAGTGGCGCCACCCTCAGCGGAGAGCGGGCGCGCATCGAAGCACCCTAGTGCAGACTAAAGTCCCTTGATAATTTGAAAGTAGCGACACTCTCCTCCGCGCCGCGCTTTCCTCCTCGATTCTCCTCGCGCGGCGGCGGCGAGCGCTGCGCACGATACGCTTTTTCCCCCTGACGCCCGCCGGCCGGCCGCAGCAGTGAGTGAAGCGCGAGCTTTTGGGCCAGGTCTGCGCTCCAGGAGTGCACAAAATTTTTGAAAAATTGCGAGAAAAGCATTGAGAATGCCGATAGTAAAGTTCATGAATTGATTGGTTTCTTCTTAGAACTGTTTGAATGGGGAATACTGATAAACAAAGCTTTCAGGCGAGTTCTGTGCTACAGACACTTTTTAAGTCTCATGATAAGGTTTTACTTTGTGCACTTAATCTAGTACTGCCTCTGACTTTGTGTTTGTTTTTTTTTAGAGCGTGAAATCGGTCACCATGGTAAAACTTCAGAAAACGATCCAGGCTGGTGCTTTGAACTTCAAGATTAGAGAAGGTTAAAGCAGGACTTAGTCTATTTCGCTACTGTCAAGCTATCTCTCTAAGCATAGTATATGTCACGCGATCAACCATGAGATTGGATTATTGGTTAATTTTACATGTATATCAATCAATTATTGGGCCAAATTAATTGATATTTAGTAAATTTCAATTAAAACCTAAATTTTAGCTGCAACACCGAACCGTATACCGTTGGAAAGCTTAGGCCAAGTGTAATGGCACTGTGCTAGTTAGCGATCCGAGATAATCTGCGTTCATTAGTTAATTTTGTATAAAATCAAATTTTGAGCTGTTCCTTGCTGCTTCGAGGCAAGGAACAGGTTTGCCACGGCAGTCTTGATATGATGCTGATGGAGTAATTAAATAATTTTATGAGTACGTGGCCCCTCACTGACTTCGCGTGTGGTTAAAAGACAGCAGGGTACACTGGGAGAAGTGGTGGGCCCTATTGCCGATACACTGAAGTTCTGGGGCAAGCATGCTGTGGTCTCATGCGCTGTGTAAAAGAGCTTGATTTCGTACACATACACATAACACGTACACATAACCTGCTAAAGGCGAAATAAGTGACCCATGCCGGGCCTGTGGCTCAAATGCCACTGAAATGTTTCCGGGCGACCCCCACATTTTGGGTAACGAATGTATGCAATTAGGCAGTGAATCAAATGGGAAATACCTTCCCCTGAATGGGAAATCCGTTGGTACAGCATTTTGCTTCAGTTTCTTTCGTCAGTCTGCGTTATTTTGTTCAAAACAGGATTCATCAAAGTGAGCCTGTACGAAAAAATTTTGTCGCTATTATAAATGCATTATTCCCTGAAAAATGAGATTAAATTACGATAAATCAAGAAAATCACAAACGCACACTGACATGCTTATGAGTTGAACTCCGGACACACGCACAAAATGTATTTCACATTATTTTTTTCATTTCTATGCGCTACTTCCGTCACATATGATAGGCGATAATAAATGTCTTGAATAGCATAGTTTTCGCGAAGAACAAAAGTATAAAATATCTAAATGTGACGCAACGTAGAGAAACAAAGCCTAATGCGTCGCATGCTTTTCTGCGCTCCGAGAGTCACATAATTTTCACGCTGCCAGATGCGCCTTTCAAAATTAAGCAGGCTGCAAGGCTTTTTGTGAAGTAGGCGCGATGCACTCCTATTCAAGCTTCGTGGCTGAGAAAGATCGTAATATTTTTACCAGCCTGAGCCTTAATTTGTAATGCTAAGTGTATTAATGAAGGTGTAAATAAGTTGGAGTATCCGTATCGCTCTCGAGCTCTAAGAGATTACGCCCGTTTACAGCGATCAAATATCAGAAGGCTGCAAAAGCATGATATCGCGCCTCCGACAGGTACACAAAATGGTATATCTGGTAATCAGAAACAGTCGCATAGAGAAGCTTACGTAAGCCCGAAAATGAATTTAGCCCTGCTGAGGAGTCGGTTACTTACGCTGCATATGCAAGAGTAGTTCATCGGCTGCCAGTTGTCCCGCTTCACTTTCACAGTCCATAGAAGAGGTCGTTTTTGGGCTTGGAAAAGAAAACATTCTCCGGTCATTTTTAGCACTGTTAGTGCACATTGGGAAACGCAGCACCCAGCAATTCTGCAGACTATGTGAAGGATGCTGCTTTCCGTGTCTAGCGTGGGCGTCCGCGGGACGGCGGGAGCGGAATGCAAGAAAAATTTGGAGGACGCCTAAGCTTCGCCTTCAAGAGTGGAACGCGATAGCGTTATTGCACCTCGTTCGCACCGCCCACTCATTCGCTCGGTATGCTCTTGAGTCACACAAAGACATAGTTTTCATACTCAACACTTCTAAGTGCACTGTACAACTTTTTTGTAATTATTTGTTCAAACAAATGCTTCTCACAATCTACATTATCGCACTGTGTTGTGCACACTACAACGTTTCTTGCTCCCGTGTTCCTTTAGCGTTCACACAAGAGCGAGCGCGCAACGCCCTGCAATACAACACCCGTCGACCTGCCAAGGAGTGTAAGACAATGCGCTACGGCGCAGCAATCACTGATGAGGCGCCCCGCGTCGGACTTTGCACTCACGAATCACGCGGTGAGCGCGGTGCAACGCAGCGTTCGGCGCGGCAACGAAACGTGCGTCTGAGCAAGCAGAGCGAACCGAAGAACTCGGTGTCTCGGAGGGAGAAAGCCAGGCAGCGACGCGCCATGAAGGCGGACGCGATCATGGGGCTGACGCCTTGATGGGATCGTCCTCTATCTCGCTTGGGAGCACCACGCAGAAGCATGATTCCTCGGAAGCAGCTCGGCACACATCGCAGGGGACGCTTTCCCAGCAGAAGCGCTACGGCGCAGCGATCACGTCAGAGGCGTCCGGCATCAGACGCTGCACCTAGCAATCGCGCTGTGAGCGGAAAGAGGAGCCGCGTCGCCTAAACAGCACTGTTCGAGTGACGCACGCTGGATGTTGGAAGGGGAGAGAGCGAGAAAACTTATTAAACGCAAGAGTATTGGGGCATTCCCCCACCGGTACCCGCGCGGCCCGAAGGGGAGAAGCGGGTGAGCGAAGATAGTGATCTAAAGAAAGGAAAGACGCTTGATTCCACAACCCGTGAGGGTGCACGGCGAAACGTCAGGGGCGAGTGGCGCGCCACGTGTCGGGGCAGCGCCGCACATTGCGAGGAGGGGTTCTTCTGCGTTTGCCGCAAGATGGCTCTGCATGTGCGCAGAAGAATGTAGCGGAAACGTACTTCGCTACTCGTGTAACTGCGACTTCTGTAAGTAACTTGCTCATAATTACCTATATACACCGCAGTATAACGTTCTACGGCAGGTTTCTAAGGCAACACCGCATTCACTAGAAGCGCTTTTGTACCGCTTTCAAGCATCGAACTCGTGGCTAAGTGCTCATGATTTCCGTAGCAACAACGAAATTGGGCAACGCCCGCGCGAGCCTCACTTGGCACACAGTGGTCGGTAACATCGCGAAAGAAAATAAATCTGTTTACAAGCTGGCGCACAAATAAGTGAGCAAGCCCGATACATCCGTCTTTAATTGGCCGGAACAGGTTATCCCGACTACATCTTTTCCAGCTTGGTGCCCATACAAACACAGCAAAGATTCGGTGTAGCAGTGTTCGAATTCTGTCAGCTCGCTTCTCGACAGAATACTTGAGTTCAGTGAAAAAGAAGAACCTGTATAAAGCTGTTTGTGACGACTTCTTCTCTGTTCCTATGTACAGAGCCTTGTATAGCGGCCGTCTAGGTCAAGACGTACTGAAGCGCGTGTCAAAAGAATGCCAGTTTCTCCTGGGGTAAAGACGTTTTTCTTTAAGTTACATACAGGAACATTATCGGTACAAACGTTTTTTGAAAGCAAGGGCTTTTATCTGCCATGGGGTTCACTTTGCTTAATATGTAAACAGCCAGAGACAATAGACCATGTATTTCAGCACTGTTGGGAGGGCGTCGATATTTGGGTTGTGCTGCAACGAACTGTTAAAAAAGAATTGCCATTAGACTCATACGGGATTAGATTCCTGCCAACTGAAAATAATGATGGGATTCCACTTGATACGGTTATGCTAATAGGCCTGCACAGTCTATGGCGGTCTAGAATGGCGGGTTTTCACTGTGAGCCATGACGCCCGTCCTGCAAGGCTCTACTTTCGCGAGAGTATACACGCATTGGTTGAAATGCACAAATTGAAGACCACTGTGCCAGACTGGATTTCAAGAGTCGAACCACTATGCGAGCTGAAGGAATTTTAACTTGACAAAGGCAACTCGTATGAGCCTGCCGGCTTCTGTATTAAGTGTCATGCTTGTGGTAACCGCTCTGCAGTGAGCATTCTGTTTGTAGCGCGTTTTTGTTGGTTTTTTTTGTGTTGGTGATGACCGGCCACAAAAAAAAAATCTCGTGGCTGACTGGTAGCGTCTCCGTCTCACACTCCGGAGACCCTGGTTCGATTCCCACCCAGCCCATCTTGGAAGTTGCTTTTTATTTATGATGTGCATGCCGGGATTCATCCCTCACGGCCAACGCCGACGACACCGGCTTTTCTGCGACACGAGCTCCTTAACGCTATCGCGTTAAAATGGCGGCGGCGCCTCCCGATAACCGGTTTTGGCGGCAACGACCCGAGAGTGGCGCCACCCTCAGCGGAGAGCGGGCGCGCATCAAAGCACCCTAGTGCAGACTAAAGTCCCTTGATAATTTGAAAGTAGCGACACTCTCCTCCGCGCCGCGCTTTCCTCCTCGATTCTCCTCGCGCGGCGGCGGCGAGCGCTGCGCACGATACGCTTTTTCCCCCTGACGCCCGCCGGCCGGCCGCAGCAGTGAGTGAAGCGCGAGCTTTTGGGCCAGGTCTGCGCTCCAGGAGTGCACAAAATTTTTGAAAAATTGCGAGAAAAGCATTGAGAATGCCGATAGTAAAGTTCATGAATTGATTGGTTTCTTCTTAGAACTGTTTGAATGGGGAATACTGATAAACAAAGCTTTCAGGCGAGTTCTGTGCTACAGACACTTTTTAAGTCTCATGATAAGGTTTTACTTTGTGCACTTAATCTAGTACTGCCTCTGACTTTGTGTTTGTTTTTTTTTAGAGCGTGAAATCTGTCACCGTGGTAAAACTTCAGAAAACGATCCAGGCTGGTGCTTTGAACTTCAAGATTAGAGAAGGTTAAAGCAGGACTTAGTCTATTTCGCTACTGTCAAGCTATCTCTCTAAGCATAGTATATGTCACGCGATCAACCATGAGATTGGATTATTGGTTAATTTTACATGTATATCAATCAATTATTGGGCCAAATTAATTGATATTTAGTAAATTTCAATTAAAACCTAAATTTTAGCTGCAACACCGAACCGTATACCGTTGGAAAGCTTAGGCCAAGTGTAATGGCACTGTGCTAGTTAGCGATCCGAGATAATCTGCGTTCATTAGTTAATTTTGTATAAAATCAAATTTTGAGCTGTTCCTTGCTGCTTCGAGGCAAGGAACAGGTTTGCCACGGCAGTCTTGATATGATGCTGATGGAGTAATTAAATAATTTTATGAGTACGTGGCCCCTCACTGACTTCGCGTGTGGTTAAAAGACAGCAGGGTACACTGGGAGAAGTGGTGGGCCCTATTGCCGATACACTGAAGTTCTGGGGCAAGCATGCTGTGGTCTCATGCGCTGTGTAAAAGAGCTTGATTTCGTACACATACACATAACACGTACACATAACCTGCTAAAGGCGAAATAAGTGACCCATGCCGGGCCTGTGGCTCAAATGCCACTGAAATGTTTCCGGGCGACCCCCACATTTTGGGTAACGAATGTATGCAATTAGGCAGTGAATCAAATGGGAAATACCTTCCCCTGAATGGGAAATCCGTTGGTACAGCATTTTGCTTCAGTTTCTTTCGTCAGTCTGCGTTATTTTGTTCAAAACAGGATTCATCAAAGTGAGCCTGTACGAAAAAATTTTGTCGCTATTATAAATGCATTATTCCCTGAAAAATGAGATTAAATTACGATAAATCAAGAAAATCACAAACGCACACTGACATGCTTATGAGTTGAACTCCGGACACACGCACAAAATGTATTTCACATTATTTTTTTCATTTCTATGCGCTACTTCCGTCACATATGATAGGCGATAATAAATGTCTTGAATAGCATAGTTTTCGCGAAGAACAAAAGTATAAAATATCTAAATGTGACGCAACGTAGAGAAACAAAGCCTAATGCGTCGCATGCTTTTCTGCGCTCCGAGAGTCACATAATTTTCACGCTGCCAGATGCGCCTTTCAAAATTAAGCAGGCTGCAAGGCTTTTTGTGAAGTAGGCGCGATGCACTCCTATTCAAGCTTCGTGGCTGAGAAAGATCGTAATATTTTTACCAGCCTGAGCCTTAATTTGTAATGCTAAGTGTATTAATGAAGGTGTAAATAAGTTGGAGTATCCGTATCGCTCTCGAGCTCTAAGAGATTACGCCCGTTTACAGCGATCAAATATCAGAAGGCTGCAAAAGCATGATATCGCGCCTCCGACAGGTACACAAAATGGTATATCTGGTAATCAGAAACAGTCGCATAGAGAAGCTTACGTAAGCCCGAAAATGAATTTAGCCCTGCTGAGGAGTCGGTTACTTACGCTGCATATGCAAGAGTAGTTCATCGGCTGCCAGTTGTCCCGCTTCACTTTCACAGTCCATAGAAGAGGTCGTTTTTGGGCTTGGAAAAGAAAACATTCTCCGGTCATTTTTAGCACTGTTAGTGCACATTGGGAAACGCAGCACCCAGCAATTCTGCAGACTATGTGAAGGATGCTGCTTTCCGTGTCTAGCGTGGGCGTCCGCGGGACGGCGGGAGCGGAATGCAAGAAAAATTTGGAGGACGCCTAAGCTTCGCCTTCAAGAGTGGAACGCGATAGCGTTATTGCACCTCGTTCGCACCGCCCACTCATTCGCTCGGTATGCTCTTGAGTCACACAAAGACATAGTTTTCATACTCAACACTTCTAAGTGCACTGTACAACTTTTTTGTAATTATTTGTTCAAACAAGTGCTTCTCACAATCTACATTATCGCACTGTGTTGTGCACACTACAACGTTTCTTGCTCCCGTGTTCCTTTAGCGTTCACACAAGAGCGAGCGCGCAACGCCCTGCAATACAACACCCGTCGACCTGCCAAGGAGTGTAAGACAATGCGCTACGGCGCAGCAATCACTGATGAGGCGCCCCGCGTCGGACTTTGCACTCACGAATCACGCGGTGAGCGCGGTGCAACGCAGCGTTCGGCGCGGCAACGAAACGTGCGTCTGAGCAAGCAGAGCGAACCGAAGAACTCGGTGTCTCGGAGGGAGAAAGGACGCGATCATGGGGCTGACGCCTTGATGGGATCGTCCTCTATCTCGCTTGGGAGCACCACGCAGAAGCATGATTCCTCGGAAGCAGCTCGGCACACATCGCAGGGGACGCTTTCCCAGCAGAAGCGCTACGGCGCAGCGATCACGTCAGAGGCGTCCGGCATCAGACGCTGCACCTAGCAATCGCGCTGTGAGCGGAAAGAGGAGCCGCGTCGCCTAAACAGCACTGTTCGAGTGACGCACGCTGGATGTTGGAAGGGGAGAGAGCGAGAAAACTTATTAAACGCAAGAGTATTGGGGCATTCCCCCACCGGTACCCGCGCGGCCCGAAGGGGAGAAGCGGGTGAGCGAAGATAGTGATCTAAAGAAAGGAAAGACGCTTGATTCCACAACCCGTGAGGGTGCACGGCGAAACGTCAGGGGCGAGTGGCGCGCCACGTGTCGGGGCAGCGCCGCACATTGCGAGGAGGGGTTCTTCTGCGTTTGCCGCAAGATGGCTCTGCATGTGCGCAGAAGAATGTAGCGGAAACGTACTTCGCTACTCGTGTAACTGCGACTTCTGTAAGTAACTTGCTCATAATTACCTATATACACCGCAGTATAACGTTCTACGGCAGGTTTCTAAGGCAACACCGCATTCACTAGAAGCGCTTTTGTACCGCTTTCAAGCATCGAACTCGTGGCTAAGTGCTCATGATTTCCGTAGCAACAACGAAATTGGGCAACGCCCGCGCGAGCCTCACTTGGCACACAGTGGTCGGTAACATCGCGAAAGAAAATAAATCTGTTTACAATCTGGCGCACAAATAAGTGAGCAAGCCCGATACATCCGTCTTTAATTGGCCGGAACAGGTTATCCCGACTACATCTTTTCCAGCTTGGTGCTCATACAAACACAGCAAAGATTCGGTGTAGCAGTGTTCGAATTCTGTCAGCTCGCTTCTCGACAGAATACTTGAGTTCAGTGAAAAAGAAGAACCTGTATAAAGCTGTTTGTGACGACTTCTTCTCTGTTCCTATGTACAGAGCCTTGTATAGCGGCCGTCTAGGTCAAGACGTACTGAAGCGCGTGCCAAAAGAATGCCAGTTTCTCCTGGGGTAAAGACGTTTTTCTTTAAGTTACATACAGGAACATTATCGGTACAAACGTTTTTTGAAAGCAAGGGCTTTTATCTGCCATGGGGTTCACTTTGCTTAATATGTAAACAGCCAGAGACAATAGACCATGTATTTCAGCACTGTTGGGAGGGCGTCGATATTTGGGTTGTGCTGCAACGAACTGTTAAAAAAGAATTGCCATTAGACTCATACGGGATTAGATTCCTGCCAACTGAAAATAATGATGGGATTCCACTTGATACGGTTATGCTAATAGGCCTGCACAGTCTATGGCGGTCTAGAATGGCGGGTTTTCACTGTGAGCCATGACGCCCGTCCTGCAAGGCTCTACTTTCGCGAGAGTATACACGCATTGGTTGAAATGCACAAATTGAAGACCACTGTGCCAGACTGGATTTCAAGAGTCGAACCACTATGCGAGCTGAAGGAATTTTAACTTGACAAAGGCAACTCGTATGAGCCTGCCGGCTTCTGTATTAAGTGTCATGCTTGTGGTAACCGCTCTGCTGTGAGCATTCTGTTTGTAGCGCGTTTTTGTTGGTTTTTTTTTGTGTTGGTGATGACCGGCCACAAAAAAAAAAAAATCTCGTGGCTGACTGGTAGCGTCTCCGTCTCACACTCCGGAGACCCTGGTTCGATTCCCACCCAGCCCATCTTGGAAGTTGCTTTTTATTTATGATGTGCATGCCGGGATTCATCCCTCACGGCCAACGCCGACGACACCGGCTTTTCTGCGACACGAGCTCCTTAACGCTATCGCGTTAGAATGGCGGCGGCGCCTCCCGATAACCGGTTTTGGCGGCAACGACCCGAGAGTGGCGCCACCCTCAGCGGAGAGCGGGCGCGCATCGAAGCACCCTAGTGCAGACTAAAGTCCCTTGATAATTTGAAAGTAGCGACACTCTCCTCCGCGCCGCGCTTTCCTCCTCGATTCTCCTCGCGCGGCGGCGGCGAGCGCTGCGCACGATACGCTTTTTCCCCCTGACGCCCGCCGGCCGGCCGCAGCAGTGAGTGAAGCGCGAGCTTTTGGGCCAGGTCTGCGCTCCAGGAGTGCACAAAATTTTTGAAAAATTGCGAGAAAAGCATTGAGAATGCCGATAGTAAAGTTCATGAATTGATTGGTTTCTTCTTAGAACTGTTTGAATGGGGAATACTGATAAACAAAGCTTTCAGGCGAGTTCTGTGCTACAGACACTTTTTAAGTCTCATGATAAGGTTTTACTTTGTGCACTTAATCTAGTACTGCCTCTGACTTTGTGTTTGTTTTTTTTAGAGCGTGAAATCTGTCACCGTGGTAAAACTTCAGAAAACGATCCAGGCTGGTGCTTTGAACTTCAAGATTAGAGAAGGTTAAAGCAGGACTTAGTCTATTTCGCTACTGTCAAGCTATCTCTCTAAGCATAGTATATGTCACGCGATCAACCATGAGATTGGATTATTGGTTAATTTTACATGTATATCAATCAATTATTGGGCCAAATTAATTGATATTTAGTAAATTTCAATTAAAACCTAAATTTTAGCTGCAACACCGAACCGTATACCGTTGGAAAGCTTAGGCCAAGTGTAATGGCACTGTGCTAGTTAGCGATCCGAGATAATCTGCGTTCATTAGTTAATTTTGTATAAAATCAAATTTTGAGCTGTTCCTTGCTGCTTCGAGGCAAGGAACAGGTTTGCCATGGCAGTCTTGATATGATGCTGATGGAGTAATTAAATAATTTTATGAGTACGTGGCCCCTCACTGACTTCGCGTGTGGTTAAAAGACAGCAGGGTACACTGGGAGAAGTGGTGGGCCCTATTGCCGATACACTGAAGTTCTGGGGCAAGCATGCTGTGGTCTCATGCGCTGTGTAAAAGAGCTTGATTTCGTACACATACACATAACACGTACACATAACCTGCTAAAGGCGAAATAAGTGACCCATGCCGGGCCTGTGGCTCAAATGCCACTGAAATGTTTCCGGGCGACCCCCACATTTTGGGTAACGAATGTATGCAATTAGGCAGTGAATCAAATGGGAAATACCTTCCCCTGAATGGGAAATCCGTTGGTACAGCATTTTGCTTCAGTTTCTTTCGTCAGTCTGCGTTATTTTGTTCAAAACAGGATTCATCAAAGTGAGCCTGTACGAAAAAATTTTGTCGCTATTATAAATGCATTATTCCCTGAAAAATGAGATTAAATTACGATAAATCAAGAAAATCACAAACGCACACTGACATGCTTATGAGTTGAACTCCGGACACACGCACAAAATGTATTTCACATTATTTTTTTCATTTCTATGCGCTACTTCCGTCACATATGATAGGCGATAATAAATGTCTTGAATAGCATAGTTTTCGCGAAGAACAAAAGTATAAAATATCTAAATGTGACGCAACGTAGAGAAACAAAGCCTAATGCGTCGCATGCTTTTCTGCGCTCCGAGAGTCACATAATTTTCACGCTGCCAGATGCGCCTTTCAAAATTAAGCAGGCTGCAAGGCTTTTTGTGAAGTAGGCGCGATGCACTCCTATTCAAGCTTCGTGGCTGAGAAAGATCGTAATATTTTTACCAGCCTGAGCCTTAATTTGTAATGCTAAGTGTATTAATGAAGGTGTAAATAAGTTGGAGTATCCGTATCGCTCTCGAGCTCTAAGAGATTACGCCCGTTTACAGCGATCAAATATCAGAAGGCTGCAAAAGCATGATATCGCGCCTCCGACAGGTACACAAAATGGTATATCTGGTAATCAGAAACAGTCGCATAGAGAAGCTTACGTAAGCCCGAAAATGAATTTAGCCCTGCTGAGGAGTCGGTTACTTACGCTGCATATGCAAGAGTAGTTCATCGGCTGCCAGTTGTCCCGCTTCACTTTCACAGTCCATAGAAGAGGTCGTTTTTGGGCTTGGAAAAGAAAACATTCTCCGGTCATTTTTAGCACTGTTAGTGCACATTGGGAAACGCAGCACCCAGCAATTCTGCAGACTATGTGAAGGATGCTGCTTTCCGAGTCTAGCGTGGGCGTCCGCGGGACGGCGGGAGCGGAATGCAAGAAAAATTTGGAGGACGCCTAAGCTTCGCCTTCAAGAGTGGAACGCGATAGCGTTATTGCACCTCGTTCGCACCGCCCACTCATTCGCTCGGTATGCTCTTGAGTCACACAAAGGCATAGTTTTCATACTCAACACTTCTAAGTGCACTGTACAACTTTTTTGTAATTATTTGTTCAAACAAGTGCTTCTCACAATCTACATTATCGCACTGTGTTGTGCACACTACAACGTTTCTTGCTCCCGTGTTCCTTTAGCGTTCACACAAGAGCGAGCGCGCAACGCCCTGCAATACAACACCCGTCGACCTGCCAAGGAGTGTAAGACAATGCGCTACGGCGCAGCAATCACTGATGAGGCGCCCCGCGTCGGACTTTGCACTCACGAATCATGCGGTGAGCGCGGTGCAACGCAGCGTTCGGCGCGGCAACGAAACGTGCGTCTGAGCAAGCAGAGCGAACCGAAGAACTCGGTGTCTCGGAGGGAGAAAGCCAGGCAGCGACGCGCCATGAAGGCGGACGCGATCATGGGGCTGACGCCTTGATGGGATCGTCCTCTATCTCGCTTGGGAGCACCACGCAGAAGCATGATTCCTCGGAAGCAGCTCGGCACACATCGCAGGGGACGCTTTCCCAGCAGAAGCGCTACGGCGCAGCGATCACGTCAGAGGCGTCCGGCATCAGACGCTGCACCTAGCAATCGCGCTGTGAGCGGAAAGAGGAGCCGCGTCGCCTAAACAGCACTGTTCGAGTGACGCACGCTGGATGTTGGAAGGGGAGAGAGCGAGAAAACTTATTAAACGCAAGAGTATTGGGGCATTCCCCCACCGGTACCCGCGCGGCCCGAAGGGGAGAAGCGGGTGAGCGAAGATAGTGATCTAAAGAAAGGAAAGACGCTTGATTCCACAACCCGTGAGGGTGCACGGCGAAACGTCAGGGGCGAGTGGCGCGCCACGTGTCGGGGCAGCGCCGCACATTGCGAGGAGGGGTTCTTCTGCGTTTGCCGCAAGATGGCTCTGCATGTGCGCAGAAGAATGTAGCGGAAACGTACTTCGCTACTCGTGTAACTGCGACTTCTGTAAGTAACTTGCTCATAATTACCTATATACACCGCAGTATAACGTTCTACGGCAGGTTTCTAAGGCAACACCGCATTCACTTAGAAGCGCTTTTGTACCGCTTTCAAGCATCGAACTCGTGGCTAAGTGCTCATGATTTCCGTAGCAACAACGAAATTGGGCAACGCCCGCGCGAGCCTCACTTGGCACACAGTGGTCGGTAACATCGCGAAAGAAAATAAATCTGTTTACAAGCTGGCGCACAAATAAGTGAGCAAGCCCGATACATCCGTCTTTAATTGGCCGGAACAGGTTATCCCGACTACATCTTTTCCAGCTTGGTGCCCATACAAACACAGCAAAGATTCGGTGTAGCAGTGTTCGAATTCTGTCAGCTCGCTTCTTGACAGAATACTTGAGTTCAGTGAAAAAGAAGAACCTGTATAAAGCTGTTTGTGACGACTTCTTCTCTGTTCCTATGTACAGAGCCTTGTATAGCGGCCGTCTAGGTCAAGACGTACTGAAGCGCGTGTCAAAAGAATGCCAGTTTCTCCTGGGGTAAAGACGTTTTTCTTTAAGTTACATACAGGAACATTATCGGTACAAACGTTTTTTGAAAGCAAGGGCTTTTATCTGCCATGGGGTTCACTTTGCTTAATATGTAAACAGCCAGAGACAATAGACCATGTATTTCAGCACTGTTGGGAGGGCGTCGATATTTGGGTTGTGCTGCAACGAACTGTTAAAAAAGAATTGCCATTAGACTCATACGGGATTAGATTCCTGCCAACTGAAAATAATGATGGGATTCCACTTGATACGGTTATGCTAATAGGCCTGCACAGTCTATGGCGGTCTAGAATGGCGGGTTTTCACTGTGAGCCATGACGCCCGTCCTGCAAGGCTCTACTTTCGCGAGAGTTACACGCATTGGTTGAAATGCACAAATTGAAGACCACTGTGCCAGACTGGATTTCAAGAGTCGAACCACTATGCGAGCTGAAGGAATTTTAACTTGACAAAGGCAACTCGTATGAGCCTGCCGGCTTCTGTATTAAGTGTCATGCTTGTGGTAACCGCTCTGCTGTGAGCATTCTGTTTGTAGCGCGTTTTTGTTGGGTTTTTTTTGTGTTGGTCATGACCGGCCACAAAAAAAAAAAAAAATCTCGTGGCTGACTGGTAGCGTCTCCGTCTCACACTCCGGAGACCCTGGTTCGATTCCCACCCAGCCCATCTTGGAAGTTGCTTTTTATTTATGATGTGCATGCCGGGATTCATCCCTCACGGCCAACGCCGACGACACCGGCTTTTCTGCGACACGAGCTCCTTAACGCTATCGCGTTAAAATGGCGGCGGCGCCTCCCGATAACCGGTTTTGGCGGCAACGACCCGAGAGTGGCGCCACCCTCAGCGGAGAGCGGGCGCGCATCGAAGCACCCTAGTGCAGACTAAAGTCCCTTGATAATTTGAAAGTAGCGACACTCTCCTCCGCGCCGCGCTTTCCTCCTCGATTCTCCTCGCGCGGCGGCGGCGAGCGCTGCGCACGATACGCTTTTTCCCCCTGACGCCCGCCGGCCGGCCGCAGCAGTGAGTGAAGCGCGAGCTTTTGGGCCAGGTCTGCGCTCCAGGAGTGCACAAAATTTTTGAAAAATTGCGAGAAAAGCATTGAGAATGCCGATAGTAAAGTTCATGAATTGATTGGTTTCTTCTTAGAACTGTTTGAATGGGGAATACTGATAAACAAAGCTTTCAGGCGAGTTCTGTGCTACAGACACTTTTTAAGTCTCATGATAAGGTTTTACTTTGTGCACTTAATCTAGTACTGCCTCTGACTTTGTGTTTGTTTTTTTTTAGAGCGTGAAATCTGTCACCGTGGTAAAACTTCAGAAAACGATCCAGGCTGGTGCTTTGAACTTCAAGATTAGAGAAGGTTAAAGCAGGACTTAGTCTATTTCGCTACTGTCAAGCTATCTCTCTAAGCATAGTATATGTCACGCGATCAACCATGAGATTGGATTATTGGTTAATTTTACATGTATATCAATCAATTATTGGGCCAAATTAATTGATATTTAGTAAATTTCAATTAAAACCTAAATTTTAGCTGCAACACCGAACCGTATACCGTTGGAAAGCTTAGGCCAAGTGTAATGGCCCTGTGCTAGTTAGCGATCCGAGATAATCTGCGTTCATTAGTTAATTTTGTATAAAATCAAATTTTGAGCTGTTCCTTGCTGCTTCGAGGCAAGGAACAGGTTTGCCACGGCAGTCTTGATATGATGCTGATGGAGTAATTAAATAATTTTATGAGTACGTGGCCCCTCACTGACTTCGCGTGTGGTTAAAAGACAGCAGGGTACACTGGGAGAAGTGGTGGGCCCTATTGCCGATACACTGAAGTTCTGGGGCAAGCATGCTGTGGTCTCATGCGCTGTGTAAAAGAGCTTGATTTCGTACACATACACATAACACGTACACATAACCTGCTAAAGGCGAAATAAGTGACCCATGCCGGGCCTGTGGCTCAAATGCCACTGAAATGTTTCCGGGCGACCCCCACATTTTGGGTAACGAATGTATGCAATTAGGCAGTGAATCAAATGGGAAATACCTTCCCCTGAATGGGAAATCCGTTGGTACAGCATTTTGCTTCAGTTTCTTTCGTCAGTCTGCGTTATTTTGTTCAAAACAGGATTCATCAAAGTGAGCCTGTACGAAAAAATTTTGTCGCTATTATAAATGCATTATTCCCTGAAAAATGAGATTAAATTACGATAAATCAAGAAAATCACAAACGCACACTGACATGCTTATGAGTTGAACTCCGGACACACGCACAAAATGTATTTCACATTATTTTTTTCATTTCTATGCGCTACTTCCGTCACATATGATAGGCGATAATAAATGTCTTGAATAGCATAGTTTTCGCGAAGAACAAAAGTATAAAATATCTAAATGTGACGCAACGTAGAGAAACAAAGCCTAATGCGTCGCATGCTTTTCTGCGCTCCGAGAGTCACATAATTTTCACGCTGCCAGATGCGCCTTTCAAAATTAAGCAGGCTGCAAGGCTTTTTGTGAAGTAGGCGCGATGCACTCCTATTCAAGCTTCGTGGCTGAGAAAGATCGTAATATTTTTACCAGCCTGAGCCTTAATTTGTAATGCTAAGTGTATTACTGAAGGTGTAAATAAGTTGGAGTATCCGTATCGCTCTCGAGCTCTAAGAGATTACGCCCGTTTACAGCGATCAAATATCAGAAGGCTGCAAAAGCATGATATCGCGCCTCCGACAGGTACACAAAATGGTATATCTGGTAATCAGAAACAGTCGCATAGAGAAGCTTACGTAAGCCCGAAAATGAATTTAGCCCTGCTGAGGAGTCGGTTACTTACGCTGCATATGCAAGAGTAGTTCATCGGCTGCCAGTTGTCCCGCTTCACTTTCACAGTCCATAGAAGAGGTCGTTTTTGGGCTTGGAAAAGAAAACATTCTCCGGTCATTTTTAGCACTGTTAGTGCACATTGGGAAACGCAGCACCCAGCAATTCTGCAGACTATGTGAAGGATGCTGCTTTCCGTGTCTAGCGTGGGCGTCCGCGGGACGGCGGGAGCGGAATGCAAGAAAAATTTGGAGGACGCCTAAGCTTCGCCTTCAAGAGTGGAACGCGATAGCGTTATTGCACCTCGTTCGCACCGCCCACTCATTCGCTCGGTATGCTCTTGAGTCACACAAAGACATAGTTTTCATACTCAACACTTCTAAGTGCACTGTACAACTTTTTTGTAATTATTTGTTCAAACAAGTGCTTCTCACAATCTACATTATCGCACTGTGTTGTGCACACTACAACGTTTCTTGCTCCCGTGTTCCTTTAGCGTTCACACAAGAGCGAGCGCGCAACGCCCTGCAATACAACACCCGTCGACCTGCCAAGGAGTGTAAGACAATGCGCTACGGCGCAGCAATCACTGATGAGGCGCCCCGCGTCGGACTTTGCACTCACGAATCACGCGGTGAGCGCGGTGCAACGCAGCGTTCGGCGCGGCAACGAAACGTGCGTCTGAGCAAGCAGAGCGAACCGAAGAACTCGGTGTCTCGGAGGGAGAAAGCCAGGCAGCGACGCGCCATGAAGGCGGACGCGATCATGGGGCTGACGCCTTGATGGGATCGTCCTCTATCTCGCTTGGGAGCACCACGCAGAAGCATGATTCCTCGGAAGCAGCTCGGCACACATCGCAGGGGACGCTTTCCCAGCAGAAGCGCTACGGCGCAGCGATCACGTCAGAGGCGTCCGGCATCAGACGCTGCACCTAGCAATCGCGCTGTGAGCGGAAAGAGGAGCCGCGTCGCCTAAACAGCACTGTTCGAGTGACGCACGCTGGATGTTGGAAGGGGAGAGAGCGAGAAAACTTATTAAACGCAAGAGTATTGGGGCATTCCCCCACCGGTACCCGCGCGGCCCGAAGGGGAGAAGCGGGTGAGCGAAGATAGTGATCTAAAGAAAGGAAAGACGCTTGATTCCACAACCCGTGAGGGTGCACGGCGAAACGTCAGGGGCGAGTGGCGCGCCACGTGTCGGGGCAGCGCCGCACATTGCGAGGAGGGGTTCTTCTGCGTTTGCCGCAAGATGGCTCTGCATGTGCGCAGAAGAATGTAGCGGAAACGTACTTCGCTACTCGTGTAACTGCGACTTCTGTAAGTAACTTGCTCATAATTACCTATATACACCGCAGTATAACGTTCTACGGCAGGTTTCTAAGGCAACACCGCATTCACTAGAAGCGCTTTTGTACCGCTTTCAAGCATCGAACTCGTGGCTAAGTGCTCATGATTTCCGTAGCAACAACGAAATTGGGCAACGCCTGCGCGAGCCTCACTTGGCACACAGTGGTCGGTAACATCGCGAAAGAAAATAAATCTGTTTACAAGCTGGCGCACAAATAAGTGAGCAAGCCCGATACATCCGTCTTTAATTGGCCGGAACAGGTTATCCCGACTACATCTTTTCCAGCTTGGTGCCCATACAAACACAGCAAAGATTCGGTGTAGCAGTGTTCGAATTCTGTCAGCTCGCTTCTCGACAGAATACTTGAGTTCAGTGAAAAAGAAGAACCTGTATAAAGCTGTTTGTGACGACTTCTTCTCTGTTCCTATGTACAGAGCCTTGTATAGCGGCCGTCTAGGTCAAGACGTACTGAAGCGCGTGTCAAAAGAATGCCAGTTTCTCCTGGGGTAAAGACGTTTTTCTTTAAGTTACATACAGGAACATTATCGGTACAAACGTTTTTTGAAAGCAAGGGCTTTTATCTGCCATGGGGTTCACTTTGCTTAATATGTAAACAGCCAGAGACAATAGACCATGTATTTCAGCACTGTTGGGAGGGCGTCGATATTTGGGTTGTGCTGCAACGAACTGTTAAAAAAGAATTGCCATTAGACTCATACGGGATTAGATTCCTGCCAACTGAAAATAATGATGGGATTCCACTTGATACGGTTATGCTAATAGGCCTGCACAGTCTATGGCGGTCTAGAATGGCGGGTTTTCACTGTGAGCCATGACGCCCGTCCTGCAAGGCTCTACTTTCGCGAGAGTATACACGCATTGGTTGAAATGCACAAATTGAAGACCACTGTGCCAGACTGGATTTCAAGAGTCGAACCACTATGCGAGCTGAAGGAATTTTAACTTGACAAAGGCAACTCGTATGAGCCTGCCGGCTTCTGTATTAAGTGTCATGCTTGTGGTAACCGCTCTGCTGTGAGCATTCTGTTTGTAGCGCGTTTTTGTTGGTTTTTTTTTGTGTTGGTGATGACCGGCCACAAAAAAAAAAAAAAAAACTCGTGGCTGACTGGTAGCGTCTCCGTCTCACACTCCGGAGACCCTGGTTCGATTCCCACCCAGCCCATCTTGGAAGTTGCTTTTTATTTATGATGTGCATGCCGGGATTCATCCCTCACGGCCAACGCCGACGACACCGGCTTTTCTGCGACACGAGCTCCTTAACGCTATCGCGTTAAAATGGCGGCGGCGCCTCCCGATAACCGGTTTTGGCGGCAACGACCCGAGAGTGGCGCCACCCTCAGCGGAGAGCGGGCGCGCATCGAAGCACCCTAGTGCAGACTAAAGTCCCTTGATAATTTGAAAGTAGCGACACTCTCCTCCGCGCCGCGCTTTCCTCCTCGATTCTCCTCGCGCGGCGGCGGCGAGCGCTGCGCACGATACGCTTTTTCCCCCTGACGCCCGCCGGCCGGCCGCAGCAGTGAGTGAAGCGCGAGCTTTTGGGCCAGGTCTGCGCTCCAGGAGTGCACAAAATTTTTGAAAAATTGCGAGAAAAGCATTGAGAATGCCGATAGTAAAGTTCATGAATTGATTGGTTTCTTCTTAGAACTGTTTGAATGGGGAATACTGATAAACAAAGCTTTCAGGCGAGTTCTGTGCTACAGACACTTTTTAAGTCTCATGATAAGGTTTTACTTTGTGCACTTAATCTAGTACTGCCTCTGACTTTGTGTTTGTTTTTTTTTAGAGCGTGAAATCTGTCACCGTGGTAAAACTTCAGAAAACGATCCAGGCTGGTGCTTTGAACTTCAAGATTAGAGAAGGTTAAAGCAGGACTTAGTCTATTTCGCTACTGTCAAGCTATCTCTCTAAGCATAGTATATGTCACGCGATCAACCATGAGATTGGATTATTGGTTAATTTTACATGTATATCAATCAATTATTGGGCCAAATTAATTGATATTTAGTAAATTTCAATTAAAACCTAAATTTTAGCTGCAACACCGAACCGTATACCGTTGGAAAGCTTAGGCCAAGTGTAATGGCACTGTGCTAGTTAGCGATCCGAGATAATCTGCGTTCATTAGTTAATTTTGTATAAAATCAAATTTTGAGCTGTTCCTTGCTGCTTCGAGGCAAGGAACAGGTTTGCCACGGCAGTCTTGATATGATGCTGATGGAGTAATTAAATAATTTTATGAGTACGTGGCCCCTCACTGACTTCGCGTGTGGTTAAAAGACAGCAGGGTACACTGGGAGAAGTGGTGGGCCCTATTGCCGATACACTGAAGTTCTGGGGCAAGCATGCTGTGGTCTCATGCGCTGTGTAAAAGAGCTTGATTTCGTACACATACACATAACACGTACACATAACCTGCTAAAGGCGAAATAAGTGACCCATGCCGGGCCTGTGGCTCAAATGCCACTGAAATGTTTCCGGGCGACCCCCACATTTTGGGTAACGAATGTATGCAATTAGGCAGTGAATCAAATGGGAAATACCTTCCCCTGAATGGGAAATCCGTTGGTACAGCATTTTGCTTCAGTTTCTTTCGTCAGTCTGCGTTATTTTGTTCAAAACAGGATTCATCAAAGTGAGCCTGTACGAAAAAATTTTGTCGCTATTCATCATCATCATCATCATCATCAGCCTGATTATACCCACTGCAGGGCGAAGGCCTCTCCCATATTTCTCCACTTAACCCGGTTCTGTGCTACCTGCATCCACTTGACCCCTGCGAACTTCTTAATCTCATCCGCCCACCTAACTTTCTGCCGCCCCCTGCTACGCTTTCCTTCCCTTGGAATCCAGTTTGTTACCCTCAGCGACCATCGGTTATCCTCTCTTCGCACTACATGTCCTGCCCATGTCCATTTCTTCTTCTTAATTTCTACTAGAATGTCGTTAACTTGAGTTATTTCTCTCACCCACTCTGCACGCTTCCTATCTCTTAATGTTACCCCTACCATTTTTCGTTCCATAGCCCTCTGGGTTGTCCTCAACTTAAGTAGAACTCTCTTGGTTAGCCTCCACGTTTCAGCCCCATAGGTGAGTACAGGCAAGATGCAACTGTTGTATACTTTCCTCTTGAGCGATACCGGTAAGCTGCTTGTCGCTATTATAAATGCATTATTCCCTGAAAAATGAGATTAAATTACGATAAATCAAGAAAATCACAAACGCACACTGACATGCTTATGAGTTGAACTCCGGACACACGCACAAAATGTATTTCACATTATTTTTTTCATTTCTATGCGCTACTTCCGTCACATATGATAGGCGATAATAAATGTCTTGAATAGCATAGTTTTCGCGAAGAACAAAAGTATAAAATATCTAAATGTGACGCAACGTAGAGAAACAAAGCCTAATGCGTCGCATGCTTTTCTGCGCTCCGAGAGTCACATAATTTTCACGCTGCCAGATGCGCCTTTCAAAATTAAGCAGGCTGCAAGGCTTTTTGTGAAGTAGGCGCGATGCACTCCTATTCAAGCTTCGTGGCTGAGAAAGATCGTAATATTTTTACCAGCCTGAGCCTTAATTTGTAATGCTAAGTGTATTAATGAAGGTGTAAATAAGTTGGAGTATCCGTATCGCTCTCGAGCTCTAAGAGATTACGCCCGTTTACAGCGATCAAATATCAGAAGGCTGCAAAAGCATGATATCGCGCCTCCGACAGGTACACAAAATGGTATATCTGGTAATCAGAAACAGTCGCATAGAGAAGCTTACGTAAGCCCGAAAATGAATTTAGCCCTGCTGAGGAGTCGGTTACTTACGCTGCATATGCAAGAGTAGTTCATCGGCTGCCAGTTGTCCCGCTTCACTTTCACAGTCCATAGAAGAGGTCGTTTTTGGGCTTGGAAAAGAAAACATTCTCCGGTCATTTTTAGCACTGTTAGTGCACATTGGGAAACGCAGCACCCAGCAATTCTGCAGACTATGTGAAGGATGCTGCTTTCCGTGTCTAGCGTGGGCGTCCGCGGGACGGCGGGAGCGGAATGCAAGAAAAATTTGGAGGACGCCTAAGCTTCGCCTTCAAGAGTGGAACGCGATAGCGTTATTGCACCTCGTTCGCACCGCCCACTCATTCGCTCGGTATGCTCTTGAGTCACACAAAGACATAGTTTTCATACTCAACACTTCTAAGTGCACTGTACAACTTTTTTGTAATTATTTGTTCAAACAAGTGCTTCTCACAATCTACATTATCGCACTGTGTTGTGCACACTACAACGTTTCTTGCTCCCGTGTTCCTTTAGCGTTCACACAAGAGCGAGCGCGCAACGCCCTGCAATACAACACCCGTCGACCTGCCAAGGAGTGTAAGACAATGCGCTACGGCGCAGCAATCACTGATGAGGCGCCCCGCGTCGGACTTTGCACTCACGAATCACGCGGTGAGCGCGGTGCAACGCAGCGTTCGGCGCGGCAACGAAACGTGCGTCTGAGCAAGCAGAGCGAACCGAAGAACTCGGTGTCTCGGAGGGAGAAAGCCAGGCAGCGACGCGCCATGAAGGCGGACGCGATCATGGGGCTGACGCCTTGATGGGATCGTCCTCTATCTCGCTTGGGAGCACCACGCAGAAGCATGATTCCTCGGAAGCAGCTCGGCACACATCGCAGGGGACGCTTTCCCAGCAGAAGCGCTACGGCGCAGCGATCACGTCAGAGGCGTCCGGCATCAGACGCTGCACCTAGCAATCGCGCTGTGAGCGGAAAGAGGAGCAGCGTCGCCTAAACAGCACTGTTCGAGTGACGCACGCTGGATGTTGGAAGGGGAGAGAGCGAGAAAACTTATTAAACGCAAGAGTATTGGGGCATTCCCCCACCGGTACCCGCGCGGCCCGAAGGGGAGAAGCGGGTGAGCGAAGATAGTGATCTAAAGAAAGGAAAGACGCTTGATTCCACAACCCGTGAGGGTGCACGGCGAAACGTCAGGGGCGAGTGGCGCGCCACGTGTCGGGGCAGCGCCGCACATTGCGAGGAGGGGTTCTTCTGCGTTTGCCGCAAGATGGCTCTGCATGTGCGCAGAAGAATGTAGCGGAAACGTACTTCGCTACTCGTGTAACTGCGACTTCTGTAAGTAACTTGCTCATAATTACCTATATACACCGCAGTATAACGTTCTACGGCAGGTTTCTAAGGCAACACCGCATTCACTAGAAGCGCTTTTGTACCGCTTTCAAGCATCGAACTCGTGGCTAAGTGCTCATGATTTCCGTAGCAACAACGAAATTGGGCAACGCCCGCGCGAGCCTCACTTGGCACACAGTGGTCGGTAACATCGCGAAAGAAAATAAATCTGTTTACAAGCTGGCGCACAAATAAGTGAGCAAGCCCGATACATCCGTCTTTAATTGGCCGGAACAGGTTATCCCGACTACATCTTTTCCAGCTTGGGGCCCATACAAACACAGCAAAGATTCGGTGTAGCAGTGTTCGAATTCTGTCAGCTCGCTTCTCGACAGAATACTTGAGTTCAGTGAAAAAGAAGAACCTGTATAAAGCTGTTTGTGACGACTTCTTCTCTGTTCCTATGTACAGAGCCTTGTATAGCGGCCGTCTAGGTCAAGACGTACTGAAGCGCGTGTCAAAAGAATGCCAGTTTCTCCTGGGGTAAAGACGTTTTTCTTTAAGTTACATACAGGAACATTATCGGTACAAACGTTTTTTGAAAGCAAGGGCTTTTATCTGCCATGGGGTTCACTTTGCTTAATATGTAAACAGCCAGAGACAATAGACCATGTATTTCAGCAC
The DNA here is from genome assembly GCF_055883805.1 of Amblyomma maculatum. Taxonomy (NCBI): domain Eukaryota; kingdom Metazoa; phylum Arthropoda; class Arachnida; order Ixodida; family Ixodidae; genus Amblyomma; species Amblyomma maculatum. The sequence continues at coordinate 138,493,924 of NC_139347.1, forward strand.
TGTTGGGAGGGCGTCGATATTTGGGTTGTGCTGCAACGAACTGTTAAAAAAGAATTGCCATTAGACTCATACGGGATTAGATTCCTGCCAACTGAAAATAATGATGGGATTCCACTTGATACGGTTATGCTAATAGGCCTGCACAGTCTATGGCGGTCTAGAATGGCGGGTTTTCACTGTGAGCCATGACGCCCGTCCTGCAAGGCTCTACTTTCGCGAGAGTATACACGCATTGGTTGAAATGCACAAATTGAAGACCACTGTGCCAGACTGGATTTCAAGAGTCGAACCACTATGCGAGCTGAAGGAATTTTAACTTGACAAAGGCAACTCGTATGAGCCTGCCGGCTTCTGTATTAAGTGTCATGCTTGTGGTAACCGCTCTGCTGTGAGCATTCTGTTTGTAGCGCGTTTTTGTTGGTTTTTTTTTGTGTTGGTGATGACCGGCCACAAAAAAAAAAAAAAACTCGTGGCTGACTGGTAGCGTCTCCGTCTCACACTCCTGAGACCCTGGTTCGATTCCCACCCAGCCCATCTTGGAAGTTGCTTTTTATTTATGATGTGCATGCCGGGATTCATCCCTCACGGCCAACGCCGACGACACCGGCTTTTCTGCGACACGAGCTCCTTAACGCTATCGCGTTAAAATGGCGGCGGCGCCTCCCGATAACCGGTTTTGGCGGCAACGACCCGAGAGTGGCGCCACCCTCAGCGGAGAGCGGGCGCGCATCGAAGCACCCTAGTGCAGACTAAAGTCCCTTGATAATTTGAAAGTAGCGACACTCTCCTCCGCGCCGCGCTTTCCTCCTCGATTCTCCTCGCGCGGCGGCGGCGAGCGCTGCGCACGATACGCTTTTTCCCCCTGACGCCCGCCGGCCGGCCGCAGCAGTGAGTGAAGCGCGAGCTTTTGGGCCAGGTCTGCGCTCCAGGAGTGCACAAAATTTTTGAAAAATTGCGAGAAAAGCATTGAGAATGCCGATAGTAAAGTTCATGAATTGATTGGTTTCTTCTTAGAACTGTTTGAATGGGGAATACTGATAAACAAAGCTTTCAGGCGAGTTCTGTGCTACAGACACTTTTTAAGTCTCATGATAAGGTTTTACTTTGTGCACTTAATCTAGTACTGCCTCTGACTTTGTGTTTGTTTTTTTTTAGAGCGTGAAATCTGTCACCGTGGTAAAACTTCAGAAAACGATCCAGGCTGGTGCTTTGAACTTCAAGATTAGAGAAGGTTAAAGCAGGACTTAGTCTATTTCGCTACTGTCAAGCTATCTCTCTAAGCATAGTATATGTCACGCGATCAACCATGAGATTGGATTATTGGTTAATTTTACATGTATATCAATCAATTATTGGGCCAAATTAATTGATATTTAGTAAATTTCAATTAAAACCTAAATTTTAGCTGCAACACCGAACCGTATACCGTTGGAAAGCTTAGGCCAAGTGTAATGGCACTGTGCTAGTTAGCGATCCGAGATAATCTGCGTTCATTAGTTAATTTTGTATAAAATCAAATTTTGAGCTGTTCCTTGCTGCTTCGAGGCAAGGAACAGGTTTGCCACGGCAGTCTTGATATGATGCTGATGGAGTAATTAAATAATTTTATGAGTACGTGGCCCCTCACTGACTTCGCGTGTGGTTAAAAGACAGCAGGGTACACTGGGAGAAGTGGTGGGCCCTATTGCCGATACACTGAAGTTCTGGGGCAAGCATGCTGTGGTCTCATGCGCTGTGTAAAAGAGCTTGATTTCGTACACATACACATAACACGTACACATAACCTGCTAAAGGCGAAATAAGTGACCCATGCCGGGCCTGTGGCTCAAATGCCACTGAAATGTTTCCGGGCGACCCCCACATTTTGGGTAACGAATGTATGCAATTAGGCAGTGAATCAAATGGGAAATACCTTCCCCTGAATGGGAAATCCGTTGGTACAGCATTTTGCTTCAGTTTCTTTCGTCAGTCTGCGTTATTTTGTTCAAAACAGGATTCATCAAAGTGAGCCTGTACGAAAAAATTTTGTCGCTATTATAAATGCATTATTCCCTGAAAAATGAGATTAAATTACGATAAATCAAGAAAATCACAAACGCACACTGACATGCTTATGAGTTGAACTCCGGACACACGCACAAAATGTATTTCACATTATTTTTTTCATTTCTATGCGCTACTTCCGTCACATATGATAGGCGATAATAAATGTCTTGAATAGCATAGTTTTCGCGAAGAACAAAAGTATAAAATATCTAAATGTGACGCAACGTAGAGAAACAAAGCCTAATGCGTCGCATGCTTTTCTGCGCTCCGAGAGTCACATAATTTTCACGCTGCCAGATGCGCCTTTCAAAATTAAGCAGGCTGCAAGGCTTTTTGTGAAGTAGGCGCGATGCACTCCTATTCAAGCTTCGTGGCTGAGAAAGATCGTAATATTTTTACCAGCCTGAGCCTTAATTTGTAATGCTAAGTGTATTAATGAAGGTGTAAATAAGTTGGAGTATCCGTATCGCTCTCGAGCTCTAAGAGATTACGCCCGTTTACAGCGATCAAATATCAGAAGGCTGCAAAAGCATGATATCGCGCCTCCGACAGGTACACAAAATGGTATATCTGGTAATCAGAAACAGTCGCATAGAGAAGCTTACGTAAGCCCGAAAATGAATTTAGCCCTGCTGAGGAGTCGGTTACTTACGCTGCATATGCAAGAGTAGTTCATCGGCTGCCAGTTGTCCCGCTTCACTTTCACAGTCCATAGAAGAGGTCGTTTTTGGGCTTGGAAAAGAAAACATTCTCCGGTCATTTTTAGCACTGTTAGTGCACATTGGGAAACGCAGCACCCAGCAATTCTGCAGACTATGTGAAGGATGCTGCTTTCCGTGTCTAGCGTGGGCGTCCGCGGGACGGCGGGAGCGGAATGCAAGAAAAATTTGGAGGACGCCTAAGCTTCGCCTTCAAGAGTGGAACGCGATAGCGTTATTGCACCTCGTTCGCACCGCCCACTCATTCGCTCGGTATGCTCTTGAGTCACACAAAGACATAGTTTTCATACTCAACACTTCTAAGTGCACTGTACAACTTTTTTGTAATTATTTGTTCAAACAAGTGCTTCTCACAATCTACATTATCGCACTGTGTTGTGCACACTACAACGTTTCTTGCTCCCGTGTTCCTTTAGCGTTCACACAAGAGCGAGCGCGCAACGCCCTGCAATACAACACCCGTCGACCTGCCAAGGAGTGTAAGACAATGCGCTACGGCGCAGCAATCACTGATGAGGCGCCCCGCGTCGGACTTTGCACTCACGAATCACGCGGTGAGCGCGGTGCAACGCAGCGTTCGGCGCGGCAACGATTCGTGCGTCTGAGCAAGCAGAGCGAACCGAAGAACTCGGTGTCTCGGAGGGAGAAAGGACGCGATCATGGGGCTGACGCCTTGATGGGATCGTCCTCTATCTCGCTTGGGAGCACCACGCAGAAGCATGATTCCTCGGAAGCAGCTCGGCACACATCGCAGGGGACGCTTTCCCAGCAGAAGCGCTACGGCGCAGCGATCACGTCAGAGGCGTCCGGCATCAGACGCTGCACCTAGCAATCGCGCTGTGAGCGGAAAGAGGAGCCGCGTCGCCTAAACAGCACTGTTCGAGTGACGCACGCTGGATGTTGGAAGGGGAGAGAGCGAGAAAACTTATTAAACGCAAGAGTATTGGGGCATTCCCCCACCGGTACCCGCGCGGCCCGAAGGGGAGAAGCGGGTGAGCGAAGATAGTGATCTAAAGAAAGGAAAGACGCTTGATTCCACAACCCGTGAGGGTGCACGGCGAAACGTCAGGGGCGAGTGGCGCGCCACGTGTCGGGGCAGCGCCGCACATTGCGAGGAGGGGTTCTTCTGCGTTTGCCGCAAGATGGCTCTGCATGTGCGCAGAAGAATGTAGCGGAAACGTACTTCGCTACTCGTGTAACTGCGACTTCTGTAAGTAACTTGCTCATAATTACCTATATACACCGCAGTATAACGTTCTACGGCAGGTTTCTAAGGCAACACCGCATTCACTAGAAGCGCTTTTGTACCGCTTTCAAGCATCGAACTCGTGGCTAAGTGCTCATGATTTCCGTAGCAACAACGAAATTGGGCAACGCCCGCGCGAGCCTCACTTGGCACACAGTGGTCGGTAACATCGCGAAAGAAAATAAATCTGTTTACAATCTGGCGCACAAATAAGTGAGCAAGCCCGATACATCCGTCTTTAATTGGCCGGAACAGGTTATCCCGACTACATCTTTTCCAGCTTGGTGCTCATACAAACACAGCAAAGATTCGGTGTAGCAGTGTTCGAATTCTGTCAGCTCGCTTCTCGACAGAATACTTGAGTTCAGTGAAAAAGAAGAACCTGTATAAAGCTGTTTGTGACGACTTCTTCTCTGTTCCTATGTACAGAGCCTTGTATAGCGGCCGTCTAGGTCAAGACGTTGTTACGACCAAGCATCCGCATTTGCGCGCTCTATTGTTCGCCTGTGGGCATGGAAAGGTTTTGTGAATATGTGGTGATGGTCCATTGGCTCTAAGTGAGCCTGTTTCCAGGAATCCTGTTTTGTAAGCATGTTTTGCTTTGTGGACAACCTGCAAATGCCAAATTGGCCCTGTCAAGAGAACGTCTGGAAAAACACAAAGAAACGTCCCCCTGCGGGAAATAGCAGGAAGTGCTTTCTTTTGTTCACCCTTCCAGTCGAGAAGTGCTATCCTCCAGTGATGAATGCCTCCTATCCAAAGGAGACGACAGAGTGACATGTCCGCTGACGTGCAGGACAAGAGAAGAGCATGACTCATACGGCCATTAAGTGATTTCCCGGGAATGCAGGAAAGATTTGCAATTGTCGAAAAGGGACCATGTTGGGAGCCCTATGCGGCGCCACGTGCACTCGGGTTTCTGAGAAGTAAAACCCCCAGAACCAGCCTGTGGTTTCTTTGCTGAAGAATAGAAATGTACCTCCTCTCCTCGCCGTTCCCAAGCTTTTCCCGCCAACAAGTGATCACGCCCAACGAATGAATGCCGGACCAGTCAGTGCTTCAGACCATCAGTGCAGTGATGTGATCGATTGGATGCCGATACCTGAGGGGCGTGCCCTGGATTTGGTTGGTCAGCATCTTCAGAGAGGGGCTGGACATAGGGGGTTTTTAAGGACGCTGCAGAGCACGAAATGTCGCTCTGGGCCCTGGGTAAACGGCTCATCCAGTCGCTTCTCGCTATGAACTCTTAACGCTTGTCATTTTGCTGATGTACCCTTCTTCTTCATGTAAATATTCTTGTAAATACGTTTTCTCAAAGTGCCAGTAAACCTGCTTGTACATATTTTACCAACTTCGAAGATTCAGTCCTTCTTCAACCCGGAGTCTCTGCACGCTACCAAGTGAAGGCCGGGTCGCCATAGCCCCAGCGTCACAACGACTGGTGATCAGCGGTAGGATCTGAATCTACAAGCCCCAACACTGGTGACCAGCGTTGGGATCTGAATCTGCAAGCCACAACATCTGGTGATTGGAGGTGGATCTGAATCTACAAGCCACAACATCTGGTGATTGGAGGTGGATCTGAAGCTACAAGCCACAACACCTTGTGATCGGAGGTGGCATCTCAAGCAACAAGCAGGAGCAACAATCGGCCAAGAGGGCAGCTCGGAACATCGATCGCATGTGTGGGTGAGTGCTTGGCTTTTCTTCTGATGTGGACCAGGTTCTAGAACAGGGTTAGATTTTAAGAACTGGTAAAAAGTGTTGAAACGCCTTTAGGTTTGGTAGTTTGCACTGTTGTTTTGGAAGTAGCCGACACTCGGAGCGATCATGGACCTACAAAAGCTGCAGAAACCGGAACTGTTGCAATTGTGTGAGGAATTGGGAATTGATACAAGTGGTTTGGCACGAAAACCTTTGATTATAAAGGCAATCACAGATTTGGGAGCCGATGATGAGGAGCTCAGTGAAGCATGGAACCTCATCGGTCAAAAAAAGGAACAGCTCAGACAGCAGAAGGAGCGGGAAAAAGAGCAGAAAGAGCGGGAAAAAGAGGAAAAGAGGCGTGAGCGTGAACTTGAGAGGGAAAAAGAGGAAAGGGAGCGCGAACGTGAGTGGGAAAAAGAGGAAAAGAAGCGTGAAAGAGAAGCAAAAAAGCTGGACCAAGAAATTGAGCTCCGGAAATTAGAACTAGAGTTGAGCAAGAGGTCGGGCAATTGTCCCCAGCTAGCGGTACCTCTTCTCAACAAGGAGGCAGATTTCAAGATGTCAAAGTACATGCAGCCATATGTGATATCAGGGGATATCGGTCTGTATCTGGCTAACTTTGAGCGAACCTGCGAAAAACTGTCCTTCCAGCGAGACACTTGGTCTCAGAGATTATTGACGGTTCTGCCCTGCGAGGCAGCGGAGGTTGTCGCGCGGCTAAGCAAGGAGGACGCGGACAACTACGAGAAGGTCAAAGCTTGCCTTCTGAGAAAGTATAGGCTTAGCGCCGAGGCGTTCAGACAACGTTTTCGGAAAGCTACTAAGTCCAGGGACGAGAGTTACCCTGAATTCCTGTACAATTTAAGAGTTAATTTGGGCGAGTGGCTAAAGAGCACAGATTCCTACAGTGATAGGGACGCTGTAGTCGAGCAAATTCTTTTGGAGCAGTTTTATAACTGCCTCCCAGAAAAAGAAAGAAATTGGTTACAGGACCGAGGCGAAATTAAGTCGGCAACTGAAGCTGCCGAACTTATTGAGGAGTATGCTTCGCGCCGACAATTCAGCAACCCAGCAGTGGATAGGCCCCGCAATCCCAAGTTCAGTATGAAAAACCGTCAGGAAAGGCACTTTGCTAGAGTTGGAAACGAAGAAATGAAGGTTTCTTCAGGCAAATTCCCTAGAAAGGACGGCAGTGAGAAAAGTGGGGAAGTGACCAACGTGCAGAACACAAAGAATAAGCTTGAGGCTAGGAAGCCGCTCACATGCTTTAGGTGTAATGAGCAGGGTCACATTGCCGTCAACTGCCGGAAAGAAAAGATTGCTTTCTCGTATGTCAGGGACTGCGATGAAAATATGCAGCTTTTAGAACCCTACCTGCATGACCTAGTAGTCAACGGGAAGCCTTGCAAGGTACTGCGCGATTCGGCCGCAACGATGGATGTTGTCCATCCGGCGTATGTATCGCCTTCCGACTATACAGGACAGTGTGCATGGATCCGACAGGTAGTTGAGGAACAGAGTGTGTGCTTGCCGATCGCGAACGTGGTCATCGAGGGCCCTTTCGGCGAATTAACAACCGAGGCTGCCGTTTCAGGAAAGCTTCCTAAGTGCTATCCGTATTTGTTCTCCAACAAATCGGACATGCTGCTGCGAAAGAGGGGCATCCTTTTCGGAGACAGAGTTGTGCAAGCCTTAACACGTTCAAAGGCGCGAGAACTAGCTACACTGCTCATTCCAGAAAAATCCACAGCGGAGGAAACGGCAGTTAAAACAATGGTAAATGCGGAAGATAGCAGGTCAGAAAACTTTGAGAGCGAGGCATCTCAGATAAGTCAACTTGAAAGTGAGCTTGATGAGACGCGGAATGAGGACGTTCTTGAGAGTAACCTCTTGCCGCCAGTGTCTAGTAATCTCACGAGACTTTTAAGTGGAACCCGAGAGGACTTAGCTATAGAGCAAGCCAATGATCCCAATATACAGGAGATAAGGGAGCGCCACCGCGCCACTAAGACAGCAAACAATATTTCTTTCGAGATGAGAAAGGGAGTGCTGTATCGCTTATTCAAGGATAAGCGCGGAGTAGAGCGGGACCAATTAGTCGTTCCCCAAAAGTACCGCGGAGACTTACTGCGACTTTCCCATGGCAGCTCGTGGTCATGTCACCTTGGAATAAAGAAAACAAAGCAGAGGCTGTTGCAAGAATACTATTGGCCTGGATGTTTTAAGGACACGGAAAATTTTGTACGGTCATGCGACACGTGCCAGCGGGTTGGAAAGGCGCAAGATAAGTGGAAAGCTCCGATGGTGTTAGTACCAATCATTACCGAGCCGTTTCACCGGTTAGTAATAGATATAGTTGGGCCACTTCCTGTGACCGAGTCAGGGTACCGTTATATCCTCACTATGTTATGCCCAGCCACAAAGTTTCCAGAGGCTGTTCCGCTGCGCGAGGTGACGTCCGAGAGTGTAGTGGATTCGCTGCTGTCAGTGTTTGCACGAGTTGGATTCCCTTCCGAGGTACAAAGTGATCAGGGTAGCGTTTTCACGAGTGTCCTCACCACCTCATTTCTCGAGCGATGCGGCATTAAGGTAGTGCATAGCTCGATCCATCATCCGCAGAGCAACAGCGTAGAAAGATGGCACTCTGTTCTCAAACGAGTCCTGAGGGGACTGTGCTATGAAAACAAGCGCGAATGGGATACCTGCCTGCCTGCAGCGCTTTTCGCTTTGCGGTCAGTGCCGCACGAATCCACTGGATTTAGCCCAGCCGAGTTGGTGTACGGAAGGTCACTGCGCTCACCTTTGCGAATGGTGCGCGAAGCCTGGGAGGGGCGCGGAGAAGACCCAACAGTAGTAGAATTCATTCTGAACCTCTTGAATCGCTTACATAACACTAAGGAACTCGTTGAGGCCAGCATGAAGTCAGCCCAGGCTCGTTCCAAGGTGTACTATGATAAGTCAGCCCGTCAAAGGACGTTTTGTATCGGGGACCAGGTGATGTTGCTGAGAAGTTCAAGGCAGAATAAGCTCGAAGTACAGTGGGAAGGACCGGCTGAAGTCGTTGCAAAGCTTTCTAACACTAACTACGCAGTGAAAATTCCCGGTAGGCGTAAAGAAGTGCGCATTTATCATTGCAATCTTATGAAGCCTTATGTGCAGAGGGAAGCCGTGGTAAATCTAACGTTAAACCTTCCCGAGGAGATGGGGGACAACTTGATTTGCCTCAGCGGAAAAGGAAGCAACGCTCAGGAGCTTCTCAAAAAGACGGAGCAGAGAGGAGAACTAAAGAAATCCCAGCTGTCCGATCTGGGCGAGATAATAACAGAGTTTGAGGCCTGCTTCGTGGACAGGCCAGGCAGAACTGATTTGACTGAGCACGATATTGAGCTGACTTCAGACGTGCCAGTGCGATCAAGGTGCTACCGATTTTCTCCAAGGCAAAGAGAAATTCTGGATAGGGAAGTAACTCGCATGCTGGAATTGGGAGTAATAAAACCCTCGGAAAGCGATTATGCTTCGCCTATGATCTTAGTAGAAGCTCCAGGTAAAGACCCTAGGCCTGTGGTAGACTACCGAAAGCTAAATTCTCTCACCAGGGATCAAGTGTATCCTATTCCGAATATTGAGGAGAGAGTAGAACAGGTCAGTAGAGCGGCATATGTGACTACGCTGGACCTTACTCGAGGATACTGGCAAGTACCGCTCACTGAACGCGCCAGCAGATACGCGGCTTTCGTCACTCCGACGGGCAGCTACCAGCCAACAATGATGAGTTTCGGGCTCAAAAATGCTCCATTTTGTTTTTCCCGACTCATGGATAGGGTTTTAAAGGGGTGTGAAACATTCGCGGTGCCTTATTTAGACGACATTGCGGTTTTTTCCGACTCATGGGCGGACCATATGGTACATCTAAGAGCTGTACTGAGCCTTTTGCGTCAAGCTGGACTAACCGTAAAGGCCGAGAAATGTTGCCTGGCAAGGGCGACCGTGGACTACTTGGGTCACAATGTAGGTCAAGGTTTCAGGAAACCCAGCGAGATTAAGATTTCTGCGGTAGCAGACTACCCGCGGCCGAGCACGAAGACGGAAATTCGAGCATTCCTGGGTCTGACTGGGTACTACAATCACTACATCCCTAACTATTCAGCTTTGGCTAGCCCTCTGACCGACGCTCTCCGCAAGACAGAACCGACAAATGTAGTCTGGGACGAACAAAAGGAAGCCTCCTTCGTAAACCTGAAGGCTGTGCTGATTAGCCGTCCGGTATTGCGAGCTCCAGACTATGGCCGAGAATTCACGGTCCAGTGTGATGCCAGTGATCGAGGGTTAGGTGCTGTTCTCTGCCAGAGAGATGACGACGGTAATGAGCACCCCGTGCTCTACTTGAGCAGAAAACTGAGTTCTAGAGAGAGGGCTTATTGCGCGTCAGAGAAGGAATGCGCTTGCATTGTATGGGCCATTCAAAAATTGCAGTGCTATCTTGGAGGGGCCAAATTCACCGTAGAGACGGACCATTGTCCCCTGGCTTGGCTGCAAACTGCGACATCGAAGAACAGTCGCCTTCTTAGGTGGAGCTTGATTTTACAGCAGTACAATTTTGAAATAAGATACAAAAAGGGGAAGTTAAATGGGAATGCGGACGCGCTTAGCCGCTCTTTCTAAGCGGTCCGAGATGTTCCTCACCATGTATCCAAATTGATAATCAGGTTTTTTTTTTTTTTTCGTGCGCTTGAATATAGATGACTATGTAAAGCAGCACGTTTGGTTTTCGAGGTTTACGTGGGTCCTGAACGTCTTGAGAGTGGGCTTTTCTCGAACAACAATGGCAGTTTTCTTTTGACCTGGTCTCTTCAGACGGGAGCCGAGTGCTTGCTTCGACATGTGGTTGAGTTTCAGATAGCTCAAGCAATTTGGCCTACAACAATCAAGACAACGCGACATGCAACAGCGAGCTTCAAGCGTTCACGTGCAGGCCATTAAGTCGTCTCTTCATGCAGCAGCTGCGGCTGCTGCCCTCCGAGTCTCTTCTGGCGGGGGAGGAGGCTGTTACGACCAAGCATCCGCATTTGCGCGCTCTATTGTTCGCCTGTGGGCATGGAAAGGTTTTGTGAATATGTGGTGATGGTCCATTGGCTCTAAGTGAGCCTGTTTCCAGGAATCCTGTTTTGTAAGCATGTTTTGCTTTGTGGACAACCTGCAAATGCCAAATTGGCCCTGTCAAGAGAACGTCTGGAAAAACACAAAGAAACGTCCCCCTGCGGGAAATAGCAGGAAGTGCTTTCTTTTGTTCACCCTTCCAGTCGAGAAGTGCTATCCTCCAGTGATGAATGCCTCCTATCCAAAGGAGACGACAGAGTGACATGTCCGCTGACGTGCAGGACAAGAGAAGAGCATGACTCATACGGCCATTAAGTGATTTCCCGGGAATGCAGGAAAGATTTGCAATTGTCGAAAAGGGACCATGTTGGGAGCCCTATGCGGCGCCACGTGCACTCGGGTTTCTGAGAAGTAAAACCCCCAGAACCAGCCTGTGGTTTCTTTGCTGAAGAATAGAAATGTACCTCCTCTCCTCGCCGTTCCCAAGCTTTTCCCGCCAACAAGTGATCACGCCCAACGAATGAATGCCGGACCAGTCAGTGCTTCAGACCATCAGTGCAGTGATGTGATCGATTGGATGCCGATACCTGAGGGGCGTGCCCTGGATTTGGTTGGTCAGCATCTTCAGAGAGGGGCTGGACATAGGGGGTTTTTAAGGACGCTGCAGAGCACGAAATGTCGCTCTGGGCCCTGGGTAAACGGCTCATCCAGTCGCTTCTCGCTATGAACTCTTAACGCTTGTCATTTTGCTGATGTACCCTTCTTCTTCATGTAAATATTCTTGTAAATACGTTTTCTCAAAGTGCCAGTAAACCTGCTTGTACATATTTTACCAACTTCGAAGATTCAGTCCTTCTTCAACCCGGAGTCTCTGCACGCTACCAAGTGAAGGCCGGGTCGCCATAGCCCCAGCGTCACGACAACGTACTGAAGCGCGTGCCAAAAGAATGCCAGTTTCTCCTGGGGTAAAGACGTTTTTCTTTAAGTTACATACAGGAACATTATCGGTACAAACGTTTTTTGAAAGCAAGGGCTTTTATCTGCCATGGGGTTCACTTTGCTTAATATGTAAACAGCCAGAGACAATAGACCATGTATTTCAGCACTGTTGGGAGGGCGTCGATATTTGGGTTGTGCTGCAACGAACTGTTAAAAAAGAATTGCCATTAGACTCATACGGGATTAGATTCCTGCCAACTGAAAATAATGATGGGATTCCACTTGATACGGTTATGCTAATAGGCCTGCACAGTCTATGGCGGTCTAGAATGGCGGGTTTTCACTGTGAGCCATGACGCCCGTCCTGCAAGGCTCTACTTTCGCGAGAGTATACACGCATTGGTTGAAATGCACAAATTGAAGACCACTGTGCCAGACTGGATTTCAAGAGTCGAACCACTATGCGAGCTGAAGGAATTTTAACTTGACAAAGGCAACTCGTATGAGCCTGCCGGCTTCTGTATTAAGTGTCATGCTTGTGGTAACCGCTCTGCTGTGAGCATTCTGTTTGTAGCGCGTTTTTGTTGGTTTTTTTTTTTGTGTTGGTGATGACCGGCCACAAAAAAAAAAAAAAAAACTCGTGGCTGACTGGTAGCGTCTCCGTCTCACACTCCGGAGACCCTGGTTCGATTCCCACCCAGCCCATCTTGGAAGTTGCTTTTTATTTATGATGTGCATGCCGGGATTCATCCCTCACGGCCAACGCCGACGACACCGGCTTTTCTGCGACACGAGCTCCTTAACGCTATCGCGTTAAAATGGCGGCGGCGCCTCCCGATAACCGGTTTTGGCGGCAACGACCCGAGAGTGGCGCCACCCTCAGCGGAGAGCGGGCGCGCATCGAAGCACCCTAGTGCAGACTAAAGTCCCTTGATAATTTGAAAGTAGCGACACTCTCCTCCGCGCCGCGCTTTCCTCCTCGATTCTCCTCGCGCGGCGGCGGCGAGCGCTGCGCACGATACGCTTTTTCCCCCTGACGCCCGCCGGCCGGCCGCAGCAGTGAGTGAAGCGCGAGCTTTTGGGCCAGGTCTGCGCTCCAGGAGTGCACAAAATTTTTGAAAAATTGCGAGAAAAGCATTGAGAATGCCGATAGTAAAGTTCATGAATTGATTGGTTTCTTCTTAGAACTGTTTGAATGGGGAATACTGATAAACAAAGCTTTCAGGCGAGTTCTGTGCTACAGACACTTTTTAAGTCTCATGATAAGGTTTTACTTTGTGCACTTAATCTAGTACTGCCTCTGACTTTGTGTTTGTTTTTTTTTAGAGCGTGAAATCTGTCACCGTGGTAAAACTTCAGAAAACGATCCAGGCTGGTGCTTTGAACTTCAAGATTAGAGAAGGTTAAAGCAGGACTTAGTCTATTTCGCTACTGTCAAGCTATCTCTCTAAGCATAGTATATGTCACGCGATCAACCATGAGATTGGATTATTGGTTAATTTTACATGTATTTCAATCAATTATTGGGCCAAATTAATTGATATTTAGTAAATTTCAATTAAAACCTAAATTTTAGCTGCAACACCGAACCGTATACCGTTGGAAAGCTTAGGCCAAGTGTAATGGCACTGTGCTAGTTAGCGATCCGAGATAATCTGCGTTCATTAGTTAATTTTGTATAAAATCAAATTTTGAGCTGTTCCTTGCTGCTTCGAGGCAAGGAACAGGTTTGCCACGGCAGTCTTGATATGATGCTGATGGAGTAATTAAATAATTTTATGAGTACGTGGCCCCTCACTGACTTCGCGTGTGGTTAAAAGACAGCAGGGTACACTGGGAGAAGTGGTGGGCCCTATTGCCGATACACTGAAGTTCTGGGGCAAGCATGCTGTGGTCTCATGCGCTGTGTAAAAGAGCTTGATTTCGTACACATACACATAACACGTACACATAACCTGCTAAAGGCGAAATAAGTGACCCATGCCGGGCCTGTGGCTCAAATGCCACTGAAATGTTTCCGGGCGACCCCCACATTTTGGGTAACGAATGTATGCAATTAGGCAGTGAATCAAATGGGAAATACCTTCCCCTGAATGGGAAATCCGTTGGTACAGCATTTTGCTTCAGTTTCTTTCGTCAGTCTGCGTTATTTTGTTCAAAACAGGATTCATCAAAGTGAGCCTGTACGAAAAAATTTTGTCGCTATTATAAATGCATTATTCCCTGAAAAATGAGATTAAATTACGATAAATCAAGAAAATCACAAACGCACACTGACATGCTTATGAGTTGAACTCCGGACACACGCACAAAATGTATTTCACATTATTTTTTTCATTTCTATGCGCTACTTCCGTCACATATGATAGGCGATAATAAATGTCTTGAATAGCATAGTTTTCGCGAAGAACAAAAGTATAAAATATCTAAATGTGACGCAACGTAGAGAAACAAAGCCTAATGCGTCGCATGCTTTTCTGCGCTCCGAGAGTCACATAATTTTCACGCTGCCAGATGCGCCTTTCAAAATTAAGCAGGCTGCAAGGCTTTTTGTGAAGTAGGCGCGATGCACTCCTATTCAAGCTTCGTGGCTGAGAAAGATCGTAATATTTTTACCAGCCTGAGCCTTAATTTGTAATGCTAAGTGTATTACTGAAGGTGTAAATAAGTTGGAGTATCCGTATCGCTCTCGAGCTCTAAGAGATTACGCCCGTTTACAGCGATCAAATATCAGAAGGCTGCAAAAGCATGATATCGCGCCTCCGACAGGTACACAAAATGGTATATCTGGTAATCAGAAACAGTCGCATAGAGAAGCTTACGTAAGCCCGAAAATGAATTTAGCCCTGCTGAGGAGTCGGTTACTTACGCTGCATATGCAAGAGTAGTTCATCGGCTGCCAGTTGTCCCGCTTCACTTTCACAGTCCATAGAAGAGGTCGTTTTTGGGCTTGGAAAAGAAAACATTCTCCGGTCATTTTTAGCACTGTTAGTGCACATTGGGAAACGCAGCACCCAGCAATTCTGCAGACTATGTGAAGGATGCTGCTTTCCGTGTCTAGCGTGGGCGTCCGCGGGACGGCGGGAGCGGAATGCAAGAAAAATTTGGAGGACGCCTAAGCTTCGCCTTCAAGAGTGGAACGCGATAGCGTTATTGCACCTCGTTCGCACCGCCCACTCATTCGCTCGGTATGCTCTTGAGTCACACAAAGACATAGTTTTCATACTCAACACTTCTAAGTGCACTGTACAACTTTTTTGTAATTATTTGTTCAAACAAGTGCTTCTCACAATCTACATTATCGCACTGTGTTGTGCACACTACAACGTTTCTTGCTCCCGTGTTCCTTTAGCGTTCACACAAGAGCGAGCGCGCAACGCCCTGCAATACAACACCCGTCGACCTGCCAAGGAGTGTAAGACAATGCGCTACGGCGCAGCAATCACTGATGAGGCGCCCCGCGTCGGACTTTGCACTCACGAATCACGCGGTGAGCGCGGTGCAACGCAGCGTTCGGCGCGGCAACGAAACGTGCGTCTGAGCAAGCAGAGCGAACCGAAGAACTCGGTGTCTCGGAGGGAGAAAGCCAGGCAGCGACGCGCCATGAAGGCGGACGCGATCATGGGGCTGACGCCTTGATGGGATCGTCCTCTATCTCGCTTGGGAGCACCACGCAGAAGCATGATTCCTCGGAAGCAGCTCGGCACACATCGCAGGGGACGCTTTCCCAGCAGAAGCGCTACGGCGCAGCGATCACGTCAGAGGCGTCCGGCATCAGACGCTGCACCTAGCAATCGCGCTGTGAGCGGAAAGAGGAGCCGCGTCGCCTAAACAGCACTGTTCGAGTGACGCACGCTGGATGTTGGAAGGGGAGAGAGCGAGAAAACTTATTAAACGCAAGAGTATTGGGGCATTCCCCCACCGGTACCCGCGCGGCCCGAAGGGGAGAAGCGGGTGAGCGAAGATAGTGATCTAAAGAAAGGAAAGACGCTTGATTCCACAACCCGTGAGGGTGCACGGCGAAACGTCAGGGGCGAGTGGCGCGCCACGTGTCGGGGCAGCGCCGCACATTGCGAGGAGGGGTTCTTCTGCGTTTGCCGCAAGATGGCTCTGCATGTGCGCAGAAGAATGTAGCGGAAACGTACTTCGCTACTCGTGTAACTGCGACTTCTGTAAGTAACTTGCTCATAATTACCTATATACACCGCAGTATAACGTTCTACGGCAGGTTTCTAAGGCAACACCGCATTCACTAGAAGCGCTTTTGTACCGCTTTCAAGCATCGAACTCGTGGCTAAGTGCTCATGATTTCCGTAGCAACAACGAAATTGGGCAACGCCTGCGCGAGCCTCACTTGGCACACAGTGGTCGGTAACATCGCGAAAGAAAATAAATCTGTTTACAAGCTGGCGCACAAATAAGTGAGCAAGCCCGATACATCCGTCTTTAATTGGCCGGAACAGGTTATCCCGACTACATCTTTTCCAGCTTGGTGCCCATACAAACACAGCAAAGATTCGGTGTAGCAGTGTTCGAATTCTGTCAGCTCGCTTCTCGACAGAATACTTGAGTTCAGTGAAAAAGAAGAACCTGTATAAAGCTGTTTGTGACGACTTCTTCTCTGTTCCTATGTACAGAGCCTTGTATAGCGGCCGTCTAGGTCAAGACGTACTGAAGCGCGTGTCAAAAGAATGCCAGTTTCTCCTGGGGTAAAGACGTTTTTCTTTAAGTTACATACAGGAACATTATCGGTACAAACGTTTTTTGAAAGCAAGGGCTTTTATCTGCCATGGGGTTCACTTTGCTTAATATGTAAACAGCCAGAGACAATAGACCATGTATTTCAGCACTGTTGGGAGGGCGTCGATATTTGGGTTGTGCTGCAACGAACTGTTAAAAAAGAATTGCCATTAGACTCATACGGGATTAGATTCCTGCCAACTGAAAATAATGATGGGATTCCACTTGATACGGTTATGCTAATAGGCCTGCACAGTCTATGGCGGTCTAGAATGGCGGGTTTTCACTGTGAGCCATGACGCCCGTCCTGCAAGGCTCTACTTTCGCGAGAGTATACACGCATTGGTTGAAATGCACAAATTGAAGACCACTGTGCCAGACTGGATTTCAAGAGTCGAACCACTATGCGAGCTGAAGGAATTTTAACTTGACAAAGGCAACTCGTATGAGCCTGCCGGCTTCTGTATTAAGTGTCATGCTTGTGGTAACCGCTCTGCTGTGAGCATTCTGTTTGTAGCGCGTTTTTGTTGGTTTTTTTTTGTGTTGGTGATGACCGGCCACAAAAAAAAAAAAAAAAACTCGTGGCTGACTGGTAGCGTCTCCGTCTCACACTCCGGAGACCCTGGTTCGATTCCCACCCAGCCCATCTTGGAAGTTGCTTTTTATTTATGATGTGCATGCCGGGATTCATCCCTCACGGCCAACGCCGACGACACCGGCTTTTCTGCGACACGAGCTCCTTAACGCTATCGCGTTAAAATGGCGGCGGCGCCTCCCGATAACCGGTTTTGGCGGCAACGACCCGAGAGTGGCGCCACCCTCAGCGGAGAGCGGGCGCGCATCGAAGCACCCTAGTGCAGACTAAAGTCCCTTGATAATTTGAAAGTAGCGACACTCTCCTCCGCGCCGCGCTTTCCTCCTCGATTCTCCTCGCGCGGCGGCGGCGAGCGCTGCGCACGATACGCTTTTTCCCCCTGACGCCCGCCGGCCGGCCGCAGCAGTGAGTGAAGCGCGAGCTTTTGGGCCAGGTCTGCGCTCCAGGAGTGCACAAAATTTTTGAAAAATTGCGAGAAAAGCATTGAGAATGCCGATAGTAAAGTTCATGAATTGATTGGTTTCTTCTTAGAACTGTTTGAATGGGGAATACTGATAAACAAAGCTTTCAGGCGAGTTCTGTGCTACAGACACTTTTTAAGTCTCATGATAAGGTTTTACTTTGTGCACTTAATCTAGTACTGCCTCTGACTTTGTGTTTGTTTTTTTTTAGAGCGTGAAATCTGTCACCGTGGTAAAACTTCAGAAAACGATCCAGGCTGGTGCTTTGAACTTCAAGATTAGAGAAGGTTAAAGCAGGACTTCGTCTATTTCGCTACTGTCAAGCTATCTCTCTAAGCATAGTATATGTCACGCGATCAACCATGAGATTGGATTATTGGTTAATTTTACATGTATATCAATCAATTATTGGGCCAAATTAATTGATATTTAGTAAATTTCAATTAAAACCTAAATTTTAGCTGCAACACCGAACCGTATACCGTTGGAAAGCTTAGGCCAAGTGTAATGGCACTGTGCTAGTTAGCGATCCGAGATAATCTGCGTTCATTAGTTAATTTTGTATAAAATCAAATTTTGAGCTGTTCCTTGCTGCTTCGAGGCAAGGAACAGGTTTGCCACGGCAGTCTTGATATGATGCTGATGGAGTAATTAAATAATTTTATGAGTACGTGGCCCCTCACTGACTTCGCGTGTGGTTAAAAGACAGCAGGGTACACTGGGAGAAGTGGTGGGCCCTATTGCCGATACACTGAAGTTCTGGGGCAAGCATGCTGTGGTCTCATGCGCTGTGTAAAAGAGCTTGATTTCGTACACATACACATAACACGTACACATAACCTGCTAAAGGCGAAATAAGTGACCCATGCCGGGCCTGTGGCTCAAATGCCACTGAAATGTTTCCGGGCGACCCCCACATTTTGGGTAACGAATGTATGCAATTAGGCAGTGAATCAAATGGGAAATACCTTCCCCTGAATGGGAAATCCGTTGGTACAGCATTTTGCTTCAGTTTCTTTCGTCAGTCTGCGTTATTTTGTTCAAAACAGGATTCATCAAAGTGAGCCTGTACGAAAAAATTTTGTCGCTATTCATCATCATCATCATCATCATCAGCCTGATTATACCCACTGCAGGGCGAAGGCCTCTCCCATATTTCTCCACTTAACCCGGTTCTGTGCTACCTGCATCCACTTGACCCCTGCGAACTTCTTAATCTCATCCGCCCACCTAACTTTCTGCCGCCCCCTGCTACGCTTTCCTTCCCTTGGAATCCAGTTTGTTACCCTCAGCGACCATCGGTTATCCTCTCTTCGCACTACATGTCCTGCCCATGTCCATTTCTTCTTCTTAATTTCTACTAGAATGTCGTTAACTTGAGTTATTTCTCTCACCCACTCTGCACGCTTCCTATCTCTTAATGTTACCCCTACCATTTTTCGTTCCATAGCCCTCTGGGTTGTCCTCAACTTAAGTAGAACTCTCTTGGTTAGCCTCCACGTTTCAGCCCCATAGGTGAGTACAGGCAAGATGCAACTGTTGTATACTTTCCTCTTGAGCGATACCGGTAAGCTGCTTGTCGCTATTATAAATGCATTATTCCCTGAAAAATGAGATTAAATTACGATAAATCAAGAAAATCACAAACGCACACTGACATGCTTATGAGTTGAACTCCGGACACACGCACAAAATGTATTTCACATTATTTTTTTCATTTCTATGCGCTACTTCCGTCACATATGATAGGCGATAATAAATGTCTTGAATAGCATAGTTTTCGCGAAGAACAAAAGTATAAAATATCTAAATGTGACGCAACGTAGAGAAACAAAGCCTAATGCGTCGCATGCTTTTCTGCGCTCCGAGAGTCACATAATTTTCACGCTGCCAGATGCGCCTTTCAAAATTAAGCAGGCTGCAAGGCTTTTTGTGAAGTAGGCGCGATGCACTCCTATTCAAGCTTCGTGGCTGAGAAAGATCGTAATATTTTTACCAGCCTGAGCCTTAATTTGTAATGCTAAGTGTATTAATGAAGGTGTAAATAAGTTGGAGTATCCGTATCGCTCTCGAGCTCTAAGAGATTACGCCCGTTTACAGCGATCAAATATCAGAAGGCTGCAAAAGCATGATATCGCGCCTCCGACAGGTACACAAAATGGTATATCTGGTAATCAGAAACAGTCGCATAGAGAAGCTTACGTAAGCCCGAAAATGAATTTAGCCCTGCTGAGGAGTCGGTTACTTACGCTGCATATGCAAGAGTAGTTCATCGGCTGCCAGTTGTCCCGCTTCACTTTCACAGTCCATAGAAGAGGTCGTTTTTGGGCTTGGAAAAGAAAACATTCTCCGGTCATTTTTAGCACTGTTAGTGCACATTGGGAAACGCAGCACCCAGCAATTCTGCAGACTATGTGAAGGATGCTGCTTTCCGTGTCTAGCGTGGGCGTCCGCGGGACGGCGGGAGCGGAATGCAAGAAAAATTTGGAGGACGCCTAAGCTTCGCCTTCAAGAGTGGAACGCGATAGCGTTATTGCACCTCGTTCGCACCGCCCACTCATTCGCTCGGTATGCTCTTGAGTCACACAAAGACATAGTTTTCATACTCAACACTTCTAAGTGCACTGTACAACTTTTTTGTAATTATTTGTTCAAACAAGTGCTTCTCACAATCTACATTATCGCACTGTGTTGTGCACACTACAACGTTTCTTGCTCCCGTGTTCCTTTAGCGTTCACACAAGAGCGAGCGCGCAACGCCCTGCAATACAACACCCGTCGACCTGCCAAGGAGTGTAAGACAATGCGCTACGGCGCAGCAATCACTGATGAGGCGCCCCGCGTCGGACTTTGCACTCACGAATCACGCGGTGAGCGCGGTGCAACGCAGCGTTCGGCGCGGCAACGAAACGTGCGTCTGAGCAAGCAGAGCGAACCGAAGAACTCGGTGTCTCGGAGGGAGAAAGCCAGGCAGCGACGCGCCATGAAGGCGGACGCGATCATGGGGCTGACGCCTTGATGGGATCGTCCTCTATCTCGCTTGGGAGCACCACGCAGAAGCATGATTCCTCGGAAGCAGCTCGGCACACATCGCAGGGGACGCTTTCCCAGCAGAAGCGCTACGGCGCAGCGATCACGTCAGAGGCGTCCGGCATCAGACGCTGCACCTAGCAATCGCGCTGTGAGCGGAAAGAGGAGCAGCGTCGCCTAAACAGCACTGTTCGAGTGACGCACGCTGGATGTTGGAAGGGGAGAGAGCGAGAAAACTTATTAAACGCAAGAGTATTGGGGCATTCCCCCACCGGTACCCGCGCGGCCCGAAGGGGAGAAGCGGGTGAGCGAAGATAGTGATCTAAAGAAAGGAAAGACGCTTGATTCCACAACCCGTGAGGGTGCACGGCGAAACGTCAGGGGCGAGTGGCGCGCCACGTGTCGGGGCAGCGCCGCACATTGCGAGGAGGGGTTCTTCTGCGTTTGCCGCAAGATGGCTCTGCATGTGCGCAGAAGAATGTAGCGGAAACGTACTTCGCTACTCGTGTAACTGCGACTTCTGTAAGTAACTTGCTCATAATTACCTATATACACCGCAGTATAACGTTCTACGGCAGGTTTCTAAGGCAACACCGCATTCACTAGAAGCGCTTTTGTACCGCTTTCAAGCATCGAACTCGTGGCTAAGTGCTCATGATTTCCGTAGCAACAACGAAATTGGGCAACGCCCGCGCGAGCCTCACTTGGCACACAGTGGTCGGTAACATCGCGAAAGAAAATAAATCTGTTTACAAGCTGGCGCACAAATAAGTGAGCAAGCCCGATACATCCGTCTTTAATTGGCCGGAACAGGTTATCCCGACTACATCTTTTCCAGCTTGGGGCCCATACAAACACAGCAAAGATTCGGTGTAGCAGTGTTCGAATTCTGTCAGCTCGCTTCTCGACAGAATACTTGAGTTCAGTGAAAAAGAAGAACCTGTATAAAGCTGTTTGTGACGACTTCTTCTCTGTTCCTATGTACAGAGCCTTGTATAGCGGCCGTCTAGGTCAAGACGTACTGAAGCGCGTGTCAAAAGAATGCCAGTTTCTCCTGGGGTAAAGACGTTTTTCTTTAAGTTACATACAGGAACATTATCGGTACAAACGTTTTTTGAAAGCAAGGGCTTTTATCTGCCATGGGGTTCACTTTGCTTAATATGTAAACAGCCAGAGACAATAGACCATGTATTTCAGCACTGTTGGGAGGGCGTCGATATTTGGGTTGTGCTGCAACGAACTGTTAAAAAAGAATTGCCATTAGACTCATACGGGATTAGATTCCTGCCAACTGAAAATAATGATGGGATTCCACTTGATACGGTTATGCTAATAGGCCTGCACAGTCTATGGCGGTCTAGAATGGCGGGTTTTCACTGTGAGCCATGACGCCCGTCCTGCAAGGCTCTACTTTCGCGAGAGTATACACGCATTGGTTGAAATGCACAAATTGAAGACCACTGTGCCAGACTGGATTTCAAGAGTCGAACCACTATGCGAGCTGAAGGAATTTTAACTTGACAAAGGCAACTCGTATGAGCCTGCCGGCTTCTGTATTAAGTGTCATGCTTGTGGTAACCGCTCTGCTGTGAGCATTCTGTTTGTAGCGCGTTTTTGTTGGTTTTTTTTTGTGTTGGTGATGACCGGCCACAAAAAAAAAAAAAAACTCGTGGCTGACTGGTAGCGTCTCCGTCTCACACTCCTGAGACCCTGGTTCGATTCCCACCCAGCCCATCTTGGAAGTTGCTTTTTATTTATGATGTGCATGCCGGGATTCATCCCTCACGGCCAACGCCGACGACACCGGCTTTTCTGCGACACGAGCTCCTTAACGCTATCGCGTTAAAATGGCGGCGGCGCCTCCCGATAACCGGTTTTGGCGGCAACGACCCGAGAGTGGCGCCACCCTCAGCGGAGAGCGGGCGCGCATCGAAGCACCCTAGTGCAGACTAAAGTCCCTTGATAATTTGAAAGTAGCGACACTCTCCTCCGCGCCGCGCTTTCCTCCTCGATTCTCCTCGCGCGGCGGCGGCGAGCGCTGCGCACGATACGCTTTTTCCCCCTGACGCCCGCCGGCCGGCCGCAGCAGTGAGTGAAGCGCGAGCTTTTGGGCCAGGTCTGCGCTCCAGGAGTGCACAAAATTTTTGAAAAATTGCGAGAAAAGCATTGAGAATGCCGATAGTAAA
Organism: Amblyomma maculatum; assembly: GCF_055883805.1. Taxonomy (NCBI): domain Eukaryota; kingdom Metazoa; phylum Arthropoda; class Arachnida; order Ixodida; family Ixodidae; genus Amblyomma; species Amblyomma maculatum. Next base: position 138,516,690 of record NC_139347.1, read on the forward strand.
GTTCATGAATTGATTGGTTTCTTCTTAGAACTGTTTGAATGGGGAATACTGATAAACAAAGCTTTCAGGCGAGTTCTGTGCTACAGACACTTTTTAAGTCTCATGATAAGGTTTTACTTTGTGCACTTAATCTAGTACTGCCTCTGACTTTGTGTTTGTTTTTTTTTAGAGCGTGAAATCTGTCACCGTGGTAAAACTTCAGAAAACGATCCAGGCTGGTGCTTTGAACTTCAAGATTAGAGAAGGTTAAAGCAGGACTTAGTCTATTTCGCTACTGTCAAGCTATCTCTCTAAGCATAGTATATGTCACGCGATCAACCATGAGATTGGATTATTGGTTAATTTTACATGTATATCAATCAATTATTGGGCCAAATTAATTGATATTTAGTAAATTTCAATTAAAACCTAAATTTTAGCTGCAACACCGAACCGTATACCGTTGGAAAGCTTAGGCCAAGTGTAATGGCACTGTGCTAGTTAGCGATCCGAGATAATCTGCGTTCATTAGTTAATTTTGTATAAAATCAAATTTTGAGCTGTTCCTTGCTGCTTCGAGGCAAGGAACAGGTTTGCCACGGCAGTCTTGATATGATGCTGATGGAGTAATTAAATAATTTTATGAGTACGTGGCCCCTCACTGACTTCGCGTGTGGTTAAAAGACAGCAGGGTACACTGGGAGAAGTGGTGGGCCCTATTGCCGATACACTGAAGTTCTGGGGCAAGCATGCTGTGGTCTCATGCGCTGTGTAAAAGAGCTTGATTTCGTACACATACACATAACACGTACACATAACCTGCTAAAGGCGAAATAAGTGACCCATGCCGGGCCTGTGGCTCAAATGCCACTGAAATGTTTCCGGGCGACCCCCACATTTTGGGTAACGAATGTATGCAATTAGGCAGTGAATCAAATGGGAAATACCTTCCCCTGAATGGGAAATCCGTTGGTACAGCATTTTGCTTCAGTTTCTTTCGTCAGTCTGCGTTATTTTGTTCAAAACAGGATTCATCAAAGTGAGCCTGTACGAAAAAATTTTGTCGCTATTATAAATGCATTATTCCCTGAAAAATGAGATTAAATTACGATAAATCAAGAAAATCACAAACGCACACTGACATGCTTATGAGTTGAACTCCGGACACACGCACAAAATGTATTTCACATTATTTTTTTCATTTCTATGCGCTACTTCCGTCACATATGATAGGCGATAATAAATGTCTTGAATAGCATAGTTTTCGCGAAGAACAAAAGTATAAAATATCTAAATGTGACGCAACGTAGAGAAACAAAGCCTAATGCGTCGCATGCTTTTCTGCGCTCCGAGAGTCACATAATTTTCACGCTGCCAGATGCGCCTTTCAAAATTAAGCAGGCTGCAAGGCTTTTTGTGAAGTAGGCGCGATGCACTCCTATTCAAGCTTCGTGGCTGAGAAAGATCGTAATATTTTTACCAGCCTGAGCCTTAATTTGTAATGCTAAGTGTATTAATGAAGGTGTAAATAAGTTGGAGTATCCGTATCGCTCTCGAGCTCTAAGAGATTACGCCCGTTTACAGCGATCAAATATCAGAAGGCTGCAAAAGCATGATATCGCGCCTCCGACAGGTACACAAAATGGTATATCTGGTAATCAGAAACAGTCGCATAGAGAAGCTTACGTAAGCCCGAAAATGAATTTAGCCCTGCTGAGGAGTCGGTTACTTACGCTGCATATGCAAGAGTAGTTCATCGGCTGCCAGTTGTCCCGCTTCACTTTCACAGTCCATAGAAGAGGTCGTTTTTGGGCTTGGAAAAGAAAACATTCTCCGGTCATTTTTAGCACTGTTAGTGCACATTGGGAAACGCAGCACCCAGCAATTCTGCAGACTATGTGAAGGATGCTGCTTTCCGTGTCTAGCGTGGGCGTCCGCGGGACGGCGGGAGCGGAATGCAAGAAAAATTTGGAGGACGCCTAAGCTTCGCCTTCAAGAGTGGAACGCGATAGCGTTATTGCACCTCGTTCGCACCGCCCACTCATTCGCTCGGTATGCTCTTGAGTCACACAAAGACATAGTTTTCATACTCAACACTTCTAAGTGCACTGTACAACTTTTTTGTAATTATTTGTTCAAACAAGTGCTTCTCACAATCTACATTATCGCACTGTGTTGTGCACACTACAACGTTTCTTGCTCCCGTGTTCCTTTAGCGTTCACACAAGAGCGAGCGCGCAACGCCCTGCAATACAACACCCGTCGACCTGCCAAGGAGTGTAAGACAATGCGCTACGGCGCAGCAATCACTGATGAGGCGCCCCGCGTCGGACTTTGCACTCACGAATCACGCGGTGAGCGCGGTGCAACGCAGCGTTCGGCGCGGCAACGATTCGTGCGTCTGAGCAAGCAGAGCGAACCGAAGAACTCGGTGTCTCGGAGGGAGAAAGGACGCGATCATGGGGCTGACGCCTTGATGGGATCGTCCTCTATCTCGCTTGGGAGCACCACGCAGAAGCATGATTCCTCGGAAGCAGCTCGGCACACATCGCAGGGGACGCTTTCCCAGCAGAAGCGCTACGGCGCAGCGATCACGTCAGAGGCGTCCGGCATCAGACGCTGCACCTAGCAATCGCGCTGTGAGCGGAAAGAGGAGCCGCGTCGCCTAAACAGCACTGTTCGAGTGACGCACGCTGGATGTTGGAAGGGGAGAGAGCGAGAAAACTTATTAAACGCAAGAGTATTGGGGCATTCCCCCACCGGTACCCGCGCGGCCCGAAGGGGAGAAGCGGGTGAGCGAAGATAGTGATCTAAAGAAAGGAAAGACGCTTGATTCCACAACCCGTGAGGGTGCACGGCGAAACGTCAGGGGCGAGTGGCGCGCCACGTGTCGGGGCAGCGCCGCACATTGCGAGGAGGGGTTCTTCTGCGTTTGCCGCAAGATGGCTCTGCATGTGCGCAGAAGAATGTAGCGGAAACGTACTTCGCTACTCGTGTAACTGCGACTTCTGTAAGTAACTTGCTCATAATTACCTATATACACCGCAGTATAACGTTCTACGGCAGGTTTCTAAGGCAACACCGCATTCACTAGAAGCGCTTTTGTACCGCTTTCAAGCATCGAACTCGTGGCTAAGTGCTCATGATTTCCGTAGCAACAACGAAATTGGGCAACGCCCGCGCGAGCCTCACTTGGCACACAGTGGTCGGTAACATCGCGAAAGAAAATAAATCTGTTTACAATCTGGCGCACAAATAAGTGAGCAAGCCCGATACATCCGTCTTTAATTGGCCGGAACAGGTTATCCCGACTACATCTTTTCCAGCTTGGTGCTCATACAAACACAGCAAAGATTCGGTGTAGCAGTGTTCGAATTCTGTCAGCTCGCTTCTCGACAGAATACTTGAGTTCAGTGAAAAAGAAGAACCTGTATAAAGCTGTTTGTGACGACTTCTTCTCTGTTCCTATGTACAGAGCCTTGTATAGCGGCCGTCTAGGTCAAGACGTTGTTACGACCAAGCATCCGCATTTGCGCGCTCTATTGTTCGCCTGTGGGCATGGAAAGGTTTTGTGAATATGTGGTGATGGTCCATTGGCTCTAAGTGAGCCTGTTTCCAGGAATCCTGTTTTGTAAGCATGTTTTGCTTTGTGGACAACCTGCAAATGCCAAATTGGCCCTGTCAAGAGAACGTCTGGAAAAACACAAAGAAACGTCCCCCTGCGGGAAATAGCAGGAAGTGCTTTCTTTTGTTCACCCTTCCAGTCGAGAAGTGCTATCCTCCAGTGATGAATGCCTCCTATCCAAAGGAGACGACAGAGTGACATGTCCGCTGACGTGCAGGACAAGAGAAGAGCATGACTCATACGGCCATTAAGTGATTTCCCGGGAATGCAGGAAAGATTTGCAATTGTCGAAAAGGGACCATGTTGGGAGCCCTATGCGGCGCCACGTGCACTCGGGTTTCTGAGAAGTAAAACCCCCAGAACCAGCCTGTGGTTTCTTTGCTGAAGAATAGAAATGTACCTCCTCTCCTCGCCGTTCCCAAGCTTTTCCCGCCAACAAGTGATCACGCCCAACGAATGAATGCCGGACCAGTCAGTGCTTCAGACCATCAGTGCAGTGATGTGATCGATTGGATGCCGATACCTGAGGGGCGTGCCCTGGATTTGGTTGGTCAGCATCTTCAGAGAGGGGCTGGACATAGGGGGTTTTTAAGGACGCTGCAGAGCACGAAATGTCGCTCTGGGCCCTGGGTAAACGGCTCATCCAGTCGCTTCTCGCTATGAACTCTTAACGCTTGTCATTTTGCTGATGTACCCTTCTTCTTCATGTAAATATTCTTGTAAATACGTTTTCTCAAAGTGCCAGTAAACCTGCTTGTACATATTTTACCAACTTCGAAGATTCAGTCCTTCTTCAACCCGGAGTCTCTGCACGCTACCAAGTGAAGGCCGGGTCGCCATAGCCCCAGCGTCACAACGACTGGTGATCAGCGGTAGGATCTGAATCTACAAGCCCCAACACTGGTGACCAGCGTTGGGATCTGAATCTGCAAGCCACAACATCTGGTGATTGGAGGTGGATCTGAATCTACAAGCCACAACATCTGGTGATTGGAGGTGGATCTGAAGCTACAAGCCACAACACCTTGTGATCGGAGGTGGCATCTCAAGCAACAAGCAGGAGCAACAATCGGCCAAGAGGGCAGCTCGGAACATCGATCGCATGTGTGGGTGAGTGCTTGGCTTTTCTTCTGATGTGGACCAGGTTCTAGAACAGGGTTAGATTTTAAGAACTGGTAAAAAGTGTTGAAACGCCTTTAGGTTTGGTAGTTTGCACTGTTGTTTTGGAAGTAGCCGACACTCGGAGCGATCATGGACCTACAAAAGCTGCAGAAACCGGAACTGTTGCAATTGTGTGAGGAATTGGGAATTGATACAAGTGGTTTGGCACGAAAACCTTTGATTATAAAGGCAATCACAGATTTGGGAGCCGATGATGAGGAGCTCAGTGAAGCATGGAACCTCATCGGTCAAAAAAAGGAACAGCTCAGACAGCAGAAGGAGCGGGAAAAAGAGCAGAAAGAGCGGGAAAAAGAGGAAAAGAGGCGTGAGCGTGAACTTGAGAGGGAAAAAGAGGAAAGGGAGCGCGAACGTGAGTGGGAAAAAGAGGAAAAGAAGCGTGAAAGAGAAGCAAAAAAGCTGGACCAAGAAATTGAGCTCCGGAAATTAGAACTAGAGTTGAGCAAGAGGTCGGGCAATTGTCCCCAGCTAGCGGTACCTCTTCTCAACAAGGAGGCAGATTTCAAGATGTCAAAGTACATGCAGCCATATGTGATATCAGGGGATATCGGTCTGTATCTGGCTAACTTTGAGCGAACCTGCGAAAAACTGTCCTTCCAGCGAGACACTTGGTCTCAGAGATTATTGACGGTTCTGCCCTGCGAGGCAGCGGAGGTTGTCGCGCGGCTAAGCAAGGAGGACGCGGACAACTACGAGAAGGTCAAAGCTTGCCTTCTGAGAAAGTATAGGCTTAGCGCCGAGGCGTTCAGACAACGTTTTCGGAAAGCTACTAAGTCCAGGGACGAGAGTTACCCTGAATTCCTGTACAATTTAAGAGTTAATTTGGGCGAGTGGCTAAAGAGCACAGATTCCTACAGTGATAGGGACGCTGTAGTCGAGCAAATTCTTTTGGAGCAGTTTTATAACTGCCTCCCAGAAAAAGAAAGAAATTGGTTACAGGACCGAGGCGAAATTAAGTCGGCAACTGAAGCTGCCGAACTTATTGAGGAGTATGCTTCGCGCCGACAATTCAGCAACCCAGCAGTGGATAGGCCCCGCAATCCCAAGTTCAGTATGAAAAACCGTCAGGAAAGGCACTTTGCTAGAGTTGGAAACGAAGAAATGAAGGTTTCTTCAGGCAAATTCCCTAGAAAGGACGGCAGTGAGAAAAGTGGGGAAGTGACCAACGTGCAGAACACAAAGAATAAGCTTGAGGCTAGGAAGCCGCTCACATGCTTTAGGTGTAATGAGCAGGGTCACATTGCCGTCAACTGCCGGAAAGAAAAGATTGCTTTCTCGTATGTCAGGGACTGCGATGAAAATATGCAGCTTTTAGAACCCTACCTGCATGACCTAGTAGTCAACGGGAAGCCTTGCAAGGTACTGCGCGATTCGGCCGCAACGATGGATGTTGTCCATCCGGCGTATGTATCGCCTTCCGACTATACAGGACAGTGTGCATGGATCCGACAGGTAGTTGAGGAACAGAGTGTGTGCTTGCCGATCGCGAACGTGGTCATCGAGGGCCCTTTCGGCGAATTAACAACCGAGGCTGCCGTTTCAGGAAAGCTTCCTAAGTGCTATCCGTATTTGTTCTCCAACAAATCGGACATGCTGCTGCGAAAGAGGGGCATCCTTTTCGGAGACAGAGTTGTGCAAGCCTTAACACGTTCAAAGGCGCGAGAACTAGCTACACTGCTCATTCCAGAAAAATCCACAGCGGAGGAAACGGCAGTTAAAACAATGGTAAATGCGGAAGATAGCAGGTCAGAAAACTTTGAGAGCGAGGCATCTCAGATAAGTCAACTTGAAAGTGAGCTTGATGAGACGCGGAATGAGGACGTTCTTGAGAGTAACCTCTTGCCGCCAGTGTCTAGTAATCTCACGAGACTTTTAAGTGGAACCCGAGAGGACTTAGCTATAGAGCAAGCCAATGATCCCAATATACAGGAGATAAGGGAGCGCCACCGCGCCACTAAGACAGCAAACAATATTTCTTTCGAGATGAGAAAGGGAGTGCTGTATCGCTTATTCAAGGATAAGCGCGGAGTAGAGCGGGACCAATTAGTCGTTCCCCAAAAGTACCGCGGAGACTTACTGCGACTTTCCCATGGCAGCTCGTGGTCATGTCACCTTGGAATAAAGAAAACAAAGCAGAGGCTGTTGCAAGAATACTATTGGCCTGGATGTTTTAAGGACACGGAAAATTTTGTACGGTCATGCGACACGTGCCAGCGGGTTGGAAAGGCGCAAGATAAGTGGAAAGCTCCGATGGTGTTAGTACCAATCATTACCGAGCCGTTTCACCGGTTAGTAATAGATATAGTTGGGCCACTTCCTGTGACCGAGTCAGGGTACCGTTATATCCTCACTATGTTATGCCCAGCCACAAAGTTTCCAGAGGCTGTTCCGCTGCGCGAGGTGACGTCCGAGAGTGTAGTGGATTCGCTGCTGTCAGTGTTTGCACGAGTTGGATTCCCTTCCGAGGTACAAAGTGATCAGGGTAGCGTTTTCACGAGTGTCCTCACCACCTCATTTCTCGAGCGATGCGGCATTAAGGTAGTGCATAGCTCGATCCATCATCCGCAGAGCAACAGCGTAGAAAGATGGCACTCTGTTCTCAAACGAGTCCTGAGGGGACTGTGCTATGAAAACAAGCGCGAATGGGATACCTGCCTGCCTGCAGCGCTTTTCGCTTTGCGGTCAGTGCCGCACGAATCCACTGGATTTAGCCCAGCCGAGTTGGTGTACGGAAGGTCACTGCGCTCACCTTTGCGAATGGTGCGCGAAGCCTGGGAGGGGCGCGGAGAAGACCCAACAGTAGTAGAATTCATTCTGAACCTCTTGAATCGCTTACATAACACTAAGGAACTCGTTGAGGCCAGCATGAAGTCAGCCCAGGCTCGTTCCAAGGTGTACTATGATAAGTCAGCCCGTCAAAGGACGTTTTGTATCGGGGACCAGGTGATGTTGCTGAGAAGTTCAAGGCAGAATAAGCTCGAAGTACAGTGGGAAGGACCGGCTGAAGTCGTTGCAAAGCTTTCTAACACTAACTACGCAGTGAAAATTCCCGGTAGGCGTAAAGAAGTGCGCATTTATCATTGCAATCTTATGAAGCCTTATGTGCAGAGGGAAGCCGTGGTAAATCTAACGTTAAACCTTCCCGAGGAGATGGGGGACAACTTGATTTGCCTCAGCGGAAAAGGAAGCAACGCTCAGGAGCTTCTCAAAAAGACGGAGCAGAGAGGAGAACTAAAGAAATCCCAGCTGTCCGATCTGGGCGAGATAATAACAGAGTTTGAGGCCTGCTTCGTGGACAGGCCAGGCAGAACTGATTTGACTGAGCACGATATTGAGCTGACTTCAGACGTGCCAGTGCGATCAAGGTGCTACCGATTTTCTCCAAGGCAAAGAGAAATTCTGGATAGGGAAGTAACTCGCATGCTGGAATTGGGAGTAATAAAACCCTCGGAAAGCGATTATGCTTCGCCTATGATCTTAGTAGAAGCTCCAGGTAAAGACCCTAGGCCTGTGGTAGACTACCGAAAGCTAAATTCTCTCACCAGGGATCAAGTGTATCCTATTCCGAATATTGAGGAGAGAGTAGAACAGGTCAGTAGAGCGGCATATGTGACTACGCTGGACCTTACTCGAGGATACTGGCAAGTACCGCTCACTGAACGCGCCAGCAGATACGCGGCTTTCGTCACTCCGACGGGCAGCTACCAGCCAACAATGATGAGTTTCGGGCTCAAAAATGCTCCATTTTGTTTTTCCCGACTCATGGATAGGGTTTTAAAGGGGTGTGAAACATTCGCGGTGCCTTATTTAGACGACATTGCGGTTTTTTCCGACTCATGGGCGGACCATATGGTACATCTAAGAGCTGTACTGAGCCTTTTGCGTCAAGCTGGACTAACCGTAAAGGCCGAGAAATGTTGCCTGGCAAGGGCGACCGTGGACTACTTGGGTCACAATGTAGGTCAAGGTTTCAGGAAACCCAGCGAGATTAAGATTTCTGCGGTAGCAGACTACCCGCGGCCGAGCACGAAGACGGAAATTCGAGCATTCCTGGGTCTGACTGGGTACTACAATCACTACATCCCTAACTATTCAGCTTTGGCTAGCCCTCTGACCGACGCTCTCCGCAAGACAGAACCGACAAATGTAGTCTGGGACGAACAAAAGGAAGCCTCCTTCGTAAACCTGAAGGCTGTGCTGATTAGCCGTCCGGTATTGCGAGCTCCAGACTATGGCCGAGAATTCACGGTCCAGTGTGATGCCAGTGATCGAGGGTTAGGTGCTGTTCTCTGCCAGAGAGATGACGACGGTAATGAGCACCCCGTGCTCTACTTGAGCAGAAAACTGAGTTCTAGAGAGAGGGCTTATTGCGCGTCAGAGAAGGAATGCGCTTGCATTGTATGGGCCATTCAAAAATTGCAGTGCTATCTTGGAGGGGCCAAATTCACCGTAGAGACGGACCATTGTCCCCTGGCTTGGCTGCAAACTGCGACATCGAAGAACAGTCGCCTTCTTAGGTGGAGCTTGATTTTACAGCAGTACAATTTTGAAATAAGATACAAAAAGGGGAAGTTAAATGGGAATGCGGACGCGCTTAGCCGCTCTTTCTAAGCGGTCCGAGATGTTCCTCACCATGTATCCAAATTGATAATCAGGTTTTTTTTTTTTTTTCGTGCGCTTGAATATAGATGACTATGTAAAGCAGCACGTTTGGTTTTCGAGGTTTACGTGGGTCCTGAACGTCTTGAGAGTGGGCTTTTCTCGAACAACAATGGCAGTTTTCTTTTGACCTGGTCTCTTCAGACGGGAGCCGAGTGCTTGCTTCGACATGTGGTTGAGTTTCAGATAGCTCAAGCAATTTGGCCTACAACAATCAAGACAACGCGACATGCAACAGCGAGCTTCAAGCGTTCACGTGCAGGCCATTAAGTCGTCTCTTCATGCAGCAGCTGCGGCTGCTGCCCTCCGAGTCTCTTCTGGCGGGGGAGGAGGCTGTTACGACCAAGCATCCGCATTTGCGCGCTCTATTGTTCGCCTGTGGGCATGGAAAGGTTTTGTGAATATGTGGTGATGGTCCATTGGCTCTAAGTGAGCCTGTTTCCAGGAATCCTGTTTTGTAAGCATGTTTTGCTTTGTGGACAACCTGCAAATGCCAAATTGGCCCTGTCAAGAGAACGTCTGGAAAAACACAAAGAAACGTCCCCCTGCGGGAAATAGCAGGAAGTGCTTTCTTTTGTTCACCCTTCCAGTCGAGAAGTGCTATCCTCCAGTGATGAATGCCTCCTATCCAAAGGAGACGACAGAGTGACATGTCCGCTGACGTGCAGGACAAGAGAAGAGCATGACTCATACGGCCATTAAGTGATTTCCCGGGAATGCAGGAAAGATTTGCAATTGTCGAAAAGGGACCATGTTGGGAGCCCTATGCGGCGCCACGTGCACTCGGGTTTCTGAGAAGTAAAACCCCCAGAACCAGCCTGTGGTTTCTTTGCTGAAGAATAGAAATGTACCTCCTCTCCTCGCCGTTCCCAAGCTTTTCCCGCCAACAAGTGATCACGCCCAACGAATGAATGCCGGACCAGTCAGTGCTTCAGACCATCAGTGCAGTGATGTGATCGATTGGATGCCGATACCTGAGGGGCGTGCCCTGGATTTGGTTGGTCAGCATCTTCAGAGAGGGGCTGGACATAGGGGGTTTTTAAGGACGCTGCAGAGCACGAAATGTCGCTCTGGGCCCTGGGTAAACGGCTCATCCAGTCGCTTCTCGCTATGAACTCTTAACGCTTGTCATTTTGCTGATGTACCCTTCTTCTTCATGTAAATATTCTTGTAAATACGTTTTCTCAAAGTGCCAGTAAACCTGCTTGTACATATTTTACCAACTTCGAAGATTCAGTCCTTCTTCAACCCGGAGTCTCTGCACGCTACCAAGTGAAGGCCGGGTCGCCATAGCCCCAGCGTCACGACAACGTACTGAAGCGCGTGCCAAAAGAATGCCAGTTTCTCCTGGGGTAAAGACGTTTTTCTTTAAGTTACATACAGGAACATTATCGGTACAAACGTTTTTTGAAAGCAAGGGCTTTTATCTGCCATGGGGTTCACTTTGCTTAATATGTAAACAGCCAGAGACAATAGACCATGTATTTCAGCACTGTTGGGAGGGCGTCGATATTTGGGTTGTGCTGCAACGAACTGTTAAAAAAGAATTGCCATTAGACTCATACGGGATTAGATTCCTGCCAACTGAAAATAATGATGGGATTCCACTTGATACGGTTATGCTAATAGGCCTGCACAGTCTATGGCGGTCTAGAATGGCGGGTTTTCACTGTGAGCCATGACGCCCGTCCTGCAAGGCTCTACTTTCGCGAGAGTATACACGCATTGGTTGAAATGCACAAATTGAAGACCACTGTGCCAGACTGGATTTCAAGAGTCGAACCACTATGCGAGCTGAAGGAATTTTAACTTGACAAAGGCAACTCGTATGAGCCTGCCGGCTTCTGTATTAAGTGTCATGCTTGTGGTAACCGCTCTGCTGTGAGCATTCTGTTTGTAGCGCGTTTTTGTTGGTTTTTTTTTTTGTGTTGGTGATGACCGGCCACAAAAAAAAAAAAAAAAACTCGTGGCTGACTGGTAGCGTCTCCGTCTCACACTCCGGAGACCCTGGTTCGATTCCCACCCAGCCCATCTTGGAAGTTGCTTTTTATTTATGATGTGCATGCCGGGATTCATCCCTCACGGCCAACGCCGACGACACCGGCTTTTCTGCGACACGAGCTCCTTAACGCTATCGCGTTAAAATGGCGGCGGCGCCTCCCGATAACCGGTTTTGGCGGCAACGACCCGAGAGTGGCGCCACCCTCAGCGGAGAGCGGGCGCGCATCGAAGCACCCTAGTGCAGACTAAAGTCCCTTGATAATTTGAAAGTAGCGACACTCTCCTCCGCGCCGCGCTTTCCTCCTCGATTCTCCTCGCGCGGCGGCGGCGAGCGCTGCGCACGATACGCTTTTTCCCCCTGACGCCCGCCGGCCGGCCGCAGCAGTGAGTGAAGCGCGAGCTTTTGGGCCAGGTCTGCGCTCCAGGAGTGCACAAAATTTTTGAAAAATTGCGAGAAAAGCATTGAGAATGCCGATAGTAAAGTTCATGAATTGATTGGTTTCTTCTTAGAACTGTTTGAATGGGGAATACTGATAAACAAAGCTTTCAGGCGAGTTCTGTGCTACAGACACTTTTTAAGTCTCATGATAAGGTTTTACTTTGTGCACTTAATCTAGTACTGCCTCTGACTTTGTGTTTGTTTTTTTTTAGAGCGTGAAATCTGTCACCGTGGTAAAACTTCAGAAAACGATCCAGGCTGGTGCTTTGAACTTCAAGATTAGAGAAGGTTAAAGCAGGACTTAGTCTATTTCGCTACTGTCAAGCTATCTCTCTAAGCATAGTATATGTCACGCGATCAACCATGAGATTGGATTATTGGTTAATTTTACATGTATTTCAATCAATTATTGGGCCAAATTAATTGATATTTAGTAAATTTCAATTAAAACCTAAATTTTAGCTGCAACACCGAACCGTATACCGTTGGAAAGCTTAGGCCAAGTGTAATGGCACTGTGCTAGTTAGCGATCCGAGATAATCTGCGTTCATTAGTTAATTTTGTATAAAATCAAATTTTGAGCTGTTCCTTGCTGCTTCGAGGCAAGGAACAGGTTTGCCACGGCAGTCTTGATATGATGCTGATGGAGTAATTAAATAATTTTATGAGTACGTGGCCCCTCACTGACTTCGCGTGTGGTTAAAAGACAGCAGGGTACACTGGGAGAAGTGGTGGGCCCTATTGCCGATACACTGAAGTTCTGGGGCAAGCATGCTGTGGTCTCATGCGCTGTGTAAAAGAGCTTGATTTCGTACACATACACATAACACGTACACATAACCTGCTAAAGGCGAAATAAGTGACCCATGCCGGGCCTGTGGCTCAAATGCCACTGAAATGTTTCCGGGCGACCCCCACATTTTGGGTAACGAATGTATGCAATTAGGCAGTGAATCAAATGGGAAATACCTTCCCCTGAATGGGAAATCCGTTGGTACAGCATTTTGCTTCAGTTTCTTTCGTCAGTCTGCGTTATTTTGTTCAAAACAGGATTCATCAAAGTGAGCCTGTACGAAAAAATTTTGTCGCTATTATAAATGCATTATTCCCTGAAAAATGAGATTAAATTACGATAAATCAAGAAAATCACAAACGCACACTGACATGCTTATGAGTTGAACTCCGGACACACGCACAAAATGTATTTCACATTATTTTTTTCATTTCTATGCGCTACTTCCGTCACATATGATAGGCGATAATAAATGTCTTGAATAGCATAGTTTTCGCGAAGAACAAAAGTATAAAATATCTAAATGTGACGCAACGTAGAGAAACAAAGCCTAATGCGTCGCATGCTTTTCTGCGCTCCGAGAGTCACATAATTTTCACGCTGCCAGATGCGCCTTTCAAAATTAAGCAGGCTGCAAGGCTTTTTGTGAAGTAGGCGCGATGCACTCCTATTCAAGCTTCGTGGCTGAGAAAGATCGTAATATTTTTACCAGCCTGAGCCTTAATTTGTAATGCTAAGTGTATTACTGAAGGTGTAAATAAGTTGGAGTATCCGTATCGCTCTCGAGCTCTAAGAGATTACGCCCGTTTACAGCGATCAAATATCAGAAGGCTGCAAAAGCATGATATCGCGCCTCCGACAGGTACACAAAATGGTATATCTGGTAATCAGAAACAGTCGCATAGAGAAGCTTACGTAAGCCCGAAAATGAATTTAGCCCTGCTGAGGAGTCGGTTACTTACGCTGCATATGCAAGAGTAGTTCATCGGCTGCCAGTTGTCCCGCTTCACTTTCACAGTCCATAGAAGAGGTCGTTTTTGGGCTTGGAAAAGAAAACATTCTCCGGTCATTTTTAGCACTGTTAGTGCACATTGGGAAACGCAGCACCCAGCAATTCTGCAGACTATGTGAAGGATGCTGCTTTCCGTGTCTAGCGTGGGCGTCCGCGGGACGGCGGGAGCGGAATGCAAGAAAAATTTGGAGGACGCCTAAGCTTCGCCTTCAAGAGTGGAACGCGATAGCGTTATTGCACCTCGTTCGCACCGCCCACTCATTCGCTCGGTATGCTCTTGAGTCACACAAAGACATAGTTTTCATACTCAACACTTCTAAGTGCACTGTACAACTTTTTTGTAATTATTTGTTCAAACAAGTGCTTCTCACAATCTACATTATCGCACTGTGTTGTGCACACTACAACGTTTCTTGCTCCCGTGTTCCTTTAGCGTTCACACAAGAGCGAGCGCGCAACGCCCTGCAATACAACACCCGTCGACCTGCCAAGGAGTGTAAGACAATGCGCTACGGCGCAGCAATCACTGATGAGGCGCCCCGCGTCGGACTTTGCACTCACGAATCACGCGGTGAGCGCGGTGCAACGCAGCGTTCGGCGCGGCAACGAAACGTGCGTCTGAGCAAGCAGAGCGAACCGAAGAACTCGGTGTCTCGGAGGGAGAAAGCCAGGCAGCGACGCGCCATGAAGGCGGACGCGATCATGGGGCTGACGCCTTGATGGGATCGTCCTCTATCTCGCTTGGGAGCACCACGCAGAAGCATGATTCCTCGGAAGCAGCTCGGCACACATCGCAGGGGACGCTTTCCCAGCAGAAGCGCTACGGCGCAGCGATCACGTCAGAGGCGTCCGGCATCAGACGCTGCACCTAGCAATCGCGCTGTGAGCGGAAAGAGGAGCCGCGTCGCCTAAACAGCACTGTTCGAGTGACGCACGCTGGATGTTGGAAGGGGAGAGAGCGAGAAAACTTATTAAACGCAAGAGTATTGGGGCATTCCCCCACCGGTACCCGCGCGGCCCGAAGGGGAGAAGCGGGTGAGCGAAGATAGTGATCTAAAGAAAGGAAAGACGCTTGATTCCACAACCCGTGAGGGTGCACGGCGAAACGTCAGGGGCGAGTGGCGCGCCACGTGTCGGGGCAGCGCCGCACATTGCGAGGAGGGGTTCTTCTGCGTTTGCCGCAAGATGGCTCTGCATGTGCGCAGAAGAATGTAGCGGAAACGTACTTCGCTACTCGTGTAACTGCGACTTCTGTAAGTAACTTGCTCATAATTACCTATATACACCGCAGTATAACGTTCTACGGCAGGTTTCTAAGGCAACACCGCATTCACTAGAAGCGCTTTTGTACCGCTTTCAAGCATCGAACTCGTGGCTAAGTGCTCATGATTTCCGTAGCAACAACGAAATTGGGCAACGCCTGCGCGAGCCTCACTTGGCACACAGTGGTCGGTAACATCGCGAAAGAAAATAAATCTGTTTACAAGCTGGCGCACAAATAAGTGAGCAAGCCCGATACATCCGTCTTTAATTGGCCGGAACAGGTTATCCCGACTACATCTTTTCCAGCTTGGTGCCCATACAAACACAGCAAAGATTCGGTGTAGCAGTGTTCGAATTCTGTCAGCTCGCTTCTCGACAGAATACTTGAGTTCAGTGAAAAAGAAGAACCTGTATAAAGCTGTTTGTGACGACTTCTTCTCTGTTCCTATGTACAGAGCCTTGTATAGCGGCCGTCTAGGTCAAGACGTACTGAAGCGCGTGTCAAAAGAATGCCAGTTTCTCCTGGGGTAAAGACGTTTTTCTTTAAGTTACATACAGGAACATTATCGGTACAAACGTTTTTTGAAAGCAAGGGCTTTTATCTGCCATGGGGTTCACTTTGCTTAATATGTAAACAGCCAGAGACAATAGACCATGTATTTCAGCACTGTTGGGAGGGCGTCGATATTTGGGTTGTGCTGCAACGAACTGTTAAAAAAGAATTGCCATTAGACTCATACGGGATTAGATTCCTGCCAACTGAAAATAATGATGGGATTCCACTTGATACGGTTATGCTAATAGGCCTGCACAGTCTATGGCGGTCTAGAATGGCGGGTTTTCACTGTGAGCCATGACGCCCGTCCTGCAAGGCTCTACTTTCGCGAGAGTATACACGCATTGGTTGAAATGCACAAATTGAAGACCACTGTGCCAGACTGGATTTCAAGAGTCGAACCACTATGCGAGCTGAAGGAATTTTAACTTGACAAAGGCAACTCGTATGAGCCTGCCGGCTTCTGTATTAAGTGTCATGCTTGTGGTAACCGCTCTGCTGTGAGCATTCTGTTTGTAGCGCGTTTTTGTTGGTTTTTTTTTGTGTTGGTGATGACCGGCCACAAAAAAAAAAAAAAAAACTCGTGGCTGACTGGTAGCGTCTCCGTCTCACACTCCGGAGACCCTGGTTCGATTCCCACCCAGCCCATCTTGGAAGTTGCTTTTTATTTATGATGTGCATGCCGGGATTCATCCCTCACGGCCAACGCCGACGACACCGGCTTTTCTGCGACACGAGCTCCTTAACGCTATCGCGTTAAAATGGCGGCGGCGCCTCCCGATAACCGGTTTTGGCGGCAACGACCCGAGAGTGGCGCCACCCTCAGCGGAGAGCGGGCGCGCATCGAAGCACCCTAGTGCAGACTAAAGTCCCTTGATAATTTGAAAGTAGCGACACTCTCCTCCGCGCCGCGCTTTCCTCCTCGATTCTCCTCGCGCGGCGGCGGCGAGCGCTGCGCACGATACGCTTTTTCCCCCTGACGCCCGCCGGCCGGCCGCAGCAGTGAGTGAAGCGCGAGCTTTTGGGCCAGGTCTGCGCTCCAGGAGTGCACAAAATTTTTGAAAAATTGCGAGAAAAGCATTGAGAATGCCGATAGTAAAGTTCATGAATTGATTGGTTTCTTCTTAGAACTGTTTGAATGGGGAATACTGATAAACAAAGCTTTCAGGCGAGTTCTGTGCTACAGACACTTTTTAAGTCTCATGATAAGGTTTTACTTTGTGCACTTAATCTAGTACTGCCTCTGACTTTGTGTTTGTTTTTTTTTAGAGCGTGAAATCTGTCACCGTGGTAAAACTTCAGAAAACGATCCAGGCTGGTGCTTTGAACTTCAAGATTAGAGAAGGTTAAAGCAGGACTTAGTCTATTTCGCTACTGTCAAGCTATCTCTCTAAGCATAGTATATGTCACGCGATCAACCATGAGATTGGATTATTGGTTAATTTTACATGTATATCAATCAATTATTGGGCCAAATTAATTGATATTTAGTAAATTTCAATTAAAACCTAAATTTTAGCTGCAACACCGAACCGTATACCGTTGGAAAGCTTAGGCCAAGTGTAATGGCACTGTGCTAGTTAGCGATCCGAGATAATCTGCGTTCATTAGTTAATTTTGTATAAAATCAAATTTTGAGCTGTTCCTTGCTGCTTCGAGGCAAGGAACAGGTTTGCCACGGCAGTCTTGATATGATGCTGATGGAGTAATTAAATAATTTTATGAGTACGTGGCCCCTCACTGACTTCGCGTGTGGTTAAAAGACAGCAGGGTACACTGGGAGAAGTGGTGGGCCCTATTGCCGATACACTGAAGTTCTGGGGCAAGCATGCTGTGGTCTCATGCGCTGTGTAAAAGAGCTTGATTTCGTACACATACACATAACACGTACACATAACCTGCTAAAGGCGAAATAAGTGACCCATGCCGGGCCTGTGGCTCAAATGCCACTGAAATGTTTCCGGGCGACCCCCACATTTTGGGTAACGAATGTATGCAATTAGGCAGTGAATCAAATGGGAAATACCTTCCCCTGAATGGGAAATCCGTTGGTACAGCATTTTGCTTCAGTTTCTTTCGTCAGTCTGCGTTATTTTGTTCAAAACAGGATTCATCAAAGTGAGCCTGTACGAAAAAATTTTGTCGCTATTCATCATCATCATCATCATCATCAGCCTGATTATACCCACTGCAGGGCGAAGGCCTCTCCCATATTTCTCCACTTAACCCGGTTCTGTGCTACCTGCATCCACTTGACCCCTGCGAACTTCTTAATCTCATCCGCCCACCTAACTTTCTGCCGCCCCCTGCTACGCTTTCCTTCCCTTGGAATCCAGTTTGTTACCCTCAGCGACCATCGGTTATCCTCTCTTCGCACTACATGTCCTGCCCATGTCCATTTCTTCTTCTTAATTTCTACTAGAATGTCGTTAACTTGAGTTATTTCTCTCACCCACTCTGCACGCTTCCTATCTCTTAATGTTACCCCTACCATTTTTCGTTCCATAGCCCTCTGGGTTGTCCTCAACTTAAGTAGAACTCTCTTGGTTAGCCTCCACGTTTCAGCCCCATAGGTGAGTACAGGCAAGATGCAACTGTTGTATACTTTCCTCTTGAGCGATACCGGTAAGCTGCTTGTCGCTATTATAAATGCATTATTCCCTGAAAAATGAGATTAAATTACGATAAATCAAGAAAATCACAAACGCACACTGACATGCTTATGAGTTGAACTCCGGACACACGCACAAAATGTATTTCACATTATTTTTTTCATTTCTATGCGCTACTTCCGTCACATATGATAGGCGATAATAAATGTCTTGAATAGCATAGTTTTCGCGAAGAACAAAAGTATAAAATATCTAAATGTGACGCAACGTAGAGAAACAAAGCCTAATGCGTCGCATGCTTTTCTGCGCTCCGAGAGTCACATAATTTTCACGCTGCCAGATGCGCCTTTCAAAATTAAGCAGGCTGCAAGGCTTTTTGTGAAGTAGGCGCGATGCACTCCTATTCAAGCTTCGTGGCTGAGAAAGATCGTAATATTTTTACCAGCCTGAGCCTTAATTTGTAATGCTAAGTGTATTAATGAAGGTGTAAATAAGTTGGAGTATCCGTATCGCTCTCGAGCTCTAAGAGATTACGCCCGTTTACAGCGATCAAATATCAGAAGGCTGCAAAAGCATGATATCGCGCCTCCGACAGGTACACAAAATGGTATATCTGGTAATCAGAAACAGTCGCATAGAGAAGCTTACGTAAGCCCGAAAATGAATTTAGCCCTGCTGAGGAGTCGGTTACTTACGCTGCATATGCAAGAGTAGTTCATCGGCTGCCAGTTGTCCCGCTTCACTTTCACAGTCCATAGAAGAGGTCGTTTTTGGGCTTGGAAAAGAAAACATTCTCCGGTCATTTTTAGCACTGTTAGTGCACATTGGGAAACGCAGCACCCAGCAATTCTGCAGACTATGTGAAGGATGCTGCTTTCCGTGTCTAGCGTGGGCGTCCGCGGGACGGCGGGAGCGGAATGCAAGAAAAATTTGGAGGACGCCTAAGCTTCGCCTTCAAGAGTGGAACGCGATAGCGTTATTGCACCTCGTTCGCACCGCCCACTCATTCGCTCGGTATGCTCTTGAGTCACACAAAGACATAGTTTTCATACTCAACACGTCTAAGTGCACTGTACAACTTTTTTGTAATTATTTGTTCAAACAAGTGCTTCTCACAATCTACATTATCGCACTGTGTTGTGCACACTACAACGTTTCTTGCTCCCGTGTTCCTTTAGCGTTCACACAAGAGCGAGCGCGCAACGCCCTGCAATACAACACCCGTCGACCTGCCAAGGAGTGTAAGACAATGCGCTACGGCGCAGCAATCACTGATGAGGCGCCCCGCGTCGGACTTTGCACTCACGAATCACGCGGTGAGCGCGGTGCAACGCAGCGTTCGGCGCGGCAACGAAACGTGCGTCTGAGCAAGCAGAGCGAACCGAAGAACTCGGTGTCTCGGAGGGAGAAAGCCAGGCAGCGACGCGCCATGAAGGCGGACGCGATCATGGGGCTGACGCCTTGATGGGATCGTCCTCTATCTCGCTTGGGAGCACCACGCAGAAGCATGATTCCTCGGAAGCAGCTCGGCACACATCGCAGGGGACGCTTTCCCAGCAGAAGCGCTACGGCGCAGCGATCACGTCAGAGGCGTCCGGCATCAGACGCTGCACCTAGCAATCGCGCTGTGAGCGGAAAGAGGAGCAGCGTCGCCTAAACAGCACTGTTCGAGTGACGCACGCTGGATGTTGGAAGGGGAGAGAGCGAGAAAACTTATTAAACGCAAGAGTATTGGGGCATTCCCCCACCGGTACCCGCGCGGCCCGAAGGGGAGAAGCGGGTGAGCGAAGATAGTGATCTAAAGAAAGGAAAGACGCTTGATTCCACAACCCGTGAGGGTGCACGGCGAAACGTCAGGGGCGAGTGGCGCGCCACGTGTCGGGGCAGCGCCGCACATTGCGAGGAGGGGTTCTTCTGCGTTTGCCGCAAGATGGCTCTGCATGTGCGCAGAAGAATGTAGCGGAAACGTACTTCGCTACTCGTGTAACTGCGACTTCTGTAAGTAACTTGCTCATAATTACCTATATACACCGCAGTATAACGTTCTACGGCAGGTTTCTAAGGCAACACCGCATTCACTAGAAGCGCTTTTGTACCGCTTTCAAGCATCGAACTCGTGGCTAAGTGCTCATGATTTCCGTAGCAACAACGAAATTGGGCAACGCCCGCGCGAGCCTCACTTGGCACACAGTGGTCGGTAACATCGCGAAAGAAAATAAATCTGTTTACAAGCTGGCGCACAAATAAGTGAGCAAGCCCGATACATCCGTCTTTAATTGGCCGGAACAGGTTATCCCGACTACATCTTTTCCAGCTTGGGGCCCATACAAACACAGCAAAGATTCGGTGTAGCAGTGTTCGAATTCTGTCAGCTCGCTTCTCGACAGAATACTTGAGTTCAGTGAAAAAGAAGAACCTGTATAAAGCTGTTTGTGACGACTTCTTCTCTGTTCCTATGTACAGAGCCTTGTATAGCGGCCGTCTAGGTCAAGACGTACTGAAGCGCGTGTCAAAAGAATGCCAGTTTCTCCTGGGGTAAAGACGTTTTTCTTTAAGTTACATACAGGAACATTATCGGTACAAACGTTTTTTGAAAGCAAGGGCTTTTATCTGCCATGGGGTTCACTTTGCTTAATATGTAAACAGCCAGAGACAATAGACCATGTATTTCAGCACTGTTGGGAGGGCGTCGATATTTGGGTTGTGCTGCAACGAACTGTTAAAAAAGAATTGCCATTAGACTCATACGGGATTAGATTCCTGCCAACTGAAAATAATGATGGGATTCCACTTGATACGGTTATGCTAATAGGCCTGCACAGTCTATGGCGGTCTAGAATGGCGGGTTTTCACTGTGAGCCATGACGCCCGTCCTGCAAGGCTCTACTTTCGCGAGAGTATACACGCATTGGTTGAAATGCACAAATTGAAGACCACTGTGCCAGACTGGATTTCAAGAGTCGAACCACTATGCGAGCTGAAGGAATTTTAACTTGACAAAGGCAACTCGTATGAGCCTGCCGGCTTCTGTATTAAGTGTCATGCTTGTGGTAACCGCTCTGCTGTGAGCATTCTGTTTGTAGCGCGTTTTTGTTGGTTTTTTTTTGTGTTGGTGATGACCGGCCACAAAAAAAAAAAAAAACTCGTGGCTGACTGGTAGCGTCTCCGTCTCACACTCCTGAGACCCTGGTTCGATTCCCACCCAGCCCATCTTGGAAGTTGCTTTTTATTTATGATGTGCATGCCGGGATTCATCCCTCACGGCCAACGCCGACGACACCGGCTTTTCTGCGACACGAGCTCCTTAACGCTATCGCGTTAAAATGGCGGCGGCGCCTCCCGATAACCGGTTTTGGCGGCAACGACCCGAGAGTGGCGCCACCCTCAGCGGAGAGCGGGCGCGCATCGAAGCACCCTAGTGCAGACTAAAGTCCCTTGATAATTTGAAAGTAGCGACACTCTCCTCCGCGCCGCGCTTTCCTCCTCGATTCTCCTCGCGCGGCGGCGGCGAGCGCTGCGCACGATACGCTTTTTCCCCCTGACGCCCGCCGGCCGGCCGCAGCAGTGAGTGAAGCGCGAGCTTTTGGGCCAGGTCTGCGCTCCAGGAGTGCACAAAATTTTTGAAAAATTGCGAGAAAAGCATTGAGAATGCCGATAGTAAAGTTCATGAATTGATTGGTTTCTTCTTAGAACTGTTTGAATGGGGAATACTGATAAACAAAGCTTTCAGGCGAGTTCTGTGCTACAGACACTTTTTAAGTCTCATGATAAGGTTTTACTTTGTGCACTTAATCTAGTACTGCCTCTGACTTTGTGTTTGTTTTTTTTTAGAGCGTGAAATCTGTCACCGTGGTAAAACTTCAGAAAACGATCCAGGCTGGTGCTTTGAACTTCAAGATTAGAGAAGGTTAAAGCAGGACTTAGTCTATTTCGCTACTGTCAAGCTATCTCTCTAAGCATAGTATATGTCACGCGATCAACCATGAGATTGGATTATTGGTTAATTTTACATGTATATCAATCAATTATTGGGCCAAATTAATTGATATTTAGTAAATTTCAATTAAAACCTAAATTTTAGCTGCAACACCGAACCGTATACCGTTGGAAAGCTTAGGCCAAGTGTAATGGCACTGTGCTAGTTAGCGATCCGAGATAATCTGCGTTCATTAGTTAATTTTGTATAAAATCAAATTTTGAGCTGTTCCTTGCTGCTTCGAGGCAAGGAACAGGTTTGCCACGGCAGTCTTGATATGATGCTGATGGAGTAATTAAATAATTTTATGAGTACGTGGCCCCTCACTGACTTCGCGTGTGGTTAAAAGACAGCAGGGTACACTGGGAGAAGTGGTGGGCCCTATTGCCGATACACTGAAGTTCTGGGGCAAGCATGCTGTGGTCTCATGCGCTGTGTAAAAGAGCTTGATTTCGTACACATACACATAACACGTACACATAACCTGCTAAAGGCGAAATAAGTGACCCATGCCGGGCCTGTGGCTCAAATGCCACTGAAATGTTTCCGGGCGACCCCCACATTTTGGGTAACGAATGTATGCAATTAGGCAGTGAATCAAATGGGAAATACCTTCCCCTGAATGGGAAATCCGTTGGTACAGCATTTTGCTTCAGTTTCTTTCGTCAGTCTGCGTTATTTTGTTCAAAACAGGATTCATCAAAGTGAGCCTGTACGAAAAAATTTTGTCGCTATTATAAATGCATTATTCCCTGAAAAATGAGATTAAATTACGATAAATCAAGAAAATCACAAACGCACACTGACATGCTTATGAGTTGAACTCCGGACACACGCACAAAATGTATTTCACATTATTTTTTTCATTTCTATGCGCTACTTCCGTCACATATGATAGGCGATAATAAATGTCTTGAATAGCATAGTTTTCGCGAAGAACAAAAGTATAAAATATCTAAATGTGACGCAACGTAGAGAAACAAAGCCTAATGCGTCGCATGCTTTTCTGCGCTCCGAGAGTCACATAATTTTCACGCTGCCAGATGCGCCTTTCAAAATTAAGCAGGCTGCAAGGCTTTTTGTGAAGTAGGCGCGATGCACTCCTATTCAAGCTTCGTGGCTGAGAAAGATCGTAATATTTTTACCAGCCTGAGCCTTAATTTGTAATGCTAAGTGTATTAATGAAGGTGTAAATAAGTTGGAGTATCCGTATCGCTCTCGAGCTCTAAGAGATTACGCCCGTTTACAGCGATCAAATATCAGAAGGCTGCAAAAGCATGATATCGCGCCTCCGACAGGTACACAAAATGGTATATCTGGTAATCAGAAACAGTCGCATAGAGAAGCTTACGTAAGCCCGAAAATGAATTTAGCCCTGCTGAGGAGTCGGTTACTTACGCTGCATATGCAAGAGTAGTTCATCGGCTGCCAGTTGTCCCGCTTCACTTTCACAGTCCATAGAAGAGGTCGTTTTTGGGCTTGGAAAAGAAAACATTCTCCGGTCATTTTTAGCACTGTTAGTGCACATTGGGAAACGCAGCACCCAGCAATTCTGCAGACTATGTGAAGGATGCTGCTTTCCGTGTCTAGCGTGGGCGTCCGCGGGACGGCGGGAGCGGAATGCAAGAAAAATTTGGAGGACGCCTAAGCTTCGCCTTCAAGAGTGGAACGCGATAGCGTTATTGCACCTCGTTCGCACCGCCCACTCATTCGCTCGGTATGCTCTTGAGTCACACAAAGACATAGTTTTCATACTCAACACTTCTAAGTGCACTGTACAACTTTTTTGTAATTATTTGTTCAAACAAGTGCTTCTCACAATCTACATTATCGCACTGTGTTGTGCACACTACAACGTTTCTTGCTCCCGTGTTCCTTTAGCGTTCACACAAGAGCGAGCGCGCAACGCCCTGCAATACAACACCCGTCGACCTGCCAAGGAGTGTAAGACAATGCGCTACGGCGCAGCAATCACTGATGAGGCGCCCCGCGTCGGACTTTGCACTCACGAATCACGCGGTGAGCGCGGTGCAACGCAGCGTTCGGCGCGGCAACGATTCGTGCGTCTGAGCAAGCAGAGCGAACCGAAGAACTCGGTGTCTCGGAGGGAGAAAGGACGCGATCATGGGGCTGACGCCTTGATGGGATCGTCCTCTATCTCGCTTGGGAGCACCACGCAGAAGCATGATTCCTCGGAAGCAGCTCGGCACACATCGCAGGGGACGCTTTCCCAGCAGAAGCGCTACGGCGCAGCGATCACGTCAGAGGCGTCCGGCATCAGACGCTGCACCTAGCAATCGCGCTGTGAGCGGAAAGAGGAGCCGCGTCGCCTAAACAGCACTGTTCGAGTGACGCACGCTGGATGTTGGAAGGGGAGAGAGCGAGAAAACTTATTAAACGCAAGAGTATTGGGGCATTCCCCCACCGGTACCCGCGCGGCCCGAAGGGGAGAAGCGGGTGAGCGAAGATAGTGATCTAAAGAAAGGAAAGACGCTTGATTCCACAACCCGTGAGGGTGCACGGCGAAACGTCAGGGGCGAGTGGCGCGCCACGTGTCGGGGCAGCGCCGCACATTGCGAGGAGGGGTTCTTCTGCGTTTGCCGCAAGATGGCTCTGCATGTGCGCAGAAGAATGTAGCGGAAACGTACTTCGCTACTCGTGTAACTGCGACTTCTGTAAGTAACTTGCTCATAATTACCTATATACACCGCAGTATAACGTTCTACGGCAGGTTTCTAAGGCAACACCGCATTCACTAGAAGCGCTTTTGTACCGCTTTCAAGCATCGAACTCGTGGCTAAGTGCTCATGATTTCCGTAGCAACAACGAAATTGGGCAACGCCCGCGCGAGCCTCACTTGGCACACAGTGGTCGGTAACATCGCGAAAGAAAATAAATCTGTTTACAATCTGGCGCACAAATAAGTGAGCAAGCCCGATACATCCGTCTTTAATTGGCCGGAACAGGTTATCCCGACTACATCTTTTCCAGCTTGGTGCTCATACAAACACAGCAAAGATTCGGTGTAGCAGTGTTCGAATTCTGTCAGCTCGCTTCTCGACAGAATACTTGAGTTCAGTGAAAAAGAAGAACCTGTATAAAGCTGTTTGTGACGACTTCTTCTCTGTTCCTATGTACAGAGCCTTGTATAGCGGCCGTCTAGGTCAAGACGTACTGAAGCGCGTGCCAAAAGAATGCCAGTTTCTCCTGGGGTAAAGACGTTTTTCTTTAAGTTACATACAGGAACATTATCGGTACAAACGTTTTTTGAAAGCAAGGGCTTTTATCTGCCATGGGGTTCACTTTGCTTAATATGTAAACAGCCAGAGACAATAGACCATGTATTTCAGCACTGTTGGGAGGGCGTCGATATTTGGGTTGTGCTGCAACGAACTGTTAAAAAAGAATTGCCATTAGACTCATACGGGATTAGATTCCTGCCAACTGAAAATAATGATGGGATTCCACTTGATACGGTTATGCTAATAGGCCTGCACAGTCTATGGCGGTCTAGAATGGCGGGTTTTCACTGTGAGCCATGACGCCCGTCCTGCAAGGCTCTACTTTCGCGAGAGTATACACGCATTGGTTGAAATGCACAAATTGAAGACCACTGTGCCAGACTGGATTTCAAGAGTCGAACCACTATGCGAGCTGAAGGAATTTTAACTTGACAAAGGCAACTCGTATGAGCCTGCCGGCTTCTGTATTAAGTGTCATGCTTGTGGTAACCGCTCTGCTGTGAGCATTCTGTTTGTAGCGCGTTTTTGTTGGTTTTTTTTTTGTGTTGGTGATGACCGGCCACAAAAAAAAAAAAAAAACTCGTGGCTGACTGGTAGCGTCTCCGTCTCACACTCCGGAGACCCTGGTTCGATTCCCACCCAGCCCATCTTGGAAGTTGCTTTTTATTTATGATGTGCATGCCGGGATTCATCCCTCACGGCCAACGCCGACGACACCGGCTTTTCTGCGACACGAGCTCCTTAACGCTATCGCGTTAAAATGGCGGCGGCGCCTCCCGATAACCGGTTTTGGCGGCAACGACCCGAGAGTGGCGCCACCCTCAGCGGAGAGCGGGCGCGCATCGAAGCACCCTAGTGCAGACTAAAGTCCCTTGATAATTTGAAAGTAGCGACACTCTCCTCCGCGCCGCGCTTTCCTCCTCGATTCTCCTCGCGCGGCGGCGGCGAGCGCTGCGCACGATACGCTTTTTCCCCCTGACGCCCGCCGGCCGGCCGCAGCAGTGAGTGAAGCGCGAGCTTTTGGGCCAGGTCTGCGCTCCAGGAGTGCACAAAATTTTTGAAAAATTGCGAGAAAAGCATTGAGAATGCCGATAGTAAAGTTCATGAATTGATTGGTTTCTTCTTAGAACTGTTTGAATGGGGAATACTGATAAACAAAGCTTTCAGGCGAGTTCTGTGCTACAGACACTTTTTAAGTCTCATGATAAGGTTTTACTTTGTGCACTTAATCTAGTACTGCCTCTGACTTTGTGTTTGTTTTTTTTTAGAGCGTGAAATCTGTCACCGTGGTAAAACTTCAGAAAACGATCCAGGCTGGTGCTTTGAACTTCAAGATTAGAGAAGGTTAAAGCAGGACTTAGTCTATTTCGCTACTGTCAAGCTATCTCTCTAAGCATAGTATATGTCACGCGATCAACCATGAGATTGGATTATTGGTTAATTTTACATGTATTTCAATCAATTATTGGGCCAAATTAATTGATATTTAGTAAATTTCAATTAAAACCTAAATTTTAGCTGCAACACCGAACCGTATACCGTTGGAAAGCTTAGGCCAAGTGTAATGGCACTGTGCTAGTTAGCGATCCGAGATAATCTGCGTTCATTAGTTAATTTTGTATAAAATCAAATTTTGAGCTGTTCCTTGCTGCTTCGAGGCAAGGAACAGGTTTGCCACGGCAGTCTTGATATGATGCTGATGGAGTAATTAAATAATTTTATGAGTACGTGGCCCCTCACTGACTTCGCGTGTGGTTAAAAGACAGCAGGGTACACTGGGAGAAGTGGTGGGCCCTATTGCCGATACACTGAAGTTCTGGGGCAAGCATGCTGTGGTCTCATGCGCTGTGTAAAAGAGCTTGATTTCGTACACATACACATAACACGTACACATAACCTGCTAAAGGCGAAATAAGTGACCCATGCCGGGCCTGTGGCTCAAATGCCACTGAAATGTTTCCGGGCGACCCCCACATTTTGGGTAACGAATGTATGCAATTAGGCAGTGAATCAAATGGGAAATACCTTCCCCTGAATGGGAAATCCGTTGGTACAGCATTTTGCTTCAGTTTCTTTCGTCAGTCTGCGTTATTTTGTTCAAAACAGGATTCATCAAAGTGAGCCTGTACGAAAAAATTTTGTCGCTATTATAAATGCATTATTCCCTGAAAAATGAGATTAAATTACGATAAATCAAGAAAATCACAAACGCACACTGACATGCTTATGAGTTGAACTCCGGACACACGCACAAAATGTATTTCACATTATTTTTTTCATTTCTATGCGCTACTTCCGTCACATATGATAGGCGATAATAAATGTCTTGAATAGCATAGTTTTCGCGAAGAACAAAAGTATAAAATATCTAAATGTGACGCAACGTAGAGAAACAAAGCCTAATGCGTCGCATGCTTTTCTGCGCTCCGAGAGTCACATAATTTTCACGCTGCCAGATGCGCCTTTCAAAATTAAGCAGGCTGCAAGGCTTTTTGTGAAGTAGGCGCGATGCACTCCTATTCAAGCTTCGTGGCTGAGAAAGATCGTAATATTTTTACCAGCCTGAGCCTTAATTTGTAATGCTAAGTGTATTAATGAAGGTGTAAATAAGTTGGAGTATCCGTATCGCTCTCGAGCTCTAAGAGATTACGCCCGTTTACAGCGATCAAATATCAGAAGGCTGCAAAAGCATGATATCGCGCCTCCGACAGGTACACAAAATGGTATATCTGGTAATCAGAAACAGTCGCATAGAGAAGCTTACGTAAGCCCGAAAATGAATTTAGCCCTGCTGAGGAGTCGGTTACTTACGCTGCATATGCAAGAGTAGTTCATCGGCTGCCAGTTGTCCCGCTTCACTTTCACAGTCCATAGAAGAGGTCGTTTTTGGGCTTGGAAAAGAAAACATTCTCCGGTCATTTTTAGCACTGTTAGTGCACATTGGGAAACGCAGCACCCAGCAATTCTGCAGACTATGTGAAGGATGCTGCTTTCCGTGTCTAGCGTGGGCGTCCGCGGGACGGCGGGAGCGGAATGCAAGAAAAATTTGGAGGACGCCTAAGCTTCGCCTTCAAGAGTGGAACGCGATAGCGTTATTGCACCTCGTTCGCACCGCCCACTCATTCGCTCGGTATGCTCTTGAGTCACACAAAGACATAGTTTTCATACTCAACACTTCTAAGTGCACTGTACAACTTTTTTGTAATTATTTGTTCAAACAAGTGCTTCTCACAATCTACATTATCGCACTGTGTTGTGCACACTACAACGTTTCTTGCTCCCGTGTTCCTTTAGCGTTCACACAAGAGCGAGCGCGCAACGCCCTGCAATACAACACCCGTCGACCTGCCAAGGAGTGTAAGACAATGCGCTACGGCGCAGCAATCACTGATGAGGCGCCCCGCGTCGGACTTTGCACTCACGAATCACGCGGTGAGCGCGGTGCAACGCAGCGTTCGGCGCGGCAACGAAACGTGCGTCTGAGCAAGCAGAGCGAACCGAAGAACTCGGTGTCTCGGAGGGAGAAAGGACGCGATCATGGGGCTGACGCCTTGATGGGATCGTCCTCTATCTCGCTTGGGAGCACCACGCAGAAGCATGATTCCTCGGAAGCAGCTCGGCACACATCGCAGGGGACGCTTTCCCAGCAGAAGCGCTACGGCGCAGCGATCACGTCAGAGGCGTCCGGCATCAGACGCTGCACCTAGCAATCGCGCTGTGAGCGGAAAGAGGAGCCGCGTCGCCTAAACAGCACTGTTCGAGTGACGCACGCTGGATGTTGGAAGGGGAGAGAGCGAGAAAACTTATTAAACGCAAGAGTATTGGGGCATTCCCCCACCGGTACCCGCGCGGCCCGAAGGGGAGAAGCGGGTGAGCGAAGATAGTGATCTAAAGAAAGGAAAGACGCTTGATTCCACAACCCGTGAGGGTGCACGGCGAAACGTCAGGGGCGAGTGGCGCGCCACGTGTCGGGGCAGCGCCGCACATTGCGAGGAGGGGTTCTTCTGCGTTTGCCGCAAGATGGCTCTGCATGTGCGCAGAAGAATGTAGCGGAAACGTACTTCGCTACTCGTGTAACTGCGACTTCTGTAAGTAACTTGCTCATAATTACCTATATACACCGCAGTATAACGTTCTACGGCAGGTTTCTAAGGCAACACCGCATTCACTAGAAGCGCTTTTGTACCGCTTTCAAGCATCGAACTCGTGGCTAAGTGCTCATGATTTCCGTAGCAACAACGAAATTGGGCAACGCCCGCGCGAGCCTCACTTGGCACACAGTGGTCGGTAACATCGCGAAAGAAAATAAATCTGTTTACAATCTGGCGCACAAATAAGTGAGCAAGCCCGATACATCCGTCTTTAATTGGCCGGAACAGGTTATCCCGACTACATCTTTTCCAGCTTGGTGCTCATACAAACACAGCAAAGATTCGGTGTAGCAGTGTTCGAATTCTGTCAGCTCGCTTCTCGACAGAATACTTGAGTTCAGTGAAAAAGAAGAACCTGTATAAAGCTGTTTGTGACGACTTCTTCTCTGTTCCTATGTACAGAGCCTTGTATAGCGGCCGTCTAGGTCAAGACGTACTGAAGCGCGTGTCAAAAGAATGCCAGTTTCTCCTGGGGTAAAGACGTTTTTCTTTAAGTTACATACAGGAACATTATCGGTACAAACGTTTTTTGAAAGCAAGGGCTTTTATCTGCCATGGGGTTCACTTTGCTTAATATGTAAACAGCCAGAGACAATAGACCATGTATTTCAGCACTGTTGGGAGGGCGTCGATATTTGGGTTGTGCTGCAACGAACTGTTAAAAAAGAATTGCCATTAGACTCATACGGGATTAGATTCCTGCCAACTGAAAATAATGATGGGATTCCACTTGATACGGTTATGCTAATAGGCCTGCACAGTCTATGGCGGTCTAGAATGGCGGGTTTTCACTGTGAGCCATGACGCCCGTCCTGCAAGGCTCTACTTTCGCGAGAGTATACACGCATTGGTTGAAATGCACAAATTGAAGACCACTGTGCCAGACTGGATTTCAAGAGTCGAACCACTATGCGAGCTGAAGGAATTTTAACTTGACAAAGGCAACTCGTATGAGCCTGCCGGCTTCTGTATTAAGTGTCATGCTTGTGGTAACCGCTCTGCTGTGAGCATTCTGTTTGTAGCGCGTTTTTGTTGGTTTTTTTTTTGTGTTGGTGATGACCGGCCACAAAAAAAAAAAAAACTCGTGGCTGACTGGTAGCGTCTCCGTCTCACACTCCGGAGACCCTGGTTCGATTCCCACCCAGCCCATCTTGGAAGTTGCTTTTTATTTATGATGTGCATGCCGGGATTCATCCCTCACGGCCAACGCCGACGACACCGGCTTTTCTGCGACACGAGCTCCTTAACGCTATCGCGTTAAAATGGCGGCGGCGCCTCCCGATAACCGGTTTTGGCGGCAACGACCCGAGAGTGGCGCCACCCTCAGCGGAGAGCGGGCGCGCATCGAAGCACCCTAGTGCAGACTAAAGTCCCTTGATAATTTGAAAGTAGCGACACTCTCCTCCGCGCCGCGCTTTCCTCCTCGATTCTCCTCGCGCGACGGCGGCGAGCGCTGCGCACGATACGCTTTTTCCCCCTGACGCCCGCCGGCCGGCCGCAGCAGTGAGTGAAGCGCGAGCTTTTGGGCCAGGTCTGCGCTCCAGGAGTGCACAAAATTTTTGAAAAATTGCGAGAAAAGCATTGAGAATGCCGATAGTAAAGTTCATGAATTGATTGGTTTCTTCTTAGAACTGTTTGAATGGGGAATACTGATAAACAAAGCTTTCAGGCGAGTTCTGTGCTACAGACACTTTTTAAGTCTCATGATAAGGTTTTACTTTGTGCACTTAATCTAGTACTGCCTCTGACTTTGTGTTTGTTTTTTTTTTAGAGCGTGAAATCTGTCACCGTGGTAAAACTTCAGAAAACGATCCAGGCTGGTGCTTTGAACTTCAAGATTAGAGAAGGTTAAAGCAGGACTTAGTCTATTTCGCTACTGTCAAGCTATCTCTCTAAGCATAGTATATGTCACGCGATCAACCATGAGATTGGATTATTGGTTAATTTTACATGTATATCAATCAATTATTGGGCCAAATTAATTGATATTTAGTAAATTTCAATTAAAACCTAAATTTTAGCTGCAACACCGAACCGTATACCGTTGGAAAGCTTAGGCCAAGTGTAATGGCACTGTGCTAGTTAGCGATCCGAGATAATCTGCGTTCATTAGTTAATTTTGTATAAAATCAAATTTTGAGCTGTTCCTTGCTGCTTCGAGGCAAGGAACAGGTTTGCCACGGCAGTCTTGATATGATGCTGATGGAGTAATTAAATAATTTTATGAGTACGTGGCCCCTCACTGACTTCGCGTGTGGTTAAAAGACAGCAGGGTACACTGGGAGAAGTGGTGGGCCCTATTGCCGATACACTGAAGTTCTGGGGCAAGCATGCTGTGGTCTCATGCGCTGTGTAAAAGAGCTTGATTTCGTACACATACACATAACACGTACACATAACCTGCTAAAGGCGAAATAAGTGACCCATGCCGGGCCTGTGGCTCAAATGCCACTGAAATGTTTCCGGGCGACCCCCACATTTTGGGTAACGAATGTATGCAATTAGGCAGTGAATCAAATGGGAAATACCTTCCCCTGAATGGGAAATCCGTTGGTACAGCATTTTGCTTCAGTTTCTTTCGTCAGTCTGCGTTATTTTGTTCAAAACAGGATTCATCAAAGTGAGCCTGTACGAAAAAATTTTGTCGCTATTATAAATGCATTATTCCCTGAAAAATGAGATTAAATTACGATAAATCAAGAAAATCACAAACGCACACTGACATGCTTATGAGTTGAACTCCGGACACACGCACAAAATGTATTTCACATTATTTTTTTCATTTCTATGCGCTACTTCCGTCACATATGATAGGCGATAATAAATGTCTTGAATAGCATAGTTTTCGCGAAGAACAAAAGTATAAAATATCTAAATGTGACGCAACGTAGAGAAACAAAGCCTAATGCGTCGCATGCTTTTCTGCGCTCCGAGAGTCACATAATTTTCACGCTGCCAGATGCGCCTTTCAAAATTAAGCAGGCTGCAAGGCTTTTTGTGAAGTAGGCGCGATGCACTCCTATTCAAGCTTCGTGGCTGAGAAAGATCGTAATATTTTTACCAGCCTGAGCCTTAATTTGTAATGCTAAGTGTATTAATGAAGGTGTAAATAAGTTGGAGTATCCGTATCGCTCTCGAGCTCTAAGAGATTACGCCCGTTTACAGCGATCAAATATCAGAAGGCTGCAAAAGCATGATATCGCGCCTCCGACAGGTACACAAAATGGTATATCTGGTAATCAGAAACAGTCGCATAGAGAAGCTTACGTAAGCCCGAAAATGAATTTAGCCCTGCTGAGGAGTCGGTTACTTACGCTGCATATGCAAGAGTAGTTCATCGGCTGCCAGTTGTCCCGCTTCACTTTCACAGTCCATAGAAGAGGTCGTTTTTTGGGCTTGGAAAAGAAAACATTCTCCGGTCATTTTTAGCACTGTTAGTGCACATTGGGAAACGCAGCACCCAGCAATTCTGCAGACTATGTGAAGGATGCTGCTTTCCGTGTCTAGCGTGGGCGTCCGCGGGACGGCGGGAGCGGAATGCAAGAAAAATTTGGAGGACGCCTAAGCTTCGCCTTCAAGAGTGGAACGCGATAGCGTTATTGCACCTCGTTCGCACCGCCCACTCATTCGCTCGGTATGCTCTTGAGTCACACAAAGACATAGTTTTCATACTCAACACTTCTAAGTGCACTGTACAACTTTTTTGTAATTATTTGTTCAAACAAGTGCTTCTCACAATCTACATTATCGCACTGTGTTGTGCACACTACAACGTTTCTTGCTCCCGTGTTCCTTTAGCGTTCACACAAGAGCGAGCGCGCAACGCCCTGCAATACAACACCCGTCGACCTGCCAAGGAGTGTAAGACAATGCGCTACGGCGCAGCAATCACTGATGAGGCGCCCCGCGTCGGACTTTGCACTCACGAATCACGCGGTGAGCGCGGTGCAACGCAGCGTTCGGCGCGGCAACGAAACGTGCGTCTGAGCAAGCAGAGCGAACCGAAGAACTCGGTGTCTCGGAGGGAGAAAGCCAGGCAGCGACGCGCCATGAAGGCGGACGCGATCATGGGGCTGACGCCTTGATGGGATCGTCCTCTATCTCGCTTGGGAGCACCACGCAGAAGCATGATTCCTCGGAAGCAGCTCGGCACACATCGCAGGGGACGCTTTCCCAGCAGAAGCGCTACGGCGCAGCGATCACGTCAGAGGCGTCCGGCATCAGACGCTGCACCTAGCAATCGCGCTGTGAGCGGAAAGAGGAGCCGCGTCGCCTAAACAGCACTGTTCGAGTGACGCACGCTGGATGTTGGAAGGGGAGAGAGCGAGAAAACTTATTAAACGCAAGAGTATTGGGGCATTCCCCCACCGGTACCCGCGCGGCCCGAAGGGGAGAAGCGGGTGAGCGAAGATAGTGATCTAAAGAAAGGAAAGACGCTTGATTCCACAACCCGTGAGGGTGCACGGCGAAACGTCAGGGGCGAGTGGCGCGCCACGTGTCGGGGCAGCGCCGCACATTGCGAGGAGGGGTTCTTCTGCGTTTGCCGCAAGATGGCTCTGCATGTGCGCAGAAGAATGTAGCGGAAACGTACTTCGCTACTCGTGTAACTGCGACTTCTGTAAGTAACTTGCTCATAATTACCTATATACACCGCAGTATAACGTTCTACGGCAGGTTTCTAAGGCAACACCGCATTCACTAGAAGCGCTTTTGTACCGCTTTCAAGCATCGAACTCGTGGCTAAGTGCTCATGATTTCCGTAGCAACAACGAAATTGGGCAACGCCCGCGCGAGCCTCACTTGGCACACAGTGGTCGGTAACATCGCGAAAGAAAATAAATCTGTTTACAAGCTGGCGCACAAATAAGTGAGCAAGCCCGATACATCCGTCTTTAATTGGCCGGAACAGGTTATCCCGACTACATCTTTTCCAGCTTGGTGCCCATACAAACACAGCAAAGATTCGGTGTAGCAGTGTTCGAATTCTGTCAGCTCGCTTCTCGACAGAATACTTGAGTTCAGTGAAAAAGAAGAACCTGTATAAAGCTGTTTGTGACGACTTCTTCTCTGTTCCTATGTACAGAGCCTTGTATAGCGGCCGTCTAGGTCAAGACGTACTGAAGCGCGTGTCAAAAGAATGCCAGTTTCTCCTGGGGTAAAGACGTTTTTCTTTAAGTTACATACAGGAACATTATCGGTACAAACGTTTTTTGAAAGCAAGGGCTTTTATCTGCCATGGGGTTCACTTTGCTTAATATGTAAACAGCCAGAGACAATAGACCATGTATTTCAGCACTGTTGGGAGGGCGTCGATATTTGGGTTGTGCTGCAACGAACTGTTAAAAAAGAATTGCCATTAGACTCATACGGGATTAGATTCCTGCCAACTGAAAATAATGATGGGATTCCACTTGATACGGTTATGCTAATAGGCCTGCACAGTCTATGGCGGTCTAGAATGGCGGGTTTTCACTGTGAGCCATGACGCCCGTCCTGCAAGGCTCTACTTTCGCGAGAGTATACACGCATTGGTTGAAATGCACAAATTGAAGACCACTGTGCCAGACTGGATTTCAAGAGTCGAACCACTATGCGAGCTGAAGGAATTTTAACTTGACAAAGGCAACTCGTATGAGCCTGCCGGCTTCTGTATTAAGTGTCATGCTTGTGGTAACCGCTCTGCTGTGAGCATTCTGTTTGTAGCGCGTTTTTGTTGGTTTTTTTTTGTGTTGGTGATGACCGGCCACAAAAAAAAAAATCTCGTGGCTGACTGGTAGCGTCGGCGATTCTGCTTCCGGCCACGCCAGTGAACGGACGCAGGATGCAGGGCTCCTCAGGAGCGGCTTCAGCGGCCATGTCAGGCCGCGGTAACAGGACTGCTGAACAGGACAACACTTACCAGGTCGTTTTGCCTGCACTTCCAACAGGTCGGTTTGTTTTGAATACCGTTTTTTTGCACGCCGATATCAGGGCCCGCCCGTACCGGGTGGAAGATTTCCGGGATGCTTTAGCACAACACTCGCTAATCCCCGATGTTATCGCTATGGGGGCGTATCGGATGAGCCACGTCTGGGCCGTCACTCTCAAGGATACTGAAGCCGTCAACAAGATTGTCAGTGTAGGTGAGCTGTCTGTGAAAAACGGTCGCTGTTTGGTGATTGACCCGGCGAACCAGGACGTGCGACTCAAGCTTCACTGGCTACTACACAACGTGCCAGATGAAGATGTTCGTGCTGCATTTGCGCCTTACGGAAAGGTGTCGGAAGTTTCCCGGGAGCGTTGGCGTGTTAAAGGTATGCTAGAAAAGGGCTCTACAACTAGACTCGTAACGCTGAAGCTGAAAGCTGGCATGAAGCTCGACGACCTGCCGCATCAGTTGAATGTTAGCGGTGAGCTCGCGCTCGTCATTGTGCCAGGCAGACCCCCGTTGTGCCTACGCTGCCGGGGTACGGGTCACATCCGCAAAGAGTGCCGGGTTCCTCGCTGCGGAACCTGTCGACGGTTCGGGCATGAAGACAGCCAGTGTGCACGAACCTACGCTAGCATTGCCGGACCTGGGACCAGCGAAGACTCGTCCGAGTTAATTATGGATGAGGCGGATGCGGAGGAGGCTGCTGACATTAGAGGCCAGTCAACGAAACATGATGCGCCTTCCATGACGGTTTTAACAAAGAATAAGGTGACGGTCTCAAATGAAAAGAATGAACCTCGGCATGTCTTGAACGAACCATCCCAGGACCATGAGAGCGCATCAAAGGAAGTGTCAGAAGACGTAGCCAAATTTTCCGACGCTGAGGACCATCTCAGTACTGAGCCTTCCTTTACTGATGCCATGGAGGTTGGGCCGGAGACAGCAGCCTTAATTGCCGCGAAACGTCCGCATGAGGAAAGCGTGGAGGAGACTCAGCTGCCAGGCGGTGTTTGTGGTGAGCCGCCGCCGAAAACTTCTGGCATCCGAAGAGCCACGTTAAGACCGAAGCCGAACTTCTCGGCCGACACGCGGCAGGCGGGGAAACCGCCTCCGTAGTTTTTGTGGTGCCCTGAACGATTTGTGGGTCGGCTGCCTACCGACCAGCGTCAGGAACCTTCTGCAACCAAGTGGTGCGTGGGTGAGCAAAAATGAAACAATGTGCTTGGACTTCGTTTGAATGCATCCCGACATTCTGCTGGGAGGACATTACATGCATACATACGCCGCTGTTCGTCAGAAGCAGAAGCCATGCAACCATGAAGGTAGGCACCATGCGGGTACGGGCGTCTCTCTCTAATACATGACTTTCAAGCTTAATTCGCCGTTACATGTAGCTACTTTGAATGTCAGAGGACTGGGAGCGAGAAGGCGACAATGCCAACTCAGTCGCCTCCTTTTGGATAATGATATAGATATAGCAGCTGTGCAAGAGTCAAAGATTGAGAGCCAAGAAAGCACTGACCGTATGGTGGCTTCTTTTCAAACAAACTTTTATGTGTGTGTATGCCATTCTGTTGGTGTATCGGGTGGATGCCTTTTATTTATACGCAACACGCTGGGAGTAAGCGTAGAGTCCGTTTTTGCCTGTCCAAGCGGTCGGCTTTTGGTTACCGATTTTACCTTCTCTAATTTATGCTGGCGTGTTGTGTGTGTGTATGCTCCCAATTCAGGATGTGAGCGTGAATTGTTTTTTGAGTCTATTGAGGTGTGGCTGAAGACTGACAAAATCTTGCTTGTACTTGGTGACTACAACTGTGTGTGCGCAGCTGTGGACCGAGCGGCGAAGTGTAAACCTCGAAGAGACAGAAGCTCCGAGCTGTTGAATGCACTTGTGCATGAGTATGGCCTTGAGGATGTTGGTAGTGTCTTCTCCACTGGAAACCAGCCAGAGTTCACGCTCTTTCAGCGTGACAGCCATGCTAGATTGGACAGGGTGTATGCCTCGGTAGATCTTGTTTCCCTATGTACTGCATATGAGGTCAAACCTGTGTCTTTCAGCGATCATTGTCTCGTGAGTGCAGTGTTTGGTCGCAAAGGAAAGAAATCGCGCTTTAACTGGTACCTATGGAAAATGAATGCCAAACTTCTTGCCGATGAAGAGTTCCTTACGGAAGTTAAGACCGAGTTTGAAAATCGTCTTGCTATGCGACCAGTAAGTTTTGCAGAGGAATGGGACAGCTTCAAAGAGTGGGTCAAATTGAAATCCATAGAAAAGAGCAGTAAGGTGCGGCATAAAGAGAAAGAAAAAGAAAAAGAACTGAATGAACAACTCCAGTTTTTTTTGAGCATGGAAAGTTCAGTGCCAGGGCTTTTCGCCAATAAAATACGAGAGATAAAAAGTGCGTTGGAAACAATCGACAGCGAAAGATACACAGCGGCTGTCATACGTGCAAGGGCTGAAAAACTTTGGGCTGGAGAAGTTCCGACAAAACGAGCGCTAGCAGACGAGAAAAGATACGCCTGCCAGAAAGAAATAAGGAGTATAAGGTATGCCGGCCATATCACAGAAGATGCTAAAGATATTCAGCGTGCGGTAGCAGAGCACTTCGAAGAACTGCTTAGCGCTAAGCCTCAGACTGTAGGCGGCTTTCAAACAGATTTTCTGAGACTGATGCCTGCACTGGATGACGAAAGTAAAGCGCGCCTAGAAACACCGATAACGTTGCAGGAGATAGTATCTGCAATAGATGACCTGACAACTGGGAAGGCCCCTGGGCCGGATGGCCTAAGCGCTGCCTTCTTTAAAACGTTTCAGCAGTATGCGGCTCAGTTTTTGCTCTGTGTAATCACTGAAGCTTATGAACGTAATACTGTCCCATTGTCTTTCTCTACATCGCACATTGTTCTAATACCCAAGACAGATGATCCGGAGAAACGTCTGTTGGTGGGGTCATATCGACCGATTAGCCTCACCAATGTTGACTACAAGGTGTACATGAAGGTTTTAGCAAAACGACTGCAAAGCGTAATAAAGAAATTGGTTGGGTCTCATCAAACGTGCGGCATCAAGGGTCGATCCATTGCCACGAATATACATGTCGCAAGAACCGTACTAGAATGTGTTGATGCACTCGGTGGTCAGATAGCCATGATGCAGTTAGATTTGGCGAAAGCCTTTGACCGTGTTTCTCACGAAATTCTGTTTTCCATTTTGGAACATTCTAACCTTGGTGACGTCATAGTGGAGGGTGTTAAAATGGCGTATGCGAACTGCACGACCCGTATTATAGTGAATGGTGAACTGACTGACAGCATCGCAGTACGTTCATCGGTAAGGCAGGGCTGCCCACTCTCACCCCTGCTGTTTGCACTGTATTTAGAGCCACTTTGCTTGGCTATCATTGATAGCGATCGCATTTTAGGGTTCAAGCTGCAATCAGCACACGTGAAAATGCTAGCATATGCCGATGACATAGCAGTGTTTTGTGCAACTAGAAAGAGCATTTGTGAAGCCACGAGTGTCGTCCAAACATTTTGTGATCAAACGGGATGTAAGATCAATTGGGAGAAAAGCTCTGGGTTTTGGCACGGTGATTGGGACGTGACACCTGATTTCTTCTGTAAGCTGCGATGGTCTGCTCTCCCAACACGATATCTAGGCGTGCCTTTAGAATGTTATCAAGATCCCAACGTGCACTGGATGGAAGAAACATCCAGAGCGAAAGAAAAAGCGGATGCCTGGCAAGGAAGGCAACTCTCAATATTTTCGCGCGCTTCTATTTGCAATGTTTTTCTTATTTCGAGGCTGTGGTACCTCATGAATGTGTTGTGTGTCTCACGAACCTCAATTCAGAAAATGCACCGCGTTTTTGCTGTTTTTATTTGGGCATCCACATGGGAAAAAACCGCCCGGACGAATATGTTTATTTCTGTTAAAAGGGGCGGGCTTGGCCTTGCACATCTGTTCTTGCGTCAGGTGGTTTCGCGATTTATATTCCTCCGTGATCAAAAAGATACCTTTTTAAGAACCGTGATGCAAGTGCGATTACAGAGGCTGCTCCCTGAATGGATTGTGTCTTGTGAAAACATGCCTGGTACTGTGACTGGCTACCTGCGCGAGGTTGTTTTTTCGTGCAAGTTGCTTGAAGTGCGGTTTTCTTTTGATTACCTTTACAACGTTCCTAGAAAAAAACTGTATAAAGATCTCATTGACGTGATGCTGCCGGTGCCTTTTTACCGGGCATTACACTGTGGAGGCCCAGGGCAGGACGTTTTGAAAAGAGTTAAGAAGATGCCCGTGAGGCCATCAGCTAAAACATTCCTTTTCAAACTTCACTCTAATACGCTCCCTGTTAAAACCTGGCTGAATGAAAAAGGTATCTTCGTCCCATGGACAACAAATTGCCTGTTGTGCAAAAAACCGGAAACAATTGAACACGTTTTCTTACA
The DNA here is from genome assembly GCF_055883805.1 of Amblyomma maculatum. Lineage (NCBI taxonomy): Eukaryota > Metazoa > Arthropoda > Arachnida > Ixodida > Ixodidae > Amblyomma > Amblyomma maculatum. The sequence goes on from NC_139347.1 coordinate 138,556,537, forward strand.
GTGTTGGGATGCTGTATTTCTATGGGACGTCCTCCAAAGGACAATTAAAAAGGAGCTTCCATTAACTCCTTACGGTATAAGATTTCTACCAGTGCAGAACGATGATGCACCTTATGATTTAATTATGCTTCTTGGCCTCCATAGTTTGTGGAAAACACGAATGCAGGTGCGTCATGCAGATATAGATACACGATCTTCGCGTGAAAACTTTATTGAAAGTGCTGTTTATATACGTGAAACTTTCATGAGGCAGCAGGATCCGCCACAATGGCATTGTCTCTTTGATGAGTTAGTGCACTTGAAAAGATTTTAGCCACTTACGCGTTAGCTCAAGTGTAGTTGACGTTTTTTATCATGTGTATTTTTGTTTTGTGTTTCACGGCAATAAAGAAAAAAAAAAAAAAAAAAGACTGGTAGCGTCTCCGTCTCACACTCCGGAGACCCTGGTTCGATTCCCACCCAGCCCATCTTGGAAGTTGCTTTTTATTTATGATGTGCATGCCGGGATTCATCCCTCACGGCCAACGCCGACGACACCGGCTTTTCTGCGACACGAGCTCCTTAACGCTATCGCGTTAAAATGGCGGCGGCGCCTCCCGATAACCGGTTTTGGCGGCAACGACCCGAGAGTGGCGCCACCCTCAGCGGAGAGCGGGCGCGCATCGAAGCACCCTAGTGCAGACTAAAGTCCCTTGATAATTTGAAAGTAGCGACACTCTCCTCCGCGCCGCGCTTTCCTCCTCGATTCTCCTCGCGCGGCGGCGGCGAGCGCTGCGCACGATACGCTTTTTCCCCCTGACGCCCGCCGGCCGGCCGCAGCAGTGAGTGAAGCGCGAGCTTTTGGGCCAGGTCTGCGCTCCAGGAGTGCACAAAATTTTTGAAAAATTGCGAGAAAAGCATTGAGAATGCCGATAGTAAAGTTCATGAATTGATTGGTTTCTTCTTAGAACTGTTTGAATGGGGAATACTGATAAACAAAGCTTTCAGGCGAGTTCTGTGCTACAGACACTTTTTAAGTCTCATGATAAGGTTTTACTTTGTGCACTTAATCTAGTACTGCCTCTGACTTTGTGTTTGTTTTTTTTTAGAGCGTGAAATCTGTCACCGTGGTAAAACTTCAGAAAACGATCCAGGCTGGTGCTTTGAACTTCAAGATTAGAGAAGGTTAAAGCAGGACTTAGTCTATTTCGCTACTGTCAAGCTATCTCTCTAAGCATAGTATATGTCACGCGATCAACCATGAGATTGGATTATTGGTTAATTTTACATGTATTTCAATCAATTATTGGGCCAAATTAATTGATATTTAGTAAATTTCAATTAAAACCTAAATTTTAGCTGCAACACCGAACCGTATACCGTTGGAAAGCTTAGGCCAAGTGTAATGGCACTGTGCTAGTTAGCGATCCGAGATAATCTGCGTTCATTAGTTAATTTTGTATAAAATCAAATTTTGAGCTGTTCCTTGCTGCTTCGAGGCAAGGAACAGGTTTGCCACGGCAGTCTTGATATGATGCTGATGGAGTAATTAAATAATTTTATGAGTACGTGGCCCCTCACTGACTTCGCGTGTGGTTAAAAGACAGCAGGGTACACTGGGAGAAGTGGTGGCCCCTATTGCCGATACACTGAAGTTCTGGGGCAAGCATGCTGTGGTCTCATGCGCTGTGTAAAAGAGCTTGATTTCGTACACATACACATAACACGTACACATAACCTGCTAAAGGCGAAATAAGTGACCCATGCCGGGCCTGTGGCTCAAATGCCACTGAAATGTTTCCGGGCGACCCCCACATTTTGGGTAACGAATGTATGCAATTAGGCAGTGAATCAAATGGGAAATACCTTCCCCTGAATGGGAAATCCGTTGGTACAGCATTTTGCTTCAGTTTCTTTCGTCAGTCTGCGTTATTTTGTTCAAAACAGGATTCATCAAAGTGAGCCTGTACGAAAAAATTTTGTCGCTATTATAAATGCATTATTCCCTGAAAAATGAGATTAAATTACGATAAATCAAGAAAATCACAAACGCACACTGACATGCTTGTGAGTTGAACTCCGGACACACGCACAAAATGTATTTCACATTATTTTTTTCATTTCTATGCGCTACTTCCGTCACATATGATAGGCGATAATAAATGTCTTGAATAGCATAGTTTTCGCGAAGAACAAAAGTATAAAATATCTAAATGTGACGCAACGTAGAGAAACAAAGCCTAATGCGTCGCATGCTTTTCTGCGCTCCGAGAGTCACATAATTTTCACGCTGCCAGATGCGCCTTTCAAAATTAAGCAGGCTGCAAGGCTTTTTGTGAAGTAGGCGCGATGCACTCCTATTCAAGCTTCGTGGCTGAGAAAGATCGTAATATTTTTACCAGCCTGAGCCTTAATTTGTAATGCTAAGTGTATTAATGAAGGTGTAAATAAGTTGGAGTATCCGTATCGCTCTCGAGCTCTAAGAGATTACGCCCGTTTACAGCGATCAAATATCAGAAGGCTGCAAAAGCATGATATCGCGCCTCCGACAGGTACACAAAATGGTATATCTGGTAATCAGAAACAGTCGCATAGAGAAGCTTACGTAAGCCCGAAAATGAATTTAGCCCTGCTGAGGAGTCGGTTACTTACGCTGCATATGCAAGAGTAGTTCATCGGCTGCCAGTTGTCCCGCTTCACTTTCACAGTCCATAGAAGAGGTCGTTTTTGGGCTTGGAAAAGAAAACATTCTCCGGTCATTTTTAGCACTGTTAGTGCACATTGGGAAACGCAGCACCCAGCAATTCTGCAGACTATGTGAAGGATGCTGCTTTCCGTGTCTAGCGTGGGCGTCCGCGGGACGGCGGGAGCGGAATGCAAGAAAAATTTGGAGGACGCCTAAGCTTCGCCTTCAAGAGTGGAACGCGATAGCGTTATTGCACCTCGTTCGCACCGCCCACTCATTCGCTCGGTATGCTCTTGAGTCACACAAAGACATAGTTTTCATACTCAACACTTCTAAGTGCACTGTACAACTTTTTTGTAATTATTTGTTCAAACAAGTGCTTCTCACAATCTACATTATCGCACTGTGTTGTGCACACTACAACGTTTCTTGCTCCCGTGTTCCTTTAGCGTTCACACAAGAGCGAGCGCGCAACGCCCTGCAATACAACACCCGTCGACCTGCCAAGGAGTGTAAGACAATGCGCTACGGCGCAGCAATCACTGATGAGGCGCCCCGCGTCGGACTTTGCACTCACGAATCACGCGGTGAGCGCGGTGCAACGCAGCGTTCGGCGCGGCAACGAAACGTGCGTCTGAGCAAGCAGAGCGAACCGAAGAACTCGGTGTCTCGGAGGGAGAAAGCCAGGCAGCGACGCGCCATGAAGGCGGACGCGATCATGGGGCTGACGCCTTGATGGGATCGTCCTCTATCTCGCTTGGGAGCACCACGCAGAAGCATGATTCCTCGGAAGCAGCTCGGCACACATCGCAGGGGACGCTTTCCCAGCAGAAGCGCTACGGCGCAGCGATCACGTCAGAGGCGTCCGGCATCAGACGCTGCACCTAGCAATCGCGCTGTGAGCGGAAAGAGGAGCCGCGTCGCCTAAACAGCACTGTTCGAGTGACGCACGCTGGATGTTGGAAGGGGAGAGAGCGAGAAAACTTATTAAACGCAAGAGTATTGGGGCATTCCCCCACCGGTACCCGCGCGGCCCGAAGGGGAGAAGCGGGTGAGCGAAGATAGTGATCTAAAGAAAGGAAAGACGCTTGATTCCACAACCCGTGAGGGTGCACGGCGAAACGTCAGGGGCGAGTGGCGCGCCACGTGTCGGGGCAGCGCCGCACATTGCGAGGAGGGGTTCTTCTGCGTTTGCCGCAAGATGGCTCTGCATGTGCGCAGAAGAATGTAGCGGAAACGTACTTCGCTACTCGTGTAACTGCGACTTCTGTAAGTAACTTGCTCATAATTACCTATATACACCGCAGTATAACGTTCTACGGCAGGTTTCTAAGGCAACACCGCATTCACTAGAAGCGCTTTTGTACCGCTTTCAAGCATCGAACTCGTGGCTAAGTGCTCATGATTTCCGTAGCAACAACGAAATTGGGCAACGCCCGCGCGAGCCTCACTTGGCACACAGTGGTCGGTAACATCGCGAAAGAAAATAAATCTGTTTACAAGCTGGCGCACAAATAAGTGAGCAAGCCCGATACATCCGTCTTTAATTGGCCGGAACAGGTTATCCCGACTACATCTTTTCCAGCTTGGTGCCCATACAAACACAGCAAAGATTCGGTGTAGCAGTGTTCGAATTCTGTCAGCTCGCTTCTCGACAGAATACTTGAGTTCAGTGAAAAAGAAGAACCTGTATAAAGCTGTTTGTGACGACTTCTTCTCTGTTCCTATGTACAGAGCCTTGTATAGCGGCCGTCTAGGTCAAGACGTACTGAAGCGCGTGTCAAAAGAATGCCAGTTTATCCTGGGGTAAAGACGTTTTTCTTTAAGTTACATACAGGAACATTATCGGTACAAACGTTTTTTGAAAGCAAGGGCTTTTATCTGCCATGGGGTTCACTTTGCTTAATATGTAAACAGCCAGAGACAATAGACCATGTATTTCAGCACTGTTGGGAGGGCGTCGATATTTGGGTTGTGCTGCAACGAACTGTTAAAAAAGAATTGCCATTAGACTCATACGGGATTAGATTCCTGCCAACTGAAAATAATGATGGGATTCCACTTGATACGGTTATGCTAATAGGCCTGCACAGTCTATGGCGGTCTAGAATGGCGGGTTTTCACTGTGAGCCATGACGCCCGTCCTGCAAGGCTCTACTTTCGCGAGAGTATACACGCATTGGTTGAAATGCACAAATTGAAGACCACTGTGCCAGACTGGATTTCAAGAGTCGAACCACTATGCGAGCTGAAGGAATTTTAACTTGACAAAGGCAACTCGTATGAGCCTGCCGGCTTCTGTATTAAGTGTCATGCTTGTGGTAACCGCTCTGCTGTGAGCATTCTGTTTGTAGCGCGTTTTTGTTGGTTTTTATTTGTGTTGGTGATGACCGGCCACAAAAAAAAAAAAAAAACTCGTGGCTGACTGGTAGCGTCTCCGTCTCACACTCCGGAGACCCTGGTTCGATTCCCACCCAGCCCATCTTGGAAGTTGCTTTTTATTTATGATGTGCATGCCGGGATTCATCCCTCACGGCCAACGCCGACGACACCGGCTTTTCTGCGACACGAGCTCCTTAACGCTATCGCGTTAAAATGGCGGCGGCGCCTCCCGATAACCGGTTTTGGCGGCAACGACCCGAGAGTGGCGCCACCCTCAGCGGAGAGCGGGCGCGCATCGAAGCACCCTAGTGCAGACTAAAGTCCCTTGATAATTTGAAAGTAGCGACACTCTCCTCCGCGCCGCGCTTTCCTCCTCGATTCTCCTCGCGCGGCGGCGGCGAGCGCTGCGCACGATACGCTTTTTCCCCCTGACGCCCGCCGGCCGGCCGCAGCAGTGAGTGAAGCGCGAGCTTTTGGGCCAGGTCTGCGCTCCAGGAGTGCACAAAATTTTTGAAAAATTGCGAGAAAAGCATTGAGAATGCCGATAGTAAAGTTCATGAATTGATTGGTTTCTTCTTAGAACTGTTTGAATGGGGAATACTGATAAACAAAGCTTTCAGGCGAGTTCTGTGCTACAGACACTTTTTAAGTCTCATGATAAGGTTTTACTTTGTGCACTTAATCTAGTACTGCCTCTGACTTTGTGTTTGTTTTTTTTAGAGCGTGAAATCTGTCACCGTGGTAAAACTTCAGAAAACGATCCAGGCTGGTGCTTTGAACTTCAAGATTAGAGAAGGTTAAAGCAGGACTTAGTCTATTTCGCTACTGTCAAGCTATCTCTCTAAGCATAGTATATGTCACGCGATCAACCATGAGATTGGATTATTGGTTAATTTTACATGTATTTCAATCAATTATTGGGCCAAATTAATTGATATTTAGTAAATTTCAATTAAAACCTAAATTTTAGCTGCAACACCGAACCGTATACCGTTGGAAAGCTTAGGCCAAGTGTAATGGCACTGTGCTAGTTAGCGATCCGAGATAATCTGCGTTCATTAGTTAATTTTGTATAAAATCAAATTTTGAGCTGTTCCTTGCTGCTTCGAGGCAAGGAACAGGTTTGCCACGGCAGTCTTGATATGATGCTGATGGAGTAATTAAATAATTTTATGAGTACGTGGCCCCTCACTGACTTCGCGTGTGGTTAAAAGACAGCAGGGTACACTGGGAGAAGTGGTGGGCCCTATTGCCGATACACTGAAGTTCTGGGGCAAGCATGCTGTGGTCTCATGCGCTGTGTAAAAGAGCTTGATTTCATTGAACGCAACAATCAAATAAAAAAAATACAAGGTGCACATAGGTCTTCAACGTGCGGAAATGAGAAAGCATATAACTGCCAATTCATTAACTAACGCTATCCTATCTATCACTATATCTACTAATGCCAGAGACCTATCGTAACTGTCACTATCCGCAACGAACACTATCACCTCACTATCCGGGCCTATTACTATAATTTACTATTATTATCCGTAACAGTCACCATCATTACCTATCACTATTCATAACCATCACTATTTAATCTGATGCAGTCCCATGACCCATTGATATACTTCAATTTTCATTGACTTACGTTGTCAGTCATATCTCTATTATCTCATAATATCTGACGAGACAACTATACATTGATTTTTAATTCTTATACTTTCTTGTTTTCTCATAAATGGAGGTGGGAAAAGAGCAAGCCACAGAAATAACAGACTACTATCAGCGCGAGGTTCATGTCTCTGTCGAGGAGGCTTCCTTTACTTCAGGAGAGGTCGGTGAGAGGAAATTGATGGAACTGCGTTTGGTCTGTTTTTTTTTTCAGTTCGTGTAATATTGGCGGCTCAAACTGGTCTTCAGTGAAATGTAGCTAGAACATAGAGCGATGAGATAATTACTCAGGCTAGGTGAAAAAAAAAAAATCTTGCATACAGTTGAAATGAGTAATATGTTACAGTGTTAAGAATTGTTGCTCGCAAAATGTTCCCCTATTTTTACATAATAACTATAATCATTATTGATTGTTTAAGTTTCGTAAATACAGAAAATTGATGCAATGATTCCGGCTGATTTGACATCGATGGGATAACTTTTCTCGCAATAAATCAATACGCGGAATCGCGCTTTTAGAGCTCCAGCTTTCAAAGCGAAGGTAACATGCCAACGCCTAGTAGTCATGGTCAAAGTGAAGCGTGCGTGATCATATGAACACCTCCTGCACATTGGCCGTATCCCTGATAAAACGAACGCATATTTTTTAACCCACGCGTGCGTCGAAGCATGGCAAGACACATTCAAGAATTGAAAAAAAAAATGCCATACAACCTATCTAGTGCAGATTACCCGCAATACCTCGGGTTTACTTGCCAGAGTTTTCAGGGCCAGCATTCATTGCTCCCGAGTAGCCGACGCACACTACAAGTAAAAGCTGGAAAGGCTAGCTCCTCTACAAGCCCGAATTTTGATTTTTAGTGAAGGAGGCCAGGGATCCTAGCATAATCGCGACAAATGCAATCGAGAGACTAATTTTCCAGTTATTTCTGACAGCAATAAGCAGATTATAGCGCCCTATTTCTGACTGTACAGAAGTCGAAGCGTGTTAAATGATGGAGCCTTGGAGCTTCGCAGAATATTCAGCATGCTGCAGAGGACAACCTTATTTTTATACAATGAACATGCTGCCGCCGCAAAAATATTGAGCAGCAAGCAGGAATAAAAAACGCAGCGTCAGGTGACGCGTTATTACGGGGAGTGAGAAAGGCACTCGACGTCGCAAACAACTCTGTTGTTTCTAGGAATAAACGTCTTTCGACTAATCTTGTGAATCATTGACTCGTGCGCAAGCCGTCACGCTTGCCTTGAGATATCATGAATACCGCATAACCATCTTCAGGTCGCTTGCTGCAGTTGTACGCGCAACAGCACGGCATAGACCTTGCACGCTGCAATAAAAGCACAGCGCGCAATATTCGCTCGCCGAGACTAGGAGAAAAATGGCGCGAAGGAAAAAGAAAACAAGGAAAACGCCGGACGCGCGTCGGTTTCCAATGGCAACGGCAGGGAGACCAATCGTCGCTCAGGAAATCGGGCGGAGAGCCGGCCTTCAGCGAAGGGGCGCGCAAGGAGCGAGGAGGAGGCGAGGAGGTAGCGCGGCGGCGGCAAAGTTCAATCGTTGGCGTAACTTTCAAAGTATCAAGGGGTTTTAGTGCAGACATGAGCCGCGCGCCGCACCAGCGGCAGCTGACTGTGTTGAGAACCTTGTTTGTATTGCAATTATCAACAACATGGTATGGGTCACAGATCCGCAAGAAAGTTGTTGCTTTTTCTTTTTTTTCGTAGGCTTATTGTTCAAGTGAAAAACAATAAGTGAAAAGATCCACCGTATCGTTGGCGCGGCCGGCTAGCGGGACGCCGCGCCCGCACGCACACACGGCCTGCCCGCCGTGCGTGTTTACTACAGCGGAGGAAGTAAAATGGGAATCATATTTGTGAGTCCGTCATTGGTACTAATTAAGTCTGTCTGGTTTACTTAAACCTTTCACTGGCGAATTAAATCAGGATGGACTAGAAAGCAGTGAAGCAGAAATATATCACAGCCGCACTCGGACTGTCGTTGCATGCTTTCCGCATACGCTCTCAGCAATCATCTTGCGATTTCTTTGTTTGTGCAGTCCACGATCACGCATTGTTGCCCTGATGACATTACACTAAAAGAGGCGCTAATAGAGAGATTTAGCTTACCGGAGACGTATTACGTCTCCCGGAGACGTACAGACGTAGACGTATCGGACGCCTACTGCGCATGCGTGAAAACTGCCGATACGTACAGGCGCTGGAGACGCCGGTATGACTCCGGAGACGTATGCCGCGTGACGTCCAGCTTGCCGTAATCTCGCGAGATCTCACGAGATTTCAGCAGCCATGGAGCCAAGCCGCCAAGCTAAGCCAAGCGCCGATGGGATGGTGCTACGAGTGCTTGTAGAGTGCTGCTGTGCGCAACGGGCCACATAGTTCTCCCGTTTTCACATTGGCGTCATCAAATGCTGTAATACCCTTGCCCCGGCCGTGCCAAGAAAACATCATGCGCAAGCGTTTCAGTGCGGCGGACGACCAGCAAGTAGCTCGAGATCGCCATCATCCTGTACATACACTGTACAGCGCAGGGAGAAGGCGCCGTCGAAAGAAGTTGCAACGATTTCTAGGGATCCGCTGCGCAATGAAGGCGTTCGCAAAGGCCTTTGCAAGCCATCCAGCGTCAGAAAAAAAAAAAAAAAAAAAAAAACGATTCTGGTAAGTCACTACCCACTACCTTCTCTGTTCAGACGATCGGACTGGACAGCGGACTGTCCGAGCGGAACAATTAGTTATCATATGTGAGGAAAACGGCACTTTCGAGTAGCTCGGAATGGCAGTGACTCGGCGCCTGCCGATCGCGTGCGCTCCGAGTAGGAGTGGTGGTGGATGATGCTTTCCCACGATACATACGGCCCGCCCGTTTGAACACCGCCTAGTCGATTGCTGGGGAATAGCAGCGCAAAGTAAAAAGCCACTTACGTTGTGCGAATTAGATACATGATATTTCAGCATTTTTGCTGAGCATGGCTCGAGTTGCATAATATAATACACGTCGTGTAGCTGCTTTTGTTTACATGTGCATGTAAATGTGCACAGCCACCAGGAGCCACAATAAATGAAAATTGTTTGCAAGATGATTTACTTTATCTTCTCAGACAATTGTCTGGCACCATTAGCTAACAGCACATGCTGAATGCAGTGCCAAAGCCAAATATTGCAAGAGGTCATTTATTATTTTTTTTTTGCTCCAAGCTTATGAACTTGTGTCCCTGTGTCAGCACGTGAAATGAAGTGCGCCAATATTTTATGCTGTTGGACAAAACATTCAGGCACTGGAAGTCCTATTAGCATTTACAAGTCGCAGAGGCTGAACTGGTTTGCTCATTGTGTTATAAAAACACCTGAAAATTAAAAAAGGATCCTTGTTAAGGACCATTGCATTGAATGAAGGCAACAGTGTCTGCGTCGTGGCACTTTTCTAGTGTCCTGGCACAACTTTCAGCTGCACAATTAGATCCTGTATTATGTTGGCAAGTTAATTACCAATCATCTGTGTCTCATATGGTTATTCCCTTTCAGATGAAAATGAGCTTGCAAGTGCCTGAATGACATGGTGCCCAGAGAGACTCATGATGATGAAAGCAATCATGACAACTCCCGGAATAGTAAGCGACAACACTTCTTATATTACTTTCTTCAATGTTCTTGTTGAACATGTTACAGCTATTTACAAAGCACTGCAACGTTCAGTCTTGATTCTCTTACTGCTGTGTACAAGGTTTAGCCAGAGTGCTAAAGTAAGCTCGTGCATGTTGTTATGCACCGGAAAACAGCCCAAGATCTCATGGCTGCAGAAATAATTATTTCTTTCATTTGTTTGCTTGCTTCCATGGCACAGCCACAAGTCTGCACAGTGTGGAGCCGCTGCCATCAACACCAAGCCTGCAGTCAGTGCCCCTGAGGGGTGAGGACATATTTACGTTATTTTGAGCAGTACCAATTTGTAAAAAGTTTTATTTATCTCAATGCCTTAACAACTTACTATAGTTTAAAACTCAAGACTGCTTAGTACAACTGCACTAGAACCTAGTTGTTAGCTTTTGTATTCATGCCAAATCTATGCACGGACCAGCAGCAGCAACAGTGCATTATACAAAATGCAATGGTCTATGAAAGCAGCAATAAACGAAATAAATGAGTAGGAAAACAAATTATTCACAAATTTTCATGTTCATGGTGCACACTCACGAGACCATCGCAATGCTTTGTGTATTGTTATGCTTGTCTCAGACTGTTTTGAACCTACACTCCATTTGGTGGCATGACTGAGTCTTCGGTTTGAGAGAAGAATGATGTTTCGAAGATGAGAGAACAAAAACAATGAAATTTGATTGCACTTCTGCAGACTTATGTACATACTTCAAAGGTCTTAACAGCAAAAGGTCAAAAGCAAGTTCACAGCAATGATAGACTATTGAGCCTCTTGCCCAGGGCCAGTATTGTTTTTTTTTACTCCACAAGAAACCTTTAAACAATCAATCCAGCCCTCTCACAGAACTTTGGCCAATAAAACACGGCACATCTCTCCGGGTCAATCAGCTAGTCAATCAAACAGTATTGGTAAGCAATGTTCCTGCAGTCATACCTTGGGAACAGGCGAGGAGACATAGAAACTTCCTTTTTCACTTCGATAGCGTTGCAATAGTCGAACAAGGAGTCTGTCTGCCAGAAAAACACAGGGCATGTCTGATGTCACATAACAGCGGATCAAAACAGCATCTGTAGAACTCAACTCCTAATGGATTTATGGCCATGTCCCTTCTCCCAAACAGCCACCGTATCTTCCTGTGCAGTGTGCCCTCAGGCACCCCTCTCCAGAATGTATTCATCATTGGGCAAAGCGTGGGGAGTTCCCATATGCTTTTTCTTTTTGCGGCTTCACACTTTTGTGTGATGTTTGCCTGGACGCGTGATGCATTTCCAGCTCTTAGGACATTGCACCATGACCTAAGAGCATAATGTGCGTAATCAACGCAAAAGCTCAGAAGTAATATTTTATAGAGACATTTCTACCGCAATTACCCATTTGGTGAATTTTATTTATCCTCAAGAAAAGGATGGCAAAATTATATTTTGTTTACTCCACCCTCCACTGTGGTCTTAATGCATTGGTTGATGTAAAAAAATGATTCAATTTGTTTTCAATGAGCATCAGAAGGAGCGTTCACTGACATAAAATAACATCAAATACCATGGAAAGTCTTTTGCATATGCCAGCAACAGGCAAGTCCCAGTATAGATTGCTGTTGAACGTGACACTTAGTATTCTCTACGAGCCTACAATTGTAATGTTCCGGCTCTCATTGCTGACAGCACGATTAAAAAAAAAATTCTTTTCTGGGAAAATAATTAGCGTTGTCTTTGAGCAATTTATATTAAGTTTGTTTGATTGAAGCCACAACAATAATGTTAACAGGAAGGCTTTGCTTTACTTTGTCAACGTGTCTGCATCTGTGCCGGTCATAATAGAACAGTCATCTGCATGTGGTGGTGGCAAAACTAATAAATATCCAACAGGAGCAAGATAGGTGTCAACTTATCCGCAAAGATGACGGCCTGGAGTCCTTGGACATGGGCGACGTCAGCTAGTCGGATTAGACCTAGCAGAGTTTCAGGGCGTAAGCTCGACAGTAGGTTCCCAAAATTTTTTGTCTCTCGATTTATATTTTAGATTTCTGGACACGCCCATATCATATGTACCAGATCCACCCTATATATGTACGACAAATTTAATGGATATGTCGATGTGGGCAATGTCTTTGATGAACACTTTCAACAACAGTGGCCAAAGCAGGCTTCCTTGTGAAACACTGTTAGTGACTGTTGTAAATCGTTCAAATGGTGATTACTCAGGCATGCTATTTGTGTTTATTCTCCTCTCCTTTGGGGCAAGTGCCAAGGGATATACCCTACAACCTGTGTGCAGTTCTGTTCACAGCTATATTAATCACACCAGGTAGATTGCTACAATGAGAATTCACTGCCTTTTCTTTTCCTTTCTTTTTTTTTCATGAAATTCTAGTTTAAGATTCATAATTATCAAAATACCCAATTGCTTGTCCATGAACCTTTTGTACTTGCTATATACCATGGCCTATTCCCCTTGAGACGCTTCCTAGTGAGTGACGTCTTTGGAGTACCAACCCATAACGATTCAAGTATGATTTTGTCTGCCGTAGGCCCGACAAGCTTGTTACTGAAAAAGAGGCTCGATAAGTGCCTGCTTGTTCTTAGACCGCAACCATTAGAATAACTCATGTGGTTTTTCCAGTCGTACAAGTTTCCTTCCGAACGACTCACAGTAGTTTGCGCCTATCTGCTTCGCTTGCTGCTCTTGCTTCTCCCTCCACCGGCGATTCAAAAGGCTGAGAGGAGGTGCTACGGCACATGCACAGTGCATTGTTTTTTTGCAATTATCTCCAATCGCCAGTGACTCATATTAAATTTACTTACAAACAAATATTTATTATGCCACATGCTTCCTTCCCTTACAAAAATTTCGTTTGTATTAAGCCCAGTGCTAGATGCGTTATATCTTTGCCACTGGTGCAAAGACATATTGTTTGCGTGTTGCACTAAATTTGATGGTAGAACATTAAAACAGCCAGTTTGGAGCAGTTTTGGAGCAATATTGCATTTTGGAGCAGGATAGAGCAGGAAAAGCAGTTTGGGAGCAGAATGGAGCAAATGGAGCGGCAATTCCACCCCCGATAGGTGCATTCACAAGAGGAGACTGGTGCACTTCTGTGCCATGATATAGGGGTATGCCATATGCCCAGACATTTCATGAATAATCATGTGCGTAGTTATTCACTGCAATACCAGCTGGAGAGCAATATTAAACAACCTCCAGCTTTCTCATAACAGCTTTAATTTTACAGTAATTTCTGTGAACACTGCGCCTTTTCATTCCAGGAAGGTAGAAGAATACAACACGGATGTTTTATGCAGCACATGGTGACGAACACTGCCCCGTGTGAAGATGGACATATGAAGATCAGCTGGTGAAATCTTGGCAATCAGTTGACAAGATGCTGATTGCGCTGATGAAAGAATGAAAGTTATTTATGTTGGCACTATATCACATTGCAGATAGCACCAGTTTATTTTCTCCAAAACTCTCTTGACCATGTTCACTTTGCCAAATAAATCCCAAATACATTTTTGCAACACAAATGCTGTCGGTGTGTTTCTGTTCTTGCATTTTATGGTGCATAAGTAGCTAAGGCTACAGTTTCGCAAATACAGGTCCAAAATTATCTGCAAAGGGCATTACACTAATTTTAAATTGCATATTTTAAGAAATATTTGCATTGTTAGAATTGTAAACATATGCAATGACTCGAAAAAAAAAATATGTGCACAACCTCTCTCAAGTGAGCCTCAGCTACAACGTTGAAAACACTGTTAGTGGCCTGTGGTCACCACTTCACCCAAAGAAATTCAAAATGTCCCGTCACATAGTGGTAATTGCTAAAAGCATATCATAGGTCAGTGTTTCTCAAATAAGGGCTCACGAAGTGATTTTCAGGGTCCACGAAACCCACAGCTGCAAAAAAAAAAGAAAAGAAAGATATGCGTGATAGCTTTGGCCTGACTAGACACAGTTTTGCAGGGTTAAAATCTAGGAGATTCAAAGGCGACTTTAGTTTATGAAAAAAAAAAAAAAAAGTGCAGAAACAGAGGGAGAGGGCATCTGCGGCATTCGTTGATGCCAACGTTGGTAAAACTCGAGCTCTGGCTGCACTACTGGATGGGGCTACAATGCAAAGCGTCTCGGGCATGATGACAACATGACAGCTCAATGAGAGTACAATTAATTCAGTAGTGTACAGAAAACTCTGAATAATGACTCTAGCAGCACATGCGATCAATGAATACATGAGCTGTGAATTAGCAGCATGAAGTGAAAAACCATAAAATGGCATCATCACTTTTTGCATCTGGTAGCACAGGTTCTCACTGAAGCCGTCAGACGGCCTGACAAAGACAAGCTGTGGTGGTTCGCCAAAGCAGATGGCACTTCACACATACAGACACTTTTATAACTCAGATGCCATCTTTCCTTAATCTAGACAATACACAAATGCACACACAACCGTTCGGGTGAAACACTAGAGACGGCCCACGCAGCACAACTCAAGTACAGCGTTCAGACTGGTGGTCTAGTGCATATTTGCGGTCACAAGCATCTCGTGCCACTAACAGTTCGAAGTTAGCGTTGGGAACAAGTGAAGCCGTTGGTCCAGAGCGCAGCTGTCAGGTGTTCACCGGTAGACGGTCACGCAGTCAAAGGGGCATGGGAGACAACGCCGAACCAAAGTCATCGCGTCCTTTCAGTTCGCCAAGTAGCGAGATGGCAAACCGAAGCTGTCATATCGCTGCACACAACACTCAGGCAAAAACCCCTGCATTTGAAAACGAACACTATCACACGCCACCCTAAACGCCACCACGCACACACCATGTCATGTTGAACACTGTGAGATGAGAACAACGAGAAAGTAGTCATGCACTGCTGCAATCAATCGAGATAAATATTGCTGCATCTCGCATAAAAAAAAATTCATAAAGCTGCATCTCGGCATAACAGCGTCAACAAATGAACAGCATAAATCTTTGGGTAGCATTGTTGCATTCAGTGATGCTCATCTTGGAAATGGAGCAACTGTTCTAGAAAACACGGACAACAGAAACAGAAGTGGACATGAACGTACACAGGCTCACAACTGTATTTTACTAACCGAAAGAGGACATATATACAGCAAGCAAAAGTATAGCGTTGAGCATGCGGTGTTGTGCACTTTATATGTGTCATCTTTACTTAGTAAATCCAGTTGTGAGTCTGCAAGCCTCCTGTCCACTTGTTTCTAATGTCCAAGTTTCCTAGTGCACTTACCCTATTTACAAGATATGCACCACTGCATGCTGCAATTATTGCTATAAGGAATACAGAGATGAATTCTGCGACTGTTGACAAATGCCTCAACTATGAAGGTCACTGCTTGCCATGCTTGTCTATATTTTACTGAGAAAGGCAGCCTAAAAAAAAAAAAATGTTCCAAATTTTTTTACCGCAGGATGTAGGCCGACTTATGTCTGAAAAGGCACAAGGTACTGACAAACTGAGGCAGACACAAGACAAAGTACATAGACACATGACAGCTGTACAAAGATGTTCAGAAGTTCATTGCGCAACTTTATACATGCGCCCTATCTGTTACCATCTCAAAGTTTGGTTCTTGAAATAGTCAATAAAAGCAAAATCCCGTGCTACACTGCCAAACCCCCCCTCTACATCTTTCCTAACACTGCTCATTGCCTTGTTGAAGGCAACATGATGAGGCTGCAGTACGGCACCTCCAAACAGCTTGTAGAGTAGAGGCCATCGGGGGTAGGCTGCATCACTATAGATCACATATTTATGACCCATGGTGATCTTCTGCAGGTTCTCAAAGTGCACCGTCTCCTTGAGGATCCCTAAAAGATAACAAGAATTAAAAATATAACCAATGCGGGTCTACACAGGTGCCTCTGTTCTTTTTGTATAATGAGATATAATTACAGTTGCAAGTTTTTAGATACAATTTTTTCCTACAAATTTATAAAATGCCACAATCACATACTTAAGTGCCACGTTTCTTTACAGATGAAAAGCTGTTTTTCATGAGGTGGGTCATTGAGTACCCTTTCCCAAAAACCACTCAAAAAATATAAAAGTACTTGTGGAATTTTCGCAGCAGAGATGTTAGGCTTTAATTTGGAAATGCACTCCCCTGAATATGAAAAACATATTACAGCTAGTTACTGCAATGAAGACATGACTGAACAGGCTTACCTGCATCGTGACGCCTGCCTTTAAATGGCCCACTGGCAGACTATGGCATTGGTACACATTAGTGCCTGATATTTCTGCACAGGCTCCACTTGTGCCCAGAGAAGTCTTCCTTCTGAGCCACAGACGGTCGACAAATTTGCCTTGCTGTGCCATGATGAAACCCCAGCAGTTGAGCACGGGGGCCTTCCTTTGCGTGCACCGCCTGAGGAGGAAAAATTGAAGCGGCTGCAAGCAACGATCGCTTATAGAGTCCCTATAAAGTGGTCATGAGAAAATAATCTTTCAGTGTGCACCTTCTTTACTGTGCCGTAGCATAATACTTATTGCATTGCTTTTGGACGAGTTCACTAGCGTTACCTCGTACAGGCCCATCAATTTTAAGGTGAAAATCTTTAATGGCTCATACTGTCGGCATTCGTTTTTGGTCACACTATAGCTGTCAATCAAATGACGTCATGATGATGCCATCAGAAAAAATCGAAATCCTGTTTCCGCTGGGAGCCGAACCTCTATCCCTCGCATCCCCATCCGAGCGCTTTAGCCAACTGTGCAACGCTCGGGATCGTGAAACACACATCAAAATTCTCCTTGTCTACAGTAGCGATGACAATGAAGTTGGAATTAGCAGTGATGACATTAGCAATGATAATGACGGTGCATTTAATTCATAATGATGAGAGCAAACGTGATGCATCGTGTGCACCAGCAACGCTTAGATTTTCACATTTCTGCAGTGTAGATTCTGCAGTGCTCCCGGATTTTTTCAACGCTATCATCGACACTTGATTTTTTTTTTTTCAAAGCAAGCGAAATTCAGAAACCTACACTAGGTTATTTTCTTTTTTTTTTGTAATTGAAAGATCATATATACATCTCACTTTTGCAAACGATTTGAGACAGTAAGGATGTAAATAAAGACCAGGAATTTCACAGAAATCATCTGCCAAATCAAAAATGAGCCAGATTCTGCTGATGTGCAGATGGAAATGAGCCAAATCTATTTTATTCTTGACAGCTTTCTTTCTCAGCTTTAGCATGATAGGGTGGACTACTGCGAGTGTAAATTCAATTACTGCTTCTCCATAGCTACTTCCTTATCACTGTCTAGGATACGAAGAGATCACAGGAAAATCTGAAGCCAGAAGATAAAAACACTGGGAACATAGGCCTGCAGCAGACGAAGCAGTTTGTGCATAAAGCTCGCAAAATAACTTATAAAAGACTACATTCAGTTTAGCCTGTTGGCAGCGGCTTTCTGCATTTAGCAACATAAGCAAATAGCCGAAACTGGCAAGAAACAACAATATTTGCCGCTGTCTTGTCGCTTTGCATCCTATGTGCATTTACCATTCCCCGGCAATACAATGGTGCACTGAATTAAAATAGCTCTTCATTAAACACATTCCAACTAATTTCTACCAATAGAAAATAGCCTCACATCTTTGCTTGAAGCAGAAGCCCACTAAGCATTTATTTGCTCACTTTAGAGCAAATCAGTGCTGCTGATTGTGTGACAATGAATATTACAACTCTTCATCAGCTGTATTCACAGTATGATCATTTACAGGTATTATTTTCACAAACAGACTAGAAATGACTCTGAAAAAAATTTTCAGTCAAAGTAGGGTCAAATATAGATTTTCATATCGATAAGGGCCAAATCCAAAATTGCTTACATTGTTTAAATTATTGCATAAAATTTTATGAAATTTCTGTGTTGAGTATTTCTAATACATGAAGCAAATTAAAAAATAACTTGTGCTGATAACAACCTTTTGCGTATTTCTCAGTTTGTGTTTCCGTGGACTTCCCTAATTTAATAAAAAAAAATATTGACTTGTAAGTGTGCTAGTGTTTATGTTGATGACCTTATGCTGTGCTAGTAGGCAAGATCGAAAAGCAGCATAGCACTGGTTGCATTCGGGACGTTAAACAGTTTCACTAAATTCGATGTCGACAAGAGAGCACCTTCCCAAAGCTCTACAACCATATATGCCTTTGCACAAGTGTGCCTAAGTTAATTGACGTAAAAAAAAAAAATAATAATAATAATAATAATAAAAAAATAAAAAAAAAACTGAATGATTACAGCAGACGTTCGGTGACTGGGCACGAGTCAACTGCAATCGTTAATGTATATTATGTTTTACAGTAGCCAAAACTGCTCGCCTGCTAGAAACGACACAACGCCGTTACGCGCCAGAGAGCATTGGCCCCATGCCATCATCCCTAGGAGCATGAGCGCTGGTGCCTTTCGACTACAAAATGGTAGGGTTTTTACGTAGTTATATCGAGTAGAAGGCTCGGTAGCGTTCATGCACACATGGAAGCTGATGGGGATGATGTGCAATGAGTAGCGCGAGAGTGCGTAGCAGTGTGCACGCGGGATGATACGATATCCCGCCCAGCTTCTCACAAGGAATTTATCGCTTTAAATCCGCTCCGGCCTTTTTTTTTTTTTTTTTTTAATTTGAAAGCGCTATAAGCGGTCGCACAAGTGTTAGACTGTTTTGATAAGCTCTGAACCTCAGGATTAGCGCTAATTCGCATTCAAAGATGACTACTGAAACGCCACAGCCAGTCAGCTTTGCTTTACATGTTTCGGCGGGCATATTTATTTGACACAGAAAGCACTGCTATCAATAATTTGGCTTGTAACCGTCAAGCCACCACAGCCACTACACCATGCGCTACTTACCTCGGAGAATCGCTGAAGAGCTTGCAGATCAAGCCACTTGTCATATCGTAGAGTAGATGACCGAAGTAAAAAGCGAGCTGTGCCAAGGTGCCTCGGAGCCGGAGACTCTGACACGCTGCGCACTGATGACCTCATTTGGAATTAGGAGGGCTAACTGCAGCTCTCCGAAATCCTCTTTCTAGAATCTAAAAATCCTGTTGAACACTGTGTTGTTGTTGGCGCCGATGTTGAAGGGTACCACGCTCACGTAAGTTCCTTCGAGGCTTTGGAATATCGCGCTCCCGTTGAAATCTATGCATGTCTTCAATTTCATCCCATGATATATGGTGCTTAAAAGCTGCCTGTCGTGAAGGGTGAAGGATGCTGTCGGCATGATGTAACGTAACATGGGCAGGTTGCACCGATAGCAGGAGCAAATTCTAGCACACGACCGAACACCAGCAAACACGAGCAGTTGTTTTCTTCCTCCATGCGAGCACCAAAACAAACGGATTTAATGCAACTAGGCTTGGATTGTTCAGGCTTGCTGCCTTGCTGCAGGTGGCAAAGTGGTTAAAAGTGAGCTCAAATTAATAATTATTCAAAACACAGCTAACACGTCAACATGATGACTTCGGGGGATCTGCATGTGACTTTTTGTGACATTATTTGAAGTATTTATTACAAATAACTTCTAACTTTTTTTTTTATTGGATAGCCATCATCATCATCTGCATGTACGTCTAGCGATACGTCTTACGTATGGGCGATACGTACAGCTAAAACGTGTTTTGCCCGGTGTCAGCCGAATACGTCTAACGGGGATTTCCACTGGTCGGTACGGAGCACGTTTTCTTGCTCCGGGACGACGATTTCGATTTCCACTGGTCGACCAAGATAGGTTGCGCGTATTCCGCTGGTCGTTTGGGGCAGCTCGGGCCGCTCCAGCTCGATCTGCCGACCGAAGTCGGATCTCGCCGGAAGTCCTAGTCGCTGACGCGGTCACTTCCGGATGCTGCTGGATTCTTCTGGCTGTTTTTGACCGTTTCAGCGACATCGGCAGAGGACGCTGTATGTCACCGTTTTTTGCGCGAATATGTCGAAGTGCGTGTATCGAAAAACGTCTGCAGCGTTAAAAAAAATGAGAAAGCAAGTTGTTGAGTGCCGCACTCCTGCCTATTTATCAACCGCAAACATTTTGGCGCTGGGATGCGGCTACAACTTTCGAAACCGGCTCAGCTTTACTTCCGCCGCGCGCTCTACACGTTCCGCTGGTCGACCAAGGCTGGTTCGCTCTGTGGCGCTTTAGGTCGGCTCGGGCGCCCAGCTCCGATCGACCAGTGGAAATCGCCATTAATCAATTTTCACGCATGCGCAGTAGGCGTCCGATACGTCTACGTCTGTACGTCTCCGGGAGACGTAATACGTCTCCGGTAAGCTAAATCTCTCTAATAAAGATATTTAAGTCCCTCAAACGAGAATATACCGAGGTGCAAGGGCGCTCTTTTATGCATGAAGCGTGCGATTGCACAGCCCACTCGGTACTGGCAACAATGGGCCGGCGCAAGGAATCTGGTTAGAGTATTTTCCTCCTTTCCTGCTCGCTCTGTAAAACGGTCTATACATAGCATTCATTGATTACTAAAAAGCATTTGACTCGTAGAAACCTTGGCGGTAATGCAGGCACTGCGAAGCCAGGGTGTAGACGAGCCGTACGTGAAAGTGCTGCAAGTTATATATAGTGGCTGCATAGCAGCCATAGTTCTGCATAAAGCAACCAATTTCCCATAAAGAAAGGTGTTAGGCAAGGAGACACGATCTCCCCAGTAGTATCCACAGCTTGCTTAGAGGAAATATTCAGAGACTTGGAATGGGAGCAGTCAGGGGTAAAGGTAGATGGAGAATACCTCAGTAATCTGAGATTTGCTGATGACATTCCCTTGCTAAGTAACTCAGGGGATGAACTGCAAATAATGAATCATCTAGACAGGAAAAGTAGAAAGGTAGGCTTGAAAATCAATATGCAGAAGACTAATGTAATGTTCAACAGCCTCGGGAAAGAACTGAAGCTTGATAGGTAGCGAAGCATTGGAAGTAGAAGGCATCACTACTACTACTTCCAGCATCAAGAATAAATAGGCATGGACAGGACATGTAGTGTGAAGAGGATAACTGATGGTCACTTAGGGTAATGAACAGGATTCCAAGGGAAGGAAAGCATAGCAGGGGCCAGCAGAAAGTTAGGTAGGCGGATGAGGTTAAGAATTCTCGGGTCAAATGCATGCAGCTGGTACAGGACCGGGTTAATTGGAGTATAGAGCCCTTCGCCCTGGAGTGGGTATAGTTAGGCTGAAGATAATTTTTCTATTTTTGAGCATATTTGCCTTACTGCGTAAAAATATGAAAGATCACAGCTTGCAAAGCACCTAACAAGTTGGCATGTAATATCACACCTACAGCCTCTCCCAAGTTGGTGTCTTAAAATCAATGTGACGCTATATCACAGTGTTAAAGGGCCACTGTCCAGGGAAGGCCCTTTTAGGCAAAGGAGCCCAGTGTTTCAATCAGGTACCGGAGATAATCTGTGCAAAATTCTACAGCGACACGCGCGCCGCAAAGCATCGAAAATACAATTCAAAGCTCTCTCATGCTCTCCTTTGAGAAGCCAGCTTCACCGCTTCCTGCGCTGGCCCGACGGGCCCCGATAATGACGTACGTACCGTGAACGACGTCCATTGGTCCGTCTCGCTGACTGACGGGAGAAGGATGGGTGTCTACCGCTCGCAGCGCGCTTTTCCCTCGCCACGGCCAGACTGAATCCAGAGGCGCGCGCTCCCTCGACCGATTTTTTTTTTTCGCGCTCGCGGAGAGCCACGCCCCACCTCCCGCCAAACGCGGAGGAGGAAGGGGAATTTGTATTGCGGAGGCTAGACGACCGCGGGCAGGAGAGTGAAAAACATTTGCGAGGGAACGGAAGGAGAGAGGCATGACAGAATCGGGTGATTGCGGTGGCTGTATAGTTGCTCTTTTCAAAAACATTTTGCGGCCTTGCGTTCCAGGGGCGAAGTCTCACAGTCACCGGGGAAGAAAATATTTTCGACCGGAGGGTGGACAGTGTGCCTTTAATACCTCACGGCTTTAATGCTTGGCACTGCCAGGCGCCTTGTCCTCACTTGCAAGGCAGCGATGCACCGGCCATAATTACGAGTCTCCACCTATACCATGCATAACACTTTTTCGATTCTGAGTGACCCGGACGCGTATTGTCAAACCATATTCCGTAGGAGCACTCGAACAGACGACGCTCTCAGCGAGTTAAAACGCCAATTGTTACTGAAAGGTGCCTCTGAACGCAACTTGAGGTAACATACACTCTCTGAACGCAACTTAAAGGTAACATACACTCACTCTGAACGCAACTTAAAAATAACATACACTCACTGAAGGCAGAAAATGATAATGCTGAAGGTAATTGCATCCGTTGTCATACTGTCGCCTCGTAGCTCCATTCACAGCTGGTGTTTAGGCTATTAAGAACCAAAAGAATCACATAATGCAGCCTAAATAAAACAGAAAATTTGGGATTCGAACTGATGTTTACTGTGCAGAGGTAAGCAGTATTAATACAATGCACCGCAGAAGCGACACGAGAGGCTGCCTGTAAATGCGCTCTTATTCCTTTTGACAATATTTCCGCTACTCGTGCGCCACCTGGCCACAAATCACGCGCCACGCGACAAAATCACACGCCAGAGCGGCGTCTGCTCGAGTGCGCCTATGGATATGGTTTGGCAATAAGAGACTCGGTCACTATGCAAGGCGTCCGTGGACTCCCTGCACTTTTTACAGATAGTGAGATGAAGCCAAAGAAGGCAGGTCTCTACCTGCACTACTGTGCAGTACATTTAATAACACAAAACAACTTGTTAACGGCCAGAATAAACACATCATTTATTCTAAAAAAAAAAAGTGAACGAAGCCATCCCGCCGGCCACATATCTTCGGTGTCCTCCCAGGGAGAGGTGTATCTACAGAATGGAGTGGAGGCCACCCATTGGGGCCCCGAGTCTCAGGGTCACCTGCAAGAACAGTGTCAAGGCTCACCGTTAGAGACCAGGAAACGCAGCTGTTTCTCATGCACCACTTAAACAAGGCTGTTGGACAGAGCTGCAATGCAACCTAACAACAGTGGCAAGGTAAATCTTTGAGAGAGTACGTCGCGTGGCGTACGCCCACAGGGAGCAGCAGAAAACAGAACGTAAACGCCATTGCCACCTAGCCACTGCAGCAAGGTGTTGTTAGCTGAGCAGTGCACCACTCCAGAGATGTGCATAAATGTAATGCCAACAATACTCGAGCCCCTGTATATACATTCAACAAAACTGATAGAGTATTTGTTGAGGAAAAAATGGTCTACTAAGAGATTTTTTATATCTCATCAATAACACTCATTTCACCATTTCTTGACTAACCTAATCAACGGCTTTTGCAACATCGACCGTCTTGTCAGCGGCAGTGGCAATCGCAATCCTATGCAACGTTACTAGATTACTCTTTCAGTTCGCAAACACCGGTGCCGCGGGTGTCACCTTTCCTCGTCCCGCCAAGCGGAAGCACGTTTGTCACTTTTTGACAGCGTATGACAGCCAACGCTGCCCACGCCGCAGTCAACGCGTGCACTATCTTGTGCCCGAGATTTCTTTGTTGCCTTCAGCTGTGTTGCATGTTGATCGGCTGCTCCTGTGAGTTCTCGCAATGTTTATCTAAACGTGTAGAGTGACACAGCTCGCGTCTATCTTGCGGCATATGCTTCCGCCGCAACACTACACAGCGGCGTCTGCGAGCCCAACCTACGCATCTTCGTGAGGTGGCGCCCAAACGAGACGCAGCTGTCCAGCTTCAATTATCCACCCAAAAATCAAGGCCCAGCGATTATGCAGTCATCGGCATTTCAGAACACGTTGGCTCCAACGCATCTCAACATATCTTGTAGTTTCCGAAAGCACCCATGTTACAGCTAGGATGTTGAGTGTAATGACGGTTGTTAATGAATGTTTGCTACATTGCATGAAGCTGGTGCCTGTACCAACATTTTCTGGGGATAATGCAGGAAATTAGGCTAATCGGTTCGTAGTTGCAGAAAAATTCAAAACCGTGTGAAGAAAACGGGATGAAAAACATGAACACGCACACACATATCGCATACGATTCCAACTGAATTTATTTCGTGAAAGCAGGGGCTTATAAGGATGTGAACAATAAAATTAGGAACAAGCACAAAAGGAGTCATGCACGAGGCAGGGATAGCAACAGGACACTTGTGCATTTACTGCTGAAGTGTTCTGATGTGTCCTGAAGAGTTCAATCGCTGACAGTGCCTACGCCGCTGCTCATGGATCGCTCCTGCGCCAGAGCACGCTCATTGAAACAGCGCCCAGTATTGTCCTATGCAAGAGCGACCTCATGACAGAGGAATCAAACAACATGAGAATGGTGAAACTTGATTCTTCCTGCATGAACTAGAACCATTTCTGCATTGGATAGAATAGGACACACCTTAGTTTCCAAGGTGCTGAAAGTTAGAAAGGTGTATCCCCTTTCAAGACAATACAAAAAAGGGTTCCAGTTCTAGAATAGTTCGATTTGCCTTTACTCAGAATATGTCGCTATTCACCTACCAGATACTACACACTGCCAGCTATGGAGCAAAAAAGCGTTCCTGTTGTGATTCTAGTTCTTTAAAATATGCACCGCATATATTATGATGTTTTCTTATTTTAGTCTGACGTATTATTGCTATTCCCGTCATCTGTTGAGTTTTCCATCCTGAACAGCAAGCTTCCACAAAAGTAAATCTACATCTTGTTTAAAAAAAAAAAAAAATTATCCAGCCGAGCCAGGTTTTGGTTAGTGTTTTTCGCGACATTCAATTGCTTGTGTTGCGTGGCTCGCCGCTGACAGTAATTATGGGCAAAACTGTATTATAAACTCCTGATACCCTACCAAAGAATAGCCTCTATTTATTCCAAACCTGCGTGGATAAGACTTCTACGTAGCAATTGAAGCATCTTAACCACATCTCAGGTGCATGAGATAGTTCTCGCAGCTTCAATGCTACCTTGTTCATATTTTAATTCTGCTCTTTTTACAATAATGTGCCTTACTACTACTACTACTACTACTACTACTACCACCACTACTACTAATACTACTACTACTACTACTACTACTGCTAAATAGGAATGCTTCAGCAGCCTCTAGTAATTCAGCAGCCTCTAAAGTACAATTATCCACGTAAATTGACAGAGCGCTGGCTTTGAAACAATCGTGCGACAGGGCTAACAGTGGAGGAAGCGCCACTTCGCAAGCGGAAGTGGAAAAAGGCCGCTCAGTTCATACAAGCGACACTCCAAAAATAAAAAAAAAAAAAAATAAAGGAACTACTGTACATAGGTACATTATCTCAGAATTTCTAGTCAAGAACCATGCTTGCTTCACCGCTTGCCAAAGTCTTGCCACAGCTTGCCCAGCTTACCTCGGTCTCTGCACTACAACTGGTTTCATTAAGCCTCCATCAGTTTTTCAGGCTTCCATGCTTCTTGAATGGAAAAAATGCACAAGACAACCTGCCTGTTATTCCGTAGCAAAGAACCTACTATTTTTGCGGCCACACTTTTTTTGCTTCTGAGAGTCTACTTACTTCCAAACACCTGCTCAGCCAGTTAACATTTTCTTCCCACAGTTCCAGCAGGTCTCAAATACTGCCTGGCACCTGTGGCAATGCCCACATATGAGTGTATGCCAAACGAAGCATGCAAATGAGTGGAGGCAAGACGCCAATGCCTCTCCACCAAAGCAACCAACTTCATTCCACATCTCTATACATGTTGTGATATATATATTCTTTTTTTTTTTTTATACCACTTATGTTGGCAGGCCTTTTTCTGCTGCTAGAAACCTCTAGCTGTAGCAACTGCAGCTTGTCTTACCTACGACTGTATGCCAATCATGTGCCCACCCTCACCACTATAGCCCTGTATAAATGAACAGTAAGCCTGTCAAGTAAAAATACCAGTTGTCGGGTTCAAGTAGGTGGCACATCGGGTCGGGTTAACTCACTTGACCCGCTTGTCTAAAAGCCTGCAGATGCTGTGAAGCCAGGGAGTCGAGGGGAACTCTGGGACCGAAAATCAGCAGCGAGGAGCGTCAGCGAAGTTGAATGCTTTCTAGCCCTCATCAGTGATAAAAAAAAATAATCCAAGCTCTCGATCATTGATAACAAAATATTAATCGAAGCTCTCGATACTAAAAGGCAACAAAATCGAACACTATTGCAGACGCTTGCACAATAACTTGGAATCTCGACGCTCGGCGCCACTGCTACACTTACTCGCTAGCATTAAGTTCCTGTAGACACCAAGCGGGTTGAGTAAGGGGTGACCTCACTGTGCTCACTCGCTTACTCACCACCAACTCGACCAATACTGTTGAGCCCTTGCATACAGGGCTTATGCCACTTGGCGGGGTGTAACGACCGAAACAAGTTTTGGAACAGCGTATGTAATCATTTTGTAGCAGCAATATCAGTATTTCAGAGCAACTTGAAAGCATGCGGTCAAATCTTCATCAGAATCGTAAAGGCCTTCACTACCCTTTTCACAATGCAATGCAGCAGGTGGGCAGCCTGCTTACAAAAGGCGCAGTCATGTTTTGGAGATGCTTCACTGTGAACAGCACTGTTTTTCAGCATACTGGAAGTAGCACATGAATGCAAGCGAAGGGCATATATGTAAGCGTTAGAATGCGTGACGCTATCTCCAAATAAGCTTAGTGATGCACCAAGCTGCGTTAGGAACAATGCAACTGGACGACGCATGCTCCCGATCTCAGCTGTTGGATGGCATGAAGTTAAAACCGAAACTATTCAACTGATCTGTATACTGGAAGTAAGGGACTAATTGTTGTGAATCCTGTCATAATACCACGAGAGCCTATACACCACTGTTCCAGTAAATTTCGATTCAGGAGGATTAGATTGATGATTACAAGTAGCGGAGGTCAGCTGTTTGTGAAAGCAGTTGTTTCTTGAGTTGTCTGATGCCAGAGCAGCGTCACATAATCACTTTGCCTTGGTTACGTCCACACACCTCTAGAAACACTTCAACATTATTTACCAGCTGTTATACTGCAACAACCAGAACATGTAAGAGCCATCTGTTTCATTGCTAGAGCACTCAAAATGGCTTTGCAGCTCATCTATGAATGTCAACATCACTGGCACAGAACATTTGGGATTCTTAATAACTGCAAGCCCAAGCTACCTTTCTTGTTCTTCTATGCTGGCTGACCTTGGCAGCACAGTCCTTAGGTCTTGTAAGGAACAGAGGCCTCTTGGCTGAACTCAGCAGGAACAGTTGTCATAAATGCCAATGGTTTAGATTATAAGGTTTAATGTCCCAGAGCAACTCGGCCATGAGGGATGCCATTGTGGAGGACTCAGAAAATTTAGAGTGCCTGGGGTTCTTTAACATGCACTATTTCAGAGTCACCGAACGCCTGTCCGCGTCCCTTTCTTGTGTTCTTTACCCGAGTCGCTGTGGTGCGGGCCGACTTCCAAGAATGCCTGTTGCATTGATGGCAATCTTTGAATCTCAAAAGCTGCGTCACTGCCTTGCAATGACAAGACTAGCCGTAAAATGAAGGCTACCATCAACTCAAAAGTAACAGCACATAGCGCATAAAGCACACCCCGTACGCTAACCTTGCCGACTACGGGCCCAAGCAACCAACACAAATCATCATCATCATCAGCAGCAGCAGCCTGACTATACCCACTGCAGGGCAAAGGCCTCTTCCATAATTCTCCACTTAACCCGGTTCTGTGCTAGCTGCATCCACTTGACCCCTGCCTTGACCCACACAAATACCCAAGCCAAACAAGCATTCCATGTGTTACTGTCTGTTCTCTGATGCAGCACACACGTGATTTAGGTTGGCAGAGCAGGACAGGGAAACATGCCTCAGTTGGCCCCTGAAGCACTGGGACGTGCCAAGTGGGTTGCCACAAGCAGCTGACTAAAGGAGCGCAAACCCTGTTCCTGCTCAACAAGTCATTCGATCACACAGCCCTCAGAGAAGAAGAATGCGCCACCAGGTGTGTCCTCACCTGCTGAGACTGTGGTCTCGTGTGTGCAGGTGCAACTTGGCCTCCTCGGGCAGCGGCTCGAAGAAGGGGTGGTCAAGCGCCTCGCGTAACGTGATGCGTTGTGATGGTTCGTATGCCAGCATCTGGGAGATGAGGTGGAAGAGCTGCCTGCTGGCCTCGTCCTCCATGGACATGTACCGCTGCAAACACACAACCGGCATCAGCAAAACATATGCCAAACGAACATCTGCCTCGCCAACTTGGTGGGTTTGAGGCCCAGGGTCTCACCTGAAGTGGCTTGCAATTCTCCTTCACGTAACGGCCCGCAGAGCTCTTCTCGTCCCAGTCTAGGCGGCCGTGGTAGAAGTACTTCGTCCTGCATCAAGAAAGCCACCACACTAAATCACAAATTATTGATATCTTCCAGGCACCAGGGGTTCACTTTCCATGGTACCCGAGAACTAACGACAAAAATACACACATTTTTATCAAAGCAAAAGGAAAAAGGAACGACAAACATACACACAGTTTCATCAAAGCCAAAGGAAAAAGGAACGCCAATGTTAGCAAGGTGCGACATGACATGCAAAAATTACATCTTAAGCTCTACTAGCCCCCTTCCCCACCTTGACAAATATTAATACTTCAACAGCCACTAAGGCTGCAGGTATGCTGACAGGTCAGTGCTTCCGAAAATTTGGACACAATTCAGCACCTCCTGATATAAATTGTTCACAGAGGTGTTCAATGCAGCCAAGACAACAACCTTACTAATACAGCAACTACTCAGTTTAACAGACTGCTGTATAACTTTTTTTTTACTGTGTGGGAAGCTAAATACCACAAGCCTTAAAGAAACAAAACTGCACTCATAAAAACATGTACCAATAACTTCCTAAGACAAGTATGCTCAGCAGTTGAGGAAGTCCCCCTTTACACTTTCTCAGCCCAAATATTTCTTATAAAATAGTCTAAAATCAGAGACCACCCGAACGGCTCCAAGCAAAGGTCACAAGTTTGCTACTGCAAATACCTTGCAAATACCTTGCTAATACCTTGCTAATACCTTGCAAATACCTTGTAATGCCCCTTCGCCACTTTCCACCTTACTGGTGCCATTACCTTTAACACAAAAGGTATACACTGATGACATAGAAACCGTAATCATGTATCTAGTGCTCAGATGGCACCCTCAGAGCAAACAGAACAGAAGTGCCGCATGTACAGTCGTGAACAAAAGTGGTATATTCCACGCAATGCGAGAAAACTGCCCACCAGATTTTTCCGACAGAGAAGCAGTTATTTCTGAGATATGCATAAGGTACCCTCTTGATATACTTGCCATCTTGTCCAAGTAATTTTTTCTGGCACATTTTTTCATACAGAAACAATGCAATCGTTGCGGTTCACGTGGAGTACACCACTTTTGCTCACGGGTGTACACCCACTTTCATGAGGTTGTGGCGAGAAGTTGACTTAACTAGGCATTTTAATCCATGCTAGGCACATTGCATTTTGTGCGCACTTACGCGCACAAAAAGCCAGTCAGGGTAATTTGCAATAGGTAAGAGCTAGTGAAATGCATTAAACAGCAGCAAACGGCACAGTCTGAAGAATGATTAGCGGGAGACTATTCGCACTTGATTATTATCATCAACTGCAGGTGGCAGTTTCTGAAACAGCTAGTTTAGCTAGACTGTCTTCATAAGCTTCAAAGTAACACCAAATAACTTGAACGATTCAAACATGCCGTGGATTCTAATGCACAGCTAATTTCGTGAAAGTTGTTTTCCAGTTCTATTTTAAGCGTGTGCAAAATTTAAATGCCCATTTAATTAAAAACGACGTGCACTACAATCATGCTAATATGGTTAGCTGCATTTTCATTCCCTTCTGTTCACATAGTAAAAATGGTGGTAAAGAAGAATTAAAGAGGAAAAAAGGCCTTGCTTCAATGAACAGTTTCCTTCTAGCTTTGTCGATAAAGGCTCCAAAAAACACACACAGGTGTAGGTGCAGATTCCAAAGTGCAGTCTGGGCTTACACACTGTACAATGTCCATGGCCCAGGACTTAAAAAACAACACACAGAAATGTGGCTAATAGCACCAGTCAATGCCATGGCACCCGTTAGAAATTCAGGCCTCTCCTTCAATATTAAAGCTTATAATCCTATATCAACAATTATATCAGGAATAAGGCACAGGTTGAAATGTGCAGTAAGCTCCCCCACTCCATTCACACACAACACACCAACATCAAATCAAGCTTACGTAAAAGGTAATCTACTGCTAATTTCTTCCAAAAACTTGAAGCCACTGATGCTGCACTTCCTGAAAGCACTTCAGAGGTTATTGAACTATGGAAAGGTTTCCCGAAGCCTGCAACATAACTCATAAGTAATACTAGCAATATTCCTGGTCTCAAGTGGCTAATTACTCACAGGTTACTTAGACAATGTACAGTGAAAAATGAAAGTGGCATACACAGGATATAAATTTGTGGATAGGCTCAAATTTCATCAATGGACATTACAGGGTAACTGATGGATTGTGGGGCAATACTGCAATGACAAAAAGATACAAAAAAAAAAGCGCAGAGTATGGCTGAAAAAGTTACTAGTATGCTTGCAATAAATTTCGCAACAGTTAAATTGAAAAAAATTCTCATTACATGACTGCATTAGTAATAAGCTGAAATTTTCTGGGGCAAGCTGAGAGACAAATACTGCGTGAAGCAGACACAGCTTTGAAAGAACACAGAGGAAAGAAAGAATGCTTCAGGTTACACCCAGAGTACTGCCAACAACCAATGCAGGAACCCAGAGCTGCTGTTGCACGCACACACACAGCCAATGCACAGAGATGTAATGACACAACAGGGCGTAACCTTGCAGCAGAGATTGTTTGGCCTAAGCCCTTTGTTGAACAGGGGCAAAATGAGCTCCACAAAGAACACTGTGGTGACAGCTGTGAAACCCACGTGCAGCATTTGCTTCCAGTTGCAACTTCGTTTGGGACAGTAATGAACTTCCCGAGCAACCAGGAATGCTCAGCTGTTCTAAAGGAGAGGCAGGTGCTTATGAGACCAAGCCATATTGCATGAAAAAAAAAAAAAGATTCAGTAGCTGAACACACAACACCTTTTTGGAACCTTCAGAAGAAATATGGCAAACACAGGCCAGGTTGGCGTGTAAACATCCTCTATTACCTCAGCAGGAAGTGAATGGGTCCCTGAACTAACAGGACGATGCTACACTCAGCGACAGCGTCTCTTGGCAGAGAGACTGCAGATGCAGAGCAGCCATAACTATGTCAGTCCACCCTAACAGAACAATTGTTACATGACTGTGTTCCCAGCCAAGCAAATTAATTTCCTTCACATTAAATAAGCTGACATGATGGCAGCTATGTTAGAAATATGCTGCTGAAGAAAGAAATCAAGAAAACTAATAACTGCGAGTGGAACACTATTCCGCTGCGTAAGGAGAAGGAGCACTTCCATAACTTCCCTCCCACAGCCATTAAAAAAAAAAAAAAAAAAAAGTGATTGCTAAAGACATAGGTAGCAGCAGTGTAGGCAGCCTTCATGCAGCAAACACAGGGTGTGGAAGCAAGCTTACTTGGTTTTGCGGCACATGCGATAAGGAAGTGGCCCCAGGATGCGCTCCATCATGGCTAGGTGTTCGCGGTTGTCGTGCGTCTGGAATAGTGTCACGCCCAAATACAGCTCGAACAGGATGCAGCCCACACTCCAGACATCACAACTTTGGCTCCAGCCCATCTCCAGGATCACCTCCGGCGCCCGGTAGTGGCGCGTCGACACAATAGTTGAGTGGTGCTCTTCATCGAAGGTGGCCGAACCAAAGTCAATGAGCCGGATGGTGGTGTCCTTGACACGCCGCACGTCCCGCTTCTTCTTGGCGTTATAGCTAATATCATAGTCCGAATTCACAAAGAGGATGTTCTCAGGCTTGAGATCGGTGTGTGTCAGCTGCTTCTCGTGCAGGAACATCACGGAGTAACAGAGCTGGTAGCCTATGTGGCGCACCTGGTCGATAGGGTATGGCTGGTAGTGGTTGTCTTTCTGCACGCATGAGCCAGGATGCACACATTGCAGTCAGACAGGGACATAGTACAGTCGACACACTTTTCTCGCAGCCAGCACTTCATCCAGTGCAAGCATCAATTACAATAACAAAGTAAAACCTGTGTAGAGCTTTAAACCGGCAAAATTGCTTACATCAACTGTTGATGGTGCTGCTCCGGGTATGCTATCCGGTAATTTACTGGCTGCTTAACAAACAAGCGTTGGGTACAAAACAACAACCCCAAACACTCGGAAATACCTGTCACCCTGCTCTGCTCTTGTCCGCATATACAATAACTTTGAAGTATACAGTGATACAAATATAGAGTTTCAATACAAATAAAAAGCAGCGCACATCTTCCGTGACTTGAGTGTCATTTAAACGAGGCAATAGAACACTCCAGCATTGCCTTGGAGTCCACCATAGTGCGGCCGCTGCCTTTTCTCGCGTCACCCAGTGCTGCAAATATTCGCCTTTGTTTCTCTTCCCTACTTCACACTGCACCTTTTTTTTTTTTGTCAGCGCCCACATTGCTCTCTCTCTTTATCCCTGGCAGCGTTGCCCCCTCCCCTTACAATGTACATGCAATGCGCTTTGCCACAGGAACCCAAGAATTTCAAAAAGCTGGCTTCTCCTCACAACTCACAAGCCTGGTGAATGAGCCATTTAGAGAAAAACAAGAAAATATTCTACCGGCTGCGGTATTCATTCTGCCTCTGAATGCTGGCCCTGCAATCACCCCTTCACAGGTATGTGGCTCTGACATGTCCCAAGATGCACATGCGGCAAGGTCAAAGATACCTTTACCATAAAAATGAAACAAAAAACACGGTTTACTATGGAAGGTGAGATGTGACAAGTTTCACTTTACTAGATCCTAGCCTACCATAAAGCAGTCGGTTCTACCATCTCCAAGTTGCCTCCTCATAAGAAGAGCTACACTTGGGGACACAATTTCCCACATAATGAAAACTTCAGGGTTGGCTTCTCCCCATACACAACAAAACCAATTGTTCGAACAAGTTACCAAGTTCATACTTGGTTCGTTCTTAGCAGACTCGCATCATTTTTGTTCTACTCCAAGCACCACAGGCAAACAACCGTCCTCAGACACCGTACATGGCGAGACCCAACCTCACTAGAAGTTTCCAATAAGGCAACGAAGTGCAATCTAAAATCCTGACCCCTGAGGAGCAGCCAGCAAAGACAAACAAACAAAAAAGAGAAAGCTGCACAAACTAATCTTACACAAGGCCTTGCCCTCAATTATTCTCACTTTTTTTCTGTGGGTGAATACTGTGAAGGCAAAAAGATGCAGCGCCCTAGTGTGCAACACCAAAGAAGTGCCAAAGAAAAGGATTATTGCAATGGCCCATCAATGACCAAAACCCCATTTCGCATATTTCGCCTTTGCAACTCTGAATGAATCATGCTGTGCTTTGCCATGCATTTTACTGCCCTTTTGTCAATCTGCTAGGCACTTACACCAGAATGATTTATCTTAAGCATGCTATGCAGGATATGTAAATAAGAGGAGGGCCTCACCAGGAAGTCGAAGACGCTCAGGCCCAGCATCTCAAACGCCAGGCACATGTGACCATGGTAGTCAAACCAGTCCAGCATCTTGACACACAAGCTGCAAGGAGTGGACCTGCGTGAGTACCAATAGCACTTTGCCCAAACACGGGCACAGCCGACCGACAAGACACTCACTGTTTGCCCTGAGGATCCCACTTGGCAAGCTTCTCGAGGACATTGATCTCCAGGCGTGCTGCCTCACGGTACTTCTCTACATTCTTGATTATCTTCAATGCCATTGTCTGGTCCCTGCAGTAAGCAAATGCACAAAGTCCCGGTGTCAGCACGTTCCACTCAAGTGCACAAAAGCAGCCCACTGTATTAGCATACAGTATCAGCCGCGTTATGATATTGCCCCGACAGTCAAAACACAGGTCGGAACTCATGACTCCTGCCTGGAACTATGGTGCCATGATGAGAACAGCCTCACAGACCACACTGAAGTCCTTCCGTCCAAGGCACGAAGGACATGAAGATGTGCTCACAAGACTTGAATTTTTAACGAAATAGAATTCCAAACTAAGCCAGAGTCTCAATCATTGAGGTCTCGGAGAATCTCAAGTTATGGACGGCAGACAAGCAGCGTCTCTGGGTGCATGGCTGAATAAACTGCCTGGGGAGGCTTATTTACCAGACATTTTACAGCTGCCTCAAGTGTTGTGTTGGGTTTTTTGGCACATAGGCAATGAAGGCCATCATGCGCCAAACACGAGGTTGCTGAGCTTCTTTGAGTGAGAAGTGTTTAGAAAATTACAGCTTATTTAGAATCCCTAACTCTTTAAGAAAACTAAAAAGAGATGAAATTTCAACAAGTGGGTTGTCTCCTAATAGTAAACAGGAGTAGAATGGGATGCGTTCATTATAGAATGGAGTAAAATATTTTTTTCTTAACTGTTCCAAGTTCTGTGCACGAGATCAAAATGTGGTTCACGGTGAGCTCACCTCCACATTTTTTGCATAATGGTTTTTGCTCTTTTCTCAGTAAGAAATTGTGTGTCCAGTGTGTATGTCCAATTCGAAGACGGCACAAAATCACCTCACTGAAAATTCACCACACATTTCATTGCCACGCCCTTTCAGAGTTCACCCTTCTCTGACCTTTCCAGGCAGTAAGCCTTATACAGCGAAATTCCTACTCTCCTCAACTTCTTGAGGGATGCACTATTTCAGATGCTGCATTACACATTTTCTTTCCCCGCTTCAATTTCATTTTCTGGCTCAAAAAGCACTTTTGCGCATTTGCCAGAGTGAACTTGTCCTCTAAAGACAGGTCCTCATCATGCATTTCTGCAAGCATGAACCAAGTCTGCGCACTGACAGGTAGAGGCACAGAAACATGTGGACCGTTCCCAAACAAGGTGCACTCATGTTCACAGTAAAAGAAGCAGCAGAAATGAATGGCGTGAACAACTAACAGAGGGCAATGCACCACAACCAGTAAGAGAAGTAAATATACCAGGGCAAGAGACTAAAATGTACACCTCTTTATTTAATCTCAGCGAAAAAGAGAGAGAGCAACTAGCTGATGAAGAGGTGCCATTCATACTTCCCTGTGGACCAGAACAGCACACCAAAGACATGCTGCTCACTGTCCTGCCACAGAAATGCCTTGCGTGCAAGCGTAAAGGATGAAGAGGGGAGCTTTGTCAGAAGGGAGCACGAACGGGCTTTGATATGAACTTTCACCATCGCGCATGACCACAATATGGGATGCATCTTGCTCTGAAGGCAGATATTCAAAACACTAGGCCAGCACAGGATGAGGGCTGGAGTATGTATTGACTCGGATACTCAGGTAGCCCCAAAAGCACTCAAGGAGCCCTCGGGTTAGGAGAAGTGAACCAGCAATCCTGATTTCACGGTAACACCAGAGCCTTCTGTTCGAGAGAAATTATTTCACAAGTACAGGGAAACTGCACTAAGAAATATCAAGAGCAGGAAGCAGTGGTTGCAAGATATAAGAGGTTTCAGCACTGTGGTGCAACCAGAGAAACCAGACGGAAAGACAAATACAAAAAGGAGGTCCTTTTAACTTGGCAAGACACGAGTCCAAAAGTTAGACTGTGACCCGTGCAACCGGCAAGAGAAGGAAGTACAAGTTTCATCCAGTTGTCCCAACCATGTCATGCAATGCAAATAAAAAGGCCGACATTCTCCCCCCAAAATGTGCCAGTGTTTCAAATAGGCCACCGCCAGGAGGCTCCCCGTCCTGGCACCAGCGGCCGAACCTCCTTTTTTCAGCGCTGCACCACTACTTTCACCCAGTGGCCCGGCACACGAACCGAAACGGCCAGAGCATGCCAAAATGCAAGCTGCCAGCGTCACGCGCTCAGTGACAGGAGCAAGCCAAGAAGATGCCGTCACACGCTGGCGCAAGGGGAGCTAAACAGATGTGAGCCCCACAGAGAAAGAGAGGCGGGAAGAGAGGGGGAAGGCTGCCATTTTTAGCACTCCCCGCACCCTCGCCACGCACACCGCACACGCGGGTCAAAAACAACACACACGTTTGGCCTTGTGACACCTGCAGACCAGCACCCCTTCATTCCTATCATTGGCAAAATTGCACGAACACTGACGCACAGGGTCCCCAAGTAGATTATGCGCCTCCTGCCTAGTCTTCCCTAAAATGACTCAAGTCTATGAGAATCTTGAAAAGAATGAGGCTGCTCAAAAGCTCCACTGCCAAGTAGTGAAGGGGGCAAGCAACACCAAATGCCAGGCTTGGCAGCAACAAACTGTACACTAAGCATTCCTGAAAGACACTTCTGAGTAGTAGGAACATTGCAAATTTATCGGTCAGCAGGGAGAGACAGCTTCTTTTCAAGGCATTACTGGCAAGCACAACAGAGGTGCCACACAGACCTTTGGTGCAGACACATTAACCTTAAGATGCATCGTGGAAGAGCTGACTGCACTAGCAAACATACTACTACAGGCAAGCACCACTTTGCTACTGCTAGCTGAAGATACCAACATAGACTCAGCCATGCTCAAAGTAAGTGTGCCGCCAGTACTCACGTGTGCATGTCGATCACCTTGACCACCTTGCCAAAGGTTCCCTCACCCAGGGTGGTGACAATCTTGTCTGCAAGAGTCACAGGAAAAAGCCCACAGGGGGCCCCCGGTCAGCACCCCCAGACTACCCTGCAAGTCACGTGATGAAATACGTGCCCCACAACCCCCCTGCCCCCCCTAGGAATCAATTTACAGGGCCCCCGATAAGAGAAGGGAGGACCAATACATCTGTCCTGGAGCACGTCTCCCGGCCGGTACACCAGATGGCCCTCTTCGTCGTCCTCCACGCTTGGGGGCCTCCGCACGGGCGACTGCCACCACCACCGCATCCGCCAGCATCAGCAGCCAAACAGCAACGGCAGCACCAAACACCAGCGGGACCACCCCGAGCACAAACGGCAAGCCGGATATCGCCGCCGGTCACCCATCGGTCAGGAAGTGGGGGGGCGCAAGTCACGCAAACCCGCATGAAGAAGACAACAACAGAGAGGAGGAGAGGCACCAGGGGGCCTTCCGTCAGCCAGCCCCTGTCTCACATCACACACAAGTGAGCCCACCCCCCCCAGCATGCCATCAAAAGCACCCATTTACATCCACGAGCTCCTCTTCGGCCGAGGTGCGCCTACGGCGGCGAGCCAGCCGAGCCAACAGCCCCGGACACAGCCCCCCTACTCGGGGGGGCGGAAAGACCCCCCAGCCCCACATCCTGCGGGAGCCCACTGCTCCTCACCTGAGCAGCGTCGGCCGACATGCCCGCAGCAGCAGCCCCCACGGCGCCAGAGGAGGAAGGACTGCGGCCTACCATTTGCCGAGACGCAAAAAGGGAACCCCCCGGAACACGACTGGCCGCCGACGGCGGGAGCGCGCGAACCGCGAACCGCGAGGCCCGCCCCGAAAATAGCCGCGGTCCCCCCTCCTCCCCCCAGGGTCTAAATACGCGGCGCCCG
The DNA here is from genome assembly GCF_055883805.1 of Amblyomma maculatum. Classification (NCBI taxonomy): domain Eukaryota; kingdom Metazoa; phylum Arthropoda; class Arachnida; order Ixodida; family Ixodidae; genus Amblyomma; species Amblyomma maculatum. The sequence continues at coordinate 138,594,556 of NC_139347.1, forward strand.
GGCCGCCACTCACCCGCGAGTGGTGTCCGCGGTGGTCCCGGCGGCGCGTGCTGCGGCGGCTGCTGTGCGGACTTGAGCGCCGCCGACGGTGGTGCGAAGGCCGGCTCGAAGACTCCTCGTCCGAGTGGCGCCGGTGGCTGCTGCAAAGAGGAGGAGGTCCAGGTGACGATCCGCTGAAAGATGCGTCACCACTCTGCGGCCGCGCCAGTTACATCACAGGCCATTTCTCTCTTTTGGGAAAGCCGACCGCGCATTCACACCCCCCCCCCCCCCCCCCCCCCACCTTCCTCAGTTCGTCCCTGCGCTGAAGGTACGTGCCTATGAAAGGACCACTGCAAGCGGATGGCAACGCACGAGCTACTTCAAGTAACGGTCGGCTCTCGCATGGTGTCGGCAAACAGACAAGACATGCCTCCAGAGCAGCCGGTGGAGACTGTAGAGGTTGCGGCTTCACTCGGTACGACGGCTTCGAGTGCGTGAAACATGCGGTGTTTACGTAACTAGATCGTGTTTCTTCACGCAGTACGCACTGTAAAACTGAATTTGTTGGCGACTGCCCTGCAGATTATTAACGTGCTATACGCATTATACGCGTCCTGTGAACCGCGCGACGTGCGTACGATGGGCGCCAGATTGCATGCGGCCTTCGGGATTCGCGGCGCACGCCGCGTACATCCGTCAATTCCGGAACGCGACAGGTGGCATGTCCGGTGCGCCACTAACTTCATGGGCTCTGGTCAGCTCGGAAGCGTCGGGAAGCGGTTACCAAGTGCGCCCGGCTATCGTGTTCAAATGTCGCCAGGGAACCCAGAGCGCTGCTCTCCCCTTTTCGCGTAACTCTAGTTTTCACGGGACTAGCCTTGGTTTCAGTGCGCGAACAAATTACGAAAGGTCGCTTAGTCTAGACTAGTCGTCTTTGTCCCCTTGGCCGCGGCTACATGGGCTATTGGCGAATTTCACGACCCCGAGAGGACCCGTAAAGTGGTCCACAGCGGCGGCGTTACGGAAGACTGCATCCGAAGCCAGCAGAGGCGCGCTTATTTTTCAAAATTTCACAATAAACTCACGCTTCATCGTCGGTGGTGGTAGCCTCGCGTGAGCCCAACAGTCCCGTTTCTCGACTGTGCAAAGGAATAAAGGTGAGACGTTAAAGTAACCGTTGTCTAGCGCTTTAAACGATCCGGCGTGAAAGCGGAGCTCTAGAAAGCTGACGCGTTTATGGAAAAGTTCTCTATCTATGACATCGACGGAGGAGGCTCTTGCACAACAGGAAAAAATAGATACAGAAGCGGAAATAATCGCATTAGACCTCGTGAGACACAAGAAAAAGTGACTGCCATACTATTATTGGCGCAGAGGACAACCCAGAAAGGATTCGCAATCATTATCGCTTTAAATGATGATTGCTTGGTTTATGCGGTTTGACGTCCCAAAGCGACCTGGGCTTTGAGAGACGCCGTAGTGGAGGACTCGGAACAGTACACGGGCGCCTTGCCTTTCGCCTCCACTGAAAAGTGGCCGCCGCTTTAAACGATGAAGCTGCGCCCTTTGTATTTTAAGTCTCGCCGCCGTGGCTCAGTGGCACAGCCGCTCATGGAAGCGCACCAGGAGGTTGAAATTTCCAGAGTTCTTAGCTACGGCGTCCCTCACAGTCATTTCAGAGACAGTAAAACCTGACAAACCAAACCTTCGTAGTTTAGCTAATAAATTCCGCTCGTTTGTACAGATGAAAAGCGAGGCCAATGGGGGGCTTTGCACTCTCCATGGTGCAATTAAAAATGTCCCCGCAAAGTTTTTTTTTTCTTTTTTTTTCTTTTTTTGTTATCGCTGCGCGTTCCAGACACACCAGCACACTCAAAGAAATAGTTGAAATCGGATCATGCAAACGAAAGTTGAGCCTGTCGGCAATTTCGAAAATTCGGGAAAGGCGCGCTCCAGCTTATTAGGCCACTTGGGATCGAGTTCCCATCGCTGACCAAAAGCAGCACGAACATGACGACGACACAAAAAAGCCAACACGCGAAAACTGTTGTCGCCGTCTTGTTCGAGCTGATTGGTCTTTCGAAAGTCGCCGAAATCGCTAACCTGCAGAAGTACGCCTTTCGCAGACAGGGACAGTTTAATATTTTTGTTAGAAGACCAACAAAGGCCTTCCCCTTTAACCAGGTCGAACGGAACGCGCCTCGATTGGTCCAGGGACAGCGTGTGTCTGCCTGGCAACCCAAAGGTCCCACATTCGACTCTTGTCTAACTACATTTTTTTCTTCAGTGCTATGAAATCATTCTTACGTGCCATAAGGTCGTTTCGGCAATGTTGGGACATTATAATCAAAATTTACTTGACTCCGCTGCACCCGCAGAGTACGCGCCACACACACGGCAGCGGTCGGAAACAACTGAAGTCTGCGGTAACCATCACACACAATCCCTCCGTTACAGGAAGTGGATAATTTCGTTTATTGTTCATCGCAGAAGTGCTCACGCCTAGTATCACTGCCATTGTTAGCAACCTGATTTTTTTTTTTCTGCGTAATTCTAAACTTGGAGACATCTTTCTGTGGCTATGCAGTCAAAACTACGAAGAGATTTAAATTTTATTGTACCAACTAGTTAAGGTTCCAGTTAAAGTTTCAGTGCTGCTACGCAGTTGACTACGCTTAAATAATTGTGATCCTTTACTAACGTCATTTATCTGCCCTCAGTTACGGTTTCAGTTCCAGTTCGGCCTTGACACTGAATAACCTTCAAGCTGCCAACTACGCAGAGCGCTCTACCGGACGCCGCCGGCGCACGCGCAGTGGCTGCAGAAGACATGGGGAGTACGCCTCCCCTCGTTAAATCTCTGGTAGCCCCCACGACGTACGTTGTCAAAACCGGCGGTAAACGAGGAAGTCGTGCTACACTAGTGTAGCGCCATGATGGTACTCCTATTTTTGCTTTACTCGCACCAAGAACTCTAAAAAGTAGATCTATATATGAAGTACAAAAGTCATAAAAAATGTTTTCACATTTTGTCTTCTTACAGTTGTAAACTGTCCGATAAAAGCGTACTTGCGATAGTTTCGTATCGATTAGTCTGCTTTACCTAGAATTTGAGGGCGCTGGCTGTACACAGCTGTAGCTGTAGTACACGAGGAGTACCATCATGGCTGCGAATACGATTTCCATGGGAGCGCAGCCGTTCCGTTCGCTCTGGTCAAAACATTCCCATTGCGAAAGCGCAGGGGAACCGGCGGGGATATGCGGCAGACGCGACCTACGGTTCGCGGGATTACAGACAACCGACACAGCCATCAAATGCGCATGGCTTGTTTTGCTATAGCGGCTAGTATTACGCGAGCTGCAAGTGTAAATGGGGCAAACTGTCACTGCACGGTACAGGATGAACAGCTTAGTTTAGTATCATTCGTTCCTCTGATGATGCTACACAAAACACTTTCGTCCAGCACCAGTTGCTGGATAAAAGCTGTATGAAAAATCTGTATGAAAAAGCTGTATGAAAAACTGGTGCTGGATTTCATCCAGCACCAGTTGCTGGATGAAAAATCTACAAAACATGGTTTCGCTATGCAATGCGCTGAATGAAATAAAGGAAAACAAATTCTCAAAAGTATGGACACTTTCTTCCAAAGCTACGTGGACATCATCAAACAAGAGCCACTGCGTTAACGCCATTTTCGCAACAAACACAGTTTGTGTATATAATTTATTTTTTCTGGTCTGGTAATGTGGTATATACAAGGGTATGCCACCATCACCGGCATTGACAAACATTTACTAGAGAAAGGCTGCAATTCAAACTCTGCGTATCTGCATTCTTTAGTTATATCCCCCACTACATAAGCTGCATTCGTTTGCTTCACCTGTCCAAAGTTCCCAAACCACTCTTGAAAGACGAGCAACGAAGCACTCGGCTAAAGTTAGTCTCCAGCTGCTCTAAAACAGCGTCGACTGACAAAATGCGGCAGTTTTCAGGAGCCTTGTTATATTATCACCTCCAGTACACGCAAATACAGAGAAAAGTCTACAAAAACCTATAGTCAGTAAAATGCTTTCCTTGATAAAAATAGCAATTTTTATAATTCATTCTAATTACTCATGCCTTGCCAAAAATGTCAATAGATAAGAGAACCATAATTTCATGGAACCACATTAAATTCTCCTGTATAATAGTATACAACTTATAGAAACAGAAGTTGCTAACTATGGGCAGTGGCCCGCAGCATGTGTATTACTCTGCTGAACAATCAAATTTTGATATTCAACAGCACCAAAGAAGCAAACGGCATCAAAATTCTTGCGCTTTTAATTCGCTCCGACAGTAATTTTTTGTTTTGGTAACCAGAAAAGCCCTAGCATCGTACTACTCCCTGCCGTGAAGGAATTGTGCGAGTCTGTTATTGCGGACTCAAGTTGTACCCAACTATAGTGGCTTAGCTGTCTCCTCATTACAATGAAAGAGTGCCATGCACATAGTTACAGGGGCTGAAGATTGCTGTGCAATATTACAGATGCAAGTGTTCAATTTATGCTTGGAAACGAAGAGGGTTTTGCACGAGGCTATCTACCAGTCTTTGCTATGACATGAAATAAAAAGGGAGAAGCCCCAGTGAGCTTAGAGGTGCCATTGCTGCACAGGGAACCCAATGCGTGAACTGTCTACTTTAAAGCAAGTCACTAGTGCACAATATGGTTTCAATTCGAGATGCACGTCAACCATCACTAAAACGATTACTTGCATTTCACATTAAATGGCTCCACCTTAGACATGACTAGCTATAGATGCCATCACAGGTGTCAACAACCTATTTCATATTCTACCTTTCAGTCGCAAGTCTCCGACCACTTAAGAGGCGGGAAAAGAACACTGGTAATGGATATGCACACGATCTACTAGAAATTTAAAAAAAATCTTTAATGAAGCTGCAAATACTACCATGAAATCAAGATAGGCGCGGCCAGAGAACACTCTTTCCCGATTTTGATGGTCACCCCACCAGGGAGGCCTGGTACCTTGCATGAAGCTTCAATTCCACACATTAGCAGTTACAGCTTACACAAATACTCTTAACTAGCTATGTTTATTGGTATGCATCAGCCTCGGGGGTGGAAGCATGCTCCAGCATTTTGGAGCAGCTCTGGAACAATAAAAAAAAGTTTTGGAGCATTTGAATTACGTTTTGGTACACGGCTGAAATGCTCTAGATTTTTCTATTTCCGACATATAAAATTCCTCCTTTTATTCCTTTCTATGCAACGTTCAGTGCTTTTGCAGACTATGAATGCACCTCTGAAAAGACAAATTTCCAAAATATGAAATGTTTAAAACAATGCAGCCTGACCTAAGCAACGATTTAGAACAGACTTGCAGCAATGGAACGCTTGCTTATGCACCTTACGATCAAACACCAAGTTTAACCAAACGCTTTTGTCCATTTTTACTTGATTCAAATGAGAAGCCTACGGTCTAGAAATGCTCAAGCACAACGAATTTGGGCGTTCACACCAATGGGCATATTTCCGCTATCCTGTGCATGTTCTTTGACCCTACGACTGTGCTGATAAAGCCTAGCACTGGCTAGTAGTGCCTTCATGGAGGATATACGGCACTAAAGGGTAGCCTTTTCCTCCTACAGCTTCTTTACTTGACTGCCTCCTGCCAGTAGATCGCCACTTTTTTGCCTAGGCAATAGGCCCTGTGAGACCTTCCACCACCACCACTGGGAATGTTTCTAGCGACTGGCACCTTTGAAACCCTAAAACGCTTCAAGTATGCTTTTGTCTGATATCATTTACCAAAAAGCTTGATGATGAAGTACCTGTTTGTTTTAAAGCAAGAGGATTAGAAGCGTACTTTCATTGCCGAACAAGTTTCCCAACGGTTCCTGTCATGACAACATGGTAGTTAGCCAGCCCCCCTACCTTCTTCACTGGCTGCACTGTGCCATCTCCACCCGATTCTAAAAACCTTGGAGGACGTCACATGCACAGTGCAATTTTTTACAATTGCCTGCAATTGCTTGCGAGTCATTCTAAAGTTACTTGCGAAAAACAATTTAAATTATACTTCATACTTCCCTAAGTTGCTAAAATTGTTTGTATAGAGCCCAGAGCAAGGCGTGTTATACCTCTGCCACTGGTGCACTGCTGTCGTTTGTGTCAAGCTAAATTCGATAAAACATTGCGGCAACTGGTATGAAGCAGTTTTGGAGCAACTGGAGCAGTGCTTCAACCTCTGCAGCTTTCACTTGAGAAGTGTGGCAACAAAGTCAACTAGAATATACAGAGCTCGTTTAACGGAAAAATTACCACACTTAATTTCAGCTACTTCTTTTCCCTGACATGGCCAAATCTTCAACAGTGTCCCTAACAATTGCTCAAGTTTTCCAAATACTTAAAATTTTCATGACAACTCCAGGTTTTCTAAGATGCTAGACACCATGTATAATGTGCAAGGGGCATTCTAGAGAAGTGTGAGAAGTGTGCCTGCAATGAACTTTATTCTCAAATGCAGTTTAGTAACAGTCCTCCTGCACAATGCTTAGGGCATGTTTCCCATCTGTTTTCCAAACTCTCAGGACTGAGGCTGTATCTACATGCGGGCAATGCTGTTTAAATACGTTGATGAGCGTCGGTGCCCGAAACAAAGTAAAAAGTGAGACAAGACTAACAGCTGCTTCCAGATGACATTTATTGGGGGAAAAAAATAAAAAAGAAAACTTGCGCTGAAGTGTTGTGGTCTCTGCACCAAGGCACAGGTCCTCCTTAACAAGATATGAATTCGAAGAATCATTGCAAAAGCAAACTCATAATGCAACTTCAGCTGTGGCCCAGTTCTTTCATCAAGAATAGACTGGTAAACAGTAATAAGATTTAATCTGCCACAATAGCAACAAAGGGCCCCCTGTTAGGGTGGGGGTGGTGGTTAATTGCATGCAGGGTGAAAAAGCTTTTTCTTTAAAAGCTAGCCTATTCTGCAATGCCCCCCTTATGTTAAGCATCATACTACAGTCAAGCCGCATTACACAGGCCACTTTTAGATACGTTTTGGTCACACGGGTAACAGAAGCCCATGCCGAGAACAAGAGCCCTGCTCTTTGCATTACCTGTTCTGGCACGTCACATGATGGGTTCACACACAGGATCAAGGCTGGCCTAAGCTTTCACTGTAAAAAACAAACAAAGGTATATACGTTCCAAAAGTGCCTTTGGACAAGGCCCTCAAAGGTGGTCGGGGTGGCGTTCCAAAGCTGAGCCCGTTCCAGACGCTCTTACGGCCAATATCTATCCCTTCACAACTTGGAGGCAGTGCCAAGTATGTCTGGCATACCTTTCCTTTCAACCCACTGATCTCACTCTTGGTCAACGAACAAGGGTCACAGCTGGGCCTGCAACACATGCTGGATGCTTTTGCAATGGTCCCTCTGGGCACCTGCCGCATTTGCAACAGAACTCCACGATGGAAGGGATAACCTCCAAGTTTAAGTAATCATACCACATACAAGCAATGCAAGCACTTCAAGGAACAGAAGAGCACTGGTGCAAGGTGGCCGATAAGAAACTCTTGTGCCATGGCCCCGTAAAAGTATCGCCAGCTAACCGACATGCAAATCATGAACACTTAATTCCTTCCTCAGTTGAATTCATGCCCTGAACCAGGCATGAAAGGGGGAGTTGTGGGCTTGACCCCGCACCTTGCTGTGTGCTCCTTGCTTTCAATTGTGGCAAATACTTCAATCTAAAGCAACAAGCATACACATAGGATGCCGGTGGTGGCAAAACCTTACCCTCGTAATGGCAGTGCTTACCTCAAATTAAACGAGTTTGACAAACTGCTGCCTAAACAGATGCAATGAGCCCACTTTTGTCAGATTCCCCATTCCTCTCAAGAATTTCTCCCAGACCTATCCCAAGTATGCCAAGGGCAACACTGACAACCGAAAACAAGCAGCAAAGTAAAATACAAGAGCCAAAAAAAAAAAAAAAAAAACACATCTGGCAGCATTACAGACCCCACCCAAGCCACAAGAACTCACGCTTTAGCGAGCCGCTTGCGCTTGTGCCGGTAGCTGCTCTCTGAAGAGCTGTAAGAGTCGCAGCTCTCCGACCGATGTCTCCTTCGGGGCATGGCTGCTACCTGCGGAGACGTGCACACTCCACATCAGCCTACACGCTTGGGAAATTTGTCAGGCCTGTTCGATTTGGCTGCACTTCCACACCTGTGTTACCGAAGTTCCCTCGCACGGTACAGCACCACTTGGCTCGCTTGCACACCCTCAAGTTAGGTTTATAGGGTTTGGCATCCCAAAGCAACTTGGGCAATGAGGGAAATAATAGTGGAAGGTTCTAGAAAATTTTCACCAAGTGGGCACATCAACATCACACAGCAGATCGGAGCTTTGGTGACAGGATCGTAAACCTGCACAACCATGCCTAGTCTCGCATGCAGTATTGCAGCTCGTATTTGTAAGCTGTATGTGTTTAACACGTGCAGTGACTTGTTTAAGGAGAACAATTTCGTGGGGACTGACTCATAGCAGCACCTCATTGTGATTTGCCGTTTCGAATTGTTCACGCGGTCAGGGATGCTGGCTGCAACTTGTTCACATTGCGAAGGCTGTGTGAATACTAGGCCTGCATTCGTATTGGAAGCAGCCAATGACAAGTTGCACAGTCGCAGAACCGCCACTGAAGTTTACAGAACTGGTTCAGCGACTGCAGCTAAATCAAATGGACTTGTTACGAGTAGTCTGGCTGGAAAAACTAGCCCTGTTTAGATACTATCATCACAAAATGGAACACTTTCAGACACCTGCTCCACATACCTTGACATGCTTTTTTTTTTGTCAGAATTGAAAGCTCAACAGACTGTGGAGCTTCTAAGTGCTGAAGAAACTGGCCATGAGGACGGGTAGCCCAAGTGAATGATTCCATGACGGATGCCATTGTAGAACGATTAGTTTGCACTACCTGTGGTTCTTTAATATGCGCCAACTGCACAAGAGTTTTTACATTTTTCTGCCATCAAAACGCAGCCGATGCAGCCAAGATTAACATGTTCTATGGTCACCCCCCAAAGGCCAAAGCCACTGCAGCAAGTTGAGTCCCAATTTATTTTAAACTCATTTTAGGTCAAACAAATACGAACACCGTGCCCACTGTATATAAGAACTTTAAATATTGTTATGGAGGGCTTAATTCTTCGTGACAATATTATCTGGAAAGAGCTATCCAGTAACTTACAATCACATCTACTGCTTCGCTTATACTCTGGACAACTTTCTGTGGCTCTGTAGCAAAGGCTATGCAGGAAAGAGCAAACGGTCTTCGCACCCACGCCACGGAGAATGGAGTGCTGTGTTTAGGGATGTGAAGGGGATAGTTCAAGAGGCAGTGTGGGGGTTATTAGTGCTGAGGTAGACTGCTTCCTATGGCACTGCACAAGGATTCGTCTAACTTGCTTCCCTGCCTAGCCTTGGCTGCAAAGCAAAGTAGAACATTTCAGCCAGGTCCTAAAAATTATATAATGAAGTAGAATCGTCTACTCAGCCACACTGATGCTATCAGTGCATTAGGCAGGTTTTCTGGCCACCTTATGTGTCACAAAAATGTGGCATGTCTGCACACTAATACACAAATTGAGCAATGAACCAACTGCTGCTTCCATGAGAAGTTTGTTTACAAAAAACGACATCGAGGTTTATTTCAGACATGTACAAAAACTTGCTGGCTATTCTTTACACCATGCACTGGCCATTTCCAGTAATTGTACATTATCAAGTGGTTACCTTTGGATAGAGAATCTATTGACCTGGATGGTTACCTTTGAATAGAGAATCAATTGACCTAGATGTTTACGAGCGCACCCGTAAACTGGGCTTATTCCTTTAGACAAAAGACATGCAAACAAACAAGCAGACAGCCGTTGTGCACGCTCGCGGTACTTTTGCTGTCTGCCACGTTTCTAAGGGTTAATTTGCATATTTTCGCGCGCACTTTCGTCACGTCCTGCGTTACTTGGCATCAGCATGGCACGCATTCAGTCACTCCTTACTTCAGCCTGACATCTGCGAGACCTTTATCAGTCAGCAACGAAGTGTGACGCTTGGCAGTCGCAACCTCCATGAACAGGATAATCGAGGCTTTCACAACTATGGCTGCCCGGCCGCGGAACGCCATTTTGTCTCCATCCTCGCCAGCTAACATAAAAACCAAAAATTCATCGCCATATCTTGCTACAGCATCCCACCTCTAAGAGCTTTCTGTGATAAGCACAAGGCCCTGACAGTCACTAGAACGGTGAGCGGAATGTTCCAGAGAAAGCGATCTCCCGAAGCCGCGGAAAAACTTCAGGCCTGCGAAGCCTAAAACGCCATAACCAAGGCCAGCAGTTTTCACGCATCTAGGACAGCAAAAGCGTCAACACGTGGTAGCTACGCGGCGAGCGGGCTGCTGCCGCGATGCTGCTAAATCCGTCCAGGTAGAAGGCGCAAAAAACGTGTGACGTTAGATGGGAGAGGTCACCATACCAGTCAAATGATCACGCATACATTCTACTAGGCCTCACCTTTGAGACGCTTCGACGACGCCAGAAAAGTTCCGTCACTTGGCGATGGTCTTCCTTCTTGCCTCTTGCACCTTCCAGAAGCACGAAGAACGCACGCAAATATGTTGAACAAGCTAGTGCCTAGTACCTTTCGCTTAGCAATGAATAGAGCCCACAGGGTACGACCAATATGGCGCAGTTAGCGACTGCCTGGCAGGAGCGGATGCGCTCAAATCCGGAACGTATCAAGAACAATAAATATGCAAAACAAAATACGGTCAATTTTTATACCTTCTTCACTTCAAAGAAAAAGATGGTTATTGTTACTTAGGAAATAAATTAAATAAGTTGTTCGAGCTATTAAATGCCGCAGAGCAAACAAAAGCGAACTGTTTATTAGTGTAAATTATGTCCGACAGGCGACACGGCGACGCTCTTGTGAAATGTGGAGAAGCTATCCCAGTTTGTGCAGGCGCCTCTGCGGTTAAAGTAGCTGTGTTCACGCGGCTATCAGCAGCCGTTTGGTACGAACTGCATCCACGTTCTTAACCACGAGGTAGGTGGGAAAACATTTAAAATATAGGCATATTTTTGTTCCCTTTTTTTTTTGCCTTTTCCCAGCCGTCCATGCCGTTCCCACCATGTCTGCTACTGTGAATGCTGTCGGAAGGGCCATCGCTCAAGCAGTAAAAGCGTTTCACCTGGAACCTTTCAAGCGAGTCACGGTCAAATTCGACCCCTTCCACATCAATGCGAAGCCAGTGAGGTGGGTCACGCAGTGGGGAAAGGTTTGTTGGCTGATAGCTGTCCGGCCGCGTGCTGTGTGGCGCGCGCCGACTGCAGCAAGCCGCATAGTCAAAACGGTCCGTGCTCTTTGGAATATGCGTTCAAGTTTAGCCCAGGGTCACCTTCTGTGATCATACGACGGCAGTGCAGTTGACTGGCTTTGACGTCCTCGGACAAATTAAATGAGTTAGTGCCTCGTGCACGATAGATACCTCATCTACGGCATGCATGCATTCCGCGACAACGCGTCATTCCCTATGGTAATCATGTTACACTTTGTTGATCCATCTTCGTTTTGTAACATAGCAGACTAGCTATTAAAAATGGTGCCACCTTCAGGCAACGACCTTGTGACGTTGGAAGTGGGATCACGTGTACCGCTTCCCTGCTTTGCAGTGTTTCTGAGATCGTTTACCGCTACGTGGTCAGTAGTAAACTTTCTTGGTGACAGAGCATATCAGTGAATGAAGGAGTTGTTGCAGGTACACAGCAGGTTTTATCCGCTTCTGAAACTGTACAGCGACCAACATTTTGCAGTTGTCATTCAGCACAGGTGTTGCCACGGTTATGGACAACGCTGGAGCAGCTATAGGTCTCTTTCCCTAGCGTTTTAAATGCGCAGCAGCGTGTATCTCGCAGGCTTTCTACATCGGCTTGAACTTTTTTGGCTGTAGCCTAACTTAATAAATAAAGGAAATAAGTGCTGCAGTGCCTTCTCGTAAAATGTTCAAAGCATGCAACATATATCTTGCCGTATGTGCATTCTTCCAGCTCGATGCAAGGACGCGGGATCGAATCCCGGCCTCGGCGGCCGCTTTTCGGTGGAGGCGAAAAGCAAGGCGCCCGTGTGCTGTGCGATGTCAGTGCACGTTAAAGAACCCCAGGTGGTCGAAATTTCCGGAGTCCTCCACTACGGCGTCTCTCATAGCCTGAGTCGCTTTGGGACGTTAAACCACACAAAACCAAACCAAACCAAACCAGCTCGATGCATCATCGCCATCACTACTGCTGTTTGCATCATAGGCTGGCAGAAGCAAGTTAACAATTGTCTGTTTGGCTCCGACTTCTTTCATTGCCAAATGAAACGGGACTATAGTGCAGTAGATGGGAGCAATCTGTTGCACTTGTCAGATAGTAGAAAGATCCTTCGTGCTACGCTGGTTGCTTCACCAGCTCAAAGCTGAAGTACACACATGGTGTACAACCAGCTGTGTATGCGAGTTCATTTGTGATCGCAAGAGAAACTGTCCATTGCGCTAGCTGTTTGGTGTCGGGCAGCTGAAGGTGAGGGGGCACAAAGCAAACTACAGTTCACTTTTGATATCGCGTTGAAAGCAGCAATTCACAGTCAAGATGAATCTATGACAAATTTTATTTGGACCATTTTTTTTTTTTTTTTTTTAACTACTAATCAGTTGAATCTAGCATTTAAACCTTGAAATGTGCCGCACGTTTGATCTGTGAGTGTGCCAAGTGCCCACTGCCCCAACAGTGCTGGTGAGAGGATTGTAAGTACACAAGCAAGTTAGAGGCAACATATGGCCAAACACTCAGGTCAGCGCATTTTCGCTGAGATCTGTGCACGTAGCAATAAGCGTATAGAAGCAACTGCTGTGGTGCAGTTCGGATGTTGTTGCAGACTCGGATACGGCTTTTTGTTGCAGTTTTCAGTTCACAGACTTTACTTTTCCCAAATTTATGTGCATGACTGATCAGCCGTGCATAGAATGCAAAAACGAGCATAGGACTAAGAGAAAATTTCAGGGCATGCAGTGAGGTAACCCATGCATGGCCAGTGGATAGCATCAAGCAGAAGCACTGTTTGTACCTCAAAGGGATTATTTATGCAGGCTATCCTTGCTGCGATGTTGTGTATTCTTGTGCCTCAGCTCAGTTGCACGTGAAGCTTTCCTAGAGCTGCAATTAATTCATACAACGCTCGTCTGGCTATCAACTGGCAGTGGACTGAGACTTCACCTCTGATTTCTGCACATTGCATAAATGCCTGACATTGGGTGATTTATTGTATTTTTCATGCCCTGCCAACCCTGAAAACATTTTCAGCACCTTAAATCCGTAGTAAGCTGTGGCATAATACAACAGGAAGCTTTGGGTCCATACTGATTGCATGGATTTGGAAGCAGATGCCAGGGTTGCGTACTACTTAGGAGACGCCTAGAGTGCACTTGTTAGCACATAGTTTGCAGTGTGCAACACAGGAACTTTATAATAGAGATAAACAGAATAACACAAGCTATGTCTTTTAGAACACAGAAATTATTTCCATCATTATTTGCGTTCTCTACTGGAGAAATCATGTGAGCTTCCTTGTAGTATAAAATGGCATTGTTGTCGTCCACCTTAGTGGTGGCACTCACGCTCTATAAGACGACTCTTAAAAGCAGTCAGTCTCCATGAATGAGTGGTTTTGTGGAAGCACTTTGCTTGCCCTTACTTGGTCAACCTGTACACTTTCGTAGAACCACTTTTGTTTTGGTTATTGTGGTGGCATTTAACACTTTCCTCTGATGTTCATTTGTTTCATCCATATCTTTGGTATCTCTTCTAAACATCAGTCATTTGCCTGTATACACTTTGTACAGTGTATAAATTTTGTATACTTTTGTAGAAGTGGCTTCTAAAAATTTTAATCAGGATCTAACTTGCTGGGCGTACACGTGACTTTGTGATGTGTGGGTGGTCATGTGAGGGGGCACAAATCAAACTATAGTTCACTTTTGATATCGTGTTGAAAGCAGCAATCCACTGTCAAGATGAAACAATGATAAATTTTATTGGGACCATTTCTCTCTTTCTTTCTTAACTAATAACCAGTTGACTCTAGCATTTCAACTTTGAAATGCGCCGCATGTTTGATCTGTCAGTGCACTCTGAGTGTGCCAAATGCCCACTGCCCCAACAGTGCTGGCGAGAGGATTGCAAGTACACAAGCAAGTTGGAGCATAATATGCAGTGTTGCGCAGGAGTTAGCATATATTATTTTTTTGCCATCTGCATGGGACAGGAATTTTGTAGTCGAAGTGTCCAGTGAAATCTCAGTAACAGTGCTGCCTTTTTGCCTTCAGCCCTTTTAGATGCCTTTTAAAGATTTAGTGCCTCTTTCAGTTCCATACCTTTCCACGTTAGACTAGTAAACATACAAATTTGCACTGGTTACACAAGTGTTCGTGACATAGCAATACTCGCATTCAATTAAATTCCCTCATTTTTGTTTGTATATTTTTTATATGTGCCATATGTAATGTTTTTCACGGAATGGGCTGCCACACCAGTGACATTTTTCAAAAGACCTCTTTGACCACCCTGGCTGAAGGAATTCTCAAAACGTTAAAGGATGCAGCATGCAGTGGATGGGCGTAACACTAAGAGCTAGGGCAAAAAAAGAGTACGTAATTAAGAAGAAACTGCATGGTGAAGCATGACTGCCAACTATTCAGGGGAATGAATAATTCATTCTGCCAAGCTGCTGACACAATGCACCTCTGTGATGAGCAGAGTGTGTATGTTCTTAATCTGAGCAGACAAAATGCTATTCGTAAGCTGCTATTATGAGCCATTCAAGATAATTAAATGAGACGTAATATGCCATGCACCACGCCACTCAGTGGCCAGGGCACTCAGCTCTCAGGGTGAAATCCGAGCCATGTCAGCTTCTTTCCAATGGAGACAAAAGCAGGGTGCCTGTGCAACTGGGTGATGTCAGGGCACACTAAAGGACCCTAGGTGGTTAGATTTTCTGGAGCTCTCCACTACAGTGCTCCCCATAGCCCGAGTAACTTTGGGACATTAAAGGCCCACTGTCCACCCTCCGGTCGAAAATATTTTCTTCCCCGGTGACTGTGAGACTTCGCCCCTGGAACGCAAGGCCGCAAAATGTTTTTGAAAAGAGTAACTAATAATGCAGTTACAGCCACCGCAATCACCCGATTTATCCTGCCTCTCTCCTTCCGTTCCCTCGCAAAGGTTTTTCACTCTCCTGCCCGAGGTCGTCTAGCCTCCGCAATACAA
Organism: Amblyomma maculatum; assembly: GCF_055883805.1. NCBI lineage: Eukaryota > Metazoa > Arthropoda > Arachnida > Ixodida > Ixodidae > Amblyomma > Amblyomma maculatum. The sequence continues at coordinate 138,609,917 of NC_139347.1, forward strand.
ATTCCCCTTCCTCCTCCGCGTTTGGCGGGAGGTGGGGCGTGGCTCTCCGCGAGTGTGAAAAAAAAAAAAAACGGTCGAGGGAGCGCGCTCCGCTGGATTCAGTCTGGCCGTGGCGAGGGAAAAGCGCGCTGCGAGCGGTAGACACCCATCCTTCTCCTGTCAGTCAGCGAGACGGACCAATGGACGTCGTTCCCGGTACGTACATCATTATCGGGGCCCGTCAGGCCAGCGCAGGAAGCGGTGAAGCTGGCTTCTCAAAGGAGAGCATGAGGGAGCTTTGAATTGTATTTTCGATGCTTTGCGGCGCGCGTGTCGCTGTACAATTTTGCACAGACTATCTCCGGTACCTGATCGAAACACTGGGCTCCTTTTCTTAAAAGGGCCTTCCCTGGACAGTGGCCCTTTAAGCCCCATAAGCCAAACCATAATGTGCCATGCAAACGTGGCAATGATTTGTTGCAGCAGTGAGCTCGGATGCTGCTGCTGCCAAATTCACACCAGTTATTGTTTTCCTATCATTGCAGCTTGGAATAGCTAGTGAGCCACTCCTGGTTGGCCTTGGCACATTTAGCACAGTGAGGTTGATGTAATGGCAGCTGGATCAGAAACCGCTTCCTTTGCAGAGACTTCCTGTTTGCTGTCAACATATCACGGGTGCGGCTGACCAACCCCGACTGCGCTGTCAAGACGGAGGTTGTGTGTGACCGGTCAGAGCCCACTATCGAAATCGCATACTGTAAGTACCCACTGGAATCATGGCTTTCCGGCTGATTTCCTTTTATTTTCTGTGCCAAAACTTCAAAGCTGGGAATCGCAGTTTCTTTGTCAAGTTAAGTATTGTTTACCTTTGTTTAAATTCCTTGAAAGCATTAACATGTCCGATTAAGGTAGCAATTCCTCACTCATTTTCAAGAGTTTTCAGATGACTCTGCACTCTTACAATGCAAAAAAAAAAGAAGAAAAAAAAAGAAACACGCATCAGCTGCTTATGCAGCAGATACCTCTTCCCTTCCTTCAGCAGAACCTTTGTGTAGTGAAGTCTCCAATACAGCAGAGGATGTTTGTAATGTTAGTAATTGACAGTGAAAGGGTGGGAAATTGATTTTTTGTGTGTGCTTATACAGACTGTACCGTCAAGTTTCTTGAGGCAAGAACCGTTGGATCAGAGAGCAGCTGCAGCTTCGTAGCATTGCTACCAGTCTACTATCAGTACTGCACGGCTATTATGGACAGAGCTCTGGCTTCTTATTTCTTGTTGTTGCTGAAACTGCAGCGTGGAGAACATAAACATTGTTGCACTGATTTTGAGCGACACACTTTGGGCATACCTGCATGGGCCTCTTGTGGGCTTTGCTTTGGCAAACTTTCCGGGACTGAATCATGTTTTAAGGAGTAGTTGCAGCTTGCTTCATGCTGTTGTGGGAGGAAAGTGAAACTGGACATTTCCGAAAGGTGTTTGAGAGAGTTCCAGTACGTTCTTCTTCTTGGCTCAGTGTTTGCTTTTGCAGGCATCAGAAGAACACAACTGCAACCCAACTGTCGTTCTTGCCTTTCAGATTTTTTTTTTTTTTATTTGCTCATGAGGAATATATTTGCTGGTACTGTTATTAAGGTGAGGAGTGGCAGAAAATCAGATGGGCGCATGAGGTTAGGAAGTTTATGATGAGGAGGCGGCCACAGCTGCCACAGGACAGGATTAAATGGAGAGGTACGGGAGAGGAATTTGTCTTCCAGGGAACTTGGGATGGCGAACTCTTTTGGGGTGGTCCCATAGCATCTCCTTCGTACATATTTAACAGACGGTTTTCGATCTGCTGCCAGATGCAGATTCTCGTAGGATGAAATACGTAGCCACATTTCAGCAGATATTATTGCGACTGTAGTTTCGGTTTCTACATAGCCCACTTTTTTTGTCAGGCAGCGATGTAAGACGAATAATTATTTGGAATGTAGTAGTCTCAAATGTGAACAAAAATGCCATCAACGTCTCGGATGGTTGTGCCACATATTCATCACCTTTCGTGTGATTCTGCTTTTCTAGCATAGATTTCTTTTATGACAGCAGCAGCATTGTGTCCGAAGATGACTTTGTGAGCTCAGACTTCAGCTTAGATGCTAAGTCAGGCAAATATCAGCCTGAAACTTTAACTAAGGGCCCAGTAGAATAGTACTTTCAGTTTGGCTCGCTCTTGAGCAGTTTTTCTATTTCTGTTAGCTTGGGTGTTGGCAACAAGGAAAGGTCTCGAAGAACAGCTTCTAGGCCAGATTTTGGATTTTGACCTCAAACTTTATTACACTCTGCCACCTTTTGCAAAACGTGCCTACTGACAGATAAGATTTATGCAGGATTCTGGTCGCCTTTTGTTCGGTACAGGTGCATTGAACTGGGTGGAGCTGTCATATTGCTACTTAATAATCCAGCAAACTCTCAACAATTCCATGTTTTTCAAAGCACCAGAAAAAAAAAGAATGTCTGAATTAACTAATAGTAGCTCAAATTATCAAATACGTCTGAAAAAACTAGCGAAACTAGCGTGAAAAACTGCATGATGAACGCCTGCATGATGGTTGTCTCCGTTTAAAATGATACCAAAGTGAGAATAACTTTTCTTCCTGATTTCGTCAAGTTCTTTAGTTTACGCACTCTGTTGGGAAGGCCTCTATTCAGAACAGAAGGCCCCTCTTCATAAAAACGCCCCGTTGCATTCTGATAATGAATCACTCCACATTCTACGTGGTCAAGCATTGTGGTGATGAAAGTGCAGTGAATTTGAAGAATGTTAGGTGTATTTGATCATTTTTGAATATATTCAAAAATTTCAAATATTAGTCTTTCGAATATTTGCACGCCCCTAACGAAAACCCAAAAATTGGAAGCTGTGCTATGAGCAGAGGGAGACCAAGGTGAAAACAAATATTATATATATTCAGCAGTGGTGTTACAAGAATGGCACGCCTTCAGAATTCACTTCACTAATTTGGCTTCAGTGCATTTATTTAGTGCAGTTGGGAGAATGGACATGTGAGATAACCGCTGTGAGAGCTGAATTGTCATCGCTGCTTCCAAACACTAAAAAAGAAGTCAGCAGATAGGCACGTCAAATTTTTACAACTAATAAATGAGGCGCAATGTAGCATCAATTTTTTCTGTATCCTGAAAGTTTTTAATGCTTTTTTTGTCATGCAAGCCTTTTTTTTTTTCGTCTTTTTTGGCAAGTTTTCAGAACGAGATTACTTTTTTAAATTTTTGGAGAGCTTTTATAAACTTTTATGTGGATCTCAAAAAACCATGTAAATAACGTTTTAGTATGTATCTCCAGTAAAACTTCTTCCGGGGCGAGTTGATTCGTATTGTTCATAATACAATTAGTGCGCAAAAAACACCCACACACGGGCAGAGTACCAACACACAGCACAAGCGCTCACTACCAACTGCTGCGTGCTGTGTGTCAGTACTCTGTCTGTGTGGAGTTGTTTTTGCACTCTAATTTTATTATGTTAGTATATATCGTACAGCAGAACCTTGCAAATACTTTATCAAATACTTTATGAAATAAAATTTCGCTTGCAAGGCTCTTGAGTCGCATGTTCTACTCCTTGATTCTAAAAAACTGAACATCAACAAAATGAAAATTAACTTACCTAATGCATATTATTGCGAAAGCAATACTACGCCAGGTTTAGGCCCATCGCATAGTCCGTGGCCGCAGTCACAAATGACTTTGAACAGCCGCGAAGAAGTAGTAGTCTCGGTCACCCGCAGCTTAGCTCCATATTCGGTTCAGCAGTGCTGAAGACTTCTCTTTTTTTCTTTTTTTTTTTTTTCAGAACAAAGAAAAAAGGCATCTTGCCACGTTTTGTGTAGTATGAAATTTTATTACAGTTTCTTAATTGTATATGCATGCTTTTTCAACAACTTGTAAATAGTTTTTTTTAAATTTCGAACAAAAAGATTTTTTTCATGTAAGTAAATATTTATGTTATATGGAATAGCATTGAAGTAGTAGCAGGGTTGGGTAGAGTTCGCATATATAAAAAAAAAAGCTTTCCCCAAGACCCCTCATAATCAGCTGCTTTTTTCACAGTCCTGAAAGAGTTGGAGTAGGAATGAAAAAAACGCTGTTTATTTTTAGTTAAATCTTGTTACAAGAGACACTGTTATAAGAGACACTTGAAAATTGTTTGGTTGGTTTTCCTATGTCTGCTATGTTAACAATATTGCATACAAGAGACATGGTTAAAAGAGACACTCGGTTACTAAGGACAACTTTTTCAGGTCCCTTAAATTCTTCACTGTTTAGAAGAGACAGAACCCAGGTGTGCTCATGCAATGCAGCCGAAGCGTACCAACTCGTACATGATACACTTAGATTCCCTTAGCTAAATTCTGTTCCATATCAGCATCCTTTTTGTTTTATATGTCAACAACTGAGAATAAGTGCTTTCCCATTATTGGGAAGTCAAAACGACCCCGTTGCTTCAGAGACTGGCATCGCAGTACTGTCGCCTACGAAGCAAATCAAAATGCATGAATGACATCATCATTTTTAACTCCTCGCTGTTAAAATGTGATCACAAGATGAAAGCCGAGAATCCTGATGTCTTTCTCTTTGCAGACAGTGCTTCTTGCAGCACCTAAGTTCTCGTACTCAAAGCCACCAAAGTTAATTTTCCCTCCAAACTCCACACCCTACCTTCAACCAATAGATACCGGCATTATGCACTCAGTCAAGTTGCTATACAAAACAAGGTTGGCAGAACACCTGTTGCTCGACAGGCAGCAAGACTGTATAATAGTAATTGATGGGAAGTTTGCTGTTCAGGTGGATTCAGGTGTCTGGAATGGCCTGAGACGTGAAGCTGTGAAAACCTTTCAGACAAGTAGGCTTTAAATGTGGTGACATGATGTAAGAGGGCCCATATATGGATACTATGGAAAGCTTTCTTGAAGCTTGGGCGAGCATACAAGAGACTGCTGAGGTACCAAAATCTTTTGAGGAATTCGTACCTGCAGATGTGGATCTTGTGTGCTCCCGAAGAGCTTGCAGACTGTGCCATTCTCGCGCAAGTAAATGGCACATGTGTTATAGCGGATGACTACGAGGACATTTCAGAGAAAAAGTGTCAGCATCTGAGGGTGACAAGCATGTAAGGGTGCTTTAAAGGTAGTAAAGCAACAGAAAGGCTTGCAAAGTGAAGTGCTTTACCTCCAGAATTTGGGAAGGAATACACTCTGCACTCACAAAAAATACACACTAGTATGAATAACTTTTTTAAGCTTTCCTGAACAATTTCCTGTTAATGCGTGTAAATGCATTTATGTGCTGATGTGCAGTAAGCATATTAATGCAGTGCTTTTAGAATTTTTGGTTACAAGAGACATCTTTTTGGGTCCCTTGAGTGTCTCTTGTAATGAGGTTTTACAGTAAAATTAGTTTAAATGAATCACAGCCTTTATTAGAGTGCCGCGTTTAATATAGTGGGTGCAAGGCATCTTCAAAAAGAACCTGGCGGTATTATCCCACAGCAGTATAAGCATTATGAGCAAAGCAGTCTGTTGCAGCAGCTCATGCCTTGCTCTCACTTATTCTGTGATATACCACTTCATGTTTGTTGTAAGTTAATAGGTGATTCCACTGGAAGTGACTATGACAAGAGCAACAAGCAGTTCGCTTTCACAGAAACAGAAATTGCAAGTCATTTCTTTAAAAAAAAAGAGAGCATACTAGTGGAGGTTTATATTTGCAGCTGGAGCACATCAGGTTTGAAAATATAGAGCAGGCGAAACAGGACAGGCATCCACTGAGTGTAAAGTGACTTCATTGCCATTTTGCAGCATGCTAATGATGTGGGCATGTAATGGCACATTACAATCGGCAATTCGGAGAGAGAGAGAGAGAAAACCTTTATTAGACGTAGGAATTCGGGGCGCGCAGGCCCCTGGGTCCCCGCACGACCCCACTGAGATTCAAGTGTTTATGTCCCTGAAGAGCATAACACTGGCAGCCCGGCCGGTGGCGATGGTCTGCACGGCCGGGTCCTCTGAACGCAGCAGGGTCTCCCAGTTCTCCCAGGTCTTCAGTTGCTCTAGGCCCCGCAGGGAGGGTCTGCCGGGCAGAGGGAGAGGATGTGGATTGAAGAGGCAAAGGGTTCTGGGCAATTAGGAGCAGTGTCCTAAATTCATGAAAAAGTATGGTATCCCCCTCGGCCAATGAAAACTCTGTATTCGAATCCAAATTGCCCATTGGAGCATATTTCACAATTTGCAAACAAGCAAATGTGCTGTAGATGATTGGTTGCAGTACGTAATAAAAAACTAATAAGAAAAGATGCAAGGAAAGATAAAAACGGTGATTTAACAACGCTTTCTAGGAAGCAGAATTCTTTTTTCAAAAGCAGGGTCTCCACCTTGCTCATGCAGTTGACCGCTGATTTCATAGTGTAATAGGATTGCTTTTGTTCTCGCATCTTAGCGCAAAATATGGCAAATCTCATCCAGTGTTGCGCTACTTGTGAACACTCGTTGCTCGTCCTGGGTTGCCTCCTCAGAGTTTATTTTTTTGTGCTGTGGTTCCAGTCTTGATGTATGTGTCATAACATTTGCTACATAATTAGTGCACCATGTGGTTCATCTGCAGCAGACGGACGGCGGGCGCTTATTCGGTGCGGCCACCTGAGCAGCCTGGAGGTGCTGCAGGTGGCAGGACGCCTGGCAGGCCAGCCAAAGAGCCATGACCAAGACGGGTGAAAAGTTGACGCCCCAGGCAGAGCTGTTCATGCGCGTATATGGACAGGTGCCTGCCTTCCGTGACATATTTGATGAGGAGACCTTCTACATCTTCGCTGCCTGCTTTGTGCTGACCACCTGCCTCGTCGCCTTCCTGCTGTCACGGTTCATCACCCTGCGGCCTGTCGAATAGGCCACATGTTATGCTGCCCACTTGGCGCACATACCAGATGCCCACACTCTTGTGTTGGCACCACTCTGGTCAAGTCAAGCATCTCTAGTTATATTTGCACTCTCCACATTGTTCTTGCCTAGCAAGGGATGTCAGCTCATGTCATAGTAAATTTATTCGCATCTGAACCTGCTTGTTGTCTTGGTTACTTGTGCCGTGAATTGTTTCAATGTCTACCAGTCATGGGCGCAGCCTTCCTTGGCTGCAAAGGTGTAAGTTTCATTGCGTGCCACACACTGCATGGTGTTAAGGCCTACCTGCATGCCGCCAAGGTTTTTATATGAATTTGATCTTCACTCGCTCGTGAGGTTGCAAGTTTTTCCAACATGTTTGGTGCTTGCATGCACGCCACAAAGTTGATGCAGTTTGGTGCAGTGATGGGGGAGCAGCAGTGGCCATAGCAGAGGGAAACTCATTAAAATTATGCATTCCCTAGTCATGCCTAGTGCATTGTCATAATAAATTAACACTTGTAAGGCTGCACTGTTCACTTCTTTATTAGTATGTCCCTAGCACTGGGCAGGTTTTACTAAATGCTCATGCGAGACACAACACTGCCTGGCCAACTGCTGGTCTAAGGGCATCATCACAGAGATGAAACAAAGTGTAGTATTGTTATCTTAGTTCTTCAAAACATGACTGCCACTCTTGTCAGTGAGTCACCAGGGAAGTGCCCAAATATCTGCGCAATATCACTAGGTGTCTATTCTACCTACAGTGTCAGGGAGCGAAAAATATGAATTATGGCAGTGTCCCATGCAGGTTGCTCCTGTCCCAAGTGGAGAATGGGTGAACAGATGGTATAGGTATAGCTACAGTAGCTAGAAGCTTATTATTAAGAGCCCAACAGTGAAAGCCTTATGTGCAGAGGTGGATTTGAACTACCTATCGCTTAATTTTAGTCATTCTGTGTTTTTGCAATACATGCAAGATGAACAAATGTGAGAGCTAATGCCTGCATTGGCTAAGGATTATGTCACATGACCTGTAGAGGGTGGAGGGGGGCAGAGGCTCGCAGGTACAGGTAATGTAGCCTGTTGGTCACAGGTGCACGTGATGGGAGTGGGCACAGACCAGAAGAGAGGACAGTGATCTTGTGTCTGTTGCGTCAAAGGCTGTCATTAATTGAAGGCTGAAATGAAAAGAAGGGTGGAAAGAAAATGAATTAACCACAGCAAAGCCTTTGTTTGCTACGCTGTGCAGAGTAAGGGAAAGGAAGGACAGAAAAAATTGACGGGTAGTTATGAGAACTGATGCAGTGAAGCTGTGACAGGAAGAAATTTCCCCTTTCACTTTGTGTTGCCTTCTCATTGCATCTTTGAATTTGGTTTTGTAGTCTGTCTTGTTCCACTTTTGCATGGCTTTCTGGAGGATGGAGATGGATGAAGTGAAGCCTTTGTTGCCCTGGCAGCAGGCTGCTGGGCGCTGCTGAAGTTGGAGGACTCACTCCTTGCTCTCTCACACCTATGCTGCGATTGGGAAAAATGAGCTTATCACAAGTGTCACATTAAAGGGGTGTCGGTCAGATGAGACATAAAAGTATGTGGCACTGTCACAACCTCTCATGCTGTTAAAATGCCTCTTTCAGGCATGGTAGTACATGGCAAGATTCCAGTGCTGACAACTATTAGGGCCACTGCCTCTGCCAATACACAGGTATTGGTACAATGCTCGTATCATGGAAATTTTGCAGCAAACGGGGTACATACATAAAGTATGTGCCTAATTGGCTTATCACAGCTGAGGTGTTGAAGGGAGGACTGTTTAAAAGCGGCAGTTTAAAGAAAGAAACAATCTAGCAAGACATATTGAAAGTGCTATAAAGGTTTCCAAAGGCAGATTAAAGGCATTGCTAATTGTGAAGGTAACAGACAGTACTGCAGCAGTGGGGGCATAAAGTTTTAAAACATCGGCTGTTGCCTGTGCTATCCAATTTACGTCAAAGGAGCAGCAGTATTTTGCTGTCCGCAGCAAAGGAGACTGCCTACAAATAGGAGCTCCCTGCATTGCGCCCCACATCGGAGGACTCAGCTGAGAAACATAATGCCACAAGTTGTAGCAAATTTCAGTTGCACAAATTAATCCTCCACACCTCAAAAGGCGACATGCTTCTCCTCTGATTTCGTAGAAGTTGATGGTATTATTGACTTTGAGTGTCTTTAGCTCTCCAGAAACCATGTGTTAACACTTGCCTTAGGAGTGAGCAAATGCACTGCAATAAGCCTTTTAGTTTGCAGCTGTACTAGGAGCACTAATGACAATACCATGATGGTTTTGCTGAAACATACTTGAGCTAATCCCCATCTTTCCCCAACCACGGTTTTGCGGCTGATGATGGTGAATCAACATTTGTTGGACCTGAAATAAATTGGTGGTACGCGCAGGCACCAGACGGGGTGAATTTCCCTCTGGATTATTGCTGGAATGCTTCGGTTTACAGCTGGAAAATTTACACCTCCATTCAAGCTCCAGCTACAGTTGGAAATTCAACTGGAAAAGTGCTTTTCCAGCTGTAATGGGTGCCTAGCCTACAGCGTGTCTACCGTTTTCATCTGGATTAGTGCAGGAATAATTACCTTTCTTTATTATAGGACCCATTTGTTATTGGCCCCACGTGGTCGCATTCCAATTAGTTAAGCCCCTCTAATTCAACTGGTGGCTAAACCCAGCCCATTTAAAAAAAGTAAATGGGTCCAGTTGGGAATCTCCCAATTGAAATGAATTGGTCAAAAACCAATTGTGTTTTTGCCACCCATTGGGCCTGACCATTTCATATGAACTGGTGCTTCCAATTGGAAATAATGGGTCACCAATGAAGACCAAATGGTTCACCAATTGAACTGAAATGGCATACCCATTGAGCCCAAATGGTTTGAACTCAAATGGGTGAAAAAAAAGAATGGAGATGTAATTTCAATGTTTTCTGTAAATAAGTTACAGGGGAGCCGACTTTTATACAAGTGGAATGAAATTACAAGCTTTTACAGAAATCATGAGACAAGCATGCATCACACACATGGAACTAACAGATTCAATTGATATATCCACAGGATACTTTGCAGACTTATATACTCCATTCGTTGAACAGGGCTGCTGGGACCAGTGACACATTTCTGTTATTTTGAGTTAACTTATTTAGTTATGCCTGCACTTACAGTGGACATGAAAAAGATCAAATAATAAGATTAAGTGGCGATATATATTTATAAGAATTTGAACTTTTCACTGCTGTCTTTTATAGAGATATGTATATATGTGCACATCTCAGTCAAGTATATCACTGACTTGATTTTTCCAATTGGGAATATTTCCTTAGAACCAATGGGAGGCCCAATTGGTTTTAATTGGGCATCCCAATTGGGATTGAAGAAACCCATTGGGCTTCCCAATTAGCCCAATGGGTTTATCCAATTACAATTGGGATGCCCCATTGGTTTCTTCACTCCCAACTGGGACGCCCAATTGGCTTCTTCATTCCCAATTGGGAGTCATGAAACCCACTGGGCGTCCCAATTGGAAATAAAGAAACCAACTGGGCATCCCATTTGGGATTGAAGAAACCCATTGGGCTTCCCAATTGGGAGTGAAGAAACCAGTTGGGTTGGACAGTGCCCATTGGACAAACCATTTGGTATTGGCAGAACCAGTTCAATCTGACTGGTCGTCCCAATTGAGCCCATTTTTTTTTCTTTTTTTTTTTTTTTTTTTTTTTTTTTACTGGGAGTAGGAAAACGGCACCAATAACTATTCTCAATTGATATATTGATTTTGGACTGGGGTCAACTTTTTAACGGAGTTTTGCCCCTCCCATGAAATGTAATGAGTGCGTGCCGTGTCAGAATAACGAAACACTGCTTGCTCTCGCAACGTGCGAATGTTGCCGGGGTAACTTTGGGACCTCAACCAAATCGGGTCACCTATTACTGCTGCGAGTTAAAATAAGATCTGCGAGCTCAGATCAACGGCATGTGACGTGACGGCACAGCTTTGACCGGACGATCGGTCATTTGTGAAGGGAACATTTGCATACTTTCGCGCGACTTCCTGCTTGTGAAATAGGTGCGAGACTCAGTTCTTGCCCGGCCATTGAACAGTGAGCGTCGAAGTGACCGTACTGCCACCACCTTCATGGACAGTGAGATATGTCCAAGTGATCAGATTTGCTGACAAAGCCGCACAATCGGCACTATTTGTGCACGCCGACGAACGGCCCTAAAACGCTAGCTAAACCTGCAAAAAGGAAACCATGCCAACTATGCCAGCAGACGACCGACTGCGCCGCTTGTGCCTCCATCTGCCGCCAGCGTTGAGTAGTATCCGGCTGCGTTCGTATCGAGGCGTGCCGTTTGACGAGTCACACTGGTCACCTACGAGGCAGCGACAAACAAGTCGGACGCATCAGTCCGGCTATGCTCGTTGTTCTCAGAGTTCAACCGTCGTGTGGAAGATGAGGCCGGTGACATTAACCATCATGCTGCTGGCACTGTGCCGCATCGGTAAGTAGGCGCTGTCCGTACGCGCTGGTCCGATGTTATACCGATGTCCCGCATTCCTTTGGAAATGGGCGCGGAGGACTCGTCGCATCTTGATCGCTGCTGGCGCCTCTGTTTCCAGATGCCGTATTGACGTATCATGAATTTGAAGCTTCTTAGTGTGTCTACGCTATGCCAAGCTGTGTTAGCATCCGCGCGGATGCGCTAACTGTACGTTCGTGCCACGCAAAACGTCAGGCACGTTATGCACCCAGAGCGGAGCTTTCAGCTGCTCTAACGATTTCCGGATTGTGTGGAGCTGCATTCACTGAATGTAACGCTGATCGAGCGAGCTAGGCTGTCACTGGCAGTCAGTGCGTGCTCTGATTACGCTGATCTCATCGACTTGGCGCGTCCTTAGCCTGCCCGTTCAATGAGCAATAGTTCCTGTAGTTGAATGTAGAAAAATATACGCTCTAGGAAGGTGGTGTGTTTCAGCAATGGGTGCTTTTGGGGCCCATGTATTAGGTGGCTTTTGAGACCCATATGTGCTTTCTTCACATCTGGCAATGCACACTGGTGCATTTGCATTATAACAGAGGAAAAGGGTAACAACATCGAGACCGACATTGAACTGCGGGCCTGATACAAATCTAAGTATTGATAGCTAGTCTTTCATAAAAAAAAAAAAAAAAAAAAAAAAAGAGATACCTGTGTATTCATAAAAGATTAATTTCAGTGTTGTCAAGAGTAGTATACCACATACTTGGCTTCAGGCAGCATCACAGTTTGGGGACAGAAAGCATTGGGAATTTATTTCACAGGACAGCTGCTGTCATATAATTAAGCAGCATGACTGTTTTGTAAATGTAAGTTCATTTAAATCAACTCGTCTAGCCCGAGAGCTCTTTTCAGGTGCCTCTAGAATAAGTTACCGACATCTCCTAGCAAGCCTGTATGTGATAGCTGGCTGGAATGCTAGCCTCATTCTTTTAATGGCAGTAATAAAGGATTTTCAGGTGACAAGTCAGAGGTGGCAGCTATGGAGTGCACTGTAGTGAAGGGTTACGTGTTGATTTTACAGCTTTTGGCTTGTTAATGTACACCAGAATCTCAGCACACAAGCATTTCTACAATTGTCTCCACTGACGCTCAGTTGCAGAAGCTGAGGCCGAAACCTACGATCATGTGCTCAATGACACAGCTACCAAACTGCCACAGCAGGTGGTCCTTATTTTTCCTGTCTGTCTATCCTTTCACCTCTCGTCAGCACAGTATGCTCATTTTGCAGGGTAAGACCATAATTTGTTGATGACCGTGTTTTACAACCAGCCCAGGGTGTCTTTTGCTGCCTGTTGTGATCATTCTGATTGAAAGAAATGAACTGTGATGGCTAATAACACAGTCTAGACCATGGTGCTGGAATGGCCTAGACGTTAAGACAGCTGCGGAGCTTTATGTTAACTTGTTTAAGAACTGTTCACTGGTTTCAGTTTTCCTGATCTTAGATTTAGTGCTGTGGTATTAGTGCGTTATAAGTTTAGTGCATGATTCATTCTGTTCAGTGTTATTGATAAACACCACCTTTTGGTATTTGATGACTGTCTTGTACATAGCTGAACGAATACTGTAGCATTGTGTGGGCTGTTGCCTTTAGAGTAATATCTCACTCTGGTGCTCTGAAATCTTGTAACATAACGAAATGCTACAAAGTAACGTTCACAGTGACTTAGAGCACCGCAGGTATTATTTTTTCTTACATTATATGTAAAGGTGTGAACATCACAAGCATAATGTGTCGAAATATAAATGCAGAACGAACCTCGTCATGGATTCTTACTTCTCAGATACTTCTCAGGATTCTTACTTCTGCCGTTAGAGAAATGTTTAACGGTAGTAATTCCTGTTAATCTGCACTTTCTTGTTTGCATCACAGAGAAGGTTCAGACAGACATACTCATTGTTGTTGTTCTCCTCATGCTCATATTTGAAGCTGACCAAAGGTGTGCATCTTCCTTCTCTTTTCGTGCCTTCTTTACCACACGGCTATGCATATACAGTCGTGCCTCGTTAATACGACCCCCATTAGTATGGATGACTCGAATTATGGAAGTTTTTCTGGTGACCAAACTTTTTCATGCATTTACCTCTCGTTAATATGGAAACTTGCTGTCTGGACAATGGACAAGGAGAAAATGCACAAATATCATTTGGGTCCATGTTTTTTTGCCGTGTTAATATGGAAAGTCACGAAAACCAAATCATTACACTGCTTCAAATATAATTTCTCTTCTACATTTTGTTGAATGACACCACATTAACGTAGTGCCAATGATTGATTGATTGCCATTTTCGCTTGTGGTTTCATATTTTACACTACTAAGTTGTGCAGTCGATGCAAGTTACGATTTTTTGTATTGCATGAATTCACTTGAACAAAACTCTGACAACAGTTTGCGCCTTGTAGAAAGTAGGATTCAGCAACTTTCTGCTGACTGAATGCTGGTACATAGCAGGGGTTCATGGTAGATTAAAAGTAGATGTCAAGCAATATATTAATGAAATGCCATCGAGAACAATATGCAACTGCATCACAATACTTTCAATTGCATCGCATTTGAGGCATAAGGGTGACTCAAATAATGTTCTTGTAGCTCCTAATGCCAACTTCGCTGGCCTACATTATGCTCTGAAGCAAACCTTATCTTTAGAGTTTTTTGCTTTTCAGAAACAAAATTCTGATTCGTTAAAACGGAAGACTTGCTTTACGGACAGTTTTGTACGGAAGCCAAAGTGTCCATATTAACGATTTGGTCCACAGAAAGGCATCCTGAAGCCCATGACTTGTTTTGAAATAACGGTAACAACACGTAAAACGAGACGAAGGAAAGAAACATAGAGACTAGAGGAGTCTAATTCAGTGTCATTCCTTACCTTGTGTTTTGTTTTGTACACTGTTACTGTTTGAGTATGCATTGCCAACTTGCCTGCTATGATGTGTTGCCACAGTTCATTTCTTCTCTTCGATGGTGTGCTGTTTTTCCTGTTGCAATTCTTTTTTTCTCATTTTCTGGCTGCTCTTTTTGGGCATGCACTTCGACACTCCCGTTTTCCTATCTGTTTTATACATCTTTCTTGATTATTTGCCATTAAGGCACTGAGTGTGTGACAGTCCCCTCCCCCCCCTTATCGTGAGTGGACTGATGGCTGTAACAAAACAATGGTCATCTCTAAGCCTCTAAAGAGGGACTTAGGATGTTGTTGGCGGGATCGTGCGGTGCGTTTTGGGCCGACCTCATCTCTGCTGTCCCTGTGTAGGTGCTGGAGAGATGTGGTGCTACTCGTGCATGAGCAACCAACCGGGCTGCCACGACGAGGTGAACTGGTTCATTCACGGTGCTATCACGTGCCCCCGAGATGACGACAAGTGCGTCAAAATCATCGAGCGCAAAGGCTGTAAGTCATGCCACTGTGTGCACCGTGCAGCTGACTCAATTGATTTTCAGCATAGAAAAGCCTCCAACTGTGCTTCTTTGAAAGGAAGCAGTGTTGCAAGTGACAGCAGCTGTTGTTATTGCTTTCAGGTGTTGTGGATTATCTCTCACGCATGTTCCCTAAGCTGTGGCGCCCATGACCAGACAGAGTGCAGGTTCTCACTGAGATGCATAGTGACTTGCTGCTGCTTGCTTGTTACTTGGTTTTAGTGCGTGGTGGGACGGAGAAGAATTCAGTGTCGCTATCAAGCATGTAAAAAAAAAAATCTTCACCGCCACTAAAAGATGCATACACTTCCACCTCATCCGCTATCACGCTGGTTGTAGGTGGTTTGCTTTGTGGTACATTAACGTTATTAATGTAGACATTCCCAGCGACTTCGTTTTTCTTTTTCTTTTGCCCAAGTGGCACTTGAATGGATTTCTTTTCTTACACAGCTTGCCATGATAGGAACTTTACCATTCACATGTGTGCTTCCAAGCATATTGTCCTGGAGGTCATTGTCATAGGTTGGAGCTGTCATATTGTCATAGGTTGGATCTGTGCGCCTGCGTTGGGTCTCTTGTTATCTTCATCCGAGTAAAGCCAAATCAGTCTTCCTTCTGTGATCACCATGGTTCATAGGTGATTTAATGTTTAGTATGATGTTTCTAAGCAGTTCGTTTCATCACTGCAATTGATCACTGGCTTGACACACAATTCTGTGTAGAGTACCTGCTGATTACTTGAAAGCAGCCAGCATGAAGGCAGAAATAATACCTGTATTTGCATGTGTAAGTTATGTGTGTATGAAACTGTGCTTTGAGCCAACATTCTCTTTTCAGGGTGGCTTGGGCTTTTCTCATGGGCTTTGCTCCTTCAACAGAGAGACATCTCGTTAATGTCATCTCTGGAGTCGCATCAAGGGCACTGCTGCTCAGCTTTTCATAATTTTTGTCGCAATACTGTCATTATGTAGGCTAAATTTCAGTACATTTAGTTGCAAGTGCTGTGCCATAGTGGAAGATCTTTGAGTGCTAGCTAGTACTAGAAGTTTTCATTTTTCTGCAGTCATGCTCTCACTTCATTTGTAGCATTGCATGTGCACTGCAACCATGAGCCTTACCCTATGAATATTCCCTGCAGCGGAAGTGCTGTACACTCGGGACTGCCTGTCTAACTTGGAGGCATATCGGCACGACATCCCGGCAGACACCTACGAAGGCTGCCGACCAGCAGCCGAGAGCCCCAAGCTAGCTGTCTACGTTGACAACAACATCAAGGAGCTTGAACTCA
Source organism: Amblyomma maculatum (assembly GCF_055883805.1). Lineage (NCBI taxonomy): Eukaryota > Metazoa > Arthropoda > Arachnida > Ixodida > Ixodidae > Amblyomma > Amblyomma maculatum. The sequence continues at coordinate 138,626,118 of NC_139347.1, forward strand.
AGAGGTGTGCCCTGCTTTCGTTCTTCTCCTTCTACATCCTCGTGCCCTCAGGGCAGTGCCTGTCAGAAAATGCGGCAAGCTTTTAGATTAGACACACTTCATATCCCATAAATTACTTGTTACAGTGCTCTTAAGTGAGCAAAGCACACATGTTTTAAATAACTCAGTTGGCTCAGTTTGACACTGCGGTCCTGAAAACGTGCACTTTTGGACAGGAGGCTGCTGCTAGTAAAAAGCGTCTCGCTGGAAAACCACTGGTCAGTTACTAGCCACTGCATGAAATGATGTAGTCTATACTGCTGAGCCATCGTGTTACCCTTTAATAATTATGAAAGGGTAAAGCCATAGCTCGTCCTGCATGATGCAGTCTATAGACTGCATATGTCTATACGTTAAACTGCATATGCTAAAAAAGCATACGTGATGGGAAAGCTCAGATAAAGAAGGCAAATGTGCCATACCGTTCATATTGTGAGCCTGAAACGGGAGCATGAAGGAGACAATAAAGATGAAAAGGCAAGGGCACCAACATTATAATGGGCAAAGCATTCTGCCAGAATCGCCTTCGATTGCGTGTTCTTTGATAGGATTTGAGAATGATAGGCTTCAAGTCCGTACAGTGTCTTTCAGTACAGCTGGAGCTATACATTGCTTCAGTGACACAAACGCAATAGTAAGCAGCAAGAGGCAGCGAGGAAGGGAACTTTTTGAGTATTTGGAAATGCACCGTGCAGGACAGGATGTGCACATTAGAGTTTCTTCAGTGTGGTGCTTCTAGGTAAAAAATTTTAATTTCTTTGCCAAAGTTTTTTGTATTTTACCTGACCAAGTGGGATATGACTGTTCTTTAAATGCTTCACTGCACCTGTCACAAATGTGCTTTTTAGCTCAGTGGAAATGCATACGTATATTGTTAATGTGGGAGCTCTAATCAACCTCAAGTGAAAAGTGCATTCTTGCACTTGCTGTCTGACCCTTTCGTATGTTGCCGTTCCACTTATGCATTTTAGGTACATTAACGATACATGGGGTGTTGAAATGCTATAAATTTAATAACCGAGCATGCATCTTAGCACTGGCTGCTACTAAAACGAACGGCCAAGTGCAGGCCTGTTCATAAGCTGGCCTCCAAACTGTAGCCACCCGCGTGCCATCAACACCAGTGGCCACCATCTCGGACCACATGAAGAACTTTTAAACAGCAGCTGCAATGAAGTGCTTTCTTGGGGCAATGCCAATAAATGGCACTTTCCTGCGAAAAGAAAAAAAGATATTTACATCTATTACATACAATTGCGAGGTCACTGGCCGATTTTTCAGACTCTTTAGGGACATGTAAAAAATTGTGCAAAATCTTATTCCCTGGAAAACCAGCTTTCAGCATACTAAAATTCACTTTGCATCAGCTTCTGATCACCAGCATGAGCACCTTTGTACTCATTCTGATGCTTCACATGACTGTAAATCTGTCCTCGCATTGTGTACGCTGACAAAAGGCGACAACTGCTTTCGGTAGCTCAGTGTTTGAAGACTAACCGCTGTCGGCATAATGCTGGCTAGGACGACGTCCAGGTGGGAAAGTGAACCCACCACTACGGGAATTGCTCTGCCCAGTCGTGCGAGGGTGCAAAACGTAAAACAGGTAAAAAAATGGTTGACAAATGGCTGAAACAAGCAATGTGTCTGAATTTGGCTTCGACCAGCTGCAGCCAAAAACTGGCATTGGAACTGACAATGTGTATAATGAGAGGCGCTTTTCCTATCATCAGCACACTGGTCTTTACAGCATTGCAGCTGAATAGTCTGTGGTGTTTCCTCGCAGCTACATGCTTGTTGCTTCTATATTCTTATCCTTGTGAAGCTGGACGCCTTCCGTGCACTTGTTACTACTGTATATTTGCATATTTAAGACGAAAGTAAGACAAAAGGCAAGTGCACCAAAGAGCTGTTCACAGAGCTTGACTTGACTGCTCAGGGTTACAATCGTGATGTTACGCACAGCTACCTACCTGTGCCTCTGAGAAAAACTGCTACCAGTTCACTGACCTACGTATGGGCATCTCTTCTTGTTGCTCTGCACCTGCACTTCTACTTTGTAGAGTGCAAGAAAGACAAGAACTGTGGCTGCACTAGGCGGGCGCTCTGCAAAATGAATACAGAAATGCAGCAAGCTGGCATTACACTCCTTCAACTAGTGCAGCAATCAAACAGACCCTTCTAGTCATGGATGTCAGCCCACGTTGCCAACTGCTTACTCATATCTTGCATGCCCCCTTTCTTTCCCTGCAGGGACTACTACACCTCAGTGGACTACTGCTTTTGCGAGTTCTACCACTGGTGCAACAGTGCTCACAGCATGGTGCCAACGATGGCCGCCCTCTTGCTGCCTCTGGCCGCCACTCTACTGCTGGCCTGGAACTTGTGAAGGGCCCTCATGCCTAGTGTGGAAAGGTGTCGCAACTACTACACTCTGTCTCACCATAACTTGGCAAACTGGATCAGCTATGCAGCCTTCTCCCTGTAGCCTCACAGACTTCTCCGTGCTCGTAAATAGTTTGTACGAATTTGTTTCATCATGTGCTAGGCTGCCTGTGTAAAAGCAATTTTGCCTTTCAATATTTTTTATTAGTGCCTCAGGTTTGGCAGCGCAACAGCACTAGCTTGCTGCATAGGCAGAGTGTTGCGTCAGCCTTTGGTTGCTAGCTGAAGCGTCTCGCTCTGTGTCCGCATGTGCGCAGTGTGCCTAGCAGACCTAGTGACATTGTGGGCACGCATAGTCATCACTGATACTGCTTGGTTGTGATGAAACTGCTTCTTGGCGACATTTAACTAACTTAGGCATATAGATGGAAGTCTGTTGAAAACAGCTGCTTATTTGGGCCCGCATGGCAGAGACGTGGGACTGCAGACAGAGCTGGCTGCCACGATCTCATTGACTCCTCGTGTCCACCGCTCGCTAAGTTTGCCAAGCTGTGATGAGACAGAGTATGTCCAAGGACATTCCATATGTGTGCATGGCACATATTCATGCACCTTGTGACTTTTAAAGCCTTATGAAATGCGAGCTGCCCTGCAGCACCAGTTGAGTGTGGTGCAGGAAGTCTTCGGTATGCTTTATTTCTCTTTAATGCAGTGATTGTAATCTCAGCCTTTTAACGTGCCTGCCTTAGCATGCTGTTCATACTGTTATGTTAAAGGCAGCAGCATTTAGTTTTACCTCCTCAGGTGCAGAAAGTAAGGGCATCTGCAAAAGAATTATCATTACATGACTATGGGAGGCAGTGCAGCTGATGCCATTGCTGTTGCCATTTGCTTCCTGTTGTTTCTCTGCATGTGATCTGGAGTCAGATACAACTGGAAAAAAACAGTAGTTGGTAGTAATGGGCTATGACTGTTTTGTTTGTTTCATTGTATCAAGCAAACGAGGTAAATTTAAACTGTAGTGCTTATAAATTCATCTGGCTGTTAGCCTTATGTTCAGATGACAAACAAAGCTCTGACGGACCAATTTTTTGTCGCGGAGGAATTCTTTGTGACAGTCGCTTCAATATTGTACTGGAAAGCCATGCCAGTGACATGATTGGTGCCTGTTAGTATAACATGTGGTGATGTGCACCATATTCAGCATAGCTTCACAAAAGTGAAGAGTATGCCAAGGCAGAATAAGTGCAGGAGAAAGGAAAACCAGATGAAATATTTGCGCGAGCGTCTTGCTCAGCCAAGAAGGCTTCTGGAAGGCACTGCTGGGAAAAACAGTGTATAGAGCTTGATCTGCAGTGCAAGAAGGTGTCAAGCAGGCACATAGGAGACCCAGTAAGTAATAAATAAGGGGAGAATACGTAATGTCACATGTGCTGTTTCCATATTGCCCTGGAACACCTGGTTTGGACAAGCTGGAGTGCACTTAGCCTTTGCGCCTAAGCAGCCCCATGACTGCAGGTCCCATGAGAAGCCCATAAGCCTGCTATTGTGTATTAATGAGAATCCACACGGTGGCTTGGCTAAAAGCACAAGCTGCAGAGGTTCTAGGTATTTTGGGTCGAATGGCAGCCGCACCATCCAGTTGCCTTTTGGCTGCCAGCTCACAAGGCTCATTTTTCATTGTCGCTCCATTCCCACAGCTTACCCAAGTCTTTTTATGTTATCTATGGCCTGGTTGAGACGTTTGTATTGTTCGCTCTAAAACATAACTCCCGTGAGTCCAAACTGTGAACTTGCACTCAAGCCAGCTCTAAAAACAAACAAACAAAAAAAACATGCTGTACCTGAGAGCTGGTGCATAAGAAGTATTGGAGACTGTTTAACCCTTATCGAATGTCAACCAGACTGTAGCCTCACATCCTTTTATAAATATGGTAGCCTGTGCCTTATTGCACGTCACATCACATTATGTACACTTCTACGCATCATTGTACTTGAAGAGTGGGGTTTGAATGGCATGTGCTCTCAACAACTTCACAAGGCAAACATGATGTAGTATTGCTTAATAGGCCCATTTGTTTGTCAAGCTGTTGTGGTGATGCAAGTTATGTGTGGAGCTTTTGCTTTCTGCCCATTCAAAGTGGAGACACCACGAGCATGTTGCTTTGTTATGGAATTGAAGTGAATTGGATACAAGGAGTGCAAAAATGGTCTACGCATGTTTCACTGCTTTCTCCGTTGCCAACGTCATGCATGCGACTGAAGAATCCCCGGTGCAATTTTCCCAGAGCGTGACACATATGTGATTAGGACCCTTCTTTGTTTTTGCTGCCATATTTCAAGTTAGTTTGGTAATCTAGATTGCAAAGCATGACCAACTACCTGTATTACAACAGCAAACTTGTGTCCTTGTATAGTAGGATAGTTGTCGAGAATCGGTTCTCTTTTGTGCAGCTGGCCTGATGGCAGCCAAGAGCTTTGTATATAATTTCTAGCTCCGCATCTAATGGGCTTGTGGCGATGCGCTAGATGTGTTGGAACACCCACATAACAAAGCGATTTTCGGCAATAGCAGTTCTGAAGATATGGACAGAAACTGCGCATGTGGTCCTGAATGGTCAAAAGTGCTAGACTTTTCCACTTCTATTTCCCTCTCGTCATAAAGCGAAATTTAAGTAGTGTTTTTTAAAAAAAATCACAACTGGAGGACGTTAAGACAACCCACTAGCCCTGTCATTTCAGCATACACCATTGCTTTTACAATGCCACTTTTTCTTGTTTGGGTCATTGATAGAATCTTGGCTTGCATCACTGCCTCGAATTTCTGTGATTCAGACGTGTTTACAAAACTTTTTATGATGCCGCCTGTTGGCTGTGCGCATTTTATATCCGTCCAAGCTCCAGGAATTTTTCCTTGTGGGCGCTTGTACTATTATTTACTCCAGGTAGAACTCCAGAAATACCTGGAGTTCATGTTCATGTGGAATCTCATAGAAAGTGGGACTGTTATTGTTGTCATTCATTTTTACTCTGCTGCACATATGTATACATAAAAACATGGCACTTTTGTACAAAATGAGCGGCGCCAGAATAAAAGCTGATGTGAATGAGTCCTGTACACTCCTACTACTGCCCTGAGCAAATATGTCGATCCTTCTGGCCACATGCTTTGTACAATATTCACACATTCACAGTGAGTGATGAAGAGACGCACGCAGAGCTCACATCGAGCCACCTCTGCATGCGTTAAATAAATTGGCGGAAAGGCACCGCAATCTGTGTGTCATCGTTAAATATAGCTGGCATCTGGCCACTGTCCTCAGCGTCCCAGATGAGAGGCACAAATTGCACGAGGGCGTCCACACAACCAGTTTGAAGGGACGGGTTCACAGTTTGGCACTTGAGCGACGCCTCCTCAGTAGTCTGACTCGGGCACGGGCGATGGCGGTGGTGGGTGGCAGAAAGCGCGCTCATTGAGAGGCGATGGCGGACAGCTGGCGTCCGACACGCATCCGCGACTGCGCGGCGTCGGCGGCGGGGGGTTTGGGTCCGAGTCGTACAGCGAGTCGTCGCACCGAAAGCGGCACGGACATGGTTCGCTGTCGTCACACACGTCCGTCGAACAGGGCGTGGGCCCACCGTACGAACGCACGGTGGCCGGACTGGGCGGGGGGTTGAGCGTCTCACGCGGGTACCCGTTGCTCGACGCCGTGCTCGAAGGTGCCGGCAGAGGCGCGTTGGACGCTGGCTTGGGGTACGGAAGCATTCGATAGGCGGCACCGTGCGGCACTGCAGCCGGCGCAGCACCTGCCGCGGCCCGGGCCCGCTGCTGGTAGCAGCAAAGCAGCACAGCCAGCAACACGGTCAGCGAGCCGAACACGATGAGCAGCACTACGGTGGTGGTGGCCGTGCGGGGGTTGCTGCTCGCAGCCTCGCAGACCAGCTCGTCAGAGCGGTCGTCGCAGTCGGGCCGCCGGTCGCACACCAACGCCCGCTCGATGCACTGGTCGCGCGAGTGGCAGGCGAACCGGTCGGCGCCGCAGCACAGCTCATCTGACTTGTCAGCGCAGTCCGCCTTGCCGTCACACAGCCGCGGCTTGGGCACGCAGCCGCCGTCGCGGCAGCGGAACTCTGCTCCTGGCGCGCACCCAGGCGGGCATCCGGCCTCATCTGAGCGATCGGCGCAGTCGGCGGCACCGTCGCAGCGGGCCTCGAGGGGCACGCAGCCTCCGCCCGTGGCGCAAGAGAACTCTCGGTCGGCATGGCAGGCGGCCGCCACGCACTGGCTCACCCCGCGCAGCGCCAGCCCCGGCGGGCAAGCGCACTGGGCGCGGCCCCGCACCGCGCGGCACAGGTGCGAGCAGCGGTGGCCCACGCACGGGTGCGGGGGTTGCTGCTGCTGCCCTTGGCCCTGGCCGCCGGAGGGGGGCCCCGGCCGGCGCACGGCCAGCAGCGCGCTCAGGTGCGACCGGCGCGCCTGCAGTGGGTGCAGGTCGGCGCTGGTCAGCTTGTGGGCGCGCAGGATGGACTGGTCGGCGCGGTCCAGGATGAACAAGTGCGGGCCGGACACAGCCAGCGCATTCGCCACCACATCGGTCAGCAGCACCTTCCTGCGGGGAAACAAAGTCGCAGCACTTGGCCTTAACTTCTGCATGATGGCACAATTGCGGTGCAAACCTGCGATGACATCCCCAACAGCCAATGAAACGAGGGAGGTCTGTTAAAGCACTTGGACGGGCTACTAGGTACTGGCTTCCCAAATTTATGACCTCTGGAGATTTAAAAATGCAGACCCAACATAAAGAGATGGCACATATTCTAACGAGAACTTCTTTCTCAAATGCCTACCTACCCCTTTGCTGCAACACGCTACATTTTGAGCCTCCTTCCTACAACACTTGGGGTGCGCCACAAAAGACAGGGCACTTGACATACTTTTCAGCAGCCCTGCACTCGATACTTTTCAACTGCCAGCATCACATGAAAGCGTCCCATTGCCAACCACTGGCCCGGAAGCAGTGTGACATCCTTGGCAGTAAATGTGCAACGCTGCTGAATAACATTGGTGGACTCGCACATTAATCGGCATTAATAATTTTAGACAATTGAAAAACTACTTAATTCGATTCTTTCATGTGGTCAAACAGGCTTCGAATTAATAAGGGTCTGCTTTACGTACTGATGCGCCCTGCTGTGCTGTCAATGTAGGGAGGCGGTTACTCTAACCTGTTTTCCCCATTGAGCCGTATGTGCTCCACCCGTCGGAGCTCCAAGTCGGACCAGTAGACGCGCTCCTCTGGAACATCTATCGCCAGGGCACCTGGTTGCCTCAGCTCACTGGACACCAGTGTCTGTCGCCCCGAACCATCCACAAAGGAGCGCTCTATCAGCGCAGGGTTCACCAGGTTGGTCCACACGAGCACTCTGCACAAAGAGGAGAAGGCAACACTTTCCGTTTTACATTTCTTGACATCACGCCGAATCCTTCCACTGGTAGCACAAGGTCTAAGACCAAAAGCTTGCTTCTGTCAGCTGCTCGGGCACAAAACACAGCACTTTGTGGTGACTGCGCCCCAGCCGGCTGTCTATTTGAAAATTCTGAATAGATGCTACCACCACCAACTCTGCTGAAGGAAATCACTGCAGAGCTCTTGCATGCAGAGCTGAACGTTTCAATCTTGTTTTATTTCTAAGCAATCGAGTACATACCCAGACTGATCTACGGTCGAACACCACTACAAAGAACGCTGCTTCAGCGAAATTTTCACTTCAACGAAATATTTCCTATTCACCATCAGCTCGCCACAGAAACGAATGGAACAAATTTCTCATCAGAACGAACTATTTTCGGGGCACGTTTGCACTTCAGTAGGTCCACGCTCCTTTGCTTCACTAAAAACTTTCGCTTTAATTGCATGTGTCCCTACTGACCCGCCCATTCAGGGACACATGAAGACCATTGCTTGGAGGCAGTGACGGTTGGGCTGGCTGCTTTGGGTTGAGACGCAGGTGTAACTGCTGCCGTTTTCTTCTGAACCAGAGCCGTATTCAATCCATATCTTGTAGCACCACTATCTTCACTAAATGTGATGGACATCTGATTTGATCTGCAGGTTTATTGGTAACCCCGGCAATGACATTGCGACGTAACTGCTTACAGAGTGTAAAAATTGTGCCACTGTGCTTATGGCAAAGAAAAAAACAGGAGGTGCTGATAACCGCTCTTGTAAATAAATCACATTTTTGACTGCAGTCCAATCTGACAATGTTTTGGGGCTGACTTCACCAAACATTTTGCTTCAACGAAACTTTTCACGCGACCCGTCAGTTTTGCTGTAGCGAAGTTCAATTGTAATGATGAAATAGGTACCTACTTTCACTAAAACAAGAGGTCTTAGTATGTACTAACAAAGGCCAGCAAACTGAGGTACAGGCACTGCCAAGAGCACCAGGTGATCTCACAGCAAAAATTTGATGAAATCAACGACTCTCCTTTATAAAATTTTGGTTGCAAATCCTTTGGGCCTAGGCCACTCGAGCAGCTTTCCCAGTCTTGACATCAGAAGTTTGAATCAAGAGGCGGGGTTCTACTTTTAAACAGAACATTCTTCACAATAAGCTCACCCAGCTGTTCAAACAAACAAACATGTGACCACAAGAACCGAAGGGTTGATTTCCGTAGAGAACAAAACTGGACGAAGTTGTGCACTGAGTCCCCTCCTTAGTCTACCTCGATGACACACACTCACCCCTGGTGGGGGTGCAGGGCAAGATGTCGTGGTCGGTCATCACCCGAAGCCAGGAGGATTCCCAGAGGACGGCCACCATCCAGGGAGCTGATGTTGACCAGGTTTCCCTGGCTGCAACTCCAGAAGAGCTGCCGTGCAAACGGGTCCAATGCCAGAGCGTATGGGTGTGCACCAGCACCAATGGCCACAGTCGTCACCTGCACCCACAAACACCGCATATTAACACATATTAACGTATAAACACTACATCCTGTCAAGAACATATGCTTATTGGCAACACTATCACTGGCAAGCAGTCTTCAAGGTTGAGATGCTTGCTTTCCATGATGGTAATCGGAGCGAAGTGAGCATCCATATTCGCTTCCCTTGTCTTCCAATTGCATGCTTACAGTGCAGGAAATTGACGGTACTCTGCCATGTCTGAGGCACAATGTAAAGAATTACCTTTTTAGGGTATGCAATAAATTACCTCCATGCTACTTTTCGATAGGTTTCAATTAAGAATGAGTAAATTTTCACTGCCGCCAATGTAAAACCAGTTCTGCAAATGCAGGCAGAAACAACTGGGCACCGATACAAAGTGGCGTTTCCTTGCTACACTGTCTGGCTACAAATCATCAAGTCGTATTAGGCCAATAGGAAATAGAGAGTGGTTACCTGTGTGCCATTGTCACGGCCTCGGCGAATGGCATGGGACTTGCCGTCGATCCAGTAGAGGAAGTCGGCAACTGGGTCGAACTCCAGGGCCCGAATGTTCTTGAGGCCCTGGATGGGAAGCACCACATCGGGAGAGTTGTCTGTGTCCAGGGCAAGGCGGCTGATGCTCGACTTCTGACTGAACAGAAGGAAGCTGGGTGGACCTGCATACAATGAAAGCACATCGCCTTGCATGAGAACGCACTGTCTGTTGTGGAGCCTGTGACACCAATTAGAGGGCCACAGTAGGACAAACTGAGATCGGTCTGTGTCGATAAAATATGGCATTCTAACAATATCAAGACTGTTCTCGACAAACACAGAGCTCTCATAAGCAAAGAGGATGATTTATTTATTTTTTATTTACCTTCCTTGTCATAACCAAGAATTCCCCTCAGTTAGACCCAAAAGTCCCTGATTCCAGCCTCATGTTTTTCCCTTGAACTGGGCTGAAACATATGGCACTTAAAAAATTTCCCTGAAGCTCTACGACAATTCTACTTTTCCTAAACTGTAGTTACCAAACTTCCATAATTTCCTTAATGGAACAAACTGAGAACAGCTATACCAGGTTATAACAAAACTGAGAAGAAAAAAGAGAAAAAGCGTGAATTGTTGTTACATCCATATTTTCAACACATGCTGTTTTCTAATCAAGATTAGGCAGGATGATGCAGAGGAAAGTGCATGGCTTTTTAACTCCACTTATGTAGGAATGAAGAGCACAATAAAGACACTTTAGGCAACCTTATTTTACTATCCGCAAGCTCAGTTATAACGATTAGTATATGCAATCTCAAGCAATCTCAAGTCGCTCATGCACAATTTAATACAGCCCCATCAGGTGCTTTTCTGCATTTAAACAAAAGGAAATCCCGAGATCAAAGATGATAGGATAGGTATATCAGTGTTCAATAAAGCTCGTCATGCAAAAAGGCCAGCCATGAACGAAAGTTTACTTTAACGCAGCGACATTTAGTACGCTACCACCTTCAAGTACATGCTCCTCCAGGTCAGCGCCCACGCATGAGTGTTCTTCCTATTCCATCCAGTGCAAGTCATGCAAGTGACATCGCATAAAACGCGTGCCAATGGGTCAATGATACGACAGATGAATGAAAAAGCTCCATGCAATACAACTGCCATTCTAGAAAAACATATGCAAGAAACGTAACAAAGAAACATAGGTAGGGTGCACAATGTGCAGGAGGCAGCAGCACGTCTAGCTTGCCTTTCTCTCACTCGTCTACAGCCAAGGCGTGGCAAGAGAGAAAGTGCCAAAAAGAAAAAGCACATCCGAGCTGGATTGGCCTGGTGATGCATTCGTTTGCAGACTGCTGTGCCGACCTGTCCTCTTAGTGGTTTTCTCGCACGACCTAGTATGTGAGCTGGGATTGAAAATGTAGATGCTGTCGCCTATATGTTGAGTGCTACATAAGGTGAATCTATAAGTTTTGCGACAGCATGACAGACGATTCAATTTCCTACCTATACAAGCTACACTGGCGTAGCAAAACTTTATTGGAAGCATCAAAGTTCTGCGAAGCAAGTACAGCTGATGTAGGTAAAAAAATAGGACCTAGCGTCAGCGGCTTTGCCCTCAGTGGACGCCTTTTCTGTGCCCCTTACAGGCGGAAATGTTTTGGCTGTACTACAAACACCGGCAGCCACGGAAGGGACAGAGATGGCCACTAATTTGCGGCCAGCTTTGCCATTCTCCAGAACAGTGGTCCCCGGTGTAGATTTTGGCCATAGGACAGAAAGGTACTCACGCTGGCAGGTGCGATTGTTCTGCCCCAGCGGGTGGTGGGTTGGGCAGGCACACTGGTAGCCCCGCGGTCCTGGCACACCCAGGCACAGGTGGGAGCAGCCCCCATTGTACACCGCACACTGGTTCCAGCCTGAAAAGACCACAAATGTTCTTCACAATGCAGGACAACCAATGCGATTGCACGCCCAGGACAGCTATCATCTTCAATCCCCCCCCCCCAACCACACCACATGCAAGAAAAGGAGAGAGAAACACAATAGAGAAAAATGTATCACCTATGTTTGGACCAGTTGGTAATGATCCATATTAAAACCCATTCGCAGCACGAATAAAACAACGACAAGAAGAAAACACACAAGACAGGACAAATGCTGCACTTCCAACTAAATTTTATTCTGAAAAACCAAGTTTAAGTACTGAGCTACTATCACCTTCTGGCAGTCAAACATGTTTGTCTAAAAAGGTGACTTCATTATCATGAAGATACAGGGATGAGGTGCTGACACATTGATCGCCTGCTTTTCTGATGTGATATGCCTCAATTATCTCTCTTTCTACCTGATCGTTTCCCTGCCCAAGAAACTTAGTTTTCCGAAAAATCGGTTTGCACTTACAGTCACGGCAGTGAATTGCGAGTGAGATTGCTGCCTTTTCCTTCTTTCACCTGATCGTGGTGTTCTTTTGCTTTCTCATTAAAACATCGTCTAGTTTGACCAATGTACACACGATTACAAGTGAGTGGAATGCTGTACACTATCTTGCCAGAAGGTGATAGTAGCTCTGTACTTAAGCTTGGTTTTTCAGAATAAAATTTATTTGGAAGTGTAGCATTCGTCCTGTCTTGTGTGTTTTCTCCTTGTAGTTTTATTCGTGCTGCGAATGGGTTTTAATATGGATCATTACCAACTGCCCCAAATATTGGTGTTATTGCACAGTATTTCTTCTACACTGGGCTCTTTGATTTCCCACCAAGCTAGGCAGAGCCCCATAGTCTCATGTGTGAATTTAATCGCTGTGACCACCTGCCAGTGCCAGACTCTTTCTGCATCAAACAAGGGGTGGTTCCCTTGGAAGTTCAAGCATTACTAGGTGTTGTGTCGCCGTCCCTGGGCCACACAAGAGGATTGCGTAGAATACTCAAGTACGAAGGTTGGCGCCAAGTTCGTCTGTATGAAGACTGGCTTCGTGTGCTTGTCCAGGAAGGAAAGGATTCATGCGGAGCGGCTCGACTGTTCCACGACTACAAAAAATTGGCAGCACAAAGTACAGAGTCCTTCTGTTTTGAACCCTCTACAGGGAAGCCGGAACTGCTGGCCATGGCTTGACGTATAGCAGGAAGAGCAAAGGAGCGAGACAAGACAAGGACAGCCATTTTGGATGGAGCCGAAGCTGTGGCAAACAATGTGAGTCACTGTTCTAAGCGCTGGCCTCAGCAGCGAAAGGTGGTCAGCTACATAAAACAGCATAGCCTAATGGTATTCCAGTCTGACAAAAAGGGTGGTTTTGTGATGCTACAGGAAGGAGTGTATGAGTAGAAAGCCATTCAAGCTTTAGAGAAGAATTTCAAGAAAACTAACTTCAAGAAGAGAATACAGAGGACCACAGCAATAAGGATGCTCCAGGATCTACACTTTGATTCGTTTGCAAAGAGTGTGAAGAATTCGGAAAGTTGCACACTGGAAGCATTCTTCTCATGCAAAACGCACAAGCCCGATTTCCCATTCAGAGTGATAGTACAGTGAAAGCTCGTTAATTCGAACCTCGATAATTCGAATTTTCGGATAATTCGAACTGCACTACTTGGTCCGGCCAAGCTCCATAGAGATCTGTGCACAAAAAAGCCCGCTAATTCAAACTCGGTCGGTTCCGCAACGGATAATCCGAACTACGCGCCGCCGCATATGGGCGGCTTGAAGCACAGCACGTGGCAAAAAAAAAAAATAAATAAATAAATAAATAAATAAATAAAAATAAAATAAAATCCCTCAGAGAAAGAACGGCGTGGTTAGAGGCTGTGCGCTTCCAAAACAGAGACAGATGAAACCAGATAGAACCATGGATGAGTGGGTAAAGCCTAAATGGCGCCATGACCGGCGCGGCGGCGCCGGAGGGTAGGGGTTGGCGGCCGCGGCTGCGTACTCTCTTCCGTACAACATCCGAAACTCGCAATTAAATACTCGTTAATCGAGCCCTGTTAATTCGGAAATGCGCATAAGCACTGTCGGCGCAGTCCCAGCAAACTCCCACAAGAAGCTATGACTTCGGATGGGCGCTACGGGTTGCGCGCTTTTTTTTTTTTTCGAGAGTCGTTCACTTTTTCATCCATCGGCCCTCAACGAACACAGGCGGTGGTCGGCGGTGGCGGCCGCCGCGGTCATGACGGCGGCTTTTAGCATCGTCCGCTTCAAGAGGCGTTTGCTGGTATCGCATGTGGTAGTAGGCAGCGTCCGCCCCGATCGCCTACGGCATGATAACGCGAACGTATTGAAAATGAGGTTTGCACAACCGGACAAGCGCTGGCACCCTGCCAAGTTCGCTCGCTTTCCCCCCTTGCTAGAGCCAACATAAAAAGAAAACATCGCTATGTTATCACTGAGCAGCATCTTGGCGCACTGCCAAGATGTGTTGTGGACCGTGACCACGCGAAACGGAGGGACGCGTTAACCGCTGGAGCCCTTTTTTTTTTTTTTTTCTTTTCCGTGACGGCGCGGAACAGCGGGATGCCTTAACAACTGACGGCTTTTTTTTTTTTTTTTTTCGAATTCTAAGGTGAAAATCGCGGGTGAGCGGGTTCATTATGCGAGTGGGTTGTTTACCCAAGTTAATACGGTAAATTTACGGTAATGCAGATGGTTCTTGTCAGTTTTTTTGAGGCCATTCGATAATTCGAACATCGGATAATTCGAACTTTTTTCCCGGTCCCGTGAAGTTCGAATTAACGAGCTTTTACTGTATTGGAGAAGGGTAGCTGGCAGTCAGCTATAGGAAAGTTTCTCCAAAAGCAGCTGTCGTCATTGAAGACAGAGGACCCCTTTCTCGTTAGAAGCTCGCACCAGATCGTTGAAGAACTGAAGCAAAGGCTCGGCAGCACCACATCAGCCACCGTTGGATTTTCTATTGACATTGAAGATTTGTGCTATTCCATATCGCACGAAGATTTGTTTAAGGCTGTAAGATCGGTAATTGATGAGTCGGGAGATGTGCCTTTTAAAAACTTGTCAGGCGTAAGCAGCGACTGTTTCTTAACCCTTTTAGAGTTTTATCTACAATCCACTGCCATTAATTTTAACAACAGGTCTTACACTCAAAAAGCAGGTATTTGCATTGGCTCGTGTGTGGCGCCAGTTCTGTGTGACATATTTTTGCGTTGACAAGAGTTTGTTAAACTCGCTTCCTGACGTTCATATTTTTAGGTATGTAGACGATTATCAAGTGATAATGGACAAGCTGCACAATATATCTATTGACAAAGCTGTTGCCAACGTTCTTGACTCATTCAAATCGGCCTCAAAAGGTTTAAAGCTCACCCATGAGCTCCTATGTGACAATAACATACAGTTTCTTGGCCTGAGAATTTCATTTTTGGAAGGACACATATGTTGGATGGACTACAATCCAAGGTCACAAAAGGCACTATTCTCCTATAGTAGTGCTCATTCTAAAATAATCAAAAGAGGAATTTCCATGAATTGCCTCAATTCCGCGTTGGAAAAATTGCGTACACATCTAATGTCCGAAAGTGTCACAATGCAAACAGAGCGGTTGCGTATGTATGGCTTTCCTCCTGATACTATATCTGCAGTTGCAGAGACCCTGCTTCAGAAGAAAACGGGTATTAAAAAGAATGATAAGCAAGATCAGATGCTGGCTACTCAAGTAATTCCGTACCTTTTCCGCGCCAAGTAAGCTTTCAAAAATTTGTCCTATGATAGTGAGGAAAGAAAAGCCAAATTGTTCTATCAAGCACCACCTTTGGCTCACCCGGTGCACTACCAAGATAGTGAGTGTACACCAACTGGATGCTGTTTTAATCAGAGAGCAAAAGAACACCACGATCAGGTGAAAGAAGGAAAAGGCAGCAATCTCGCAATTTACTGCTGAGACTGTAAGTGCAAACCCATTTTTCGGAAAACTAAGTTTCTTGGGCGGGGAAAGGATCAGGTAGAAAGAGAGATAATTGAGGCATATCACATCAGAGAAGCAGGCGATCAATGCGTCAGCACCCTATCCCTGTATCTTCATGATAATGAAGTCACCTTTTTAGACAAACATGTTTGACTGCCAGAAGGTGATAGTAGCTCGGTACTTAAGCTTGGTTTTTCAGAATTAAATTTAGTTGGAAGCACAGCATTCGTCCTGTATTGCGTGTTTTCTTCTTGTCATTGTTTTATTCGTGCTGCAAATGGGTTTTGATATAAATGCATCAATATCGAATTGAGACGCACCTGCAAGCCCCACCTTTTCTCATACCCTAGTTCATAAACATTCTTGTCCACTGATGTTAGAGAGCACCACACAGTGCTCAATCAGCAATTCTCCAGCACACATAGCTGAGGAAATTCCCTCCCTGCTTATGCTATGTTAACTATGGTTAAGATTGCCTGCACTACACCTACACGCAACCACTCCATGCTTACTCACTCTACACTCAGAATAACACACCGGTGGCTTACTAAGGACAGAAATGACAGCTGCTTCCGGTGAAAGCTGGCAACAGTCGGCGCTGTACTCTCTTTAGAAATGACACATTGTGACAGATCTGCCACCTTCCTAGCCACAGAAAACTTGAATATGCTGTGCCAAACCAATATTTCGGCCAAAACCAGCATTTTCTAATAGCTAGGAGCCCAAGGAGTTGGACTCTAAGCATTTATTAGTGCTCTTTTAGTAATCATGGAAGTTTTTCCCAAAGGAGAGAGGGTAGGAGAAGGACTTCTCTTACCATCAGTAGATTTGGAACACTGGGAATGTGTTACGAGCTACACAGTGTGACTCAGAAGCAAGACCCCTGGGTTCTAAGCTTTTAATAAAGACAGTACATATTCTGGCACGAAAAAAAGGTAGCTTGGTAGGCTCCGAATACAGAGTTATCAACTGCGTTACTTCATCAGCAAGGAGGGAATGTGCAGTGCTCCTTCACCGCTGGCTGCCACTGTTCCACCTCCTCTGTCCCTCACCTCACCCAAGAACATGTGCACCAGACAGGGGGAAGAAGGGACACTAACCGGCCTGGCGAGAGGTGTGGAAGACGAGCAGGTCGTCAATGTACTTGAGCTGTCCCAGTAGGCGGCTCCGATTGGCACCTGTGCTCTTGAGTGCCCGCTCAATGCTCTTCCCCTCCAGGTCGGTCCAGTACAGGTACTCCTGGTGCTGGGTAAGCCCAAAAGGACGCTGCCCCACGGCTGCCGGCACCACCACCCGTCGATGCTCGCCTGCACACGAGGATAGTCACGGAATGCACTCATGTAGCGTGCACAAGTAAGGAGGGAAACCTTGGCAAGAAGCTACAGCTGCTTTACTGCAACATGCAGGCTCTGTAAGTGTGCGAAAAACCAAGTGCACAAACTTCGAACATGCTACAGAAATTTCGAGTGGGTAATGCTTCATAATATTCGTAACTGCTGCACTGCACAGGCTATTCAAACTCCGCTGCAACAAAATTCCAGGGATCTGCAAAGAAATTCACTGTAGTTTAGCCTTTGCCGTCATGAAATCAATACACAAAAGTGACAGATAAGGATTCACAGCTTTGAGACAAGAACTGAATTTCCATAACCCAGCTGCGTTGGCAGTTCTTGCCATTTTAGCATGAATTTCAGTTCTCTGTTGCATTGTGACCTCATTTTGCAGATACAGTCGAACCCGGATATATCGAACTCGAAGGGGACCGAGAAAAAGTTCAACATATCGATAATTCGATATACAGAAATTGGCTTGTGATGGTACTTCCGATGCGAAAAAGCGATACCGTATTTGCCGCGTAATCAACCCACTCGCATAATGAACCCTCTCTCCACTTTAGCGCCCGAGAATTTGAAAAAAAAAAAAATGCTTTAAGGTCAGCTCGCTCACATGCAAGCGATTGAGCGATCTCAGCGACGAGCAGCAGCGACAGAGCGAAAAATTTCCAACTTGTTGGAACTGCGTCCCGCTCGCCGCTCGAGCCACCGCGGCAGCTCAAAACAAGGTTTCTGTGTCGCTGCGGCAGAAAATCGCGAGCGTTTTCGCTTGCATGCCGATGGCGCGCGTCACTTCGTTTCGGTCGTCGCATCCACAGCTCATTTCTTGGCAGCGTGCCAAGATGTTGCACAGCGATAACGTCAGGGCGCGTTTATCTTTTTATAGCTCCTCCGGTGGCGGGGAGCGAACTTGGCAGAGTGCCCGTGATGCCTTGATTGCACAAGCCTAGTTCGATTTATCACGCCGCGCTTGGGGCGGGCGTCATGATCGCAGCAGCTGACGGCGTGCTTCCGTTGATTCATACATGCAAAGATAAACGGCTCCCGCCAAAAAAAAAAAAAGAAAAAGAAAAGCCTGCCGCTTCTTAACGTCCGCAACCACATCTTACGCTACGTCGCGCGTACAGCACAACGATAAAAAAGAATGACTCTCACAAAACAAAACAAAAAAAAAAACAACAACAACAGAGAGCTGCCGCTTCTTAACGTCCGCAGGCGCCATAGCCATGTCAGCCGCCGCGCGCAGAGGGTCCGCAATACACGCTGGAGAAAGCGTCCCACCTCTGTCTGAAAGCGGGCTGAGCTGGCTTGGCGCATGCGTAGCGCGTGCTGAAGGAGAGAGCTCGGCAAAAGAATGGGCACACCCACGCACATGGCTTGCAAACGTCATGTGTTGGCGCGCGGGAAACGATAACTGCAGATGCGCACGCCTTTGGGGAATGGGCGCGGCGCTGTCCAGAACTGTCCCCTCTCATTCCTTCCGCGCGTGGCTTGAAAACGTCACGCGGCAAACGGCCAAGGGTGATGCGATCGTCTTTGGAGAAGGCGCACTTTCCAGTGCGTAGTGCGGAGTTCGATATATCAAATGACCGGCGAAATTGAGTTCGATATATGACGCGGCTTTCCTTTACTTTTACATGGGATTTTCAAGGAGATATTCCGTGAGTTCGATATAACCAAAATTCGATATATCCGGGTTCGATATAACCGGGCTCGACTGTATCACCAAACACTATCTTAGACCCTATTGGAAATGTTAACTGGAGGACTGGGATGCCTGGCTGTAGCAAATTATTTCCTGCTACTGGAAATGTTTTTAGACCCTATTGGAAATGTTAACTAGAGGAATGGGATGCCCGGCTGTAGCAAATTATTTCCTGCTAAGCTCCGTATACTATATTTCGTGATACAGTCGAACCCAGATATATCGAACCCGGATATATCGAATTTTGGTTATATCGAACTCACGGAATATCCCCTTGAAAATCCCATGCAAAAGTACCGTATTCATGCGAATCTAAGACGGCCACGAATGTAAGACGACCCCCTCAATTAACAACAATGAATAAGAAAAAATTTTTTTTTTTCCTCCTTTATTGCAACAAGCGAGTGCACCGACCATCACTCACTGTCACTGCTGCTGCTGGCCTCTTTGTCACTATCATCCCACAACATGTCATCTTCTGTGCCGTTGAGGTTGTTGGAAATTCCGCATTTCTTGAATGCGCGGACGACCATTTCATCCGGAATAGCGCGCCAAGCGTCCAGGATCCACCGCGCGAGCTGGGACAACGATGCTCGCTTTAACCTTACGGTAGGCGTAAGTGCGGGTCCTCCTTGCTAAATCCACTCACAGTAATATTTACGAACATTGTCCTTCAGAGGCTTGTTCAGACAGACATCTAAAGGTTGCAGCTGCGAGGTCATCCCTCCTGGGATGACGACGAGGTCGCACCGGTTGTCTGCCATTAAAGCCTTGCTAGCGTCAGTGGTGTGTCCCTTGAACGCGTCCAGAACCAGCATCGAACGTGGCCTCAGCAGTGCTCCTGGACGACAGAACCAAACGGTGCGGAGCCAGTCGTTGAACATCTCCGTGGTCATCCACCCCTTTTCATTGCAGCGGACGATGACACCAGCAGGAAAGTCTTCCTTTTTTGGCAATGTCTTCCTATTGAAGATAATGTAGGGGGGAAGCCTTCTACCGTCCGCAGTACAAGCTAGCATTACGGTCACTCGCTGCTTTTCGTTTCCCGTCGTCCGAATTTTCACGTCTTTAGAGCCAGTTTTTTGAACAGTGTAGTTGACCGGCATGTCAAAATGCATCGGTGTTTGATCTGCGTTGCCTATTTGCCCCAGGCCGTAGCCGTGTTGGCGTCGCAGCCCGATGACGTACCGCTGAAATGAAACTAACTTCTCTTCGAAGTCTTCCGGAAGCCTTTGACAGATAGAAGTTCGGCGGCGGAGCGAGAATCCCGCGCGGTTCATAAAACGCTTCACCCAGCCTTTGCTAGCTTTGAAAACTGCGCGACTAATCCCACGCTCACGGGCCAATTCCCTGGCTTTCATCTGTATCATCTCGACGGTGACGCATCTGTTCCGGAGATCATTCACATACCGAGCCAAGTCTTCCTTGAGCTCTGCATGGCGCCCGCGTTGTGGTCCCGTAAAGGCTTTCCGCGAACTTGAACACGCTGCCAAACTGCTGGCGTTTCGCAGCCACCTGCGCACGTTCACCTCAGAAACGCCGAAGCGCCTAGCTGCTTCCAGGTTGTTGCCAGTCTCATTCGCAACAGCAATAACTTTCCGCTTGAACTGTGCCGTATAATGCCGCCTGGTTTCACTCATCATGAAGCGTGCGCAAACAACACCGCTCAAATCCGCAAACAAAGAAGGCGCAAACAAGGATGCGGCACGGAGAGACGCAGCTTCCCGGATAGAGAAAGATGACTGACGCGCTAGTGGCACTAGCACTGATTTCGCGGCGAGTGACATCATTTCGGACCAATCACAGGGAGCCGCTCCGCTTCTTTCCTCGCCTCTTCGTTCCCTCTCCTTTCTTCACGCTCGGATCGGAGGGAGCACGCGAGCAGAAGAAACGTAAAAGAGAACGACAGAACAGCGGAGGCTACCCAGTCGGGCCCTAGACTAGGGGCGTCTAGGGGCATGTTGGCTAGGGCACGCGGGCGGCCTTGAGTGGGTTTCGGGAGGCCACAATCTCTTTCTCTATGAGGCCACGGCCGTTTTTTTCTTTTTCTTTTCTTTTTTTTTGTCGCCAAGCTACCACCGTAGCACCTCGTGCGCTTCTGGCGTAAGCTTTTTTCTTTCGTCGCGTGGACCGATCTTCTGTTTTCAACCCGGTTTTCAGACGGCCGCGAATCTAAGACGACCCCCCCAAACCGTGCACCATATTTGTGAAGAAAAAAGTCGTCTTAGATTCGAGTGAATACAGTATAGGGAAGCCGCGACATATATCGAACTCAATTTCATCGGTCGCTCGATATATCGAACTCCGCACCACGCACTGAAAAGTGTGCCTTTTCCAAAGACGATCACAACACCCGTGGCCGTTTGCCGCGTGACGTTTTCAAGCCACGCGCGGAAGTAATGAGAGGGACACTTTGGCTAGGGCAGCGCCACGCCCATTCCCTAAAGGCGCGCCGCATTTGCGGTTGTCGTTTTCTGCGCACCAGCATGTGACGTTTGCAAGCCATGTGCGTGAATGAACCAGAGAGAACCGGTGGGAACGAGGGGAAAAACGCGACAGAGCGAAGCACAAGGGTGTGCCCATTCGTTTGCTCAGCTCTCTCCTTCCTCTTTCCCGGCCTTCGTTCGCAGTAGCACGCGCTACGCATGCGCCAAGCCAGCTCAGCCCGTTTTCAGACAGAACGTCGGACGCTTTCTCCAACGTGCGTTGCGAACCCTCTGCGCGCGGCGGCTGACGTGGCAATGGCGCCTGCAGAAGTCAAGAAGCGGCAAGTCTTTTTTTTTTTTTTTTTTTTTTTTTTTTTTTGTGAGAGTAGTCTATTTTTATCGTTGTGCTGTAAGCGCAGTGTAGCGTAAGATATGGCATTACGAAGCGGCATTTTTCTTTTTTTTTTTGCTGGAGTCATTTATCTTTGCATGTATGGATCAACGAAAGCACGCGGTCAGCTGCGATCATGACACCGGCTTTTAGCATTTTCCACTTCAAACAGCATTTGCAGCTACTGTATCATGCTTTCCAATGATTTTGTGGCAGTGGACTACGCCCGCCCCAAGCGTGGCGTGATAATCGAACCAGGCTTGTGTAATCAAGCCATCACGGGCAGTCTGCCAAGTTCGCTCCCCACCGCCGCAGGAGCTATCAAAAGATAAACACTCCGCGACGTTATCGCTGCGCAGCATCTTGGCACGCTGCCAAGAAATGAGCTGTGGATGAGACGATCGAAACGGAGTGCGACATGCAAGCGAAAATGCTGGCGATTTCTGCCGCGGCGACACAGCAACCTTGTTTTGAGCTGCTGCGGTGGCTCGAACGGCAGAGGGACCAATCTCTTTCTCTATGGAGGGACGCAGTTCCAACAAGTTGGAAATTTTTTGCTCTGTTGCTGCCGCTCGTCACTCAGATCGCTTAATTGCTTGCATGTGAACGAGCTGGCCTTAACGCTTTTTTTTCCCCCAAATTCTCGGTTGCTAAAGTGGAGGGTGGGTTCATTATGCGAGTAAGTTGATTACGCGAGAAATACTGTATCGTTTTTTTCGCATTGCAAGTGCCATTCCAAGCCAATTTCTGTATATCGAATTATCGATATATCGAACTATTTCGCAATCCCCTCCGAGTTCGATATATCCGGGTTCAACTGTATATATTTTTATTAGCATCTTGCTAGTGCATCTTATATAAAGCAGTGTCTTATATGCAATTTTGTTTTCGTTTTCCACAACCTTCTCAGGTATATTTATCATTAAAGGGCAACAATATGACTTCTGCAATTATGAAACCTAAGGTCATCTCGCAAGCTCCAAGCATTAGTAATATGGAACACCAAAAGAGAGCAACATCTGCACTCCTCATCTGTCCACACTGCCAGGACAAGCCATGATAAGCCAACTTTTCCAGTTGCCATTTGCAGCTTTGCTTGGTGGCTACCTCATGCGTGTTTTCAACTTCCTACAGTGAAACCTCGTTATAACGAACAGTTTAAAAATCGGAAAATAGTTTGCTCTATCCATAATTCGTAATATAAAATTTCGTAGAAGATCCATGCAAGAGCAGCAAAATTCAATCAGAGAAGGCACAGCAACTCTGAGGGTGCCTTTTTGGGTCACGTCCGTTTATTTACGCGCAAAGAACTGCGTTATCGCGGCCTGCTTTTTTGTGTTGATCGCGTTCCGTATCACGCCCTGTACCACAGTTTGCAAATGCTCAACAAGGGCAAACCCACTGCTCTCAATAGCACTGTAGTGGCAGCGCAGTAAATCCAATGCAGCAAGCGCTTCTTGTGAAGTCGGAATGTTCTCATCGTTTGCACGGTCAGCCTGAGCTTCGTTTGCGGGACGTTCAGAAACGTCCACGGCGATTTCGGCGTCCGTCAGTACAGCCGTGGTCGCCGCAATGTCCTCTACAGTCATTGTTGCGGGCATGTCACCTCATGTCAGAAGCTCGCGGAGCTCTGCTTCTGCTTCGTCCCTATCATCACTTGATGCATAATGGGCCTCTGCTGGAACAAAAGCTGCGTGCCGAAAGCAGTTGGCAATCGTTTTGCCTTTCACGCTGTCCCATGCCGCTTTAATGCTCCCAGCAAGTCCATCTTCAAGTCCTGCTTCATAAGACTAAAGGCGACCGTGCCTTTAGCCTCAGCCTCCTTTTAGGCAAATGCCTAAGAAACAAATAAAGAAAAAAAGAAAAAGAAGCTTCACGAGAAAAGCGTCAATCAGTCTCCTCTTGTAAACTGCCTTTATCTTGAGCTTGGCCTTTAACGTCAGTTCTGCTCTTTTTTTCACGTTCACCGCCATCACAGCACTACGCACACCTGCGCACCACACTCGACGACCGGCGCAGCCTCCGCCGAACGCTACGACGGCCATGCCGCTGCTAACACTAAAACCAAAAAACGCGAATGGCGCAAAAACCAAAAGAGGAAGCTGTTTCCTTTCTCCATTCAAAAAGGCAAAAAACAACATTCGATCGTGCCGCTGCCACCGCTGCTGAAGCGGCGCTGTCGGCGATTGTGAGATGCAAACGATTTCTTATGGCCTCCGAGATCACCTCCGTGCGCACAAACAGGCGCGCGGGGGTAATATCGGAGGCTATAGATTTCTTCGGCTGTCAACTCCCAATGCTGTCGTGGCATCTGTGGTGCTGTCAGTGCCTGCGAGGTAATCCTGAACGTTTGCTGCGCCGCATAACACACATGTAGTGCAACGAAGCCTGCCTCCTGCTATTAAAGTGAGGTAGTGCTTGGCGTCGCGAAGTTCGTAATATCCGTTTTATGCCGAACCGCGTTCGCTATGGGAAGTTAAAAATACATGTGTTTGACAAAAATATTTCGGAAGAGTTCGCTATATTCAATAATTCGTTATATGCGTGTTCGTTATATCGAGGTTTGACTGTACATGTATTCGCCAGACCCCTGAGCACGGTGACGATCAGAGGAGCGATTCTGAGTACGAAGAGGACGTCTCAGCAGCGCTGCTGTCAGAAATTGGCAAACCTTTACGTAGAGTAGACTTATGTAGTGTGTCGGCTTGCATTCCAGTTCCGGTAATCGGAAGTAAAGTAGCTTCTTGCTATTCATTATATACATTTTTGTTTTAGATGAAGTTCAGTTTGCCTGTCCTCCGAACGTAATCAGTCATCACTGCCACTCTACTGCTAGCTATTCACCAAATAGACGTTGACTCTGGAGAAACGAGGTGAAGAAATAAAGAACGTGAAACTTTAGTGCAAGTCAAAACAGACAAAAAGCAACAACAAAGCACTGATACTCACATGCGACAAGCGATCAGTACGATCAGTAGGTCAATGCTTCATTCCACAGTGTGACAGTATCTTGCACATTTTAGGCGTATAAATAAACAAGTACATCTCCTAAGGTGACATAGACAATTTCATGATCAAACGTGCCTCCCTGCTGTCGGTCATCTGCTCAACAGAGCAGACGTGAGTAATGAGTTGCCCTCCTTTAGTTCACTTTGTGAAAGTATGTGCCAGTCTGGTCAATCTTACAAAACCCATAATGCAGGTAATCCATTTCGAATAAATAACGCACACATTTGCAGAAAAGTGCATGCGAACAGTGCAGATAAAGCATCCAGCGCCTCAGTTTGCACTTCCCTACCATAGATAGTACTGCACACCAGGAGCAACAAAGAAACTCGATGTTGCTTTCGTAGCCTACTGTTCATGGCATGGTCTTTGAGCCACTCAGAGCTCGAAAAAGATCAACGAAGATCAGAGAAAATCAGCGTTATGTGCCCTCCTAGTGTACTGCCCTCACTTACAGGGGCGCAACATGCCAGAAATCTAATACTGTACGCTACTTCCTGATTCTTAAAAACGTAGCTGCTGGCAATATCCAACTACAGTCGCCGACCGTTTTTTTGGACTTGAAGGGACCCGAAAAATGGTCCGAATAATCGAACAGTCCGAAAAATCCGTGAAGCACAAAAAATCACTTTATTCAGAGGAAATCGGCTTAAAAAAGTGGCCGATTTTACCTTGCGGCAAATTTCTTTTGCTGGCGACGATTTGCGCTTGTATTTGCGCCAAAGTTGTCGTTTCGCTGTACACGCTAGACAGCAAGTTCAGAGCGTTCGTAATTTGTGCAAGTGATGGCTGTGGTAGGCCGCCCGAGTCGTCGTCGGAGTCCGACTCGTCTTCAGGTTGAAGAACCTGGCGTACAAGTTCGTCGTCCGTGAGGTCCGCACACATATCGAGGCCGTCGTCCACTTCAACAAACTCGCGGAACGTGGAGCCCGTTGGAATGTCCATTCCGTTCCCGCGAAGGTCAACGATGAGGTCTTCGCCACTGTCTGCAGTCAAATCCTCAGAATCGTTGCAGTCTTCTACGTCATCGACTTCATCGGCGGAGAATCCAGCGTGCCTGAAGCAATTAGCAATTGTTTCCGCTCTCACTGCCTTCCACGCGTCAGCCAGCATGCTAACCGCCGCAAAAAGATCCGTGGCGTACTTTTTCCCGTTGTCAAAACAAAGGACTGTGCGCCGCAGAAGACGGGTCCGATAATGCACCTTAAGGTTTTTGATCACCCCCTGGTCCATTGGTTGGAGCACGCTGGTGGTGTTTGGTGGCAGGTATTCGAGCCGAATGGCTTTCAGGTTGTCGAAGGTGCTGTGAGCCGCGCAGTTATCAACAAAAATAATAACTTGTCGCCCCTGCCGCTCGAAACATCGGTCGAGTCGACGCACGTAATCTTCAAACAAAGCATGAGTGATCCATGCCTTGGAGTTGCTGCAGTACCACACGGGAAGGTTCTTCGCGCCCTTAAAACACCTAGGATTTTTGGATTTGCCTATCACAAGAAGTGGCAGCTTCTCAGTGCCAGTGGCATTTGCACCTACCATTACTGTTATCCTTTCCTTGCTGTGGCGGCCCCCTGAAAAGGAGTCACCCGAAAAAGAGAGGGTGCGGTCAGGCAACATCTTGAAGAAGAGGCCGGTCTCGTCACAGTTGAAGGTGTCCTCCGGGCTGTACTGGCTCAACAAGGGCTTCAACTTCGTCTGACGGTAGTCTGCTACCGTGGCTGGGTTGGCGGCTCCGCTCTCCCCGCACATCTTCTTAAAAGACACACCGTGTCTCTTCTTGAAACTGCGGAGCCATCCGTCCGTGAACTTGAATTTTTCAATTCTCATTTTCACGGCCAGGGTCTCTGCCTTTTCCTTCAACGTGTCGCCCGACACTGGAAGGTTTTTCGCTAAAGCAGCTTTAAGCCAGAGTAGCAAGGCCTTCTCCAATTCGGGGTGGTCGCCTTTCCTGTCGTTCTTCTGGCTGCTGCTGTGGGACGCCTCAAAGGCGGAAAAAATCTTCTCCTTATTTTTCACGTAATCCGAAATAGTTTGCTTCGACAGTGCAAACTCCTTGGCCACGTCAGCTTGTGTTCGCCCACTCAGCACTAGCTTTATGATCGCTGCCTTTTTCTCAAGGGTCATGGTAGAATAGCTCCCACGCTTCTTTGACGGACCCGGCAGCACCGGCGGGGCCATGTCCACAGCCCGAGTGCGCACCACACCGCTCGTCAAACACGCAAAAATGAGGCACTTTTCGTTCAGAGCGGTGGAACCGCCAGACGCAATCACAAAACGGCCAAAGGATTGACGGCGCGCCACTCGGTTGACGCGGTCGGAGAAACTCGTGTGACAACACGGCGGACGTATGAGACAAAGCACAAAGAGATAGCTGCCCGCGTCAGCGTTGGCGACAAAAGCAGGTTGACGGCGATGACAATCCGACTGCCACCTCGAAGTGGCAGAGATTGCAGGGGCCTCTCCTGGCAAAAATGGGGCACCGAAACCATGTCAAGCCAACCCAACTGCAGAGCCAATCCACCTCAATCCAAGATGGCGCTTGTTGCGCCGGCGAAAAGCCGATAAGATGGCAGATTTTGGCCTGCAGGGGACTGAAATTAGTCCGAAAAATCGAACTTTCGGACTTTTAAAGTCCGAAATATCCGTCGCGAATATGTATGCGCTTCTATGGGGTGACTGACGGTGCCTCACTGAAGTCCGAAATATCCTACAAGTCCGAATTATTGGAGTCCGAATTACCCGTCGGTTACTGTATTCAGAAGGTCTCCCACACTGAACAGAACGGGAGTGCAATCTTGCTTCTGTTTACTGCGTGTCGCAATGTTATCATGCAAAGCTGACATTCCTACTTTGTGCATGTGGAAGTAGGTTCATGACATGGGGGGATTCATAACCCTAGAGCGAAAAAGAATGTACCTCCTTTTGATGGTGTATAAATACTGCCATCTATGAAAACAATGAGTGTTATTCTGAGCTGCCTAGCAGCTGGTGAGCCCTCATAATGGAGAAATGCTGATCCCGTTTAAAAGCCGCACCCTGCTAGATTCACGGAAAAGGCGCGGACCTTACATACAACATGTTGGAAAAGTAAGACAGGCATGTAGAGAATAAGTCCTCTTTCTATTTTTGTTTTCTTTCCTTGGTTAGCTAAGGCCACTGGGAGGCGCGCAGAAAAGAGGGGGCACGTGCGGAATTACATTTAGAGTCTACATTTTTCTAGCTAGCAAGAGCCGTCACTTAGAAGGGCTCACAGCTGGAAATGACTTACACAAGGCAATTATGGCGAAGTGGATTAGACTAAAAGCAGGTTCTTGTCAGATGCTTTGCTGGTGAGCTGGCAAGGCTGCCTGCTGGGTACCCTGTAGTACCACGAAAGCCGTGAGCCCAGTAATCTACAGAAAGCATGCTACTAGCTCCACTTGTGGCACATTAACAATGCTACGACTGGCACTGGAGTGTGCTGCGCTAATGCCAGACTTTTAGGTCTGCTTACCCAACCAGCAAGCTGCAGCTTGCATCAACGTCCCCCATCCGCACTCTCATGAGACGCTATCTGCCAAAAGAGAAGGCAAGGAAAGCCTCCCTCACCAAACAGGTCACAGGACTCTATGTGATTGGCATCAATGTCCGTCCAGTAGAGGCGCTGATCAGCATGGTCGATGGTGAGACTGTTTACACGCCCCACCTGCACAGTAAGGGCATACACCCCAGTGAAGGCCATTCATTTGCACAGGCCACAGCGAGCATCTTAACAGAAACAGAAAGACACTGTCATGACTAATTTCAAAAACTACCTCAAAACACAGGCCCGCTCGAAGCAACTGGTAATTTAGAAGTGGCCGCAACAAATCACTGCTGCCACAGAAAATTATGCACTTGCTGACAACTGAACGTGGTCACTAACAGCTAACATGCACCATTTTCATTCTTTGTTGGTACCATCACTACCTTTTATGATTTATAATGAAAGAAGAACCTTTCCTCCCCTCTCCAATCAGCACAATCACAGCAAAAAACAGTGATCTCGTAGCTTACCCTCGTGGTGCAAATGCATGTTCAGCTCGTAAAACGGTAAAGTGGGCCAGAAAGCACAGAAAACTAAAGCGTTAAATGCTGTGCTGCTGATGAAGTAGCAGCAAGTCAAATGTGCAGGCACCTACACTTCGATAATCATTTTAGGACAGCAGCTATGAGGGTTCAGGAGTGCAAATTCTACTGTTCTGACGAGCTGTATAGCTTCCCCACCTGTCCGATGAAACGCATGCGCTGGCTGCCATCGAGGGCAGCACGCTCGATGCGGCGCCCCTTGTTGATGTTGTTGCCCCAGTCGCTCCAGAACATCCACCGGTGGTTGGGCTCCAGTGCAAGGGCCCGGGGCTCATCCAAGTCACGCCATAGCAGCACTCGGCGCGCAGCGCCATCCAGCCGGGACACCTCGATGCGCTTGAGGACCAGGTCGGCCCAGTACAGGTTCCGGCCCACCCAGTCCACCGCCAGACTCTCGGGCAGCTCCAGCCCAAATTCCACCACGGTCTCTGCCTGGCTGCCGTTCAGGAAGGCCCGGCTGATGCGCTGTTATTTGAAAGGCAGCACTTCAGAAACGTGAACTATGCTACGAAAGCATTCGAGCTTCTCAAGAAGCAGGGGATGCTGTGACAGTTGCATCGCTGCTTCATTCTTCACGCTGTCCTATACTCAGAACCACTTCCTTGCTCTTTCTTTTGCCCATGCCTCCCATAAGCTTTGTTTCTTCGAGTCAAGGTCATTGAACAGTTAACTTCCCTTCCCAGTTTGTGAGCACTGCGACCGAGCCATTTCAGAGAGTAGCAGAAAAAAGAAAAAAAAAAAAGAAAGCTTTGAACTATACAATATTCGTATCCTTGCTTCATCAATACTTCAATGTGCATCTTAAAGAAGATCAGCAGGAAAAAAAAAGAAAAAACTTCATTACATCAAAGATTTATTCACATAGTGGCTTTTCCAGAGAATCATTGTTCAATAACTGAATTTAGAGAAATGCACAATGTTAATTCTGAAAATACAGTTCATCCTCGACATATAAAATTATCACTTGTATCGAGTGACCAAAAAGTGCCTAGAATATCTAGTGCACAAGCATGGCGCTAGTTTTTGCATTTATCAAACTCCCGTTCAGCAGAGTCAATGCCTCCTCTATTTTTTTCAGTGCCGGGCACATTGCTCGCTTCACAATGAGAGCGCTTTGCACACGGTAGTTTAGTTAGTTGCTGCTACCTGGTACTACCCAAATGACATGGCTTTCGACACCAATCTCTCGGACTGTTAGCATCCAGGCCTAAAGCAGCTGGCTGGCCCCTTTAGCCGTTTATTTACAGCCATTTATATAAGGATGGAGAAGTCAATTTGGTTCGAAACAGAATAGCGCAATTGGAGCAGGAGTGGCAGCCCTGAGCTTCAGTGTCTGTCGACATTCAGCCAAGCCAGACCTGCAGTTCACAAATGATGCACTGAAATACCGACAACACCTCGAGAGTGGCCCAAGCTCTTCAATGTGCGTTTGCAGCTACTGCAAATCTCGCAGGTCAAATAATGCCCTTTTCAAATGGTGCAACATGAGAGAAGGCCAAGAAGTAAGTTTTGTCCTCGACGACCTACATAAGATGACCATCCCACCGACCTTTATTAACACATGCTGGGTAAATGTAGCCGCATGTGGCATATTTAGCCTTTCAGCTCAGTTGTGCAAAACATATAGCAATCATGCACATCACTGCTATGTGATGCCAACGGTTCCAGTCAAATCGAAACCGAGACAATGAGTTAGCATCAGTTGGGCAGACAGTTGGGAGAACACAAGAGGGTCTCTTACCTTAAGGCCCACATCCGACCAGTACAAGCGGCCATCATTGCCATCGTAATCGAGGGCCCCTGCCTCCCGCACACCTGCCAGCGGGATCTGGTCGGTGCGGCGCGACTGCAGCGAGATGCGGCGGATGTCGTTCTTCTGGGTGTACAGCAGGAAGGCCTCGGCAGCTGTGCAGCCCCGCAAGTCAGCGCGTAGCTCCAGCCCTGTGGGGCATGCACAGATGCGGCCCCGGCCTCGGGGCCGCTGCAGGCACAGGTGGGAGCAGCCCCCGTTGTTACGGCTACAGTTGTTCTCCCCCTGCCGGGCTCGCACGTTCACCGCCTTCAAGCCCATCAGGTCAGGCAGCTGGTCTAGGATCACCTGCCGCTGGCCAGCTGTCTTCTTGTGGAGCCGCTCAACTGAGCGCCCTTGCCAGTCCGTCCAGTAGATGTAGTCGCCTGTGTGCACATGAGGCACAGTAGGTTGGGAGCAAGCCTCGACTTATTTAATAAAGGTCTAACTATGACTGCACACAACTTACCATGCATACCGTATTTACTCGTGTAACGAACCCACTTCTTTGCAAGAAACATTGACGTCGTTTTGAGGGGAGGGTTCAATAAGCGGAAAGTATTTTTTTTTTAAAATAGTTTTTTTTAAAACTATGAAAAGGGGGAAATCAGCTGGAGAGGATCAGATAACTACAGATTTGCTGAAGGACGGGGGGGATATCGTGCTAGAAAAACTGGCTACTCTGTATACGCAGTGCCTGGTGTCATCGACGGTACCGGAACCATGGAAGAATGCAAACATTATCCTCATTCACAAGAAAGGGGACTCTAAGGACCTTAAAAATTACAGACCAATCAGCTTACTGTCTGTTACGTATAAGGTATTTACTAAGGTAATCGCTAATAGAATCAGGACAACCTTAGACCGCAATCAAGCAAAGGATCAAGCAGGGTTTCGGAAACGGTACTCTACTATCGATCATATCCATACCATCAATCAGGTGATAGAAAAATGCTCGGAATATAACCAGCCCTTATACATAGCATTCATTGATTACGAAAAAGCATTTGACTCAGTTGAAACCTCGGCGGTGATGCAGGCATTGCGAAATCAGGGGGTAGACGAGCCGTACGTGAAAGTGCTTGGAAGATATATATAGGGGCTGCACAGCAACCATAGTTCTGCATAAAGAAAGTAACAAAATTCCCATAAAGAAAGGTGTTAGGCAAGGAGACACAATCTCCCCAGTACTATTCACAGCTTGCTTAGAGGAAGTATTCAGAGACTTGGAATGGGAGCAGTTAGGGATAAGGGTAGATGGAGAATACCTCAGTAATCTGCGATTTGCTGATGACATTGCCTTGCTAAGCAACTCGGGGGATGAACTGCAAATAATGATTGATGACCTAGACAGGAAAAGTAGAAAGGTAGGCTTGAAAATCAATATGCAGAAGAATAAGGTAATGTTCAACAGCCTCGGGAAGGAGCAGCAGTTTACATTAGGTAGCGAAATACTGGAAGTAGTAGGCGAATATGTCTACTTAGGACAGGTAGTAACCGCAGATCCGGACCACGAAAAGGAAATAACAAGAAGAATACGATTGGGATGGAGCGCATTTGGCAAGCACTCGCAGATTATGACTAGCAGCTTACCGGTATCGCTCAAGAGGAAAGTATACAACAGTTGCATCTTGCCTGTACTCACCTATGGGGCTGAAACGTGGAGGCTAACCAAGAGAGTTCTACTTAAGTTGAGGACAACCCAGAGGGCTATGGAGCGAAAAATGGTAGGGGTAACATTAAGAAATAGAAAGCGTGCAGAGTGGGTCAGAGAAATAACTCAAGTTACCAACATTCTAGTAGAAATTAAGAAGAAGAAATGGACATGGGCAGGACATGTAGTGCGAAGAGAGGATAACCGATGGTCGCTGAGGGTAACAAACTGGATTCCAAGGGAAGGAAAGCGTAGCAGAGGGCGGCAGAAAGTTAGGTAGGCGGATGAGATTAAGAAGTTCGCAGGGGTAAAGTGGATGCAGCTAGCACAAAACCGGGTTAAGTGGAGAAATATGGGAGAGGCTTTCGCCCTGCAGTGGGTATAATCAGGCTGATGATGATGATGATTTTTTTTAAAGGAGTGGTCCATCTTGCCACCCATCAGTCGTCAAAGTAAGCACACGGTCAGCCGCAATCATGACGCCCGCATTTGAAATTCGCTTCAAAAGGCGTTTTGCTACACACATTCTTCGACTAATTTTGTGGCAGCAGGCACGCCTACCCCAATCGTTGTGTGATAAAGTGAACGCGCTGAGTGCAACTGGACGAGCCGAGCCACCGTGGGCACTCAAACATGAAGGCCAACTGGCACTCTGCCAAGCTTGGAATGGCACTTAGCACTTCTGACCCACGGCCATCAGTGTCAGGCTGTTCACCTTGCCCACATCTCCACTTGCTTCACAGCCAAAGGATTTGCGTAAACCAGTCACATCCATTCTAGTGTTCTGCTACTGCACAATGGTAGGCTCGCGGAAAGGTTAGACCTTTTATGATAAGCGGTGACTAGGTTCAATGCAGCATCAGTGGAGCTTCGATGAATAGCATGCCGGGCCCAGCAACACTGGCTCATGATAGCAGCATCATCGCAAGGAGGTGCACTGCAAGCTTTGGCGTACCCCATTCTAGATTTTGCTCAGCAACAGATGATTGCTTGCTGTGTTCCAACAGCTCCGATGTCACTGGTAACTACACAACATTGGCAATAAAAAGAAACGCCCAATAATTTGAATTTTAACGTGACAGCATTAGAGGTCCAAAGCTTCAGGAAAATCTAGTGCCACAAGCCTTATCAGAAAAAGAACTACAAGCATGAATCTGGCAAGTGGTAGCAGGCAGGTGAAATGGCTGGAAATTGGTAGGTGGATTGCACGATTCAGGAGACCATATAACATGCAGAAGCTGCCAATTCAAGCGGCTCCTTCAAAGGGGTTGACCCCAGGAGCCTCGGACTCTGAGTCAGACATGCTACCCCTTGGCCATGCAGACATTTTTATGGCTTGGTTACTGGGTGGTCTTTCACATCATGTGGCAGCTTATACGTATGAGATAATAGGGGCACAAAATAAGAGCTTAGTGGTTAGGTATGTGAACAAGAATCCAGGAAAGCTGACATGCTATACCCGTAAAGGCAAAGTTTAGAGCTGATGTATTCCCCCCCCCCCCCCACCCTGTTGTGCCTGGCCAAAGCCATCCAGAAATTCAGCCGGACGCCAAACTTCTTCGGCTAACGCCTCCTTCACAAAATATGGATACTTCTCTGCAAGCACCAGTGCACTGCAGGCGAGCCGTGCCAAAGGGAGAGAAGCGACGTGTTTCAACATGAGCTGAGTGTCCAGACAGCACGGCGCCGTGGCCCTGACGGTGAAACCCTTCTCGCCCCGCGGCATATTTGAAACGAGAGCGCAGCAAGCTCTTCCATTGGCCCTGCGAAAGTGCTGCCGTCGGATTGGACCATTTTGAGCGTCAACGGTTCTCGGTGACGGAGTCTCAAGTGCTTCCGTTTGAGACTCCGAGTGTGAGTTCGTCACTAGCGTCCATCGGGAGCAGTTCGCCCCCCTGACATTGCGGACACGGCGGAATCTCCCCGGCCGTCGCTGCGCGTGAACAGTTGCGTATGGCTATGTTAGCTTTCGGCCCCAGAGCCGAACTCGTTGTGTAAATGCCTGTAAATAGTGTACAAAGCCTTTTCTTCATCTCACCAGCGCCGACTCGGATTCATCGCTACCGGCCAGGGAGCTGACAGCCCTCGTTCACGAAATGGGTGTCGAGCGCTACGCAACCAACTCCTTGGCACAACCCTGTTGACAGTAGGCTACTGTGTGATACATCCACTGGCACAACATTGGTGGCAGCTGCAGGATCCACTGGCACAACATTGGATGGCAGCTGCGGGACTGACCGGCATCAGGCACCTCGGCACGGTGAGTACCTGAAGTTTCCCTCAAACGCCAGACTTCTCTAACACACAGGGTAGCTTAGAGAAAGGCTGAGCGTAGCATTGTGTTAACCTTGCGTGTTTCAAGCCCACAGGAAGTGTTTTGAAAACCAAGGGATGCTAAGAGGGGAATCAGTGTGAGAAAGGCTTGCGCATCTCTTGCTAGGAGCGAGATAGCGAACGTATAGTACACTATTCTAAAAAGGCAATCAACAAGAGGCCGGTGTAAAAGATAGAGAGTTACAAGGTCAGAGAACTTCTCCAAATTTGTGATGAGTTGGGCATCGATTTGGGCTCAACAAAAAGAAAAAAGGAAATTCTTGAGATCATGCAGGCAGAGGACGTGACGGTTGAGGAAGCCGCAGAGGCCTGGGATGATATTCAAGAGAGAAAAAGGAAGGAGAAGCCAAAACGCTTGAACACCAGGAGCGCTATGAGCGTGAAAGGTTAGAACGCAAGAAGCGGTTTTTCCGCTTAAAGAAACTTTGGCAGCTCGAGCTTTCGGCATATGAAAAAAGTGTTGAAAGGCATGACGCTTTAATTGCCATTCAAGGTAAATAGTTAGAAGCCGTGAGAGTGTCTGCAACCGTTCCTCATCGCCGAGGATATGGCAGAGTACTTGGCAGATTTCGAGCGTGTCTGCAAAAGTAAGCGCTTCGAGCGAGATACTTGGGCACAAAAATTGGTCGCTCTTCTTTCCGCTGAGGTGTCGGAAGAAATCAAGCACAAATTAGACGTTGACTTGAAAAACTACGATTACTTGAAAGAGTCTTTACTGAAAAGACATCGGCTGTCACCAATGGAGCTTGGGGACAGGTATCTGCGTGAGAAAAACTGTACCAAAACGTATCAGTTGAAAGCCGATATAACCGAATGGCTAGACAGTCAGGAAGTCTCGGAGCAAATTGTGCTTGCACCTGAGAATGAGACACAACTTGGGGAAGCGGCCGAGCAAAGCGACCGCAGCAGCGAGCTGATCGAGTCTCGAACAGTGTCCAGGGTTACCTTGATCAAGCCACTGGCAGCTGAGACGGTTGGAGCCGACTCCATCGGCGAGAAATCTGCAGTGACACCGTCCTGCACGCATTCCCACGTAGCTGTAAGCATTCCACCAATCGAGAGTGGGGAATTGGCAGTAAATCAACCGCCTGACAACTCAGAAGCAGAAGTTGTCAAGCGTGGCGGAGATGTAGTCAGGCCAGGAGACGACAACTTGGCAATGTCCAAGATCAGCGTTGTCGTAGATCATCACTCACGGGAAAACGAAGTGGCGCCCATGGAAATTGCACAGCCCACGAGTGTTGAACAGCTAAGGCAGACCCATGACGCGGACGCTGTCGAGAGCCACAACAACGAGCACGACGGCAAGCGACTGAAAGGAGCCATGAATCTTCCTGTCCTGACGCGCTCAATTGTATTGGTGAAAACAATAACCGTAGTGCGAACATGGACCTCACGCGATCCGAAACGCCCCAGCTATCAGACGACCTTGATCGTGCGCCGGTTAGCGCTGAGCGATGCGGCACACCGGCAGATCGGGGTAACTTGAGAGGCGAGCCTGCAGAGGATATGCCTAGCTTGGGGGCTGGCAGTGAGTCATGCGCTGCTAGCCGCGATGCAGGCGCGGCGCCGCACTCCGACGATGTTGGCGCCATACTAGCTCCGGTTACCGGCAGCTTGAAAGAGCTGGCACCAAAAGAAAGAAAGCAAACATTCAAGTGCAGCCGCTGAAATGAGCAGAAAGGCAGGTGCATGAAAGAATGCTGTCACCGAAAGGTGAGAAAACGCAAACAATCGTGAAAGGAAAAGAAGCGGCGATCTCAGCGGCACAAATGCACCCGTGCTGAGAAAATGCCCGATTGGTGTGCAAAGCGAAAGGAACGAGACAGATCGTTCAACAAAGCTAGTAACTTATGCATGTCTGTTCTTTCACGCACAAAGTGGAAAGAAAGGTCTCGTAGAGAAATGGACAGCCGAAGCCGTAGCGGAGAGAGGAGCCAAACCGCCCGAATACTGCTACGCATTCTGCCGCTTGCGGAAGAGAGCAGCACAGTGCGAACTCGGATGCTTTGAGTCATGCATTCAAAACATAGCTACCTTCGACGTGCGTTTCGTCGCTAACGGTAATGCTCTAGGCAGATCGGGGCAAAATTGAATGACCTCCTTGCTTCCTCAGTTATGGTCTACGGTCCAAGTGATTTCAAGAAGACTCTTTTCCATTACTGATTATTAATCTTCTTTGCTATTTAATGTATCATTAATGTGCAAAATTGTTGTTTGAATCTTGTGTACTGCATCCTATACACTTGTCTCTTGTTGTAGTGGGAGCAAAAATGGGACAACAATTTAGCTAACTGAATTTGAAATTTTGCCTCTGTCTGGTGTTTGACGGGTGACCGAGGGTACTTGCTTGTGTTGGGTGTTGCCTGTTGTCGGTCGGTTTTGCAAGCCGCAGAAAAGTCTACCGATACCAGTGGCGAGTGGCAAGGGCATCGGAGCGACCCGAGCGAAGTTGATCGACGTGCCCCGGCAACAAGGCTGTCGGCAGAGATCCTGACCTGGAGAGTGGAACCCGAGGCACGTGAGGCTACCTGGTGCCCGGACACCGGACGTGAGCTTGGAGGAACCTGGGGAACGAGCGCGCCCGGCATCCGAGCCACATGCGAGCAGCTCGTCTTCCCGGCGCATTGTCTGATGGCAGGAGTGCTGTTGTGCCTGGCCAAAGACCCCCAGAAATTCAGCCGGACGGCAAACTTCTTCGGCTAACGCCTCCTTCACAAAATACGGATACTTCTCTGCAAAGCACCAGAGCACTGCAGGCGAGCCGTGCCAAAGGGAGAGAAGCGACGTGTTTCAACATGAGCTGAGCGTCCAGACAGCACGGTGCCGTGGCCCTGACGGTGAACCCCTTCTCGCCCCGCGGCATATTTGAAGCGAGAGCGCAGCAAGCTCTCCCATTGGCCCTGTGAAAGTGCTGCCGTCGGATTGGACCATTTTGAGCGTCAGTGGTTTTCGGCGACGGAGTCTCAAGTGCTTCCGTTCGAGACTCCGAGTGTGAGTTCGTCACTAGCGTCCATCGGGAGCAGTTCGCCCCCCTGACATTGCGGACGCGGTGGAATCTCCCCGGCCGTCGCTGCGCGAGAACAGTCGCGTATGGCTATGTTAGCTTTTGGCCCCAGAGCCGAACTCGTTGTGTAAATGCCTGTAAATAGTGTATAAAGCCTTTTCATTCATCTCACCAGCGCCGACTCGGATTCATCGCTACCGGCCAGGGAGCTGGCAGCCCTCGTTCACGAAACGGGTGTCGAGCGCTATGCAATCAACTCCTTGGCACAACCCTGTTGACGGTGGGCTACTGTGTGATAACCCCACCGGCACAACACCCCCCAAAGCTTTTTTTTTTATTGCTAATGACTAAAACTTTATTTCCATACACATTTTATTAGCATAACTATGGTGTTTTTGAGTACACTACACTTTTATTTTTGAAGAAGTGGTTTATTAAAATGCAGTGCTATGCAAGCTTTTTTAAACTGTTAAAGCCACAGACACAGACAACGCAACCACGCCAATTCTTCCATCACGAGAACTAAAACCACGCCTACTGTTCCAATCTATCAGAGGAAGTTCTCAATCCAATATACTGAACCAGCAAAAGACACAGAAACACAAGAAACACGCTGTCCCATGTACTCTCTTCTTGTGTTTCTGTGTGTTTTGCTGGTTCAATACGTTAGATTCGCACTAACTAGCCCAAATGGTAACCATGCTAAAGTTCTCAGTCCCTCAGGGCTCGGGAGAACAGTAAAGATATGGGGACGAGCTGAGTAAGGATGTGTGGAATGATGCCACATCAGCTTCAAATTGGGGTTCTCTTCACCCCTTCTCCACTGCTACCCCATTTCTCTCACGCCTCTTCTTGCAGTTTAGAGAGAAGCCAGACCAGACCTTTGATTGTGCTTGTGAGAGCTCAAGCGTCATGCCAAGACTGATAATAGTAATAGTATGCAACACCACAGTGCACAGAATATGCCCCTTACTTCCCACACCTGAGCCAACCACTGCTAGAATTTGTTGGCCACGCACCAAAACGCACAGACACGTTAGAAGCAAGGTCCTCACCGAGCAGGGTGAATCCAAAAACGTGTGGCAGCTGCTCGTCCAAGAGCACGCGTCGGTCGGAGCCATCCAGGCGAGAGCTCTCGATGCGGTCTGTGCGAGCGTCAGCCCAGTAGAGTCGGCCCTCGGCTGCATCTAACGCCAGTCCATTAGGCCAGCCTAGCTCAGTGGAGACCAGAGCAAGCCGATCACTTCCATCCAGGGCTGCCCGCTCAATCTTGGCCGGTTGACCCCAGTCAGTCCAGTACATCCATCTACAAGGAGCCAATGGAACAGAACAAGTTATATATCACATCTGTGCCGGACATATAGCACCATCATGAACAGCCCCACCGCGGTGGCGCCACTAGTGGTCAGGGCGCTCGAATGCTCTACTCAAGGATCGGGGATCAAGCCCCGCCCACAGCGGCCAATTTTCTATGCAGGCGAAAAGCAAGGCCTGCGTGTTCAGTGCACGTTAAAGAACCCCAGGTGGTTGGAATTTCTATAGCCCTCAACTACACTGTCTCTCACAGCCTGAGTCGCTTTGGGACATTAAACCCCATAAACCAAAATCAAACCATCATGAACACAGTTAGTTCAGCCTAGTATAAACAGTGTTACACTTGGCGACAGGCAGTAAAGGGAAGGCTACGAGGCCAGAACATCCGTAACTATGTCACTCTGCCGAATAGTTTGGCCGCACCAGTGTGCTTAGCTGCTTCCCGACATACTGCTCCCTCTGCGATATGTTCAGCCACTACCACAGCCAGTGCCATCTGTGAAAGCTTCTTGTAAATGCACCAAGCAAATCTGTTGTTGCAAGTTATCAGTTGCGTCAAAAACATGCCATACATAATGAACAGTATTCAAAATATAGTATGTTTTAGGTGAAAACTAATAAATGCAATATGCTTCAGCTCAGTATTGCATGCTGTTTTAGTCCTGAAAATGCACCAGTTGTGCGAATACTGAAATGTTTCGAAGATCGGAGCGAACAGCAGTATTTGGAAACTTTGAATATTTTTGAAACATATTTCAAGGTTTAAGAATTAAGGAAATTAAACTGTCACAAGAAGCAGTCAATGGTCCTGTGTTCGATCCGACATCTCCACTCGATTGCACCGCTCTGAACGTCGGCATGTGTCGTGCACATGGAGTGGCAGCAGAGTACTCTTGCCGTGCAGAGGACATATATTATGGCGAGGCTACCCAAAAGTAATAGAAAATAATATGCCTCTGCCTGTCATTTTCTCGTGCTCATAACAGTGGTGTAAAAGGCTTTTCTCTACCACTCCTATGCTAGCTTTTCCCGTGTTTTGACAGAAGCACTCGTCTCTGAAGAATACCATCTGTAAGGCCGCGGCTGTCCTTTTACCGATGTTTCAGCACAAGTGAGAAGCGATGACCACCCGCATCTGTGTCCCACCCCACGGACTTTATCCCCCTCGTTCATTGTTTCCTTGAGGAGGCCGCGTGTGCACCACTTCCGGAGAATTCGAGCCCCTTATAGCGGGTTAGTGGCGGGAAGCGAATGCTGCTCTGTTTGCACTCTCTCTCTTCCTCCCTTCTCCATTCTAAAGGTTCGGTCGCAATTATTTGAGAGCGTACTGCGGCGGTGGGTTGGAGGTCAGGCGTCAAGTCGTAAGAGAGTGAGCTCAAGTATTGTTAGCGTGCCAGCTCGCGGAGTTGCACTTGAATTCTATTCAGTCTCCGTTGTAGAAGTGTAGTCGTCTTTCTTTTCCGTGCACATGTGTAAATAAGTTTTTGTATTGTGTGTATTATTATTATATTAAAGTTTCGTCTCCTGCTTCAAATTTGCCAGCCTTAATCTCTCTGTGTGTGATCAACACATCGCCACCCATGTTGATGAGCATCTTGAAAAGTCGAGGTGCTAAAGCGCACAACGAACCTGACTATACTCCATCTAAACCAGTTCTCAAAGAATAGGAGTACCCGGTGCCTTTGAATCTGCTTGCGATTTTGTGCTGGCCCATGCCGATGACTAGTCCCCGTCTGAAGTATAGCACAAGGTTGGTGTATGCAAGGACCGTGCCAGAAATCGCATGAACCGTATCCTTCATCTGGTATTCAGAGGCAGGATGCGGATCAGGTACCAATTCCTGGAGCGTTTGCTAACATCTTCAGACTTGAGCTTAACAGACAAACCAGCCCACAGCCGCCTGTCTGGTACAGACACGAAGGTGCGAACGTGCTTGGCCAGTGTGGTCATGTGGCTATATGCGGCGCAAATCAGATCGGCAGGATGGTGACCTTAGATGTGAAACATCCATACTTTCAGTCAAGTCCGTTACTGAGCTCATTAGGATGCGCAACTTGGTGCCACGCAAGTTGGATTGTAAACCATGTCCAAAAATATGTCAGCACCTCTTATGTTTAAACCGAGTAGTACTTGAACCGCATGGCGAAGGATTGAGAATATGATGCCTAGTTCAATTTAGTTTGCTGCAGCTCAAACATTGCCTAATGAAAGTTTTGAAGTACAATATTAGTTTCTTTCATATTTCCTTTCCTTTTTATGCCTCAGAAAATTTTATAAGTATCTCAGCATGTGCTAATAAAGTGCCTTTTTTACCTTTTGATACTAGTATTTCCATTCACAAACTATTCCCTTCAATTAGAAAATATTTGCTTTGCTTTGAAGCTAGCTGAATAGAATAACCATTTGCTTTAGAAAATTCAACATTCACACACGTGTAAAATATGCACTAAGGAAAACTCAATTTTAATTATATGAACAAGCATTCTAGCCTCAAACATAAATTAGGAAATACTAAAATAATCAGCCTTGTTCAAATATTCAATCCTCTTGAATATTTCGCAGAATAGTAAAGTATTCAATGTTCAATGCAATCGGCACATTTCGTACCCAAACTGTTTAATCATCCGTCTCAAGCAAGTAACGCTTCTCGAATGCCTACTTCATGTGATTTCAGACTGATGTACTTCGTATGGGGAGGCATCATGCCCACATGGAGCTAGGAGCAACCACTGCATAACAGTGCGACTGCCATTTTTAAAGGGGTCATGACACCAATTTTAGAACAAACTGTTCATTGCATCTTATTTCTGATGTGTCAAGCAACTAAACTTCAAAATTTCAGCTTCATTGGAGCTGCAGATATTTTTAAACTAAGTATTTTCAGTTCCTTGCAAACAGCTTGCTGATCTGGCAACTGGCGCAGCTGGTGACAACATAGGCCGCCACCACGTCGTCTGCTCCATGTTCTGTGCACGAGCAGCCTCAACTGTGGTTACACAAAGCTGCGATAATGCCAGCCAAACAGCAGTCATGCCGCTTACAGAGGTTACCATAAACTGAGCTCTTCGTCGAACTCTGTTAGCGCTTTTAACCTATATGGGAACAGTGGCTGTGGACGGGATTCAAGTGCGTGTCGACACTCGAGTATGAAAGTCGCACGAGCTGATACCAGCTCGAACAGTATCCATTTGTACACTGAAACATGTCTCAAAAGCAACACATAAAATGCGCAATGTATGTATTGCCGTCCGACGGTGCTTTTGTGTTATCTTCGGGTACCGCCCGACAGCACAGCAGCGCAAAGTATATAGGGCACAGCGCACTACATCGAGGCACCCAATACCCCGGCCGTCCCATTTTAGTAGCATTGTTTACGCTGCTCGTTGAAAGGGCCAAGTCTGGTCCTAGCCGTATCATGAAAGTAGACGATAAGCTCATGAAGCTTACATCATCGGATGCCGCAAGCTTAAAGCAACGGCTCCACCCGCGAGCGCGAAGGACAACAGCGCTCTGGCTGTCTGCTTCTCCCTTATCGTTGCTAGGCCTAAATTACTTCGCATCGAAGCCACAGCGAACGGCACTTTATAATAGGTCAGCGAGATATTTTAGTAAGTGGACCACTCGATCATGAATCTTCTTCACTCTCAACCCCACTGTTTCGTAGCAAAGGAAATTATTATTTTAGTCGACGTCTTAGCATCGGAGCAAGCATACAGGAACACTGCCACCGCACCAGCTGTGGGCAAAAACTCCCGCCGTATGTGTCTGCATTTCACAAGAGGCATTAATTTTTGAAATTCCTTTTTGGGGGCCTATTATTATTCCTAGAGAAACAAATTTTAGCATGCTTTTCTGACACTTGGCGCAAAGGATCCGCCATATATATCGCTGGCATGGACGGCTTGAACGGAAAGCATGGCCGGCGTGGCAATGTTTACAGCGGTGGGGCAGTACGATG
The DNA here is from genome assembly GCF_055883805.1 of Amblyomma maculatum. Taxonomy (NCBI): domain Eukaryota; kingdom Metazoa; phylum Arthropoda; class Arachnida; order Ixodida; family Ixodidae; genus Amblyomma; species Amblyomma maculatum. The sequence continues at coordinate 138,668,902 of NC_139347.1, forward strand.
GAGGCGGTCGCTCCGGAGACAAATGCCTGGGCAAGAACTAAATCATGCTTCACTGCAGTCTCTGTTCTGTTTTCAGAAGCATGCTGAGAGTACACTTATTGGGGGTCATGTTAGCAAGTGCGAGCACAGTACAGTGTATCGGCAGCTTATCGGCACCGGCACAGCAGCAGACGATGCGGTGACCGGTGTCGCTTTGTGACGTCACCAAGCGTTTCAAGTTGCGACCATTGTTGGTTGGAGGAGCTTCGCAGTGTCAAATTCAGCCACTTATTTTGAAATAAGGAATGCTTCTAGGGTGCTCAAATTGCGGAAATAGAATAATAAGACCCAGTATTATCTGCCAGACTACAAAACTGTAATATATTGGATGACAGTGGCATGACTCTTTTCATACCGGTAGCTGACAGCAAGTGGTCATTAAAGGCCTTCTATGCAAAAAGTACTTGGAACATTACTTTTAAATCAGAAAGCCCTATTCGCATGAGCTTAAAAATACTCAACATACATTGAATCCTTCAAAAATGTTTATCTCTAATTACTTGCAAAAGATATATAGTTGATCAGTGTTTGTTACAAAGCCCACAAAGCAGATAATATAAGAATTCTGCCAAGTTATTTCCTAATATGAAAATAACTGGTCAGTTCACGCCACATAGAAACTTTGAGCATTGCCAGTCCTTTTGCCACACATAACTTTATGAGCTATATGAGACTCCTGTTAAGATGAACTTGACCAATAAGAAATTTCGGAAAAGATGTAACAATGCGAGACCTTTGCCTGGTTTCCCAGAACTTGTACTTAGGATCAATTGTTTCGCATATCCGATGGTTAAGAGGAACTTTTACAGAGACTTAAGACTGAAACATTGGCGACCTCGTGCAATGGCACTAACTGAGTGTCTGTGTGGCATTGCCAAGAAAAAAAAAAAAAATGTGTAGCATGCTCCTGGGCAAAGAAGTGTATCCCTGCAAGACAGCTATAGTGACCTTTGCAAAGAACTTTGGCGGAACAGGCTTGCGAGAGCATCCTGTATTGGTGGAGAAGGTCTCCTGCCAGTGTGGAAAAGGCAAGGCAACACTGTGCCTGCGTTGATGGAGAGAGAGAGAGAGATATTTTAATGGCAACAGGAGATGTCTGCCTGGTGGAAAGCCTAGCATGCTACTCCTGATGAGGGTTGATGGATGTCCAACTTGTTCAGATATGGGCATTGCGCTTGCATCGCGTGCTGTACACTGCCTCCCACAGAAAGACGCTTATGCACAAAGCCCGCCTGCTAGTTTACTTGAGGCTTAAGGGATCAGAGGCTGCATTTTTCCCGGTGAATTTACACAGTTGCCAACTACACCGATACAAAGGGCAGTGTACAGAAAGTTCTCAGCAAGAGTGTCCACAAATTAGTGCACTTACCCCAAAAACTTTCGATGCACGATCAGTCCATCAGTGCAGACATGTAGAAAGATTAATGCAACTTCATTCATTTGCAACATCACTACACCAAGCATATGCAAGTCTACCATATGGCACTGCAATCGACAAAAATAGGCAGCCAAGTGACACTAGGAACAGCTGTTCCTTGTAACGAGTACACACCTCATGCCGGTTGGGCACACTTGAGAGTGTAGCCTTCAATGCTTAATTGCAGGGAAACCGAGAGCAAATGTGCACAATTTTTGTTGTTGGTATAACCCGCTCGTGCAAATCTTTCTTGCTATGCTGCTGTCTTCTATACAGCAGCAAAATAGACATCGACTGTCGTGAAACTGAGCTTTGAAAAGATGCCCGTATTTTCCTGTTTTTATTCTCTGAAGGCTTATACAAACTAGTTCTCTGTTAATTTTTATTTATTAATCATTTTTTGCCACATTTAAGTATGAACTATTGTAGTGCCATGTTCCAACAGCAAAAGCAGCGGAGACTGCTGCGTCTGCCGCGGAGATCCGGCGTTGGCACTGAAACACAACGCGCTGTATCAATTGCGGTCACTCGTTGCTATAGCAGGCGTTCCTCTCACTTCAGTTCGTGTTTTATCGTCCTGAAAATTGCGAGGTTCTGCCAAATTTCCACTAACTCGACACTACCTAAGAGACAGTCGGCGCCGCGAGTTCTTTATATCAAAATCAACCGCCGCGACATGTTCGTTACATGGAGTTTTCAAATACATGCACTTCAATGGGGGCGGCTTTGGGGAATTGAAAAACTTCGTAATATTGAAGAATTCGCTACATGGAGGTTCGTTACATAAATGTTTGACTGTACTAATTGCAGTTGAACAGTATTGTTGAGCAAAAGTTGCTTAGCTTGATTTAGTAGTTTTGAGCCAGTACCCTATGCCACTGCGTTCATCCTCATAAAGCTTTATTGTCGAACATGCTGGAAATGTACTGGCAGCATCAGTGCAGCAGTTATAAAATTACATGGCTCAAGTTGCAGTCAAAAGATGAGGACACCACACTACACTTTAGTTTAAGATCCACTATTGCTGCACTAAGCTCACAAGGTAAAGTCACGCTTCAACCAAGCCGTATGGACATGCCTGCGTGTCGTAGGGGTAACGAGAATGCAAACAATTCTAGCAGGCTGATTCTGATAGTAGAACCCCCGCTATAGTAAACTCGGATATAGTAAAGTGAAACTGAAGTCCCAGTTCATGTTCCATAGACGACTATACATTTTACCCCCTTTATAGTAATGATATTTTTGATAAAATCTTGAAAAAAACATCTCGAGCTAGTTGGTTCATCACAGAGCAAAAACAGCGCAAACTTCACAATGGACAGAGAAGGGCAGACGAGACACAGGAGATACAGTTGTTAGTCAGCGCCTGTGTCTCGTCTGCCCTTCTCTGTCCATTGTGAAGTTTGCGCTGTTTTTGCTCTCTGATAAAATCTGATATAGTAAAGTGCGTCTGGCCGTAGCGACGGCTTCCCACGAAATGAAATCACCGCATGCGCGCTACCTAGAATTGCGAGGCAACTCTTAAAAAAAAAAAGAAAAAAAAAAAAATTACAGTGTTCTTTTAAATGGCGTTACCACTAGGTTTAGTAGCACTCAGGAGAAGCCAACTTTACGTAGGCCTTAGAGCCGTGAGGGGAAGCATGCAAAGCATAGGAAAAAAAAAAGTAAAGCTGTCTGTCTACAAGCACGGAAAGAAGGCCGCGCGATCCATTAAAAAAATGAAGGAGAGTATAAGTGCAGCGAGAAATAGGGAAGAAGAAGAAATAAGCGAACATTCACAGCACTGTGCAGCACGAGGCAGCACAGAGGCATGTGAGGTTTTGCAGCACTTGACTGCCACGCGCATTTCTCATCTATTGCCTTCTTATTGACAGAAACAGCACAAGAAGACGTCATGCAACGCTTTGGTTTTCACAAGAAATCAAATTTTGTTCTATTCATAGCCACGTTGCCTTCATGCTTAAGAAGTACTTCCACAGGATGTAAACAAAAAATTTAGTTACCAAACGGCATCTTCAGGACCATGTCATTACCAATAGCTGGTATAGTAAAGATTTTTGCCGGCCCCAGTGACTTTACTATAAAGGGGTTCTACTGTATCACCCTCCCATATGAAAGGAGTGGCCCGAGTTGGCAGCTCCTGCCCGTGGCATAGGGGTAACGTGAATTTAAATGTCATGGCAAGCTAATTTTTTTATGAGGAGATTGTAGCTACGCCTCTTCACGGCGTAGGTGAGGCCACCCAAGGTTTCGCAATAAAAAACTGATGATGGCATCTCACCCCTGTGGTGGGTCTAGCACAATGGCCCGTGGCTCAGCCAGGCCTTCAGCGATGAGCACCTTGCGGGCAGTGCCATTGAGTCGGGCCACCTCAATGCGGTCGGTGCCAGTGTCGGTCCAGTAGAGGTTGCGTGCTACCACATCCACCGCCAGACCATCCGGGTGCCGGACCTCCAGAGTGACCACAGCCTCCTGGCCCGTGCCGTTGAGGAAGGCCCGCTGGATGAGACACAGCTCATCATCCGTCCAGTACACGCGACCCTCCACAGGGTCGTAGTCCAGTGCTATGGCATGCTTCAGGCCCCGCAGGGGAAGCACCACATCCGTGTAGTCCGGCGTGTCCAGCGAGATGCGCCTGAGGTCCTTGCGGCGTGCCAGCAGCAGAAGCTGATCCGCACCTGTCGTGACAAGGGGGTAATTCAACACGCCTCAGCAACATCGATAGCAGCCAGCCCAGCCCGTATTTGCTATCTACTGGCAGCAATTTTACATGATTGCGTATTGGGCTCATTCAGCCAAAAAGCCATGCCCATACCCAAGAACTGGGATATCGCGTAAAAAACTGTCTGAAAACACACACGTGATTTCTTATCAAAATTTTTATTCAACCATCCATCCTACAGCATTCAAGGTGGTGTCACGGAGTACCCCTTCCCATTTGGCATCCATCTATTAATTGAAATTAGAGGCCAGTTCGCAAAAGGGATTGCAAATGACAACATATGTACTGGTGCCCCCAATATAAAACAGAGCACGCGCCTGTGGAAAAAGTGCTCTCCTTCGTCCGGACTGCTGATGAGGCGAACACATGGGTTAATATTAAGCTGAACATTTGGGTGACTGACATGCACCTAAGCTATACACATACACATCCCCTTGCAGGGAGCACCACGAAACAAAATTTTGTTTGTTCGTGTGCTCCATTTTGTTTTGGGCGAAATAGTACCTCTAAATATATGCCCCATTCATTGTAAAAGTAGGTGTCCACTGAAAACTGACACAGGCGGTGCTGCATCTTCCTTCCCCAAGAGCCCACTTAAACAAAATATAATAATAAAAAAATATCGTGGAATGAAAAGACGGTGTTAAAGGCACTATTGCATCAATTCTTAAAGTGAAGATAGAGCATCCTCCTGGGTTTTTAAACTTCCTACTACCTCAAAATTCCAAGAACAGAAAAGGAAGCAGTTCACCTTTAGTGACTGAAATTTGGGTAACACACTCTTCTAGCTACAGCACAGACCCATTTATCCCATTCACGCAACAATATGCATTTGACCGACAGATCGGCACAGGCGCTGTGAAGATTTCATGGAGATAATGCATCAGAAATCTCAACTAGTACACAATGCAAAACTATTCATGCTCTGATTCATACAATAACATACAACAACCAGCGAGAACCGTCCAGAATGGATCAGCCTGGTAGAATACATCTCTAGACTCAATGCACATGGTAACTAGCACAAAAGACAAGGAGAGGAGAGAGATGTACACCTTGAACACTAGCGTTTGTGGTGTCCGTCTCTCTTCTCTCCTTGCATTTAGTGCTAGTTACCATGTGCATTGAGTCTAGAGATCACTGACTAGCCCAGTTGTCCGCTTTAAAGAAATACATCTCAATGGTGCATGATATCACAATGCCCCATGGTATTCAAAGTCAAAATTAGGGCTGATATGTGTGTTTAACTAGGCGATCCTGAGTTCGACTGCCAGAAAGGATGGTTTTACAGACTGTTGGGAACAACCCGAGCCTTCACCTGTTTGCACAGAGAAGTCTGCAGGAAACGGCTCATTCCCTGCCAACTCTAACTCTCGCTATGCTGATGAAGGCAGTATGGAAATTAGACATGTACTGATTCCCACGTGAAGTTATTGATCCAATAAAAAACTTTATAGAGTTGGAACTTTCTAAAAAACAGGGACATTGCAAAGCGCTTTCAGCTACGACTTTGGGGCAGAGTATGTCAGCCCTTGTGACACCGCACAAGCAGTGCACTGCTCATCCACTATCCCCTAGTAGACAACGCTTTGCACCAGTACGTGCACTGTTAGTGTAAGCTCACTTTTGCGCTGCAGGTGAACATGCCAAACCACTTTTCTCCCTGTTGTGAATGCCCTATAGAGGAACTGCTGAACAACTAGCAGAGTGATATAAAGATTTCAGGTAGAGCATGAACACAACCTGGCACATCCCTGGCATGGTCGTATCATGTCACACGAAATGCCTCAATTTGGAGCAGTCATACATATGGTGTGTAGTTTGAAGTGTCCATTTTAACGTTCATGTCCTGCTTGATAATGCGAGAAATGAGAACACAATTGTACACATGCCATACAGACATCTGGCAATGCTTGATCTGAATTCCCACAAGACGCAGAGGAGCATTTTAAATTGTGCAGAGAAAAAGAAAAGTGACAATTGGTAATCAAAACAGTGCATCAGTCTTGTGAGATATTCAATTATATGAGGAATGAATTATAAGAGTTTTGCTTAGTCCCTCCTCCCGTCATTGAGAGGAGGAGAGGAGAGCCATTTTAAACTCAGAGAGACCAAAGAAACGAAGCACGTGTGTAGTCTGCTTTTGATTTCCATAATGTAAACAGCGTAACCTAAAAGGGACAAGAAAAGAAGGGACATAGGATGAGCGTTGTCCTGTCTTTTCTTTTCTTGTCCCTTATAGGTTGCGCTGCTTACATATGACTATCTACCAACTCACCCAATTAAATGTTTTGCTGCCGATGACTGCTTCAGCAAGCAAGCTATAATGTTAGACAACAGTTATTTGAAGCAGATCTCTGAATCTAGGCCACAATACCACTCACTCCAAAGCCTTTCACCATGTCCTCTCCATTCCTGATGTCACAAGTCTGCATCACTTTTTCTTTAAAACCCAATTTGCAATGTAATAAATTACATCCTTTTTTTTTTGCTGCCAGAAAAACATTAGACAGTCCAAAAAATGCACAGAACAGATTTCTTTCAAGAATAAAACCTGGATGGGGTTGTCCAGAGTGGGCCCCCTTCAGGGTGGCGACACAGTGCCTGTTTACCATGCTTGTTGTGTTTTGCCCTGCGCTGTAACAGTGAGAGAGACAGACCTTGGGCACAGGTGCGAGAGTCGTTGAGCAGGCGCACCCCAGTGGGGCAGGCACAGCTGTAGAAGGGGGGCTCCGAGGACACCAGGCACAAGTGAGAGCAACCACCATTGTTGTAGCTGCACTGAGAGCCCTCGCCTGCACAACAAAGACATTACTCTTGGCTCTACAACAAAGCAGATTCTCGTTGCATCCATCAGCACTGCAGCCATTTGCAAAGGTTGACACCCATTTCTTGTTCCCTAAGATGTATGACATGCAAAGTGCACTTCTGTCAGCGCCACGAGTTCGCTGTAATCAAGGTCAACTGCTGCAACATGTTCGTTACATGGAGTTTTCAAATACATGCACTTCAATCGGGGCAGCATTGGGGAATTGAAAAAAAAAAAATACAAAACAAAAAAACTGTAATATAAAGAAATTCACTACATGGAGGTTCATTACATAGAGGTTTACCTGCACTTCGAATTTTGGTTCAATCGAACTCTCAGATTATCCCTTTGAATATTCCATGTAAAAAGATAGATAAGTTGCGTCACATATTGAAGTCCAATTACCGAAAAAATTAGAACATAGGTCAAGATTTTTTTTTTTTTTTTTTGAAAAAAGCAAGTTAAAGTCACCCTCGTCTTAATAGCAGAATGTGAGTCACAGTCTGGCAACATGTTGCATGATGTACAGATAGCCAAAGCCATAATGATATCCTACATTTGCTTGCACTTTTTTTTTCAGTCGTTGGCTTGTCCTCAGTGTCCAACCTAGTGTGTGGTGTTCCGTTCGACATAGAGCATATATTCTTTAGCCATGAATAGTGGCACGTGGCGGCAATTTACTGTTGCTTTTAAGAAGAAAGTTATGGAGTTCACCGAAGCGACAACAACATGGCTGCTCAGCAAAAATCGGCGTTTCTGAAAGAGCGCACGGTATTGGCGCGGACAAACAGACAAGCCGTTCACTTGCAATCCTGGCAAAAAGTCCTTTCGTGGGCGAGGTGCAGCGCACCCACAACTTGAGGACGACCTTGTGGACTTTATGCGGCAGCTTCATGCACACTCTCTAGCCGTGACAGTAAATTCAATTGACTGCAAAGCTGTGAAAATCCCTTACGCATAATAAAACGGCACATCCATGACCACGAAGCGCTGAACTCCACATAATCCAGACTAGCTTCACGCGCAAGCTCTGGAGCTTGCGCGTGAAGCTAGTCTGGATCATGCGGAGTGCAGCGTTCCGAGGTCATGGATGAGCCATTTCATTATGCGCAAAGGATTTTCCCTCCGTCGATGCACGTCGTAATGCCAAAAGTTGCCAGGGGAGATCGCCGATAAACTTGTCAGCTTCCAGTGGTTCGTGATTCGGCTTCGGGAGGAGCACAACTACATGCTGGGGCAAATAGCGAATGCCGACGACAACCCAGTGTGGTATGACATGCCATCATCCTCCACGGTCAGCAAACGCAGAGCCAAGGATGTGAAACTCCTGTTGACAGGCAGCAAGCACTCGCGCTTCACTGTAATGGTTGCTTGCACGGCTGATGGCAGAAAGCTACCACTTTTCATTATTTTCAAGAGAATGGCGATGCTGAAGGAAGCTTTCCCGTCAGGTGTTGTGCATGTGAACGAAAAGGGGTACATGGATGAAGCCATGATAGTTGAATGGATCCGCGTGGTGTGGAAACGCCGGCTCAGTGCACTACTGTGTCTTCGGAGCATGATAGTTATAGATGCATTTCGCTGTCACCTGACTGAAACAATGAAGCGAGAACTTAGCGACGCTAGGACGGACCTCGTCGTCATTCCAGCTCCCTTCAACCACTTGTCGTTCTGAACAAGCCCTTTAAGGACAGTGGATGCCCGGCGACAACCCGGGGGCGCCGACGGGCCGCCTGCAAAGGCCTCCGCTTGCGACCGTTTGCAGCTGGGTGTTGGCGGCCTGGCGTTCTTTGCCAGATGCCATGGTGCAAAAGGCGTTCAAAAAGTGCTGTACAGTCGAACCCGGATATATCGAATTTTGGTTATATCGAACTCGCGGAATATCCCCTTGAAAATCCCATGTAAAAGTATAGGAAAGCCGCATCATGTATCGAACTCAATTTCACCGGTCGTTCGATATATCGAACTCCGCACCACGCACTGGAAAGTGTCCCTTCCCCAAAGACGATCGCATCACCCTCGGCCGTTTGCCGCGTGACGTTTTCAAGCCACGCGCGGAAGGAATGAGAGGGGACAAATCGGCGACGGCTGGTCTGGGCAGCGCCGCACCCATTCCCTAAAGGCGCGCGCATCTGCAATTATCGTTTCTCGCGCGCCAGCACATGATGTTTGCAAGCCATGTGCGTGGGTGTGCCCATTCTTTTGCTGAGCTATCTCTCTCTCCCGGCCTTCGTTCGCAGTAGCACGCGCTATGCATGCGCCAAGCCAGCTTAGCCCGTTTTCAGACAGACATGCGACGCTTTCTCCAGCGTGTATTCCGAACCCAACCCTCTGCACGCGGCGACTGACGTGGCTATGGCGCCTGCGGACATTAAGATAAGAAGCGGCAGATCTCTCTCTGTCTCTTGTTTTTTCTTTTCGCAAGAGTCAATCATTTTTATCGCTGTGCTGTACGCGCCGCATAGCGTAAGATATGGCACCTGCGGGCGTTAAGAAGCGGCAGCTTTTTTTTTTTTTTTTTTTTTTTTTTTGCGGGAGTCGTTTATCCTTGCATGTATAAATTAGCGAAAACACGCGGTCAGCTGCGATCATGACGCCCGCCCCAAGCGCGGCGTGATAAATCGAACCAGGTTTGTGCAATCAAGCCATCACGGGCACTCTGCCAAGCTCACTCCCCCCCCCCCCCACAGCATCGCTGCGCAGCATCTTGGCACGCTGCCAAGAAATGAGCTGTGAAATGGAGTGGTGCACGCCATCGACATGCAAGTGAAAATGTTGGTGATTTCTGCCGCCGCGGGAACACAGAAACCTTGTTTTACAGAAACCTTGTTTTGAGCTGCCGCGGTGGCTCGAAATTGGAAATTGGAAATTTTTCGCTCTGTCGCTGCCGCTCGTTGCTGAGATCGCTCAATCGCTTGCACGTGAGCGAGCTGGCCTTAAAGCTTTTTTTTTCTTTCAAATTCTCAGGTGCAAAAGTGGAGGGTGGATTCATTATGCGAGTGGTTTGATTACGCGACAAATACGGTATCGTTTTTTCGCATCGTAAGTGCAGTCACAAACCGATTTCTGTATATCGAATTATCGATATATTGAACTATTTTGCGATCCCCTTCAAGTTCTATATATCCGGGTTCGACTGTATAAGCAAAATGCTTGATGGCACTGAAGACAATGCACAGTGGGAGGCAGTGAGCAACAAAGAGCCATCTTCAGACAATGCTGCAGAAACTTCGGAATAGACCGTAGTCTGAAGGTTCTGACGATGCAGTGATGCAGCCCGCTGCAACTAAACGCATTTCGTCAATTTTTGGTGGTGTTCTTTTTTTTTCAACTTCAAGGAAAGGGGGTCGACCTATATTCCCACTCGCCCTACATTCCGGTTTATACGGTGCACTGGTCGTTCAATATATTGCCGCAATGTTATCTTACTGGCGCCGCCATGTGGCGAGCTCGGGAGACTGGCACGTGCTCATTTTCTGCATGAAATCGGCCACAATACATGGAGGGTCACATACAAGGCCAGCAAACAGCTGCTCCTTGACGCCTCGCACAAGGTGGCGCACTTTCTTTGCCTCCAACATGGCCGGATCCGCCCGGTTGAAAGGCAGAGTCATTTCTTCGACAAACATGGCGACGCTCTCATTAGGCCATTGTGATCGCGACTGTAGAGCGAGTTCAGCCATCTCTTTCCTTGCATCGTTGCCAAATGTTCCGAGCAGCAGCCGCCGGAAATCCTGCCAGGTGGTAATGGTAGCCTCATGGTTTTCGAACCTCATCTTGGCTGCATCCTCTAGTGCAAAATAAACATTCCGCAATTTCCGCTCCTCGTCCCACACAAACACAACAACCCGGTCGTAGCTGGTCAACCAGTCCTCAACGTCTTCAAACCTGTCGCCATGGAACGGCGTGGGCATACGTGGAGTATGGCAGATCAGCGGCTGGGCATTCACGGGAAGCTGAATGGTCTGGCTTGCTGCTGTAGTCATCATGATTCGCGGTGGGGAAACAAGGGGACCACACTCGAGAGCTAAGCCTCTTATGCGGCGGCTCGCCTTGTGCACAGGTGCCGTGTTCACAGCGTGTAGATGGGCGGAGGGGGCACCCAGAGGATCTTCGTACATGGGATGTAGCCAGCACCTCCACCAAAAATGTCACAGAAGCCAGTAAAACTGAGTAGGCTGATTTACTTTCACCTACGCAAAGGCACCGGCAAAAAAAGGCACGGAACCAACTGGCAGGCGTGCACAAAGAGCGAAGAAAACGAGCGCGTGCCAGTCTCCCGAGCTCGCCACATGGCGGCGCCAGTAAGATAACATTGCGGCAATATCAAACTCCGCCCCGCACACTGGAAGATGCACTTTCTCCAAAGATGATCGCATCATCTTCGGTCATTTGCCGCGCGACACCGCATGAAGTTTGCAAACCAAGTGCGTGAAGCAATAAGAGGGAACCAGGGCCCGTATTCCGAGTTTGCGTCGTTATCGAAGTGTCGCTATCTCACATGACCTCGAGCCATTTGATTGGTCGAAACGCCGGAACTGGATGTTGCCACTTCGGAACTGGAAGAGGTGGCAACATCATGTTCCAGCGTTTCCACCAATCAGGTGACTCGAGGTCGGGGAGATAGCAACACTTTCGATAACGATGCAAACTCGGAATATGGGCCCAGCTTAGCAACGGCCGGTATGGAGCAGACATAGCCAATACAGCCTGCTGCAGAGAGTGGAAACATGAAAAAGAGAAGCGCAGGAGTGAATGCATTCTCTTCTTCCTCCATGGGTGTGTAGGAGCACGGAGAAAGGAAGAATTTTACGGATCTTTCTCTCTTTCTACTTTCTCCCTCGTTCTTATCCTGTCTTTATTCGCAGCGGCATGGGGAGTAAAAGTGGAAAAAGAGAAAGAGGAGCCGTAGTGGAGGACTACGGACTAATTTTGACCACCTGGGGATAGCGTGCACTGACATCGCAAAACACGCCGACTCCTCTACATTTCTCCTTTATCCCAGCCGGCGGCGGTCAGGATCGTACCCGGGAACTCCAGCACAGTATTAACCACTGCATCGCGGCGGCGGGGTTGGCGACGCTGTAATGAATACTTATATATTTTTTTTTAATTTCAATTCCTTGGCGGCGAAAAAAGGGAGGAAGTGGGGTCATTATGTGAGTAAATAAGGCATCATCTGTCACAATTGCAAGAGGTGTCATCCAGATTTCTGTGTATTGAACTATTCTACGATCCTCTTCGAGTCTGGATATATTCGGGTTCAACTGTAGATAATTTCAGCTGTCCTGTGATGCATGCAGAAAAGGTCGTGTTCATGTGGTAAACTAGTTCCCATTTGGCCAAAGCCAATTAGGCATTCTATTTCCTAGTCTAAGGCTATTCGCAGCTTATTCGTCTTGTTTATTTTGAGCAAAGGAATGTTTTTGAAGGCTCACGTCACAGACGAAGTGAGCAAGTTACCGTAAAAGTCATTCATTCAAACTTCACGCGTCTGAAAAAAGCTCGAATCTTTAAAGTCTCAATTACCGAATGGACTCTAAAAATTGACAAAGACCTCCTGCATTACAGTAAAGTAACGATCGCCCGCTTTCTATATAAAAACAGCTCGCCTTTGACTATTTTTCGCATCCCCAAAAATATCTTATTGCGTACAGACTTTCGGGAGCGTCAAAATAGAACTGCTCGGAAATGTAAGGGCGTCCTCGGCATTCTTCACATTTTGGTGACGTAGTGGCGATGACCCTTCGCAAGCAGACTGCACTGCGTGTAAGGCTTCACCCCACGATGCACTGAACAGCACTTGGCAAGCACATGTGTTTGAAGCAGTGGAGTCATCGCAGGCTGATGTGAATAATGCGGAGCTCATAAAAGCAAAGCCAGAACTAATTAGTTGGTGCATTATCGAAGTCGAGTTTGTGTTTCGTCATGCTTGGTGTTGCATGCACGTCAAAGGTGCGTGGTCAACATAGTAACATGCAGTTCAGGTTTCAGGAGTGCTATTTTGACGAACGCTTACAGGACCAATCGTTCATGGACGTGGCCCAACTGGTGCGACTCCCATAGCCACCATAACACTACATGGGCGTTGGCCGAGACTGCACCTATACAGTCAAATCTCGATATAACGAATCCCGCGGGACCGCGAAAAATCATTCGTTATTTTGAAATATCGTTGTAATGAAAAATCTGCGATTATAAGCCAGTGGTCAAACCTAGGTATGAAAATGACGTACCTTGGCAGTAGGCACGTGTGTAGACAAGCAAAACCTCAAGTGAAAAGGTTGCACTAACTCCAAAACTGATTTATTTGAAGAAATCCATTATTTTCTTCTGCCGCGTGCAGCAAACACGACCGCGCACTACATTACACCACTACAGCACATACACCTTCCGCTTTCTGGAACACCTCATCGCGTGCGTGATTGCACCGAGCGATGAAAGTACGGACTTTGTCCATGTGCAAAAAAAAAAAAAAAAAAAAAAAAAATTTTTATGACCCCATCTTCAATGCTCCCTGAGCTTTGAAAATCTTGTCTCGGTCTTTCATAATGATCGCGGCAGTCGATGGGGCAATGCTAGCTGTCTGTAGAGGCCGAATCGCTTTTTCCCTGCGTCGATTTCTTGCAGTGAAAGCAGTTGCGTTCATATCTTCTTGGCACTTCGCTGGCTAATATCATCGCCAATCTCGCACAAACTTCGCAATAAGATAATCAGCGGCAAAAAAAAAAAAAAAAAAGAAAAAAAAAATTACCGTCCCGCACGCGCGAACGCACGAACGACCGAGTCGCGTACGGCACACAACACAGGAAGAAAAAAAACGCAGGCAGCTAGGCCTGCTGGCTACTGCGTAATAAACCATAGCTTCATGGTGGCACTAGGAGCTGGTCCTAGATGTCCTAATGATGATAGCTACAGCCCACGGACCATACACACAGAAACGGTGGTTTCTGTTTCGTTTCACGCGAGAGTTGCCAGCTGCGGTGCTGTTAATTTTAGCCAAATTCGTAATACTGAAGTTCCAAAATTATAGAACAAGAAATAAAATACGTTCGTTATTCTGAAATATACGCTATTTTGAAATTCATAATTCTGAAATAGTTTTACATTGAAAACATAGCAAATCTGCCGGGGATTCTTAAAAAATTCGTTAATTTGAAAAGTTCGTTAATGTGGTGTTTGTAGTAACGAGATTTCACTGTATACAGTAAGACTTGTCCGTATTTTGAAGTTCAAGAAGGTCCAATTAATGAGCGTTTAGTTGCAAACCTCAGAGATCACGTGGAATAGAGCAGGCAACCGCCACTGTGGCTGCCATTCTCTTGCTCTCCGGCACCCCTGTCCGCCAGGTTGGCCACGACACCTATTCAGCTTTACCCGTTATTCCATGGCTTCACCTGGCTTAATCTTGGCTCGACATTTTAGAGTTGCACAGCCTCGTAAGTATGCTGCCTTATCACGGGGGCGTTTCTCTGGCTAGGCACATAGCTTTAATCATCGCTGGCAAAACAGACTCACGTTCAAATTAATAGTTTTTTTTTATACATAGAATTTTATGGAGATAGGCCGGACCAAACAGTGCAGTTCATATTATCAGAACATTTGATTTATCAAGGTTTGAATGAACAAACTTTCACTGTACTGCGCCTTTCCTGCCCTCAGAAACAAGCGAGGACAGTAGGCTGCAAACTAACTTGGATTGAGAACTAGAGTGCATAAACTGCTCCTGGCAACTGAGCCAGTTTTGCTTCAACAGACTGAAGAGAGTGAAGAGAGCCATTCCATTCTCGCAGTCTGTCAATTTGTTTGCCGCAACATATCAGTGACACAATAAAGCATGTTGCCGGGCTAGTTGGTCTAACATCTTTTAAAACTGGGAAAAAAACTCTGGCGCTAAAAATTCACACACACACAAAAAAAGAGACACAGGGACCACGGACAGGCGCCAACTTCCAACTGTTTATTTCAGAATACAGGCACATGCATTTATATCGTGAAGCTACGCCCACTTACCTAACAAAATGTGCATTATCAAAGCCGTGGCTTATCAAGCTACGCCCACTTAACAAAACGTGCACTATCAAAGCCATGGCTTATCACCGCGCGCTACCTTTGCACAGAAACTCATACTCAGCCGCATACAAATTCACCGACGTTTCACTGACGCACAAGCCTGCCTTTTTCTTTATATGAAATGCTCCCAATAATAGCCTGGCCTCTTTGTTTTTGCTCCTGCCAAGAATCCTCGCCTCTTCTAGTCGAGGCTCACACTTGTACGCGTTGATATGCCTGACCGAATTGGCATAGTCCGATGCACCAGTCCGATGAGCCCTGAAGGACGGGGCCCACGGTAGTACCTGAAGTTATGCCCTACACACACAAAGTGTCGCACAATATGAAGAAGGTGGCTAACAGGCACGAGGTACCGCTGGTCTTTTCAGCCCCTAACAAGTTGAGTAAACGTGTACCCCCCATTTCTGGTGCTGAACGCCCAAGGTGCACAATAAAACATCAGCGTACTTACACATCCTATGTGGAAAGAGTGATATACGAGGTACCCCTGACCTGTGGAAGGTCCTATGTAGGGCAAACAAACGCCTTGGGGAACATGGCAAAAAGATAGATAGTAATAAAGATAAATATGCCAATTTGGTCAGGCATGTCATCGTGTGCAAGTGTGAGCCTCGACTAGAAGAGGCGAATATTCTTGGCAGGAGCAAAAACAAAGAGGGCAGGCTATTATCAGAAGCCTTTCATATAAAGAAAAAGGTAGATTTGTGTGTCAGTGAAACGTCGGTGAATTTGTATGTGGCTGAGTATGAGTTTCTGTGCAAAGGTAGCGAGTGGTGATAAGCCACAGCTTTGATAATGCACATTTTAAGTGGGCATAGCTTGATAAGCCACACCTTTGATAATGCACGTTTTGTCAAGTGGGCGTAGTTTGACGATATAAATGCATGTGCTTGTATTCTGAAATAAACAGTTGGAAGTTGGCGCCTGTCCGTTGTCCCTATATCTGTTTTTTTTTGTGTGCGTGTGTGAATTTTTTGCGCCAGGGCTTTTTTTCCCAGCTTTAAAAGATATCAGTGACAGATGGATAAAATGAATCAAGCATGAAGGTAATGAACATGATCCACTCGCACAATACCACTGACATAGTACTGCACATTCACGCTGGGTGAACTACAATGCGAAATGCCTCCGGCATTGTGGTGCCGGCTGACCTTTGGGCTGGCGCAGAGGGCTGTATGCCTGGATGTCCATTGGGTCCAGGTCGCCAGAGAGCACGGTGCGCTTCTGGCCACCAGTCTGCTTGGAGCAGGAAAGCACCGCCCGTGATTGCCAGTCCGTCCAGTACAGCGTGTCCCCCAGAACCTGCATGCCAGGACACACCACCACTGTTCAGCTGCAGCACACACACACGTGCAGGGCGCAGTGCACTGTGTACTACAGTCCACCACGAACTGCTGCCAGAAAACTACAACATAGCACAAAGTCACTGACCTTGTCATATGTGTCACACACAGCATGCAAGCACACATGTGCACAAACAGATGCACACACATAGCTGAACCTGGTCATCACTGAAACTGAAAAGAGCCTGTGATTTTTTTTGCTACATGTGAATTTGTTATATGCAGCTTTCAATTGAACACTCAAGGAAAACGCAGGCCTTCAAAGGTCCACAAAAAATGTCCAATTATCAAATGGCCCTAAAGACTGCCGAAAACCATTTCAATCATAGTAACTTAAATGACTGATGCCTGGAATACTCTTGTCTATATATATGAAGTGGAAATTAAGCGGCAGCAATAAATTCTTGCAATTTCGTAAAATATTTTGCTTTGTGCACACTGCCGGGAAAATTGAGCTGCTGCAAAACCGTAAGTACCTCTGCAGCCCTCTTCACAATGCAACGCAGTAGCAGGTGGCGCCTCTTCACAAGCAGCGCCATCATATTTTTAGGATGCTTCACCACACAAAATATGTGGTCAAGCCTCCTCAAAACACGCCAGTTCAGTGTATTTGAAAAGCAAAGGAAGCATGTGGAAGCAAGAGAAAAAACGCGTCGGTGCTATGATGATATGAAGCCATCCCAAAACAAACCACTATCTGTGTGCCCAATGGCAGAAGTGGCATGACATGAATTTAGGAGATTTGAAACTAAAACTACGCTGTTGGGCTATATTTCGGTTATGGGGGGCTTCCGATCTTCATTGGATCTGCCACAGTGCATACATCGCTGTTGGGCTATATTTCGGTTATGGGGGGCTTCCGATCTTCATTGGATCTGCCACAGTGCATACATCTGAGGTGCACAGGCATCACTTGTCTTTGCAATTCAGGTTTGAGGAAGTCTATTAATAAAGATGAACAAAGGCTTTGGGCGTTGTACATCAGTATGAACAACATCCGAATTAAATGGGGCAAGCTCACCCATGTGCAAATTAATGGCTGCTCAACACCACACATTTACACGGACCTTAGCCAGGCCCACAGACATAGTTTGCATTTTCCAAATTAATAGGGGTCAAATTAATGAAATTTTGCTGTACTGACACTGGTTGCAAAAGCATGGCACAACTGGCATAATAAAGCCTGCACGTAAATATGTTATGAACAGCTTCTTTCTCTGTTTTAACACCAAGCCTACGCACACACCAAGGCACAATGTCTCGCTTAAAAGCAATTCACTGGCAATAAACATCCACAGTGAAACCAAGATGATTCTGCTACACCAATTGTGCTCCACATTTGGGTACGTGTACATAAAACACAACATACCTAACCTTGCTATGCATGTAAAGAGCAGCATGGCACGGCTGGCTTTTCTGGCCAGAGCCAGCATGACCCCATTCAGTATCATGAACAGGCACCCACCGTTAGGGCAAAAGGGAGTGCGAGAGAGCCATGGATGACGACTTCCCGGTTCTTGCCATCGTAGTCCATGGATGAGATCAGCTTCAGCTTCGCATCTAGCCAGTAGATCCTGCACAACACCCACGCAGAGGGCTCAGTTACACAAGAGGACAAGCAAGCAGGCACACCCGAAATGAATAACCACAACACAAGCATCCCCGCTTCAGTCGCAGCTCAAAGCAAGATATGCATAATGCTAAAATCACAAAGCCAACAATCATGGGCAAACACAGGCCCCGCAGATTCAAATTTTCACATGATGTGCACCCTTCAGAGGCTACTGGAAGTTTGTCCTCATGCTGTCAACAGCTCATCATGGACAGTGGCCACCAGTGTGAAGGAGCCAGGTAACATGCAACTCAAATTTAACAGTGAAACTGCTCTGCTCACAAATCGACCCCCCTTTTTTAACATATGGAGCTTCATGCATCCAGCCAGGAGAAATGGGTACCATCACGACGCTCATACTGCCTTCAGCTCTGATGAAATTACCTTAGGCTCTGCACACAGGATGACCCCAAAATTTCCGCTGATTATTTTTTGAGGACTAATACACAGCAAAATATGGTACAAACTCTTCATGCCCCAAGCTTACTGTAAACCAGCAAAATGATCTAGTGCCCATTACTTCTCACCCCCCAAATCAAAACTCAGTGTTGTGATGCACCTCGTCACAAGTGCATGGTTCCACTTCCAAAATGCACAATCAGGTATCAGCCACATAGTTGCTGCTGCTGCTGCTGCAACACCACCAATCTTTTTCGTTCTTTAAAATTTTCAGAGAAAGCAAAAAATTTAATTACCACTCTGTTCCAAAATAGTGTGACAGAGTCCTAAAAATTGTCTGCTGCAGCCCAATAACAGTATGCTTATGAGTAAGCTGCTCCAGACTGTTTTCAGAGTTTCTTTATTCCTTTCCTTTCGTTTTCAGTCGCAAAGAAAAGTATTCACACGTACAGAGAAAATCAATAAAACAAGAAAACTGCACCGTGTCTAGCATATGTAGTCCCTAGCAAAGAGTGATACGAGCAGCTAAGCTTCTCAAAATATCTCTAGCAATCACAAATATCTCACAGATGGCTATATTTTTATATCACAACACCTACTAATACAGGTCATCCTTTTTCCCAAACAGGAGACCGCGTAAGCACTCGGGAAGAAATCTACTGATACAGCCAACAAAGCCCATCTGCAAAAGAAAGGGCCCTCCTCTGCAGGGCAATGCAGAGGACTGTAGTCCTATGCCAAATGCACAAAGTAAAGTCACATCACAAAACACAGAGTAGGCAGGACAGGTGCCGTAGAGCCTGTTTTTAAATGTGTGCCATGTTTGATGCCCCAGAAATAAGATATCAGCCTAAATCGTAACAATCTGCTTAACAGTGTACTCATAGACCACGTGGCTGACCTGCGAGCTTCGTAGTCGACGGTGAGGCCATTAGGCCAGAAGATGTCCTCCCTCACGATGACCTGTCGGGTGGTGAGGTTCCCATCCATGCTTGCTCGCTCGATCTTCGGGACGTCTCCCCAGTCTGTCCAGTACAGCAGTCTGCATGGCACACAAAGTGGTAAGCTCTCTTCCTGTTCCGTCCAAGAGGATCCGAAGGGTTTTGTTTCACATTACGCAGGGATCCAGAAGATTGGCGTTCCCTGTGAAATTCACTTTGGTCCATTTGCTTTCATTAAGGGCGTCACAACAGATTACTTCTTATGGTGCCACAACATGTTACATGTAAAATGCAAGTGCTGTTTAGATACTCAATAAAACAAATCTTTTTAACTTTTGGTACATTATCTTTCTGTTGCGTGCAAACCCAGTAGCTGTTACCCATGCTTTCCCTTCCACTTTTCGAACATATATATTGTGTTGCTCTGCAATAAAATAACCAGTTGAATTCAGCGCTGCGTTGTAGTCTGTTTCTTTGTCCGTGTGTCAGGATTGCGCTGTTTTGTTTTCCTAAGATGGAACTACCAACTAGCCCATTCTTCCACCCTTGCCTGTTTAGCTACGTTTTATGCGAGATTTCTGCGAACAAAAGAAACTAAGTCCACAGCATAGCCCAAACAGCTGTACTACACCAATCCAAACTTGACGACCATGGCTGCAATGCACTAACAGCCTAGTGGCATAAACGTGTATTCATATTTCGAGCAAATAAACTTCCAAGATATTTGTTTGCACGCTGCCATACTTCAGAGTGATGCAAATGCATGAAACATTAATTAAACCTTCGGTAGAAATGTTACATATGTATATACGTACGCATGTGTTCAGTTACGTAGCCAATGACTGAAGGTATTTTGATAAGACTGGTTTTACAGACACAGATTGATGGTGTTGTGAAGGTCTACCTACTTTCATACCCATTGTTTCTCCACGTCACACATAATTTCATCAGAGTTACCTGAGTATATCAGCACGCAGTTGGCAAAACAACCTTTTCTAGAAAATCCATTCTCAGTAAACCACAATGTTACGGCAACACATGTTAAAGAGAAGATCGCTCATTGTCTTTTGCACCAGCATGAATAAAGCAGCGTCAACTGCAAGCTTCTATGCTGTAGCGACGTTTTGAGCCACTCCTG
Source organism: Amblyomma maculatum (assembly GCF_055883805.1). Classification (NCBI taxonomy): domain Eukaryota; kingdom Metazoa; phylum Arthropoda; class Arachnida; order Ixodida; family Ixodidae; genus Amblyomma; species Amblyomma maculatum. The sequence continues at coordinate 138,689,395 of NC_139347.1, forward strand.
ACATGCAACGGTTCCCAGTTCTGAAGACTCAATCGGCTGTTCCGAGAGAAAAGAACAGACTTTCTTTCTCCTTAGCAGTGAATGTCGAGGCATTTCAGGATACAATTTGGAGACAGCTTTGTGCACATTGTGCTCAGAGCAGCAACCCAAGCTCACCCATCGGTGGGCACCAACGCAATGGCCCGTGGCTGGTCTAGGTCGCGCCACACAAGCACCTTCCGGTGGGAGCCATCCAGCTCGGCCACCTCCAGGCGGTTGGTTTCGGAGTCAGTCCAGTAGAGCTTGCGGCCCACCCAATCACAGGCCAGCCCGTCGGGGGACACCACCCCCATGGAGGCCACTGTCATGTCGGGGCCCGAGGCATCCAGCGGCCGGCGCCGAATAACCTCCAGCCCCACGTCCGTCCAGAAGATAAGGCCAGCATCATAAAGGAAGTCCACAGCGGCAGCATCCTCCAGGCCACCCACCACCAACCGGGAGCTGTTGGCACGCCTGCCCGAGGCATCGAGCTCCAGGATACGAACGTCCTTGCGGTTGGCAAACAAAAGACGCACCCCTGCACAGACAGCAGGAGACAAGTGAGGCAACCACAACGGCCATACACAGCCCATGCCACCTGCAAGTGTTTCTCTGTTACACCCCACAAAAAGCAGAAGCCTAACGGAACCTAACGACGAACAAAACAAAAGCCAGTATAGAGATATCCCAGAACTGACTGACTTTTCAATAACACTGTTCTTGCAATTAGTACTCAAGATTTAACTAAGGGAAGAAATGCAAACATACAACACAAACTACAGCAGCAACCATGAGCTCTTATTACTATAACTGCCCCTGCTCGCTGCATAGCACGGGTGTTGCTATTGATAGCCATTTCACTGGCAGCACGACAGTATTCCAGCCATTTTCCCGTAAAGAACTTGAAGCACACTCTGCGCTGCTGCACGACCAATACAGCATGGCATGCAATGTCTCCTGCTGGGGCCACAAGCACAGCGGGTTAATTCTCAAGGGTATGATACACATTCGGCAGAATAAGCCGCTCTTGTGTGTATATGGCAGCGTGGCCACCACTAGCTCTCAAGCGGAATAATACAGCCCATAACTCCCTCCAGCTCAGTCCCCACTGCCTGTCACTTGCCTTTCCATAGTTTTTTTCTTTAACACGTCACCATTACTTCCATCATCCAGCCTACATTCAGTTATTATGAAACAAAGCCTCCCCCCCCCCCCCCCCCCCCCCGATTATTATTTGCAGTTACTGCTCTCAAGCAAACACTTGGCCCCCCTATCCCAAAAGTTTCCTACTCACATCTCCTCATCTGCCTTTCTGCCATCCCGTGCTGCAATTCCTTGCTCCTGATGCCTGCTCAGTAATCACAATACACTAACAGTTACCAGTTCTTCGCACTTGCGCTCTGTCCGACTCCTTGCCTCCCTATCCATTTCCGGTACGATATCATTAACTCAAGTTTGTTCTCTGCCCTCTTTATGTATCTTTCTTAGTGCCACTGATATATTTTGCAACGACAGCCGCTACTGGATCATTGGAGCACAGAAAACCATTGCAAGCACAGAGTCAGATGAGCAAACACCCTCCTTCCAGCTGTGACTATTCAACGCTTCTACTGGGTTCAACTATTGGTGTCCAAGCTGGCATGAGTGATGAAAGTCAGAACAGAAAAAAAAAGCTCATTGTGGGGTGCAATAGATACTACAATGGTGCAACACATACAACAGCTAAACTCATCTAACATGCTGACGAGAAAGCATAATCATAATTGTTTTTCTCCTTTCAGTTGCCAGTTCAAGTGTATGACCAAAATGAACAAACCATCTCTCTTCTCCAGAAAAAAAAAAAAAAAAAAAGGAAAAAAAAAACACAGAGAAGGATGCATACTTTCAGCCTATCTCAAAGCCAAAGACATAGAAACAATACCTGCATCAAGCTAAACACACATCACATGGGCTATGTTGGGTTGCCCTACACAGTGAGGTGAAAATTTTATTTTGAATTTCTTTCTGCAATTTCTAAACAACTAGTGAAAACAGTGAGATGTACAAGTTTAGAATTAACGCCTCCAGAAGTGTTGGCATAAGCCCTCAAATGCTGCAAATAGCATGATTCAGCTGTGTCCAGGGTGTTGAACTGCAAATTTTTTGAGTATGGTTCAGGTTCACGCCTTTTGGGTTCTGGTTCAGTTTCGGCTTCGGAGACACATTCCATTACAGTCCGAACCGGTTCAACCCTGCCCAAACCGGTTGAAAGGATTCAGAAAAAAATAACTTCAGGTGTATTTTTTTTACTCCACTCTCTTAATACTGAGTTTTCTTTCTTGTTTGAGATAAAATAAAAGCTGAAAATTAATACAGTAGTCCGTCTATTGTTTTTGCTGTCAGATGTGACAAGTTTCACGGTTGTCAAGACCTCAGCAAAACGTTTATAAGTGGCCGACGATTAGAGCAGGACGGGGGAAAAGTAATGATTATAATGCACAGCACGCAGACGCCTTTGGATTTCTCATTTCTATGGAAGTGAAAGGCAAAGGCACCTGTGTATTGTGACCCAAAGGACATTGACAGAAGTCCTCTCCACCATGAATTGGAGTTATCATATTTGCCAGAGAATCAGATTAATTATTTGTCTCGCTCCTGTGACCGCGATGCAATGCGACCACTGTCTTGATGCACGTCATGGTTGCCTGCATAACGCTATATACCTTATTCTAAAATCACTTTGAGGCTAGACTGGTATGTTTAGTGGCATAATTTACAACAAGCATGACATGACATCACGGCTGCTCGCAAATATTTTATTATGTGTTCCGTAAATGCTGCCAACTTTTCTATTTGCCAGCACAGAAAGACTGAAGGAAAAGGGCATTGTCGAGGGTTGTTAATGTTATCAGGGTTTGACGACAAGAGAGGATATATTTTAGATTCAGAACCATACCACTAACTGGTTCAGAACAGTTCCTTCAATTTGTTCCAGTTCGGTTCCAGTTCCAGTTACAACACCCCGGCTGCGTCCACAGTTGATATGTTGCCGATCCATACAGCAGCACTTGGAGGATGCTGCCTTATCATCCGACCAATTCAGAGTGTGAAGAAAACCCGAGGAGTCAGCCCAGAAAATTGATGTAAGTGTCAAGGCGAGCTTCTTATTTGGGCCAATTCTGCTCGATTTGGCGGCCATATTGAAGTATTTATGCTGCTACTGTTATCGACCTCAATCGTAGGATTTCCAGAGCAATTTAGACAGAATTTGATACCATTTGAATTGTGAAGTGTTCACCTAACTCTTTTAGATAATGGCTTGCCCAAATGCACAATGTGAAGTGATCGCTTCCTAAGCAGAAAACTACAAAGGCTAGAACTTTTGATTTTTCAGATGCATTTTCTATTGCATAAGCAGACATTTTGTATATGCCAATGCTTCCTCCACTTCTTTTTTCTTTTTTACTAAAGCATATTTTTGCAAATATTGTTCAAATTATACCTAGTGAAAACATTAATTTCAGAAATAAAGTTTTATAATGACATGAAATATCTTAACAAAGCTCATAGTATTGAAACTTGTGTTTAACTAGCTTCATTTTGACATGCTGCATTAAATTCTTAAACATCATAGCTCTTGAGTGTAAGAAAATTAGTGAAAACCCACAAAATATGCCTATATTCCTCACAGCAAGCAGGGAGCTGAGGGGGCCCTCCACCAATTTTATAATGCTGTAAAGCTATCGGCTGTTCGAGCTTGACTTATGCCTACATTACATATACACCAGAGTGCAGCACAAGAAAAGAGGAGGACGAGAGAAGTGACAGGGAACCCTTCTGCATCATTTTTCTCACTCACTCTACTGCTCCCTAGTACCAGTGGCACAACTCAAGAAAAGCTGCCCTGCCACAGTAGCCCAGTGGTTGCAGGGCTTGGCTAAGGGGACCTGAATGCAATTTCTTTTGCAGCAGCTATTTTTCAATAAAGGTTGAATATAAGGGCGAGTGTACTGTGCAATGTCAGTGTGCATTACAAAACCCCACTAACCGAAATTATCCGGAGTTCTCTGCTCCACATCCTTCATATCCAGAGTTGCTTTGCGACATGAGACCCCACACACCCAATCATAAACCATTTTAATGTAACTGAACTTGTCCAGTTTGTCCCTCACAGATTCATGCTCAAAGCGGGTTCACTCTTCTTTCTTTTGATTTTCTATAACAGCAGCCTTTTTATGTAATACATCTATGTGTACAGCTGGATTTTGTTTAACTTCAAGGAAACCAATAAATCAGTTCAAAATGAATGGCCACAGCATGAGTTCCAAAAAGCACGAGGTTCAAAGGGAATTAAATTTATTACCAAGAGTCCCCCATATCACTTAAAAAAAATGACCATTTGTCAGCTATCGCCAGACACCACACAAACATCTCACAGCAACTACGCTGAAACAAATATGATCCTGTTTCCTTCCTTAATGCATTTGACAAGCACAGTTTTTGCACTTGTATTGCCACCCTAGTGTCCGTACACTGCATCCCACAAACTATCTTCTCCCTGCTCTGGCTCTTACTTCTTTTGAACAAAGCGGCAAGCTTGGGCACTCATCGTTTAACTTATCATAAGTGTCCGGTTATTCACGTGATCAGCGAGTGGATAGCGCACACGGACAGCTCCATGCTCACAGCTATGTCACAGTGTAGGGCCACGTGACTTGCTTTAACTAAATTGAAGCCCGAAGAGGATATGTTAGGAATGATTCACCAACAGCTGTCCCCACAAAAATGAGCAGACAAGGTATGGCTGCACAACTACTTCCACAAGATCATTTCCCCGCCTAGCATTATGCATGCCATGAGTCACGAGAGAAGGGATGTGCTAAGAAGGCTAAGGTTAATATCAACCTTGAATAACTATACTTCTACAAAATGCTCAAGTTTTTTCTGGAGAGCAATAATAAAGAAATGTCTTTCAGTACCGAGTACATGCCAGACTTTTTGAGAAATACAAAATAAAAATGTTCCAGAAGCCCAACAAAAACAGTTTTTGTTAAACAAGCAAACAGTATAGTAAGGTTTATAAATCAACGAGCACATATATGGTAAAGAGAAACTCAGTCAAGGGGGCACATGCTTCTCTTATATTGCAAAACATGGCCCTCAAATTATCTTAAACCACTGCATCCACTCAAATTCCTTATTTTCGATCTAACTTGAGGCTTCATCATTGAAATCTGTGAAGTGCTATTTTTATCTGTGGAACATGGGGGCACTGCATATTAGGAAAATGCTAGAATTGGTGTTTCCCTTCTTTCAAGTTACCCAACTAGTAGATGGTCACCTAGGAGAGCAGATTTCTCCACAGCACAATTTTCTTCTTTTTTCCTATTTGACCCTGTTCGCCCTGTTGTGCTCAAAGAACTCCTTAAAACTGCCCTCACCTGCAGTATCCACATTTGCACTTGTGACCTGAACACTAGCAGATGTCGCCCTTACAAGGCTCAATTTCCACAAATGCGGATACAAAAATGTGCCGATGTCTGAACAGTCTTGTGCTAAAAGACAATAAATCATCATAAAAAACGAAAATGGCTCCATGCTTTCTGTACTTCCTGTATGGCTTTGGTGAGTGCGACTTTTCAAATGCTTTCTTTTGCAAGCACCGGCAGTTTACAGGGACAAAAAGGAGTTGCTTCACAACTATACAACGGCTATAACAGGGTGAAGCCAAATAGGTATAATTGAGAATAGTGTGCAGACTTGACTATAGCGTGCAGTTACAGAACCGATACATAAAGACTTAACAAAATAAGAAGAGATATCAGACATATTTCACTCAATTTGCCTGAAGAGAAGTTTTCTTCATATGCACAACATTGACTTTTTTTTTCCCCTTTTATTCAGTAAACAGCATCTGTATATCCAGTGTGTGCCGCACACCTGCGCTTCTGACTTGGCTTCCGAGTGGCTTCAGTTCAGTTTTAGCAGTTCAGCCCCCCCATGCCATTTATGTGCAGACTAGGGCACAACAGTGCATTGTTATTAGCAATATTAATTGGTTCACAGGAAGGGAAAGGTGCAGTATCTGTCACACTTGTTTCCGTGGACACCTGAACCACCCCATAAGGGAAGCGAGGAAGGTGGGAGTGAAAGGGGATAGGGAGAAAGGGGTGCCATAGTGGAGGGCTGCAGAGTAATTTCATCCCACAGCACATGTCAGAATACCAAGTTTAACGCAACCCAGAGGTGGCATGCACCCAGGAACGACCAAGAAAATCAAGGATTTCTGCACTGAATGACTACTAGGGCACAAGCAGAATTTTGGTACCTGACGCCAAAACAACAAGATCAGTAACATTAAAAGCTGGACATAAACTGACAAATCAGGAACCTGTCAAAGTACAGGACATTGCTGCTCAAGTGCATCACATCTTTCAACATCCTTGATTTTCAATGGACTTTTGACCTCACTACATTTATCCACCTGCATTCACGCCAAACATTTGCAAAGAATACAAATTTTAAACATGTTTCTCATGTGCCGGGTGGGCATGGAGAATGATATATTTGCCCTTTGCTGGTTCGGTTTGCTTTGGTTTGTGGGGTTTGACATCCCCAAGCGACTAAGGCTATGAGAAGTGCCTTAATGGAGGGCTCCGGAAATTTTAAACCACCTGGGGCTCCTTAACCTACACTGACATCGACAGCACACAGGCACCTAGCTTTTCGGCTGTGTCCGGGATTAGATCCCACATCCTTGGACACAGCAGTTGAGCGCCCTAACCACTGCACCACCGCGGCTGGGTGTATTTGCCCTTCGCACAGAAATCCACAGAATCAACTAAAATGGTGGCCTAAGGGGCCAAGACAGTGCCAGAATAAGGTTAGAAATGGGACAGGCTTTCACTATTCATTATCAAAGCTGCAACTGTACCAAGACTTAGGTGCATGTACTGTGGTTGCAAAAATCAGGAGAAGTAAATATGATGAGGTGGACTACCATGCTCGTTAAGCATTGGGTAAATATGGCTTCATTTTGTTAACCTAAGGACTGCACTTCTAGGAGCATGCTGTGTAGTAATGAACCTAAAGCATTTAACGTCTATACAGATACAGCTATCAGCCCTTTAACGACTCAGTTTCTCACTGAAACAGGTACAAGTTTTTGTGTCCTATTGCTTGCACATATGCTTGTCAAGGCTTTCCAAAATCAACCCTCCCAATACTAGATTTAAGAAGCATCACAGTATAATTAATTCTAGTTTACTCATACATGGCGCAAATTTGGCACACAAAACCAGATTACTGTGTATAAAAACAATCGCGCATGTATATATGTAACAGTTCACTGCAGTGTACTTGGTTTGGTTTGCTTAGCGGGGTTTAACGTCCCAAAGCGACTCAGGCTGTCAGAGACGCAGAGTTCTATCCCCAAAACCTAATTTGCACGCCCCTTTCTCTTTTTCCATTTTCACTCCCACCTTCCACCTATGCGGTTCAGGTGTCCACAGAACTAGTGTGACAGATACTGCGCCTTTTCTTTCTGTGAACCAATTATGAGAGACGCCATAGTGGAGGGCTCCAGAAATTTCGACCACCCTGGGTTCTTTAGCGTGCAGTGTACTTAGAACAGCAGGAAAAGCAGAAGCTCACAAAACCTTACTACACTTCTGTATCATTAGCACTATCCAATGTGCAATAATAAGTGAGAAAAAAAATGATGACCAGTCGCCTGCTTCACAAGGGCACGAGGCTATGTTCATCACGAAGTACGGTTATACTGTGCATGTAACACTGTATCGACAGATGAACCTGACAGGAGACATCAAAGGAAATGCTTGATTCGTTATCTTGAGAGTCTCGATACCACTATGCAAACACTTTCAAGCTAAGTGTCGGGAGATAAATGCGCCGTGCCAAGAGGCCAAAGGCGTGCCGCTGAAGAAGTTTCAGATAAGCCCAACCACTTTCTTTTGGAAGGCAGGCTGTTTTTCTGCCTCCACACTTCACAGCCACAAGGCAAACACGTCCTTGACCACAAGTCGTGCTGACTTCTCACTCACATTTAGCTGGCAATTAATGGTTAGCGGGACATGCCAACTGCTCATCCTAAACAAGGGACACTAAATTGCATGGCTGCTACCTTGAAGAATCACATTTTATTCAAGGAGGTGCAAGAATTTCAATTATACAAAGGGACAGCAATCAAAGAGTGCAAAGAGCCTTCTTGGAGCAAATATGAGAAAATAGTTTGAGCCTTGATCAAACCCAAAGCCACCATCTCTGCTTTCTTTCAGTTTAGGATCTATTAGCCTTGACAAGGAGAGTTATGTCATTCTTAATATCACCATCCTCCAAGAGACTAAGGGTTGTCTCCCATAAAAGTCTTGAGCGAATTTTGCAGTAGTTTCTTTCGGACAAGTTCTGAAGCCCAGAGTTTCTGAACATTACATACAGAGAAAGCTAGTGTCAAAGTCCATGCGAGTTAAAGTGCACTTCATTCACTGCAGAAATGCTGGAAACACAAAGTTTTGCACTCTGCTCTGTTAGTTTTGGACAAAAAACGTTTATTCTGCATAAGCACCAGTAGCTGTGCCGCAGTCATGGCGGAAAGCGACGACAATCTCCTCTGTGCCCTATGCCTCTAGATGGTGAATGAAGAGCAGTGCTGCTGGTTCTCTCTCTCTCTCTCTCTCTCTACAGACAATATTATTAAACTCTATGCACGTGTGCACAATGCTGGACACATGAAATAGTAAGCCACACTGGAATTGACTCAACTTAGAACTTACATGAACCGACTTTCTACACAGAAAATTCAAACTCACATGGCTCTATTGTGGAAGCAAACCAATAACTCCGATGATCACAGCGCTGTTACAGGCACAAATGAGATCCATGGTTTGGTCTGGTCCATGGGGTCTAACATCCCAAATCAACTAAGGCTATGAGAGGTGCCATAGTGCATAGTTTCGGATATTTCGACCACCTGCGGTTCTTTAACGTGCACTAATATCACACAGCACATGGGTGCCTTGCTTTTCACCTCCATCAAAACACAACCGCCATGGTCGGGATTCTATCCCACATTCTTGGACACAGCACTTGAGCGCCTTAACCCACCACCACGGCAGGTTGAGATCTATGGAATCAGGATATCACCTGATGCACGGCTGAAACCCTGCTCACGGTATTGCATCAACCTTATAGGTCATATGCTGGTTCTGGCAAAAGCCCGATAAGTCAGCAGGACCCAAATTAAGCATTATTTGAGCCCCTTAAAAGAAATTTTATTTTTCCTTTACCATATTCATTTGGGACAGAGCTGGCAACACCGTCAAAGCATATTTACAAAATGTGGCCACACCATATACTAACAGCAGCCAGTAAATGGCTAGGAAATTAAATGAGAATAGACTGGATTCCATCGGTTATCCTCGTCACAAGTGAGGAGAAGGAGCCACTGTTATGACTGTACACATAAGTTACTAGAGAGATTTAGCTTACCGTGATCCGCGACCCGCTACCGCGCGTTCTACTGCGCATGCCCAGATCCCCCTTGACGCCGATAGATGGCGCCACATACTGGATGTCGGCACACAGACCTACCGCGTCGGGACCAATCAGCTTGACCGCCCCGCCCACGCGCGGTAGAGAGCCACGGTGGCGGATCGCGGATCACGGTAAGCTAAATCTCTCTACTAGCATCAGCCTTTCTGGTTGCTGGAATGATATTCTGCACCAGCCTCGGTTTCATTTCACCAAAGTCATCGATTTGTACCATTATGTAGCAGCATTAATGCAGTGAAGCAGGTTGGCAGTGTAGCTCATTTTTTAGAGGTAAACCAGCTTAACTGTAACTTTTCAAGAAATTTAAGGAATGCATCAAAGTTTAGAGAGCTTCAACGACCCTTGAAATACTTTTTTAAAAATCAAGGGTATTGAAAGGATTTTGAGGGCCTTTGTGAATGCTCTATTTTTCCTCACCTGAAATTGCATTCCAGTAACAATCCACTGGAACTTGAGTTTGCCAAAAGTGCATGAGCCATATAATCTCAGAGTGTTTTGGTTATACCTCTTGGGAAACACAACTTGAAAAAGCAACTAGTTTTAGTATGCAACTTTCGGGTTCTTATGGATTGTAAATCCATCTGGCAGCAGTCAATGAAAGCTATCTGCCATTGTCATTGTTGCTTCTGAAAATCTCTTCTTTTCTCTTTTAATTACCTCACGGCTGTTAGGTCGAAATTTTCGCTACTGCATCTCTTCAACTGATTTCACTTGAAAGGTGGTCATGCATTTATCAACAACCAGAAAGTTTGCAACTTAGACAGCATAGTTTACTGACAGCGTACGTCGTCATTATCTACAAACAGCTGAATTTTACCAATCAAAATCGGTGTTTTTGGTACATACACCTTATGGGGAGTTTCGAAACTAGTAATATTGAAAAGCTCCGATTTAATCTGAGTCAGCACACAGAACTGATTAAGTGCCAAACAGAACGTCCAGTCACAATACTTCAAAAACCATGTAGAGTTCTCTGCCATTTCATCTTGAGCTGTTAGCTTAAGCATAACAAAAAAAAAATAAGGGGATTCATTTCATTGATTTAGGAAAAACAGAAGATGAGAATGGTTCAACGCTGCTGAACCGAATGCGGAGCAAAAGCATTAGCTGCGGCTGATCAAGGTCATTCGTGACTGCAGCCACGGACTGTGCGGTAGGCCGTAACCTGGCGTAATGTTGCTTTCGCAACAAAAGGAGTCATCAAGTTGTGCAGTTACAACTAGAGTTTGACAGATGCCAAACTGCAACAGCTGGCAAGCCGTACAAAGCAGGCCACACAGTAGGCAGAGCCACAACAACAGTCAGAGAGTGAAATTCTCAGCAATCATGACACGATTACCAGAATTACCTGGAGTGTTCATAGCAGCAGTACCAACAGGGCTCATTCAAGAAATGTGCTGTAGAAGTCAATGAAGCCTCATTATTCAGCAAATAATAAAAAGCCCCCAAGCATTTGCAATGAACCTTGACTGTGAAGTGCACTGTGGCGCTGTCCTAAACTAGCTTGTGACTTTCCAGCAGTGTGCCAGTATCAGAGGTGTATTTCCAGAATGATGCACTTAGGACACAATGCCACTAACGCACTGCATGTTTGTGTGAAGAACATGTGTGTGAGTGGGGAGAATTTGATAAAAGACGAAGAAGGAAAACCACGTTTGGAGAAAGAAGAGGAAAACGTGGAGGTTGGCTCGAGGAGCGCGAGGCACGAGCAGGGGAGAACAGGCGAGCAGCGGAGCCGATCGGTTGTGCACGGAGCTCGGAGTGGTGCGTCTTCTGCCAGGCCTGACCCGGGGATCCAGACCTGGGACCTATCGGCCGCATCCTGTCCTGTTCCTCCTGCTGTCCCAGGTGATCGGGCCCGGGAGCACCACAGCTTCAGCTCATCGCCGCTGCTTTAAAGGCAGTTCGTCACAGGCACGGGCGTTCGGCACCGTGCTGGACCCAGGCACGTCGAGGAGACTTGCCTCATCGGCCGTGGAACGACAACCCGAGGCCTCGTGCCTCCACTGGGCCCCGTCTGGTGTCCTAGTCTTTCGCTAAGCCTGCCGAGGCCCTACGTCAGCGACCCTACAACACTTGATCCACCCGGAGCATCTACACCGACTTTCCTGCCTACCCAACGAACTGGTGACTGTAGACAATTTTATGTTTAGTCTTCGTCCTACTTGCTTGTCCTACTCTCGTCCCGTCCATGTGTGTACATAAAATTATTCGTTGTTAAATTGGTCGGTCTGGTCATCTATTTAGATTGCTGTCTCTGAATAAGCCACAGAACAAGATGGCCGGAAGATTTAAAGAAAAGAACCTCACAGTTTGTTTGTTTACTTCTATATTCCAGGGTTTATTGGAATATTTATAGGAAGCTGCAGCCAATTACTACACCAGAGTGGCCAAACCCTGTTCTGGTGTAGGAGTCCATTTCAGGATGTGTTCACCAGCACCAGGTTGTGCCCCTAACTTGCTTATAAAATTCCATTAAAAAATATTTTAAAATCCACGTGTCGATTCATCATCTATCGACACGCGGATTTTTTTTTCCTGGTGGAAAATTTTGCAGCACTGGGATTTGAACCACGGTCCCCTTACATGCGAGATGGATGCTCTAACTCTACGCCACCGCTGCAGTACTGAATGAGAATTGTATGTTAAAATCAAAATTAACCATTTTTACTGACTTCAGAGGAAAGTAGCAAAGTTTATTTACTTCAAATGCTCGTTCTAGCTGATTCTCCCACTGAAACCATAAAATTTAATGGGTAGAACAGACAAAAAAAAAAAATGCACATGACTTAGTTCCATTGCTTGTTATGGACAGACTAGCACCCATCAATGTCTAACACGCCTTACTTGAAACCATCCCGATCATTAGCATTACCCTTGCTTTGTGTGAGCACATGCTAAACTTTTGATTTCTCTTTGAGAATGCTGAGTACGTGAATGACACAGCACTATGCTCTGTATGTTTTTGTTTTCTGTATTTAAAATTTTGCCCTCTGCATCTTTGTCCTCGGATTGTTAAGGTATCTACTAAGGGAATCTCGCTAATAGAATCAGGGCAACCTTAGACTTAATCAACCAAAGGATCAAGAAGGTTTTCAAAAAGGATACTCTACTATCAATCATATTCATACTATCAACCAGGTGACGGAAAATTGCTCGGAATATAGCCAGCCCCTATATATATCATTTTTTTTTTTATTACATCTTTATTTCTGCTTATGGTAGGCGTTTACCTTGCGGCAGAACTAAGTTGCTTCATGAATGTAGGGGTGGGGGAGCGGTTAAGGGTGGGGGTGAGGGTGAAGGTTGGGATATATCATTGCTTGATTACAAAAAAGTGTTTGACTCGATCGAAAGTCGAAACATAGGCAATCATGCCGGCATTGCTAAATCAGGGTGTAGAGGAGCCGTATGTGAAAATACCGGAAGATCACTATAGTGGCTACACAGCAACCATAGCTTTGCATAAAGAAAGTAATAGAATTCCTATAAAGAAAGGCGTTAGGCAAGGAGACACGATCTCCCCAGTAACATTCAACGCTTGCTTTGAGGAAGCATTCAGATACCTATTTGGAATGGGAGCAGGTAGGAATAAGGGCTGATCGAGAATACGCCAGTAATCTACAATTCACTGATGACATTGTCTTGCTAAGTAATTCAGAGGATGAATTGCGAAGAATGATTGATGACCTTGACAGAAAAAGCAGAAAGGTAGGGCTAAAAATTAATATGCAGAAGATTAAGGCAATGCTCAACAGCCTCAGAAAGGAGAAGCAGTTTACAATAGGTAGCCAACCACTGGAAGTGTTAGGCAAATATTTCTTCTCAAGATAGGTACTGACCACAGATCCGGACCACGAAACAGAAATAACAAAAAGACAGATGTACCTTACGAGCACTCACATATGACATTGAAACTTGCAGGCTAACAAAAACGATTTTACGCAAGCTGATGACAATGCAGACAGCTATGAAATGAAAAATGGTAGGGGTAAATTTAAGGTACACGAAGCGTGCAGAGTGGGTCAGAGAAATAACTTGAGTTAGTGACATTGTAATGGAAATCGAGAAGAAATGGAAATGGGCAGGGCATATTGTGCAAAGAGGGGATAACCGATGGTAGCTAAGGGCAACAAACTGGATTCCAAGAGAAGCATAGCAGGGGGCGGCAGAAAGTTAGGTGGGCGAATGAGCTTAAGAAGTTTGCAGGGGGTGGATGCAGCTAGCACAGGACCGGGTTAAATGGCAGGGCCTTTGCCCTGCAGTGGATATAGTCTGACTGACAATGATATTCAGGGGCTGCATTTACAACAAGCACAAAAGTAAAAACTGCAATTCTTAACTGTCCCAGATATTAGTTGGTAGGAAAAATGAGGTTTTAGAAAGCTGCTTAAGAATGAAATTGGTTCACAGTGCAGACAAACATAGGAAGGACCAAAGTGACAAGAGAGAGCACTGTCGTTTTCTTCCTGTGTTCATCTGTCTGCACTGCAAACCAATTTCAGTAATGCACCAACTAGGCTGCAACAACGCTGTGTAAGTCTACACATAGTGTCGAAATCAATTAACATATTCTTAAACACTATCTACACTTATAATACTGAGCAGGGGATACAATACAATAGAGCATAAAGTTTATAAAACTGAACAGAGAGATGGCAAAAGAACAATAGAAGAGCACTGAGAAGCAACATAAAGAAAATAATAATAAGTAACCAAGTCAGCTTCACATTCTAAAGTGCCGAAGAGTACAGGAAGGATGTATGGTCAAGTATGAAGGCTTGTCAAGTACGCAGGTGACCTTTTTACTTTCTTAGTGGGTCCAAGCCCCCAACCCCCAGACCTTCACTATTAGCAACATGAATGTACAGACATGGCAGAATTATTTGAAGTGTTTACAGCACCAACAGTGCTCATTCAATGTGTGGAAGCTGACGTACAGTTGCCACTGCCTATCAGTGGCTGCCTCAAGTGAGCCCACACTTTCAACGGCTCATCGTAGAAAGATGCTGCAGGTGACTTCATCAAATCAGCACCACTGAACAGTCACAGGAATATCCACTCTGACAGCTACCCCACCACACACTGCTCCATCACTCGGAGCAGAACCGGGCAGCTATGAGTGGTGTCAGAACGGTCACTCCCGGTTGCATACATGCTCAGAACTGCCATCATTCTAAGTGAAATGCACTAGAACAACTGATGCGTTTCAACAAGCGCTGGTCTGCTACTCCAGCAGCCCCATCAATCAGCCCTTTCTAATGCTACTGTAGAAGGCTCATAGCTACATGATCAGTACAATGCATATTACGGGACTAGGAACTATCGCCACGACCATCAGATTATATACACTTTTGACTTTGTGCATGACGACCATGCTGTGCAAAAAGGAAAAACCTTGTTTTCCTGCAAGGCTGAGAAAATCTCCCGTGAAAAGCAATGATACACAATTCACTGCTACCAGTAAAAATTGATTCTGTGTTCTTTACTGGGTATGGTCACGTCTGTATGGCAGCAGAAGATTAATTCATTGCAAACGGCCACTTCCCTTCTTGAAGGTCGCCACAACGAATGTCGTTTGCTCTATTTCAGTGCTATCTGGTGCAAAAATGTAAGTCTTGCGCAAAGGTTGAGATACCACACGTCAGTGCACATTACAAAAACCTCAGGCAACCAACATCACTCAAATCTATCCAAATAGCATGCTTCACCGGCCCATGAGTTACCTTGGCAGGTAAAAATAGCTTAGCCAATCAATCATTCAATGAAGAGGGGAGCAGCTGAGCTGCTCTTTTTGAACAGACTCGTTCTTCTGTGCCCCCGACCACAATTATCGCCTGACACCCCCTAAAGTGAGTTTACAAATGTGAATGTTCGAGTACTAAAGCAGCATCAAACATGGCTTCCCTGAAGTACATCAGGCCAGAGAAAAACCACTGCTGGTCCTTCGGTAAAAGCTTACAGATGGCCGTTGTAACTTTATCTTTATCTGTAAGGTGTGCAAAAGTATTGCGAGAGATTGCCACTTTCTTTCTTGCTGTTTTTTGTCCATCTTAACCACCTCAACTACAGTGAACTGGAATAGAATTCAAATAAATAGCATATAATTTATAATTTACTGTACCTCAACTATCCCTTTCTCATGATTGAAAATAAAGAACGATACGATGAGCTGCGCTTACGTATCAGCACAAGGCCATGGGTTTTAAATAAAACCACGGGAGAGATGCAAAACGTGTGTCCTCGGGGCACATTTTAAGTAGATCGCGATTAAAATTACTCCTCTATGCGTCTCATTCTCAATAGTACTGGTTTGGGCCATCCTTTCTTTTTTTTGACGCTGCCTGAACAAGCAACGTTCAGCATGACTTTCTGCCTATGCATGCCGCTCTCCTCGAGTAGCCTGCTATGTGTATCGTACGCATTCGCAATGGTTGACACAGCACTCAAGTCGATCACAAATAAGTTATCATCACTGCAGTTACGTGGAGCCATTACTAAAAAAAAGCCAAACAAAGAGCGACGCAAGTAGCAACCGCTGTTTATTACAGCGCGATAGTTTGGACTAGGGTCCGGAACAGGCGGGGCAGAGCTAGTTTACGTTTGACATGTGCCACAGCACGCTACCTGCATCTCCAAGTAACAACTTTCTTCTAAAAAAAAAAACATTCTGTCATGATGTCAAGTCCGTTGTGCTACCTTGTGCCAACAAGACGCGAGCTGCTCGCTTTAGTGCACCAGCTTTTTTTCTGTTTTAACTTCATTGCATTGTTTACCACTGCAAGCGCGTTAGCGAGCCTCCTCATAAGTTGCACAATTTGTAGCAGCCCGCATTACAGAAGATCGGCGTGTATTCTAAAGCAGTAATACGTTCGTAACGTGCACCGGTGTGCGCGGACTGACGTTTTGAAGTACTGCAGGACTCGAGATGCACCACACATAGGCTGACAGAACTGACAGGTGCTCCCACTTCGTGGGACCCACGGATACACGGTCGGCCGCGCCGACGGAAACACGCCGCGCTGGGACGCGTGCAACGAAACAGAATACTGCGCGACGAGCACACAGCGAAGAAGTTTGAAAACGCCGGCGCGAAGATCCGATCGATAAAGTCAGCGCGATCGCGGCGACGACACCAAAGGTCGGCGCCCCGTAGACGGGGCCAACTAAGCCTAACGTCAACGCACTGCTCAAGACCGGCCGCCAGCGTTGTGGCTGGCAGTACTCACCGTGCGCCGCGTAGGACACGGTGAAGCAAAGGAACAGGGCACATAGGTGCCAGCAGCAACGCATTCTCCCAGCAGCGCCGACGTATCCGTGTGAGCCTCATGGATCGCGCACCAGCAAGCCCGGCGAAACTGGCCGCTTGGCAGAAGCCCGTAGCAATGCGGCCATCACCACTTATTGCGAGGTCGAGATACGGACCGCCTCCTACCGCCCATCGCGACGGACGCGCCTGCCAACTTTTTTCGGCGAGTTGACTGACGCGCGAGTTTGTTCTGTGTCCCTACGCCAAAGTTGGTTTAGAGAGCTGCGATGCGGCTAAGCAGTCAGCTTGCGCGGTAAAAAGTAAAGTTGTGCGAGTTCTGCTTCACAGTCATGTTCACAGCAGTCACTGATACACATTAACAGAACAAACTGCTGGCTTTAGTAACGTTAGATTCGTCTAGTTTATTTGTATGTTTTTCGGCACATTGAACGTCGCTTTATTCGACCGGTGCCGCCAGATTCAAAACCTTTACTGCCTTTACGGGGAATAACATTATTGGGAAGCGCGAGAGAGAGGTAGAAAGATAAAAGCTACATTTCGTGTGACTTTCTGATTTGGGAAACATTGCTCGTGCGTATATTATGCGCTTTATTTCTGAATGGATTCGCACATATTAAGCCCCGCGGCCATTGCAGAGGTATGGCAAAGGTGCGAGGCTTCTTTTTGAGTGCATTATATCATCCAGTTTACGTTCAACCCAGATTTCTACTGTTTCTACCCTGCTTTACTTCTAAATACTCTTCCTACTGCTTATTCGTATGACCATAGGTAGCACACAGACGCGTTTACATAGTTATATAAAAATTTTTTTATTCTACGCTATCGCAACGTTCCTGGTTTTATATTTCTTTGACATTTGCAAAAACATGCACACACATGCCTTATCTGCAAGGCAAAGAAGCAGAAGCGATGATCATCTTTATGAGGGCAGTAACAACGACTTCGTGGGTGCATTGCGAGCGACCTAGAGACTTGATCCTAGGCTTGACTTCCTGCAGCCGCAATTAGTACTCTAAAATCGATCTCCATGACGCGCTGGTGGTCAGGTGCTCGACAAAACTGAACATGGCACGTATTGACACGAACGATCGGCGAATCAAGGCTCTGGTCGCTGTTGAAGACGACATTATCGTTCCACATACCATATGGTTCAGTGGGCTAGCTGTTCTAATGGCTAATTTTTTCACGACTACAGGGGTATCAGATGGATTCATATTTCGCGGCTGCTTACCGTCGCTCATGGCCTCGTCCAATTGCATGACTACTGGTGTGCCTGGTGTAGGATAGGATAAACTTTATTGCTCTACTTTAGAGATACTGCCGACACCTCCATCTTTGCGTCGATGGCGTTGCCCGGTCATGCAAGCTTCCAGGTATACCACCGGCAGCGCCACGCCCCCAATTTTTCGCTTACAACGCACACGCTGGAATTTACCGTTATCGCTTTCAAAAGTCTTCGTAAATACGGTTAGAGAGGAATTTTTCGTAGTACATCATGCCCCAAAATACAAAGAACGGTGCATGGGTGGAGGGAAAAGCATAGAAATTGCAACGTCGGGCCGCAGCATACTAAGAAGACAGTCCATCCAGGGAACAGGAATAGAAGAGCGTTTATTGGTAACCAGCCAGTGCTTTTCAACCCGTGGCACGGGAGAGGGGGGAAGGGGGGGGGGGCGAGGGCTGCTCATGCGCTGTTCGAGCTGTGAACGCCCGTGCTACCCATGCCAAGCCGGACGCGGCCACCGCCTCCTTATCTGGCTAGATACGATATAGCACTTCCTTCCCCCTATACCTGCAACCTGTCAGGAGCCTTGCAAGTGCGGCATGAGCGTCTTGGTAAAGTTGGTTCTATTGCTGCATCTGCATTCTGCATTGGTTCGCTGGAGCCGGTCGCCTCTTCATTACCTGAGGGCTGCCTGGCTGGAGCTGCTTGGTAGTCTGTTCACTGCGTTTCGTATAGTGTGGAGGGCCCTGCCTCTGAGGCTTGCTCGGCACTAAGCTGTGTTTTGCTGACTTCCTTCTTGACTGCAGTCGGCGATCCCCGTGGTAGCACTTGATCCACATGCCGCCGCTGCACCCCTGTTGGCGTATCT
This sequence comes from Amblyomma maculatum, assembly GCF_055883805.1. Classification (NCBI taxonomy): domain Eukaryota; kingdom Metazoa; phylum Arthropoda; class Arachnida; order Ixodida; family Ixodidae; genus Amblyomma; species Amblyomma maculatum. The sequence continues at coordinate 138,708,325 of NC_139347.1, forward strand.
ACTGTGACCAAACGTAGGCCCCTAACCTCCGTCATGGTCCCAGGCAGCCACCTTTCACCAGGATGATTGTAGCGTCGAGCCCATACGTGCATCCCTGGTGCGAGAGGCTGCTCTTTAGAAATCGACACCTGGCTTGAGGTAGTACAGTCGAGCGCGATTTGAAGGTTATCGCGCGAGCGTCGACCAGCCTTGCACTCCAGGCACCTGGCGGCCGGGTTTGGAACAGGAACAATCACGATTTCGCACTCTTCTCTTCCTCGTTCGCTGTTCCATGCAACAACCATCACCCCCGCGACATACTCACCGCCCTTTCTCTCTATTCTAAGCTTTCCATTTGTTGCGATAAAGTGTCCAATTTCAGATAATACCGAAGAATACGTGGTGCTCACCACGATAACTGACTGTTCGTAGAACCAAACGAAAAAAAAATGAAAGTGATGTCCCAGCAGGGAGTGACGGTTACTAAAGGAACAGCAAAAAGAGTGAGGGAAGCTGGCTTGATACCTCCCTCGCCTCGGCAGAGAATTCTGGGCCATGGCGCTGTTCATGTACCCGGTCGACGCTCGCGCGATAACCTTCAAATCGCGCTCGACTGTACTCCTCTCTCCGTCCTGCTCTGGAAAGTATACCGCTCAGGCGGGTTCGTGGCTGAAATCCCAGCAGTTTTTCTCCCGGTGACTTCCCCTCCTGGGACGGTGTGGACTTGTACCGTAACAACAATTTGGCAAGTTGAGTGTGCAAAGTTCCGTTCTGGTTTTCCTTCAATCCTTCTTTCACAGTGCGCACGGCACGCTCTGCCAAGCCGTTCGATTGAGGACAGTATGGAGCTGTTGTCAGATGACGGACGCCCTGAAGAATCGTGCTGTCACATGCGTTCGTAAACTGCGGACCGTTATCGGATACGATAGTCCGGGGTAGGCCCAAACGCGCAATGATGTTCCGGAGCACGTCTACTGTAGTTTCCGCCGTCGCACTTCTTAGTGGCACCGCCTCGATCCAGTTAGTTGCGGCATCAATGAGGAAAAATATCATGTGCCCTTCGACGGGACCGGCGAAGTCCATGTGCAGACGGCACCAGCGTCGATCTGTTTTCGGACAATGTGCCGGAACCTGTGTCGCAGGTATGGGCAAGCAGTGTACACATTGCGGGCAATCTTTTGCGAGCTTCTCGATATCCTTATCTAACCCCGGATGCCAAAAGATCTGGCTAAATACGATATAGCAGAAACTAAGTACAAAAACTTCGACACTGAAAACTGGAACTCTTGAGGGAAACGAACAAATCGTTATCGATCAGCCAAATTTCTTCTCATGAATTGCCTGGTGTAATTTATGAGAAGAAATTTGGCTGATCGATAGCTATTTGTTCGTTTCCCTCAAGAGTTTGTTTTCAGTGTCGAGGGCGCTTTTGTACTTAATTTCTATGCTTTTCCCCCCACACATGCACCGTTCTTTGCATTTTGGCGCATGATGTACTCCAAACAGTACGAAAAATTCCTTTCTAACCGCATATACGAATACTTTTGAAAGCGATAACGTTAAATGCCGCGTACAGCTGCAACGGAAGAAGAATGACACAAGTTAATCATGACCGGAGCGAACAAATCGCGACACGCGGCGCTACTGTTGCCGAGTACGCCGATAGCGAGAGTGCCAAGAACATTCCATTTCTCAAAGCGGGGGTGGCCGGCAGAAGACGGCCCATCCTGACATTGGCCCATCAGAAATGCAAAATCTTAAACGAACGCATGTTGATTTCTTATCGGCCAAACCATACGCCAAGGTGGCTAAATTCATAATCTCGTTTTATTTTCAAAGTTCTTGCGCTGGCTTTGCGAGCAACGGTATCCTTATCACTTTTCCCTTTAAAATTTGCTGGGAATGCACTGTCAAAAGTAACGTGTGGCACTGCCTACGTCACACGACAGATAAAGTTTAAAAGCAGGTGCAGTTCCCATAAAATTTGCCACAACATAAGGATGCCGCGAATCAACGAGGCTACAAGAGGAAAAATATTAACCCTTGTTCAAACAGGTCGTACAAGAAGGAGTGTTGCTGCGGATGGATGGATGGAAAAACTTTATTTTCGTCAGAGAGCATGTATGGATGGTTCCGTGTTAGATGGCCATCAACCCATGGCTGACGGCGACCTGGGTGGCCCACTCCACGGCCCTGGTCTGGACGACCGGGTCTGAGCTGGCCAACACGGCCTCCCACTGCTCGAGGGAAGGATCACGCATAATATCCGCCGGTGGCGGTGCTATGCTACAGCTCCATAATATGTGGTCATAGGTTGCCAATTCCTGACACCATTTGCACTCCGGCTGAATGTCCGGGTAGATTTTGCTCAACACGTATGGGTTTAAGAAACATCTAGTCTGCAATCGTCGCCAGACGCATTCCTGCGCCTTCACCAATTGCTTGTCCGGGGGTGGGTAAATCCTCCGCTCAAGTTTGAAATGATTAGTAATGTCATGAAAGGATACCAGCCCATCTCTCGTGGACCTTCCCGGAACGTCCGGCTCACCTACTCGGCTGACGAAACCTCGAGCATTCATGTGAGCCGTCTCGTTCCCAGGATTCCCAGAGTGTGCTGGTACCCAGACAATTTCCGCCTCCGTAGTCCCTCGCCCCGTGGCCCGATTCAGCAATCGCGCCGCTGTGACAGATATTCTGCCCCTCGCCAAATTTCGGATGGCTGTTTTGGAATCGCTGAAGATCAAGTCAGCATTACTACTAGTAATAGCTAGTGCTATCGCCGCTTCCTCTGCAGTTTCTGGGGAGCGGGTTTTGACTGATCCGGAGGCGATCAAGCGTCCCCGCCCGTCCACCACCGCAATTGCAAATGCGTCCTTGTCCCTATACTCGGCGACATCTACATAGACTGCCCCGTTGTACTTCCCGTACTTAACATGTAAAGCTTTGGCTCTTGCCTTCCTGCGGTCCTCGTGATGTATTGGATGCATGTTCTTGGGCAAAGGTTTTATGTACAAGCCCTTGTGCATTTCCCGCCTAATCTGAATTTTAGTGTCACCAGCTGGAGCATCAACTCCAATGCCGATCCTTTCCAATATGTCCCTTCCTGCTTTTGTTTTTGAAAGCCTACCGAGCTGCATCACCAAGTGCGCCTCCCGTAGTTCTTCTAGGGTGTTGTGCACCCCTAATCCCAGCAGCCTTTCGGTAGACGCATTGTGAGGCAACCCAAGGGCCGCTTTATATGCCTGCCTAATCATAGCCTCCACCTTGTCTTTTTCCGTCGCGTCCAACTTCAAATAAGGCGTCGCATACACTATTCTACTGAGCACAAACGCCTGCACCAGCTTACACAAGTCCTTTTCCTAAACACCTCTCTTACGATTAGCGATTCTCCTGATTAACCTCACGTTATCATTGACCGTATTTTTAAGCCTTTTCAAGGACTCGCTATTTTTCCTGTTAGTCTGCAGATACATACCCAGGATCCTGATCGTTTGAACCTCAGCGACCGGTACGCCCCCCACTTTGACCTCTAAAGGCGGTGGCGGCACATAGTGTCTCGCATGTATCCCTCTTGGCTTGTCCCTCAGCACAAAAAGCTCGGACTTGGGCTGAGAGCACGAGAGTCCTGCTTCCCCTGCTAGCTCCTCAACAATATCCACCGCGTGCTGTAGAGTTTCTTGCAAATGTGCGTCACTGCCTCTTGTTACCCAAAGAGTAATGTCATCCGCATAAAATGTATGTTTAAGTCCCGATATCCCTTGCAGCCTGGGTGGTATCTTGATCAATGCGAGATTAAATAGGAACGGCGATAATACCGACCCTTGCGGTGTCCCTCTGCCCCCCAATGGGAAGGGATCCGATTTCATTTCTCCGACTATAATCTCCGCAGTCCTACCCTCCAGAAACGATCTGATGTACCGGAAGGTTCTACCCCCCGGTCTTATGTCCGATAGGTTCCTCAATATTGCCTCATGGGTAACATTGTCAAAGGCCTTAGTTAGGTCGAGCCCCAAGATAGCCTTGGTGCCCGTGCCGTACCCAGGATCAACAACGTCTTTTTTTAGTTGTATCATGACGTCCTGCGTTGATAAATTAGCCCTGAAACCAATCATTGTTTCAGGTATCAACTCCTTGTCCTCTACATAACCCTGAAGCCTGTTCAGGACCACATGCTCCATCAATTTGGCTAAACACGACGTTAGCGAGATGGGACGCAGATTCTCAATGCAGAGCTTCTTCCCTGCTTTAGGAATAAATGTAATCCTAGCATGCTTCCACTCTGGCGGAATCTCCCCGGCCACCCAAAATTTATTCATCAAATTCGTGAGTGCCCCTACTGACTTAAAATCCAGGTTCCTCAGCATCTTATTAGTAACCCCGTCCGGACCCGCTGCGGACGTGGTACGAAGCTGACCCATTGCAAACTCCACCTCCGCCACCGTAAAGTCTGCATCTAATTCAAGGTTTTCCTCTCCCGAGTAATCCGGCAAGCAACCGCCCGCCTCTGTGTTTATGTAACGTCTTCGGAGTTCATGTATAAACTCCCCAGTCGTGCCTTGATACCGATGCACTAACCTAGCCATTTGCCCCTTCTGCGCAGATTTGGTTGCCGTCGGGTCTAAAAGGTGCCTCAACAACTGCCATGTTTTTTTGCATCCGAATTGCCCATTCATCCGGTCACAAATCTGCCCCCACTGTTTGCACTGCAACTCCAATGTGTACGTTTCGATTTCTCGTTCTAACTTGGCCATCTTTCTACGGAGCACACCATTATGCCTTTGTTTCTTCCACCTCCGAAGGAGACTCGCATGTGCTTCCCACATGTGTAGCAATCTGGAATCAGCCGTAGAGCCCTCCTCCTCCGCTGGAACCTCTTTTGTGGTACTCTTCACGGCCTGCTTGAGTGCCTCAACCCAGGCTCCTAAGTCCTCGATTTCCCCGGTCACTGTATCATTCCTGACTTCCCGAAATCGGTCCCAGTCCGTCACTCGAGTTCCTTTCACCTTGTCTTTGTGCTTAGCAGCACTAAATATCGTTGAAAGGATATAGTGATCACTTCCCAGTGGCTGTCCCGTGTTTACCCACTTTGCATCCCTGATACCATTCACAAATGTGAGGTCTGGAGAGGTGTCTATGCTCACGCTGTTGCCTATCCTTGTATGATCTAGCGGGTTGTTCAAGATCGTCCATCGCAGGTCCTGGGCAACCTGCCAAAGTTTATTTCCCTTCGGGCTGGCTCGGATGTAGCCCCACTCCGGATGAGGCGCATTGAAATCCCCCACCACGATGAGTTGAGACCTAGCCGCTAGCCGTTGCGTCTTTATCAGGAGGTCTGGCAAGCCCACCCCCTTATCTTTTGGAGAAGAGTATACATTAAGAGCAAAGAGACTCTTATCGCCTTTTCTTTTGGGTAAAATCTCCAGCAGGACGTAGTCCTCCCTGCTGCTATCTATGGTATGCTGAATCACTGTGGTGTTACGATGGACTAGCATGGCCGTAAAGACGCTCGATACGCCCCCTCGATCAATTTCTGGTGGTGTAAATGTCTTAAATCCCGGTAATTTAACCGAGCCGCTAGCCTCCTGCAAAGCTATAATGTCCGGCTTACTATCTAGATTTTGTATGTGCAACTGCAGGTTCCCCCGCTTGCGACGGAAGCCCCTGCAGTTCCACTGCCAAACCTCAATTTGCTGGCGAGGGGCCATGGTGAGGCACTAGGTTCACTAACATCGGCTCCTGGCCGACTACGGGAGGCAATCTAGCCTCTAGCATAGCATTTAGGTGTTTAAACATACCCATTACTTGGGTCTGGAAACCCCTTAAGTCATTGGTGAAGGCGTCAAGACGCTCCTCAATCTTGCCTAGTCTGGCTTCGATCTTGTCGACCCGACCTTCCAACCTATCCTGTCTTTCTTCCAGTTTTCCTACTCTCTCTGCAAGGGTAAGCATGTCCCTCCTAAGACTAGTGACTTTAACTACTGGCTGCGGCGTGTCCGCCGCCGAAGTTTCTGCTATTCTCTTCGCATGAGCTCCCTCATCTGCCGGCGGCGGCCTTTTGACCGTCCCCCGATTCTCCACTTCCATAGCTGTACAGTTATCGTCCACGCTAGAAGCGTTCGCCTGCGCCGCTTTCTGTGGGGCGTCCACGCTAGAAGCGTTCGCCTGCGCCGCTTTTTGTGGGGCCTGGGCCAGCGGCGTCTGTACCCTTTCTACTCTGCCGGTTTTAAGCGCGCGTTCCATCTCTGCCATCCTAGCTTCCATCTTTTTGATAGTTTCGGCTTGCTGCAACACCTGCCTTTGTAGCTCCTTCTCTCGAGCAGTCTCATTTTGGGAGCCCGCGTTTGGCCAGCTCACCTTTTTCCTTGTGGCACTGGGACTTCTTCCATGACCGGAACCTTGCCCTCCTCCTTTGCCAGGCTCGGGTCCGGGCAGTGACGGGAAGGAAGCTGACCGGTCCCTTCTCTTGCTATCGCCTCTCGCACCGCTAGATGACCGCTTCCTGGGCCTCGAACGCCGCTCTTCCTTGCCAGTTTGGCTCTTGTCCTTGTTGCTGTGCTGCGAACGCCGCTCTTCCTTGCCAGTTTGGCTCTTGTCCTCGTTGCTGTGCTGCAGACCCGTCGGCTGCTGACGGGCTAGACGAAACTTGCAGTTGCGGCTTCCCGTGCTGTGCGCCCCATGGCACACGATGCAGTCCGGCGTGCAGGTCAGCGACTCTCCGTCCGGTGGTGCAGGATGTTCCTTCCCGCAACGGCGACACAAATTAGTCTTCGGACGATAGCAAACGTCCGCCCGATGTCCCACTCGTCTGCAGTTATAGCAGGTCTCGACTAACTCTCTATACGGGATCACAGCGTACAGACAGTTCCAATAAATAACTTGCCGGGGAACGCGCTTCCCGCCGAAAGTGATCTGAATCGCCTTTGACTTGCCCAAAGGTCTGGCATCCAAAATGTCCATGTCTTCGTTCTTCTTCAAGAATCCTGCGCGAACTTCTGCCAATGGGCATCCGTTGTACGCATTGTAAATTACTCCGCGCACAGAGTTCTCCGGCGCCGCCACGTACGCCGAAACCTCAAGGTCACGACCGCCCAGCTTGAGCGTCTTTACATTCGCATATGCCCCACTACGATTCATACACGGCGTGCTCACCGTCATCGTGTTGTTTGTCTCATTGACCCGCACCAGGTCTTCTTCCACCGCAGTCGCGTTCGTCAGCTCTGCTGCCGCTCTCAAGGCACATCCGAGCTCCCTCGGCGTCACTATACTCAAGTCCCAATTCTTGGGCCGGCACACAACCTTGAAATCCTTGGCTGGCATCTTCAGAAACGGTCCCCGTTTCTTCCACACCGGCGCTTTCCCCCGCTTGACTTGGGCTGCTCCGTGCGTCTGGCGCCCGTCGCTGCCCGCCTGTTTCTCGGTAGGCCTACTCTCGGAGTGATCCCCGTACACAGACTTCTTGAATCGATCTTGCGCCTTCAAAACCCAGGTCCATTCTCCCGCCTCGAACTCTTCGGGCGATATAGATTCTCCCTCAACGGAGTATTCCATTGTATTCAGCCTCGCAAAGGCCCACAACCACAAGTCACAGCCCCGGAGCCCGGTGCCGCAGGCGTCGGCTCGGCCTAATGATTAGGCCTGATTTGCCGCGCCGTGGTCGAGTACAAATCGTGAAAAAACCCCTAAAAGGGGGGAACACTTGCCAAAATATGGTGTCCACAGGTACAGGGCAACTGCCTGCAGACGAGTCCACAAAAAGCAAGTCCAAGGCACAGCGCGTTCCGCCGAAAATCGGTCTCAAGGCGGGAGCTCATGCGGAACACGTCCGCACAGCGTCCGCTCTCTGTTGCTGCGGAGGTTGGGTAAGAGGCAAGGCTTGGAGACGCTGCTCGAGATGGGCGGCAAAGACGGACCACTGAAGAAGATAGGTTGATCGTGGCCACCGCCTGCTGTGTCCCTTTTATAACAGCCGAGGAGATACGACACGAACTTGGCCTTCAGATATCCCTTACTACGTCTTCGTTCAGTAGGGCTCCGCAGTAGGATGTCTTGCCAGAGGCCACTTTTGACTCACAAACACAAGGCGCTCAGGTTGGCGTTTGCCACTAGACATCTTTCGTAGACGATCGAAGAGTGGATGAATGTAGTATTCACCGAGGAATCTAGCTTTAGCAGCAAGTGGGATCAAAACCGCCGCGTTTGAAAGCCAGATTGCACCCGGTAGGTCTTGTGCTTCTGTTTTTAAGAGGGCTGGAAAGCACACTTTTCGTTTCTTTTCGAATATGTGCGGAAAATAATCGTCGCGTGTTTATTACAGCTGCTGCGGTGGTCTTTTCATTTTATTTCATTCTATACGCCTGGTAAATTCTAAAACCTCTAGCTAAGAAGTTTACTTTTCCTTAGAATCCTACTACGCGAATGTCCGAAAAGAAGTGTTGAGCTGCGGCGTAACAAGGAAAACGTTCACATTTTGTTACAGGTTTGAACCCGAGTATACGCAACAAGTCGCCGCTAGCGGCCGGCGGCCTGTCAATGTGTAGGGTGTTATAACACACCAAGGGCCGCTCGTTCGGATAGACGGAGTCCTGACATCATCAACCTATGCGGATATACTTGAAAGAAACTTAGTTCCTTTCATCTCGGATGGCCCGTTTCCTGGTGGATGTTTCATTTTTCAGCATGACAGGACCACACAAGCAGGTATAATTACTTTCAACGTATATGCGCCCAAAAGAGCTAAAAGTTTTTTATGACAGTTTGTAAATGGATGACTTATTTCAATGCACTGAAATGGAAGACTAAATGTCTTTTTTTTTTAATGGTATTCTGCGGTGAGGTTTGAATGCTGTTGGCGGGCTACCGATGCTTTACGTGGCTTAACTTGCGATTGTTGTCACTTAACTTTCGTTTTCTACTTTTACCCACTTACAACGTTTGTATCTTGCTGATCAATAAAAAAAATGCCATTATGATTTTTTGTTCATTTATTAAATTTCATTACCCGAGGCTGTTATTTTTGCCAAACGATTGCTTTCGTTCGATACGCTTACAAATAATTGCATTAGCTTTCATTTATTGCATCCGTTCTTTTGTTCGCGCTATCCGAAAAGGATTCCATGCTTCATGATTTGAAAACTTTTTTTTTTAAGGATAGTGCGGCAGAAGCTTGAGGAGCTCTGCATTCAAGAACTTCCATGGCCTCCAAAAGGAGCGGACTTTAATATTATTGAGAATGTGTGGGGCCTCATGAAGCAGCAGCTGGCAAGACGGCAACTACACGGAGCGTCACCAGATCTGCTTTGGGAGGCTGTGCAAGAGGAATGGACGCGACTAAAAGACATGCCTGGTTTCGCAGCTGCCTCTATGCCTCACTACCCGCACGAACACGCAATGTCGTGGAGGCTGGTGGAGCGTTCGCCAGTCACTAATCTAGCCTTAGGAAAACTTCTTATTTGTTGCCAGTTATCATTTAATTTTAGACTTCTCTTTATTTCACCTGCTGTGGTAAAATTTCAAGAAATTTGTCAATAAAGAGAAAATTGTGGGTTCAAACTGCTGCATTCGTTTGTTGCCAAAAAGTAAGCTCATCTCTGGAATGCGGAGATTCATGAATGATGCCATTGATCTTCGCTAGCGCTGACAGCCATTGACAGTATATCGTCCAGCAAACGGCGGGCTCTGAGGGAAAGCGTCATTAAAGAAAATGCCGCTGCTCAAAACGTCAGCTGAAAAAATAAAGAAATGGAATCATGCGCACAAACGTTGGCGCGTGATTATACCGATAAGCAGCGCACAAGCTATCATTTAAAATGCAAGCTTTGGGATGTGCTGCTTTCTGTCGGCCACCCCCACTTTGAAAGTGGAATATTCCTGGCACTCTCGCTATCTACGCATACGGCTACAATAGCGCCGCGTCTCGCAATTTTTCCGCTCCGGTCAGGAGTCACTTGTGTCATTCTTTTTCCGTTTTTTGCACTTGGAAATTCCAGCGTGTGCGTTGTAAGCGGCGAAAAATCGGGGGCGTGGCGCTGCAGGTGGTATACCTGGCGGCTTGCATGGCCACGCAGGCACTGATTATTGAATGGTGTTCGTGCGTCTTGACGGTATCAGAAAGTTGGGAGGAGCTGTCAAATCGGTTTGCTCGTTTAAGATGAGATAGGAACGAGTGAGCACGGGTGCAGCATGGCATACGCATCGGCTGACAAACCCCCTTTCTTCGTGCTTCAGGTCCTGTTTTCGTTCCTGTCGTACGGTGTTGTCCAGCGCGGCACCGTACGTCATTGGGGACCTTCGTACCGAGGCCTGTCAACTTTGGCAGCGTGCAAACGCTACACAAGGGGCGGAAGCCGTCGGAGAGCCGCCAATTGCTGAAATGCATCCCGTCTTCATGCCATCACCATGGTCATCGACATCAACAGTAGCGCCAGCTATAAATGTCCGGCAGCATCGGATCCGCTCCAGTGGGCACGGGTGCAGCATGGCGTACGCATCGGCTGACAAACCACCTTTCTTCGTGCTTCAGGTGTGTAATTGCATTTCCTTGTACGCAAAAAGGAGCGATAATCATTTTTTACGGCTGTTCCCGTGCCCACGGGTTTTAGTACGCATTGTAAACGAGTGTTTTCACAATGGTGTACTTTTGTTGCGGGCGGGAGATGTGGAGGAAAATCCCGGTCCCGAAACCCGCTCAAAATAAAGTCTGACCCCACACGTTCGACTGAGCAAGACGAGACTGTCGACAGAGCCGCCACTGGAACACCATTAACGCAAACGGATCACAACCTCGAAATTGTACGCCTACTTCGCGATCTGCAATTTCAGACTACCACAGTACAGGCTAGTAACGAGATAATAAAGAAGGGCATTGGTGAAATGCGGCTTGGGCACCACAACATTGAAGCCTCACTTGCAAATATAGGCAGCAGGCTAGAAGCTGTGGAAATCAGGTTGCAAACGCTTGAAAGCCATAAACAGGACTCGACCCGTTCTATCGACGAACTTCGCAAACAAAAACCAATTGTTGCAGGCTCGTATCGATGAGCTTGAAGACAGGAGCCGGCAGGATAACATAATCTTGCATGGAATTCCAGACGGCATAGAAACGTGGGCGGAAACTGAAGACAAAGTTGCTGGCAACCTGTGTTGATCCCCATTTGTCATCGACTGATATCGACCGAGTTCATAGATTAGGTCAGTATTCACTCTCGCGCTGTCGTCCTGTCATAGTTAAATTCGCTAGTTATAAAACTAAAGAAAAGAATATTAGTGCGACAGAAGACTTTTCACCAGCCACTCGTCTTGCTCAGAAAAAACTAACCGGCTTCGCTAAACTATACAGCCAGCATCCCCGCGTTACTGTGAACTACAATATTAATATTCTAGTTCACTGTACTCGCGTTACCGACGCAGGTACAGCAAGCTTTTCATTTCCAACAAATGCTACATGTATGATCCTGTTGCTGACAACATCTACGAAGTCGTCTCTACCACTCCGCAACTTCGGATTAATAATTCGACACCGCCAGGCCCTGCACTAACAACCGAAGTATCATCTGATTAGGGAATCCAGAGGGGATGTGGCCACACGCAACAATCAACGCCGCCGCATGCGTCGGTCGTATTTACTATCATTAGAAGCATTGTCAAAAAGCGCACAGAACTTTCCTCTCTTATCGATTCATGCTCCGCTGATATTGTTGTGTTGACTGAAACATGGCTGCGTGGTAACATCAGAGACAGCGAAATCCTCGACTCAGCTAACCAATTTCATTTTTACAGATTTGGTAGAGAAGAAAGGCAGGGCGGAGGTGTTCTCATATCTATCAAAAAACATTTGGAATCGCTCGCGCTCAATATTACGACAAACATAGAAGTCGTTTGGGTGTCTGTGAACCTGGCTCACCGTCAGATTATAATAGGCGTTTGCTACAGTTCCCCCAATGCGTCACCGGCATTTATCAATGAACTTCACGACAATATTAACACCATTATATCACGATATCCCTCTGCCCCCGTGTTCTTACTGGGTGATTTCAATTACCCTGGCATAGACTGGACCTCAACTGCACATTTTTCCTCCCGAACGTGTCGCGAATTTCTTGATTTGTGTTCATCATTCAGCTTTACCCAGGTTGTTACTAAACCCACCCGGATCACACAAACAACAGCTAACATATTAGACCTGATTTTGTGCACATGTCCCGAACTGTGCTCTCAGCTCACCTACTTGCCAAACTTAAGTGATCCCGTTGTATTAAACTTTAGCATCACTGTCCCAGTGCAAAAAAAAAAAAAATACAAGACGACAAAACTATTGCGCAACTATAAGCGGGCTGATTTCGACCAAATTAATGTGCACCTGCATTCTTTCTTAACATTATTCTTAGATACTTTGCAAGAGCGCTCTGTTGAGGCAAACTGGGATTTATTCAAATCCAAGGTTAAAGAGCCTACTAATCGCTTTATTCCGACTCGAACCATATCATATAACCCGGATGCGCCATGGTATAACTCGCACATAAGACGACTTTCAAACAGAAAACGAAAACGCTTTTATCGTATGGCTAAACCATCTCATAATCAGATCCGCTGGGAATTGTATCATAAAGCAAACGATGAATATATTTCCGCTGTAAGGAGAGCTAAAAAATATTTTGCAGAGAACACACTACCTACTACATTACTGCAGAATCCCCCCAAAATTTGGAAGATTATTAACCCCAAAGAAACTGCGCGTATTGCATTAACAGACTTTGATGATGAACCAGTACCTGATAATAAATGCGCGAGTGTCCTAAATGATGTGTTTTCAAATTGCTTTTCTACTTCTTCTGTCGTTGAGCTTCCTATCTTTACTGTTACAAATATTTGCCAATGTATCCCGTGGTGGTCCACTCTGACGGTGTTGCTAAAATTATTGACAACCTTAAAGTATTTTCAGCGGCTGGCATCGATAACATTAACACAAAGTTTTTGAAAAGCACCAAAATGTATTCCTCAATTATTTTAGCTAAAATATTCCAGCAGTCATTGGAAAGTTGCGAATTACCGTCGGACTGGAAGATAGGGAAGGTGGTCCCAGTGCACAAATCTGGATCTAAGCATTCTCCTCATAACTGCAGGCCTATATCGATCACCAGTGTACCTAGTAAAATATTAGAACACATTCTCTTCTCTCAAATTATCACATTTCTGGATTCTAACTAAATTTTTCACCAGGCTCAACATGGCTTTCGCAAGACCTACTCATGCGAAACGCAGCTTCTTTCGTTCACCCACAAGTTACATGTCATCCTCGACCACCGCTCCATCGCCGATTGTATATTTTGAGATTTTGCTAAAGCATTTCATAAAGTATGTCACCAGCTACTACTCCTAAAATTACGCATCACAGGACTCCATACTAATGTTCTAAAATGGCTCGAGTGCTTTCTAACATCTCGCCAACAGTTCGTCTCCGCAAACGATGTTAACTTTCCCCTGAATCCCGTTATCTCCGGTGTTCCTCAAGGTACTGTACTTGGGCCTTTACTTTTTCTAATCTATATTAATGACCTTCCCGACTGTGTTTCCTCATCCATCCATCTATTTGCTGATGATTGCGTTCTTTTCCGTGAAATAACATTTGATACTGACACACGCGCTTCACAGGCTGACATTGACAATACTAACCTATGGTGCAGTAAATGGCATATGACATTAAACGTAAAAAAATGTAAATTCATGCGCGTGTCCCGTTCACCCCCTAACTTATCTCCTTACCATCTAGGCGGTAACCAATTAGAATCTGTCCTGTCATACAAGTACCTCGGCATTCACATCACTTCCACCCTTTCTTGGAAAACGCACATAGAATACATCGTCAACAAAGCTAATCGCATGCTCGGGTATCTCAAGCGTAACTTCCATTCAGCCCCTACTAACACGAAGCTAGTGCTTTACAAAACCATAATTCGTTCGCAAGTAGAATATGCATCGGCTATATGGGTCCCAGGCGTTGAAGTTCTTACAAATCAGATAGAATCAGCTCAAAACAAATCAGCACGTTTCCTTTTATCGAACTTTCTTCGCACCGCCAGCGTGACCGCCATGAAATCAAACCTAGGCATACTACTTCTAGCAACGCGCCGCAGACTTGCGCGACTGTACCTCTTTCATAAAATATTTTATCACGAAATACTACATGATGAATTGCTCGTACCACCTACATACATATCTACACGCCTTGATCATGCACACAAAGTTGGCCTAATTTCATGTAACACCAAAGCATTTTCTGACTCGTTTATACCTCGCACATCTGTGTACTGGAACAATCTTCCTTCGTCAGTGGCAACAATTGAGCGGTTACCATTGTTTCAGTTATCAGTGTCCAGTGTTGCGCAATGATGCCTAGCACAAAAGTGCTTTACGTATATGCTATAATGTACTGATGTTTATGTATGACCATGATCTGCTTATTTGTTTGTTTGTTTTTCTCGCTATTTCATTACATGCTGTACGTTTTTATATGTGGCAAATATTTTGCTGTAATTCCCACTCCCCTCTGTAATGTTTGACCTTGAGGGTACCAATAAAATAAATAAATAAATAAAAATCAACTTTACAGTGTTCTTGGATGCCGAGTCAGAAACGCTATACCTAGGCCATGGAGGCACGTTCATACGGCTTGGTTCATTCATACATGTCAGGAAGCCGCGCTAAAGTGGAGCTTGTGGCCCCTTTATTTTATGCAATGGTGTCATAAACCGCTGCCTTTAAGGTCAACTGAGGCGCGGGATCCCCTTTACGGTTACCCGCCGTACCTATATGAGGTTTCAGGACACAGTTAAAAGTTAGGCCGGTCAACCCGTGAAGTACGTATGTCGGTGTGTGATTGAGGAATAAGCTCACGAAAATCACTTCTTGTTTACAAAACAATGGGATAATTATAGCTGGTAGTCCAAATTACACGGCATAATAATCGAACACATGGACGAAAAAAAAAAACGCCACGACACGATAGTGATAAAAGACGGATCGGTAAATGATAAGATAAAAAACCGCTAATGAACAAACACTGCGATAAAAAAAGACTATAAAGATTGCAAAGCAAGTATCCTGTTTTGCAAGGAGGAGCAAGAGTGACACAGAAAACACAGCGTAAAAATACTAAGCCAAATCAAAGATTAAACAAAGGTAAAAAAATATTCATTTACCCTACAGACTGTGGCAAAAAGGAATTCTCACGGCTTTTTTGTTCGATCAGGCGTCTTAGTCGCAGAGTTGATTGGTAGCGGCGGCCGTACCAGATGAAGAAGAAATGATGAGTTGATCGGGGGCTCGGTGAAAACCAAGACACTTTCTCAGAGCGAGTGGCCGCGAGAGAGGCCCGGAAGACTGAATCTTCCCAGAGCGCACTGCCGCGGCGTGCTGCGGTCTGCCGTTTTATACTTTCGGCTGATTTTGCTGCTGCCCATCGTCAAAGACGCGCACTTGCCGGTCGCTGCCCGGAGATTCATGTCGAAGCATGCTCGGAGGAGCGGGAAGATCCCGTAAGTTCCGTAACTTCCGCTCTATATGTGAGGCAGCTTGTGACACTGCCCCCACTGAAGAATATTGTCTCGTAATATCCTAGACATCAGCAAGCGTCGAATCTTGGTGAACGACGTTATTGCGCTCCGCAGAGGGGCGCAGTGGATTGGGTCCATCCGATGCACTGAAGATATTTCGCCACTCACTACGGTTCATGACGTGCACCATATAGGTATAGTGCTCTAGAATATTCTAGAGCACTATAATATAGGCACCGTGCAGAAACCCAGGGGGCAGCACTCGCGGCGAACAGGCAGCGCCACGAGTGAGCGCCGGAACAGTTTGATAGGGAGACGCGCGGCCGCCTGGGCAGGGCGCGCGCTTGAAAAGGCGGCCTGCGCAACGAAATGGTAGCAGTTTCAGCCAGCTCGAGCGACGTAGCGAAGCACAAACAATGCGAGAGCCACACGACACAAGACGCAGAGACAGAGACGAGCCCTGGCCGCCCGCTGGGCGTTTATTTATAGGCTGGAAACTTGCGAAACGGAAGACAACAGGAGAAGCGCGCGCAGTTGGAAAAGGCCGAGCAAAAAACGAAGGGGGTGGGAGGGTGGGGGCGCAAAAAACACGGTAAAAATGTAGAAAAATACAAAAAACATTTGTGGCGTACGCCCCTCCTCCCAAGTGTGGTACAGCTACCGGGGGACACGGACCGGTACGGACGCGCGTGTATGAGCTCCCGCCCCCGCTTCTCTCACGAGAAGCGGCGCCCCACCGTCAGCGCGGCACGGTCGCCCAAGCCCACTCCGACTGCCCTACCCCGCCCAACCTGTGCGCTGCGGACTGTGGTCTGACTTTTCGTTTTCACCAGTGCAGTGATAGGCAGAATCGCTTTGGTCCTGAGCATCTCACCTTGCCTTTGTGCGGCGGAGGCAATTCTCTAGGCCACAACCGCTCGAGGACCACGCCTGCACGAAAAATGGCCTCGGAGGAGCCTGTCGCGGGCCCCAGCGAACCGCAAGCCCATCTATCTTTACCACCAAACGATAACTTGGACACCGGCGAAAGCTCACAAGACCACCTTGGAGAAAACGAACTCTCCCTGCCAAACGAACTAGACTCCAGCGGATGGAAAACTGCTCTAAGCAGACATCAAGCACGGAAGCTCCGGCAAAAAGCCCGGATTGAGAAGAACCGCCAAATGCAGGAAAGCGACAGCTCCCAGCACCCGCCAGATCCTCGCGAGCTCACTTCGAAGAAATCGGGCCCCCGAGTCCGCCTTCCACCCTTGCCAAAAACCGACATCAAGGTAGTGATTCGCCCGCACCGCGGAATCGCCTTGAGGAATTTCACGAACCTAGAACTCGCCAGAGCCGTAATCAACGCCTGCCCACACCCGCAGCAAACCGTCGGAAAATTTATCCTCCGGCCCCACTACGGATCCAACATCCTCATACTCAGCACCCCTCACGCTGAGGCCGCAAACGAGCTTCGACAGATCCGTAAGTTGGCCCTGGGAGGATTAACCCAGGAGGTTAATACCTACATCCCCTTCGCGGAAGAAGATAAGCGCGGTGTCATTCATGGCATACCAGACGACGTCAGCCCGGCAGCACTGCAGACCGGATTATACATCCGTACACGCGGAGTCGAGGTACTCGACGTGAGACGCATGGGAAAAACATCGTCGATGTTGATTACCTTCAGCGGACCGACCACCCCCAAGTTCGTGTACTTTGAGGGCGCTGAATTTCGCTGCCGACTCTACCAACTAGCAAGGCAGTTCTGTTATGTATGCATGCAGCCGGGACACCGATCCGATGTGTGCCCAACGCCAGAAATGGCGGCCTGCAGAACATGCGGTACCCAGAACCCCGCCGACGGACATCCGTGCCAGCCGAAGTGTACCCTGTGCGGCGGAGAACACGAAACTGGAAATAGAGCGTGCCCCAACCGATTTAAACCGACCAAACAAGCACTGCCACCCGCTCCACACACCATCCGGAAGCCACAACACCAGTCCAGGATAGATGATAACAAACCAAAAACTTGGACGCGACGCTGGATCAGCAAGGACGACGTATCGCCCAACCGAAGCCAGAGCCGCAGCAGCTACGGGGACCTGTCCAGCTCGGACTCCGCCTTCCGACCACCTGCGCAGCAGGAGCAGCCGCAGCAGCAGCAGAAGCCGCCGCCGCCGCCGCCGCCACCGCAGCAGCAGCAGCAACAGCAGCAGCAGCGGCAGCCCAGGCCGCTCCAGGGGCAGACCAAGACCACGAATAAGCAGGTGAACTTTACGAGTCCTCCCACTGTTCCCCGGAACACACCCACATCACGAAAATGCCTAGAATGCGCACAAATGGCAAACGATATGGCCAAACTACAGGCTCAGGTAACAGAGATGGCTAAAAAGATTGCCTCCCTCACCGTACCCCCCCGTCAAACAGAGCAAACGACACCTGCGCCCCCGAAAGCAGCGACCCCACCTAAGCCTCCACCAAAGCCAGTGGCACTCACCCCCACACCACGCCAGCCACCTGCCGCCGTAGCCCCCAGTACAGGCACAGAAATGGAAACACGCGTTGAGGAGCGTCTCCTAACCACCTTCCGCCCCCTTTTCGACACACTCACTTCCCACGTCTCATCTCAGATCGCACAAATAAGCGTGCGGATGGATGCCTATGACGCCAAACTCGTCACGTTACAGGCCCTAGTTGACACAAAGGCCGACAGCAGGAAACGCCTTAATAATACGGATAACCCTCGAGCTAAGGCATCCCGATCAGCGCCCGCAGCCGTCGCCATGAATAGCGACAATGAGTCAATCAGAAGCCTAAATAGCATCCAAGATGGCTCCGTGCTCTAAATCAGGCACCCCCGACCGATTAGAGATCTGGCAATGGAATTGTCGAGGTTTTCGGAGGAAACAAGGCCTCCTGAAACAACTCATCCAAGTAACCCCCATTAGACCCGATATCATCTGCCTGCAAGAAATAGGAGCTGACACGGCGCCGACTCTTGCAGGATATTACACCATCCACAGTACTACTACTCCGAAGGTTGCCACTTTTGTATCCAAAGACATTACGGTAGTGGAACACAGCCTGGAAGAAGTAAACATTGACTATAATTTCATAGAAATCATTCCGAACAAGAGGGGCCAGAAAAGCACCTTCGTTTTAAACGTGTATCATCCGCCGCGCAAGTCTACAGCAGACTTTTTCAAGATTCTCCGAGACGCAGACACTTTCGCCCATCCACACCAAATGGTGATCCTAGGAGATTTCAACGCTCCACACCGGGACTGGGGCTACATCAGAAACTCGCCACGGGGAGCTGCAGTGGCTCGTGCAAGAGACACTTTAGGCTTAGAAATCATTACAGACCCGCTGTATCCAACAAGAGAGGGCAACAGTGTAAGTCGTGACTCCTGCCCAGACCTCACCATTATCAAGAACATTCACACTGCCACATGGACAAATCTCGGCGAAAATCTGGGCAGTGATCACTCAATACTGAGCACATCTATTTCAACCGCCAAAGTCAGACGCAAACTCGGAACAGCCCGTATCACGGACTGGCCCAAATACCGACAGCAAACCAAATCAGAAGCGCCCATTTGCTCCATCAGTGACTGGTGTGACGCCGTACGGCAAGCCCACAAGGAAGCCACAACGGTAGTGCAATGCACCCCAGAGGTGCAAGCTGTGGACAGACACCTCCTCAAACTCTGGGAAACCAGGCGAATGTTAGTCCGCAGATGGAAAAGACAGCGCCTAAACCGCGTTTTGAGACTACGCATCGCTGCAATAACGGCAGAAGCCCAAGAGTACGCCGACAAGCTCTCCCAACAGAATTGGCAGGATTTCTGTGAATCCTTAAGGGGCACATTGGGAACCTCCCGCACTTGGGCGATTCTCCGCAGCCTAGTTGACCCAACAACCTCCAAATCCGTCTCAAACCGAACACTCAAAAAGATAGCACATCTTTTCCCCGGAGATGATGAAGCCCTGCAAGACGCCCTCAAAGCCAAATACATCGGCTCCTATGTCCCGCCGAGCACGCTACAGTACACAGGCGCACCAAATGAAAAACTAGACGCACCCATAACCACCGTCGAAGTCTACGCCGCTGCAAGATCAGCCACACGCAATACAGCAGCTGGAGCAGACAAAATTACAAACGGAATGATTCGTAACCTGAGCAAGGCCCAGATTCGAGCACTCACGGCATACATAAATGATACCATGTGGGAAAAAGGTGAAATACCAGCAGAGTGGAAACACTCTGAGATAATAACCATTCCCAAACCAGGCAAACCACCTAGCCTGGAGGACCCATCTCTCTCACCTCCTGTCTGGGAAAACTGTACGAACGCGTCATACAAACGCGCCTCCAAAATTTCATAGAAGATAACGACATCTTCCCCCCCCACAATGATAGGTTTCCGAAAGGGCCTCTCCACGCAAGACGCCTTTCTTCTCCTCAAAGAAGAAGTCCTCCAGAACATTCCACGAGGCGGGGAACACTGCATCATGGCTCTAGATTTAAAAGGCGCCTTCGACAATGTCTCCCATGACGCCATCCTTAGGGAGCTAAGCGCTATGGGATGCGGTACAAAGACTTTCAACTACATTAAGGCCTTTCTTACTGGCCGTACAGCAACAATTGGTATAGGCGAGGTGCGCTCCGGGACAGAACAGATGCCAAACAAAGGCACTCCCCAAGGCTCAATTATTTCCCCACTACTTTTCAACATCGCCATGATCAGTATGGCCAGAGCTCTCGAGGAAATCCCAAATATTGGATACACGATCTACGCAGACGATATCACCATCTGGACGACTCGAGGCTCCCTTGCCGCTAAAGAGGGAACCCTGCAAGCAGCGGCCACGTGCGTAGAATCTCAAGCTGCCAAATGCGGTCTCCGCTGCGCACCGGAGAAGTCACAAATAATCCGCATACAGGGATATGCCTACAAGTCCCCGGGAACCATCGAGGTCCTACTCGAGGGCACGAAATTTAGTGAGGTTCCGCTTATACGTATACTAGGCCTATGGATCCAAAGTGACAGGAAGGCAACACAAACCCTGCAAAGCCTTCAAACCACATCTCATCAGGTTGCTCGCATGATCAGGCGGGTTACTCGAAGCCGCAAAGGCATGCGCGAGGAGGACACCACCCGCCTGGTACAGGCCCTGGTGATGAGCCGCCTCTCATACGGACTACCGTATCTCACCCTGCTCAAAGCAGATATGAGCAAAGCAAATGCAATCATCCGCATGGCTTATAAACACGCATTGGGCCTACCCAAGTACACATCAAACGACAGCCTTGAAGACCTCGGGCTGACCAACACCTTTGCCGAAGTACAAGAGGCGGTTCTTACCTCACAGAAGGAAAGGCTTTTTACCACCAGGGCCGGAAGGACTATCTTGAAAAGGATTGGCACACCAATGGATCTCGAGAAAGTCCAGGACACACAAGACATCGATCCCACTCTTCGATCTCGCATTTATGTGTCCTCACTGCCAAAGAACATGCAGAAAGAAAAGCATGATGGCCGAAGAAAGGCTCGAGTCGACTGCTTGCGCCGAACTCACGGACAGACAAGAAACGTAGTCTACGTTGACGCTGCCACATACCCAAACTCAGCTCACACCGTGGCGGTAGTGCTAGACACCAATTTCAAGGAAATCACCAGCGCCTCTATTCCAACAAGTAGCCCAACTGTAGCTGAAACAGCCGCAACAGCGCTGGCCATACAACATGGAGACACCTCGGGACAGAACCTCAATATAGTAACAGACTCAAAGTCAGCCTGTCGGCTCTTTCTCTCAGGCAGAATCCCGAAACCCATCGCACCTATACTCAACACTGAGTACACTCAAAAATCCACCAGCAAGCATCAAATCACTTGGACTCCCGGTCACGAGGGTCTTGAGGGTAACGAGGCTGCGGATGGCCTAGCTCGAGGATACACAAACCGAGCAGGCAACCTTCCCGACCTTATCCCTCTACCCCCCTCCTATGGCGAAAGACTACTTTCTCTCCGAATACAGAGACAAGTTTTTCCCCCTCCGCACCGCCAACTCACCGCGGGAGAGGCTAGAGATTGGCGCAAACTACAAACAAACACTTTCCCAAACCTGCATAAGCTTAACATCATTTTTCCTAATCAATATAAAGACGCCTGCCCTTGGTGTGGCGAGACCCCAACCACATACCACGTCACGTGGGGATGCTTCGGCGATAAACCCCGCGGCTTGGACACACAAAACTCCGAGGAACAGTGGGAGACCTCCCTGCTGAGCTCAGATTTGGAGACCCAAAGAAAAATGGTTGTTCAGGCCAGAGCCACAGCGGTGGTCATTGGGATCCTGAAATAAGGATCCCACCCGAAATGTATAATCATCTCTTTTTTTTCTCTTCTTCTTTTTGCCAATAAAAGTTTTCAACAACATTCACAAAGGCCAGCTCGAACGCCCAAAGCTGGGGTGGGTGAGAAAAAAAAAAAAAGCTGCGGGGAATCGAGCGGCCGAGAAGGGTGGAACGAGTATGGGAGAAGAATAGGAATGAATGAAGCCGTAGTCGAAGAAGAGAAAAAAGCCTAAAAAAAAGGGACAAGCCTGAAAACTCGAGAACGCGATTACCGGGGCCTGAAGATGCCGCAGACACTTACATTACGCACACGGATTTTGAAGAGCTTAAACTGTTTTCTGGTGAGGCGGTTGCCACTTCTCTCGACGATAAAGGAACGGATGGCAGATGGCACGCGGTCGCTGATACAGCGACACAGCTATGAGAATGAAAACTGCCTTGCAGCACCGCACAAACGACCTACCGTTTCTAATACACATTCATGTCTTCCTCTCTGTCACATGTCAGAATTGTAGCATGCTTAATTTTCTTTTTCGTTGAAAGAACGTCCTGCCTCATCCCGACTTGAATGCTAGTTTTCTTTAGTTTTTTTTTTAACGATCCTTAATGCCTCTTTAACGGTACTTTCAAGTCCTTTGCCACAAAATTGAGTTTTGACAGGGGAAGGTAACAGGTGGCAGCCAGCCGCTCGACAACTTGTTTGGAGCAGGATGGCATGTAATGAATGCAAGATCTGTTCAGAGTGTCCACAAATAAGTAAAAAAACAACATTTTTTTACTTATTTTTTTATTATAGTCTCGATTGAGCAGTATCGCATGAGAAAGAGCTTATCATTCGAGGTTCAACAACTGAGTAGACATCGAAATGTCATTAACACAACTAAATGAATAAAGCGTATGGAATGGCACCTCCTGAATCACATCTACAGATGAGGGCGAAGTGGACAGCGAAGGATGGCGAGAAAAAAAAAATCAGGCTGGGGGACGGACAAAGGAAGCCGCCCATGTGGGGAAGGAAAGTAGCGGCATAAGCGTGGAAGGAAAGGGTGTGGAAAGAAGAAAAGGAACGAGCTGAGAGGAGGAAAAAAATAATGAAAGCAAGCAAGCAAGCAAGCAAAAAAAAAAAAGTCAATGCAAATTCGCGAAACTAATGCGCAAGACATAGTAAATGCGCCATTTAAATACTCCATTCCTGTTGATTACTCTCTGCATTGTACTGGTGCTTATGCAAGCTATCGTAGACAGGCAAATATAGAGCACAGGACAGCATAAATAAAAATTATGCAATGAACAACTGCATCCACGAGCGCGGCCCACAGGCGCGCACGGCGGTCCCGTAGCGCTGATGCCTATGAGTTGGCCACTTTCTTTAAATATTTTTTTTTTGCGGGTTGAGAAAGGATGCTAATGCAG
Organism: Amblyomma maculatum; assembly: GCF_055883805.1. NCBI lineage: Eukaryota > Metazoa > Arthropoda > Arachnida > Ixodida > Ixodidae > Amblyomma > Amblyomma maculatum. Next base: position 138,731,608 of record NC_139347.1, read on the forward strand.
GTGAAGGTATAGTCTGCCCTCTTTCGGGAAAAATGTTTCGCGGTAAATCTGGACGCGGCTATACTCGGGCATGATTGCCAGCTCACTGCTCGTTGGAAGGCAGCGATTCGCCTTAGCGTCGCTTCGCTTCGTAAAGCTTATTCGGTTACGCGAAAAATATTTTATCAGGTCAGTGAAAATGTGTGCAACAGCAGCAATCCAAGGTCTGCAAACTGGCAATTCATTTGTGACCATAGAATGCCGCAAATCGAAAGAACGAACGGCGAATGCGCCCCACGCACAGCAGATCCGCCGCGCCTCCACTGCACGGCCGGGCGCACGTCTCCCTACCAAACTGTTCTTCCCGCCGCGAGGGGCGCGCGCGTCGCACCGCGAGTTACTCCTGCACGGTGCCTATACGCACTGATCAGAACCCACACAGCACCACAACACTCTAGTTCGGCAGTCATGTCCTCGGCACATGTCATAAGTCACTGATCATCGATAACAATAAAACAAGCACAAATATACAGGCACATCATGTACGATTTCATTACACCAATAAAAACACTATGAAACTAGGCAGTAGTGTAAGCTTAACAACTGTTTCATGCGATTCATGTAATCTTCTCTACGCTGGTCAGTCTCTCGGAAATGTGTACATCCTCGATAGACTGTGTATGGGAGGGCTCAGTGTGGTAGACGTAGCCGGTATAACAAGCAAAACTGTTTATTTATACATCAGGTAATGGCGCCCGTTTTTGCTCTGCTTGGCGCGTTCGCCCATGCCGGGGTCTCCCGGCGGCCCGCCTGGTTAGCTTTCCCCTTGGGGCGCTGTCGTCAGTGGTGCCCGAGGGAAATTGTTTAAAGGGAGATAACGCAGTGAACTACATCGCATCAGCTATAGCCGAGTCATTTAAGAGCGACGATAGGGTAATCTCCGCAAATCAGGAAGCAACACAAGGTAGCAGAATACAAAGCACCTTAGAACTGACCAATCTAAACTGGAAAAAGGCAGAAAAAAATATTCCTTAAAACACATCTACAGGAATAGATGGGATTCCGATCAAGCTGATTAATGAACTCGGTCCAAAAAAGTAAGGAAACGTTGTTAAAAGCTCTGGAAACAGTCATAACGAATAAGCAAATTCCGGACAGATGGCGGCAGAGTAAAATGAATTTGATTTATAAAGGGAAAGGAGACAGGATGCACATAAAATCCTACAGGCCGATTACCATAGCATCTATTATGTACAGGTTAGCCATGCAGGAGGTGAAATTAAAGGTGCAAGCATGGGCTGAAAGTAACAAGATACTCGGAGAACTTCAGAACGGCTTTAGAAATGGTAGGCGCTTAGATGATAGCCTGTTCGTGCTTACCCAATGCATCGAAATATCTAGAGTGGAAAATAGACCTTTGTATTTGGCCTTCCTGGACATAAACGGGGCGTACGACAACGTAAGCAGGGAACTCCTGTGGAACATATTAAAAGAAGGTATCGGTTATGAGATAATAGAGTTCCTACAGGAAATATACCGGGATAACAAAGTAGAAATTACGTGGGAAGGGATAAGAAGTACGGAGGATGTCAAAGTATGCAAAGGATTAAGACAAGGCTGTCCTTTATCACCGGTGCTGTTCATGCTTTATATGATAAACCTGGAACGGAGGATACATGACAGTAACCTAGGTTTTAACCTGTCATATAGATTTGGTGGAAAGGCGGTAGAGCAGCGCCTCCCCGGTTTGATGTATGCAGACGATATTGTGCTGCTAGCTGAGAGTCTGGAAGAATTGCAAACTCTAGTTAAGTATTGCGGAGACGAAGGGGACGCTCTAGGCTTCAGTTTCTGCGCAGTTAAGTCGGGTCTGATGATTTTCAACGGCTCAACTGATCAGGGTCCTAAAATACAAGGCCTTGAAATACCTAGAGTAGCAGAATATAAATATCTGGGGGTATGGGTAAACGAATGATTGGCATACATTGGAAAGCATGAGCAATCACTGAAGGCCAAAGGGCGAAGGAATGCCGGGATAATGAAGCATAATGCATTGTGGGGATACAATAGGTATGAGGTTTTGAGGGGCATTTGGAAAGGAATTATGGTGCCCGGACTTCCTTTCGGAAATGCGGTTTTGTGCCTAAAATCAGAGGTACAGTCGACATTAGAAACAAATCAGAGATCCGTTGGACGATTAGCACTAGGTGCCCACGGCAAATCTACAAATGAGGCGGTACAGGGAGATATGGGCTGGGCATCTTTAGAAGTACGGGAAGCGCAGAGTAAAATATTATATGAGGAACGCCTGAGGAAATTGGACAGTAACAGATGGGCAGCTAAAGTATTTAAATACCTGTACTTAAAAAGCGTTGACTCACAATGGAGGAAAAGAACTAGGAAACTAACAAGTAAGTATGCTAGTAACAAGGACGGAGAAATAACGAGCATTAAGCAACAGGTGAAAAACACAGAATGTAAAAATTGGATAAATTCGATGGAAAAGAAACAGAGTGTGGAATTATACCGAAAGTGGAAAATGCAGATCAGGAAGGAAGATTTCTTTGATAACTCAAGAGGCAGTGCACCAGAACAGGAGTTGGCCACCCCGGTGCAGTAATTGGCCGCAACCTCTCATGATAAGCTGCGCAAAACCCCGGCCCTCAGTCACCAGCGGCTGCAGAACAACTGACCACGGCGGCGGTCAGACCTGTGACGCAGCAGGAGGTGCTAAGAATACCTGGCTCCGCTGGACAGGCCGCCATTGGAAACTGACCCTGGCAACGTTTAATGCTAGAACCCTAGCTAGTGAAGCTAGTTTAGCAGTGCTCTTACAGGAACTAGAGGGTATGAAATCGGATGTCATAGCGCTTAGTGAGGTTAGGAGGTACTGAAGAGTGGGCATGTACTGTGTTATCGAGGTTTACCGGAGAGGCGAGAACTAGGAGTAGGTTTCCTTGTCAATAAGTATATAGCGGGTAATATAGATGAATTCTATAGTATTAATGAGAGTGTGGCAGGCATCGTAATTAGGCTTAATAAGCGGTATAAACTGAAGGTTGTACAGGCCTATGCACCTACATGTAGTTATGATGACCAGGCAGTTGAAAGCTTCTACGAAGATGTAGAATCGGCAATGCGAAAAGCAAAGACGCAGTATACTGCACTAATGGGCGACTTCAATGCCTAGGTAGGGAAAAAGCAGGCAGGAGACAAGGCAGTAGGTGACTATGGCATTGGTTCTAGGAATAGCAGGGGAGAGTTACTAGTTGAGTTTGTAGAGCGCAATAACTTATGAATCATGAATACCTTCTTCAGCAAACGGAAGAACCGGAAATGGACATGGAAAAGTCTGAACGGGGAGACTAAAAATGACATCGACGTCATACTGTGTTTAGTCAAAGTAGCCGATAGTCAAGATAAGATAGTCAAAATGCAGATCAGGAAGGAAGATTTAACTCGAGGCAGTGCCCTATTTTTTGAAGCTAGATCAGGGTGCCTTAGAACACGCAGCTACAAAAAGAAATTTAGCAATGGAGATTACGCATGTGCTGTATGTGGAAACTCCAGTGAAACAATTGACCATATTATACTCGAATGTAATGGTATCCATCCGGAAGTTGGTGCAGGCGCAATCACTGTTCCTGAAGCTCTGGGGTTTAGAGATAACAGTGGCCGGGTGAATAAACCGGCGGTGGAAACTACCAAAAAACGACTGGAAGATTGGTGGCTTAAAAGCAGAGAAGTGACATAACGTTAGTAATGTAGGAACAAAATTTTAATAAATAGAATGATGGTTTAGTTAACCATTCTAAATCAATAATTCAGATATAGGGAGAAAAATGAGCATGATAGCTACTGCTACCACCCTGTTTCAAAGGGGACGCTCCTATATTCCATCCATCCATCCATCCATCCATCCATCCATCCATCCATCCATCCATCCATCCCACAACACCCCCCTTTCTTGAAAGGTTTGATCTCACAGGTCCAGGCGTTCTGGTCGCTTACAAACACGTCCACTCCTTGTGGTGCTCGTGTCCTGCAACGGTGGTGGGTGTCTTGCTGTACGTCTTGCTTGTCATCTGTCGGTTTGTACAACGTAGGACCTTGGTTCTGATGTTGGCTGTGTTACCACGCCGTGTGATGCAGCTCCAGCGAGGATGCGCACCGGTTTGCCTGGTGGTAAGTGCTCTCGGCACCGTACCTTGTGCCGGGCGTCGTATGATCGTTTCGCACGAACTCTGTAGGCTTCATTATTTTGTCTGAATTCGCTGTCGTCCCACTTCGGGGCTAGCAGCTTCGAAGTGGTTGGTACTGTGGTGTTCAGAAGACGACCCATTAAGAGCTTTCCTGGTGAAAATCCTTCCACGCTGGGTGTGGCGCTGTAGGCAAGCAGCGCTTCGTGTATGTTGGAAGACTTCCTCAAAAGCTGCTTTGCTATCTGCACAGCCCTCTCAGCCATACCTTTGCTCTGCGGGTAGTAAGGGCTTGATGTTGTGTGTGAGGCTCCCCAGTGATGCACTATTTCTTTGAACTCTGTGGAAGTGAACTTCGGCCCGTTGTCTGTGCGTATTGTCCGTGGAACACCGTACCGTGCAAACATGGCTCCAAGACTAGGGCTATGTTTTTTGTAGCTGTCCTTGGCAGCTGATCTAGCTCGAAAAATCGGGAGTAGTAGTCTACTACCACAACATACTCTTTCCCCTCCAGCGTGAAGAGATCCATGCCGACTGTGTCCCAAGGGTGTGCTGGCAATGGGGTTAGAAGCAGGGGTCCTGTTTCTGGCTTTCTGTGCTCTCTCCAACTTGGACACTTTTCCGCGCAGTCTTCAATGTGCTTGCCTATGCCTGGCCACCATATGCATTCTCTTGCCCTCGCTCAGCACCTCGTTGTGCCCGAGTGGCCTGCATGGAGTTTTTCCAGAACCTCTACTCTGATGTCTGGTGGGATGATTATTCTGTCGCCTTTGAATACCAGACCATCAACGAGCGCAATCTCACTAGCCACCTCGACGTATCTTTTCAGGTCAGGTGACAGCCCATGCACAGTTGGCCATGATGTAGTGCAGAGGGTAGCCACCCTGGAAAGTGTTTCGTCTGACTGGATGCTTGCCCTGATTCTGTCCAGCATTTGGTTTGAAGCAGGCAGCTGTTCAAGTGCTGATTCTTCAAACTCGCGCACTGCACTCTTGAGAGTTCTTTCTTTGCCTGCTTGTTTCCCAGATGGCTTCCGGGATAGAAGGTCAGCTGTGTACAGCTTTTTGACGGGAGTGTGGGACATGATGTAGTCGTACTCCAAAAGGCGCATCCTGAAACGTTGAAGGCGAGGACTCAGCTCATCAAGTCATTTAGTCGTCAGCAGCGGTATTAACGGCTTGTGGTCCATTTTGACGTGAAATGTTGATCCCAGCAGGTATTTGCGGAAATGTTCGCATGCCCATGTGATTGCGAGTGCCTCCTTTTCGATTTGGGCATATCTTTGTTCCTTATTCGTAAGGGAGCGTGATGCATATGCCACAGGTAGGAGCTTTTCGTGCGACTGCTGTAGAAGCACAGCCCCAAGACCGTATGAGGAAGCATCCACAGACACTGTGAGGCGACTGAGCATCGTAGTGACTAAGAATCGGCGTCCTGCTAAAAGCTTGCTTCAGTTTGTCAAACCTCTGCTGCTGAGCTGGGCCCCAGTGCCAGTCGGCGTCTTGGTGGAGCAGGTCTCTGAGAGGCTTCGTAAAGTCTGCTAGCTCTGAAAGAAATTTCGCTAGGTGGTTTGCAGAGCCCAACAAAGACCTGACTTCTGACACATCACATGGTGGGTCGAGCTGGACTATGACCCTGACTTTTTCCTGGTCGGCGCTGACTCCTGTTGAGTTTACGACGTGTCCTAAGAATGTTACTTCTGTTTGTCGAAAGGAGCACTTGTCGATATTGGGGGTAACACCTGCATCTTCCAGCTTCCTCAGCACCAGCAGTAGGTTGGTGTCGTGTTCCTCAGTTGTCTTCCCTAAGACAATGATGTCATCTTGCAGACAACTCACACCATCTAGTCCTTCGAGCACAAGGAGCATTTCTCGTTGGTAGAACTCTGGCGCTGTGGAGATACCGAAGGGAAGTCTCAGGAACTGAAACCTGCCAACTGGTGTGATGAAGGTTGTGTATTCGCGAGAGTCCTTGGACAGTGGCACCTGCCAGTACCCTGCTCGTGCTTCTAGGCGACTGAAAACTGTTGCACCTGATAATTTTGCAAGACACTCGTCCACCGTAGGCATGAGCACACGTTCGCGTATTATTTATTGGTTGAGTTGACCATAGTCCACGCAGATGCGCAGCTTATTGTTCTTTTTTCGTGCGACAACCATTAGAAAGCACTACTCGGTTGCTCACTCGATCTTCTGGATGACTCAAAAGTCTTCCATCCTTTCTAGTTCTTTCTTCACAAGTGGAAGCAGTGGAAGAGGCACGCGCCTAGGATAACTGACTGCGTATGGCTCAGCATCCTTTTTAACTTTGATGCGGTACTCAGTCTTCATGACTCCAAGCCCAGACGTTAGCTTTGGGTATGACGCCAAGAAGTTGGGGACATCAGTTGATTGTGCGAGGGTTTTGTCTAGCTCAAGAGGGCTCTGTAGAACCCCAAGTGATTCTATGGCTGGTCGACTGAGCAGCGGTTCTTTTAATCCTTTGATGACGAAGACTGCTTCTTGGACTTCAGTGTTGCGCCAGGTGACTGTTGCATCGATGTAGCCAACAGTGGCTATCGCTGTCTGGCCTGGGCCTATCAACAGCTGTTGCGTTGACTTGATGGGTCCCATGACGGTTCTGTCGTACTGGTCGTGTGCGATAGCAGTCACATCCGCGCCGGTGTCGACTTGAAGGTAAAAGGAAAGTTGTTCACGGTAGCAGTAATCCTCCACGGCGTGTTCACTCCCACTTTGATTTCGCCTAGATATAGCTCTCCGAGATCTTTTGGTCGTTGTCGGATACTCGAGGTCTCGTCCTTCGGCTTAGACATGCAGACGCGGGCGTAGTGGCCTTTTTTCCCACACTGGTTGCACGTCTTGTCTATCGCGGGACACTGTGTCTTCGTGTGGTCACCCACACCACCCCACCACTTGCAGCGTTCGTCTCCCGTCTTGTGTGTACGTTGAGGGCGCGACTTGAAAGGCACCTTCGCTTCGTTACGGCGAGTTTTGACGTTTGTCTGGCCGCGAACTTCTCTCATGTCGATAGCTGGCTGTTCAATGAAGCGAATTTCCCTGTGTTGAAGTTTCACGCTATCTGAATTGCGGGCAGCTGTGCTTGCTTTTTCGAGAGTGAGTTCTGCGTCAAGCTGCAGGCTCTCGCTGAGTTTTACGTCTCGCAAGCCGACCACGAGCCTGTCCCGAATCAGTTCGTATTTGAGAGTTCCGTAATCGAATTTTTCGGCCATCTTGAACAGTTCAGTCGCAAATGCGTCGACGTTTTCATGCTGCTCTTGTTTCCGAGAGTTAAATCGCGCTCTCTCATATATGACATTCTTTCGAAGTAGGAAATGCTTTTTAAAAGCACTCACCACGGCGGAGTATGATGCCATCTGTTCGTCTGTCAATTTCAAGGCAGCGAGCACGTCCTCCGCTTGTTTGCCCATGGCGTAGAGTAATGTGTTGATTTGCGTTGTCTCGTCCTGTCCTGTCAGACCGGAAATGAGTCGGTAGCGCTCCCACCTGCGGTGCCATCGTGTCCAATCTTCGGGTTTGCGGAAATCGAACTTTGTCGGCAGTTCCACGGCGAGCGGGTTGAACGTCCTTCTCGGAGTGCCGCTCTCGCGCTCTTCGTTCGCGCCGCGAGTGTCTGGCATGACGCTACGGCCGCGTACGTTGGGCTCGCTGTCCTTCTGGGTGTCACGCTTCGTTGGTTATCTCGCCGCTGCCACCATGTGGTAGACGTAGCCGGTATAACAAGCAAAACTGTTTATTATGCGGAGCATATTAACGTAGGTTTCGGGCCTTTACGCGACGCCCGGCGGTGGCCACCATTGACCCTGAAGTGGGGTCAAGTGACATGACGTCACTTGATGACGTCACACCGGCTGCAGATGGGGCCTCATATTGCGCCGTCGGACGTCGCCCGGCGGAGGCCTCCACACTTCGGTTCGCGCCGTCGCGCGCGACGCGGCAGCGGCGCCACCATCGCTGCGTCACGTGATATGTGACGACACACCAGGGATGAAGCGTCGCGCGCCCGCCGTCGCGTCAGTCTCTGTGCCCGCAACCGCGCCAGCGTCTTTGCGCCGGGCGTGTATGCGGTCAAGATGCCTCCAAACGCTAAGGACGTTAATAATAGGAATGCAAAACGTAGGCTGCAGCGTGCTGCGGAAACTAATGAAGAACGCGAAGAACGCCTAGACAAGCGGCGCGCTCAATATGCGGCTCGACGACAACGCTCCGAGGGTGTACGACTCAGTGGGGAACAGTTTAGACTTGGTGTTGTGTAGAAATGCTCAAAGACAATACAGAACAAGTGACGTGCAAATCAAGAGTCATGCATTTACGGACCATATAGTGCATTTACGGACCATATGAGCATAAAAAGCGAGAAAACATTGCCCCTGTGTGTGTGTGTGTGTGTGTGTGTGTGTGTGTGTGTGTGTGTGTGTGTGTGTGTGTGTGTGTGTGTGTGTGTGTGTGTGTGTGTGTGTGTGTGTGTGTGTGTGTGTGTGTGTGTGTGTGTGTGTGTGTGTGTGTGTGTGTGTGTGTGTGTGTGCGTGTGTGTGTGTGTGTGCGTGCATCGTACCCTAAAGGAAGATATATATTTTTAGATTCGTGTTTTATCATTTGTAATGATGCCTAGGACATTACTGTACTCGGATCACCACGTCACATTCTCCTACGACTGCTGAATAATTTATTGTAAGGTGTTTATTGGAGCACCAAGACCGTAGGTAACGTCCGCAAACCAAAGCGACGGGGATAGCGTTCGAACCAACAGCTTGCCAACGGTGCAGCGCCAACAAGGCTCCGGCTCCACTTCGTCTACCTCTTCGGGTTAGCGCGCGAGCTGATGGCGATTGGGATTACTATAATACCCCCGGCGGAAAAGGAGCCATCCTGGCGACTCATGGTGAGGAAAGGGTAGGGGGATCATAATACGGCTTGAGGCGGTCGACATGTACAGTTTCTCGGCCGCGGCGGCGATGATCTGGAGATGGGTTCAAGGGCTCTACTACGTAATTGACGGGAGAAGATTGTTCGAGAATGCGGTAAGGTCCATGATAGCGCGATAGGAGTTTGGATGAGAGGCTGGGTTCTGAGGAAGGTACCCAGAGCTAAACGAGGGCACCTGAGGGATATGAAGGCGATGGATTTGTAGGGTCCCGGTTATGCTTTTGTTGAGCCTGGTTCTCCGTTGTGAAGGAGCGCGCCAATTGTCGGCATTCTTCGGCAAATCTGCGCGCTTCAGACAGTAGAGTGGTCTCTGAAGCGTCGGGGTGGCAGGGCAGGATAGTATCCATTGTGGACATGGGTTCACGACAATATAAAAGAAAGAAGGGGGAGAACCCAGTCGTTGTCTGCGAAGCCGTATTGTAGGCGTACGTTACGAAAGGCAGCACTTGGTCCCAATTAGAGTGAGCGCTATCAACGTACATGGCTAGCATGTCACTAAGAGTGCGATTAAATCGCTCAGTCATGCCGTTCGTTTGGGGGTGATACGCTGTGGTGCTCCGGTGAATGATCTGGCACTGTTTGAGGAGGGCTTCGACAGTGTCGGAAAGAAACGCACGTCCGCGGTCACTGATCAATTCTTTCGGTGCGCCGTGACGAAGAACGAGGCGATGCAGAATGAACGAACCAACATCCCGTGCGGTGGCAGACTGCAAGGCCGATGTTTCCACGTAACGGGTTAGGTGTTCAACGGCTACGATGACCCAGCGGTTGTTAGCCGAAGTGGTCGGAAGCGGGCCATACAGATCGATACCGACGCGGTCAAAAGGGCGGCTGGGGCAAGGCAATGGCTGCAACGGAGCGGCTGGCTGAGGGGATGGATTCTTGCGATGTTGGCAGGCGGTACAGGATCGGATGTACTGACGAATGAAGCGGCACATGCCGCGCCAGTAATATCTCATACGCAGTCGGGAATAGGTTTTCATGACACCTGCATGGCCGCATTGGGGATCGGCGTGGAAAGAGGCGCAGATTCCAGAACGGAGATGTCGCGGAATCACGAGAAGCCACTTTCGCCCTGTAGGATGGTAATTGCGGCGGTATAAAAGCCCATCACGAGTGGCGAAGTGGTGGGCCTGACGACGAGGTGCACGTGACGGAGACAGCTCTGCGGGCGTAGACAGGAATATTAAGAGGGAGGAAATCCATGGATCTTCTGCTGCTCAGATTTCATGTTGGTAATGTTGAGCGGCGACATATCGTAGGCACAAACGAAGCCAGCCGTCGAGTCGTTAGGAAGCGGTGAACGGGAAAGGGCATCAGCGTCGGTGTGCTTGCGTCCAGATCGATAGATGACGTGGATATCGTACTCCTGAAGACGTAACGCCCAGCGGGCGAGGCGGCCGGAGGGGTCTTTGAGGGAGGATAGCCAACAGAGCGCGTGGTGGTCGGTAACAACGTAGAATGGGCGACCGTAAATATAAGGACGAAACTTTGTAATGGCCCATATGATGGCCAGACACTCCTTTTCGGTCACAGAATAGTTCGATTCCGCTTTCGTGAGGATACGACTAGCGTACGCGACTACAGGTCGGAATATCCAGGTTTCCGTTGAGCAAGAACAGCGCCAAGACCTACGTAGCTTGCATCAGTGTGTATTTCGGTCGAGCAGGCAGGGTCAAAATGGCGGAGTATAGGGGGAGGGACCAGTAGACGGCGTAGTGTACTGAACGCAGCATCACAGGCTGGTGACCAAGAGGAGAGGTTCGGGCCTCCGGCGAGAAGTTGCGTTAAAGGGGCGATGATACTGGCGAAGTTGCGGATAAAACGGCGAAAATAAGAACATAGACCGACAAAACTGCGAAGTTCTTTCAAGATTGTGGGCTTGGGGAAGTCTGCGACGGCACGAAGTTTGGTAGGATCCGGTAGAACGCCATCCTTGGATATGACATGACCAAGTATTATGAGCTTGGTAGCGGCAAAGTGACATTTCTTCAAGTTGAGCTGTAGGCCGGCTTCAGTAAAGCACGTAAGGACACGCTGAAGGCGCAGAAGGTGGGAAGGGAAATCTTTCGAGAAAACGACAACCCACTGAGAATGTTATCCATCATTCTCTCGAAGGTGGCGGGGGCGTTGCACAGTTCGAATGGCATCACATTGAATTCATACACGCCATCGGGAGTGATGAAGGCTGTTTTCGGGCGGTCAGCGGAAGCCATCGGTACTTGCCAATAGCCAGAGCGCAAATATAGCGACGAAAAGAACTCCGCTCCTTGCAGACAATCTAGCGCGTCGTCAATTCATGGTAGTGGGTAAACATCTTTGCGGGTTATCTTATTCAGACGCCGGTAGCCCACACAGAAGCGGATCGTGCCATCTTTCCTCGTCACCAACACTACGGGGGAGGCCCAAGGGCTATGAGATGGTCGTATGATGCCCCGTTGAAGCATATCGGCGACATTGTCACGAATGACGCGGCGCTCAGTGGGCGACACGCGATATGGTCACTGCCGCAGGGGAGCATGAGGACCAGTGTCGATTGCATGAGAAACGGTCAAGGCGCGGCCCAAAGAAGGCTGGGACACGTCAAAAGATGCACTGAAGCGCTGAAGGAGGGCGACTATTTGGTGCCGTTGGGCGGACGGAAGGTCGGTCGCGATAGCCCGATGAAGGGCGTCGACAGAAAGCTCATCACTCATAGCAGCACAGGACGTCAGGGCAGCGACGTGAGGAAACACTTCAGGTTCGGAGAACATGTAAGTGCGATCAGGGTCCAGCTCTTCAATGTAGCCGAGGCACTCCCCGCGAAGAACAACCGTCGGGCAGGGAAAAGGGTTGGAAGCATAGATGACACAGCTGCCATCAGAAATCGTTAGAACGGCGAAAGGAAGAAGGAGGCGGTTATGGTGGGCGGAGGCGAGTTTGGGCGTAAAGAGAACAGGCCTAGGGAGGGCAGATGTCGAAATAAGGGGAACGAGAACAGAAGAAAAGGGAGGAATGTCGGTGTCTGCAGCTACAAGGAGTTTAGCAGGGCGCACAGGCGGGTCACACAGGGAAATATTACACATAGGGGAAAGCTCAACTTCTTCACGGGCACAATCAATCACAGCACTGTGAGTCGACAGAAAGTCGTAGCCGAGGATGATGTCGTGGGAGCAGGCGTAAAGCACCACCATCTCGACGAGATACGTGATGTCTTTGATGCAAACTCGTACCGTGCACGCTGCCACAGGGGTGATGCGCTCTGAACTGGTCGTACGAAGCGAAAAGGCAGAAAGCGGCGTCGTGACCTTGCGAATTTTGCGGCGAAGGGCATCACTAATTACAGAAACGGCAGCACCTGTATCCACCAAAGCAAGAACGGAAAACCTTCTACGAACACTTCAATGACGTTGGCGGGAGAAGGCGGAGGACTTAACGAGTTCGTCAAACGCGCAGTTCTTGCCTCCGGAACTGCAGCATTTAGTTTTCCCCTTGCGTAGGGCCCTGTCGCCGGAGCATCGGCGAAATGGAACGCCGGCGAGGCGAAGGCGAACGGCGTGTCGAGTACTGAGCCCGAGGTGGAGGCGATCCAGAAGAGACGTTGCTCACGGGCGGCTCGGGATCGTAGTGGTACTGACGGACTGCGTACTCAGGATGAAGCGGGCGCTGACGGCAAAGGCGAGCGACGTGACCCGGGAGCCCGCAAGTATAGCAAATTGGGCGATTGTCGGCGGTTCGCCATGGGTTCGTAATGCGGCGTCGCGGTCGAGGGATCGGAGACTGAGGGGCCATGAAACGAGGTGGAGCATAAAATGTAGGGCCGTTCTGGTAAGAAGATGTAGGAAGCGGACCGCGCGTTCCAGAGGTTACTTGAGCGTAAGTGAGTGGGGCTTGCACATGAGCGATGGGAATACTAGAAGGCAGCGCTTCGGCGACTTTCTCCTCGATAACTTGGCGGATAGCCGGCGAGATGGATGGCGCGTTGGCCGGCGCTAATTGCGAAGTGCAGACGGTCGGCTGAACTGGATGGAGGAGGGACAGCCGGCGTGCAACTTCTTCGCGGATGAAGCCTTGGATATTCTGCATAAATTGAGACTGTTCCGCCGACGACGTAGCCAGTGCCAAGCCAGCAATGCCGGCAGGTGCGGCAGCCCGGCGCGTAGAAGCGCGTTGCTTTTGTAGCTCGTCAAACCTCTGGCACAGGGTTATAATGTCGGATACGGAAGTAGGATCCCTGGCCGACATCATATAGTACGCATCATCAGTGAGACCTTTTAGAACATGTGTGACTCTTTCGGGCTCGGGCATGGACGGATTGACCCGCTTGCAGAGGTCAACCACGTCCTCAATGTAGCTGGTAAACGTTTCCTCGGGAAGTTGAAGCCGTGCATTGAGGCGTTGTTCGGCGCGGAGTTTGCGTACCGCAGGACGGCCGAAGACATCGCGAAGTTCTTCTTGAAGACAGACCACGTCGAAAGATAGGCTTCATGGTTTCGAAACCACAGATTTGCCACGTCCGTGAGGTAGAACAGGACATTGCTCAGTTTTATGGAATCGTCCCAGCGGTTGTAAGTGCTGACGCGCTCGAAAGAGGCCAGCCAGTCGTCAACGTCATGGTCGTCGGTACCACTGAAGAAAGGTGGGTCACGAGGGCGTTGTGCCCCGGGACAGAAGATGGTGGCAGGAGTGGCAGGGGTGGGCGCCGATGGTTGGCTGGGAGTGTCCTGCATGGTTGTGACCGAAGGCGGTAGCGTGCGGTTCCGAAGTTCCAGGGTGAAATTTGCGAGGAGGACTGGGGCGACGACCGAGACACCTCCACCAAGTGTAAGGACCAAGTGTAAGGTGTTTATTGGAGCACCAAGACCGTAGATAACGTCCGCAAACCAAAGCGACGGGGGTAGCGTTCGAACCAACAGCTTACCAACAGTGCAGCGCCAACAAGGCTCCGGCTCCACTTCGTCTACCTCTTCGGGTTGGCGCGCGAGCTGATGGCGATCGGGATTACTACATTATAATCGAATATATTTTCTTACCTTTCGCTTTCGGTTTCAACAGCCGAGCGATGGCTGTGACGTCACAGTCAAGTCTAGGCATGGAAGAAGGAAAGAACTTAGGAGAGGCCCTGACGCCATTTTTTTAAGCCGGCGCGGCCGCGCCGCGACCGGATGCTGCAACGTCTCTCCTCCTTTTTTACCTTCCGCATTTTCTTTATCCGCAACGCTCACGTACCTAGGGCCCTGCCCCGCCGGGGTGGTGCAGTGGTAAGACGCACGACTACTGTGCCGGAGTACACGGGTTCGAACCCGACCTCGGCGGCTGCGTTTCGATGGAGGCAAAACGAAGAGGCGTCCGTGTGCTGTGCGATGTCAGCGCACGTTAAAGATCCCCAGGTGGTCGAAATTACTCCGTAGCCCTCCACTACGGCTCCTCTTTCTCTCTTTTCACTCTCGCTTCCACCTTCCTCCCTTCCCTTACGGCGCGGTTGAGGTGTCCACAGAAAACAAGTGAGACAGTTACCGCGCCTTTCCCTACCTATAAATCAATAAGTTTTTTTACCTAGGAATTATATTATCCAGACATGATTGTGACGTCAGAGCCATCTCTCGGATATCGAAACTGAAACTGGTGAGAAAAGAAACTTCCTTTAAAATTATTTAGCGGTCGTAAGTGAAAACGGCGTGTGGATCGATATACAGGAATGACTTACGCATCATTAAGAAGAAATCATATTCCATCAAAATTTCGTGGCTATAGCCCTTTAACGATGGAGACCTGGCATTGCATCGAAGTCGAACTGCATGTTCCGCTGAACGCGCAGTGGAGCGCATCCCGTTTCGAATGGCATCCGAGCTTACCGGTGACCTCATCGACCGGCAAACTGCTACGTAATGAGCCTCGTTAGCTATGCCACGTCTTTCTTAAACAGGTCGGTGAAGAGGCCTCGCTCACGACGATGCTTAAAGAGGGCTTACCAATTAGCACCTCCACGGAGAAGCCCCACGGGAGTGCACGATTGTATGAAATAGCAGAGGCTGTCTGAATTTCGCAGCTCGAAACACTACGCCGAACGACCACAGGCAAATATATCCCCAAAATGGCGGGCCTGCAAGCAGATAGGCGACTACAAGGCAAGTCAAGCATCCCGCAGGACTGTCGACACAATTTAATCGTTCCCCCTCTCTCGTAATATTAATCCCATATTCAGCACTGAGAGGAGGGAGAAAAGAGAAGAAGCATTAATCAGATGCTTCGATCCGATGGACAGCAACTCGTTTGCATATGTGGACGCGGCAAGTGGTAGATCGGGTGCGGCAGTTGCCTCGCTCGGTGGTCGACGGACGAGGTGCCCCCGTGTCGGCTGCCACCATTAGAAGCCGCAACACGGAAACGGCTGAAAAAGTCGCGGTAGCGCTCGCTTGAGTTGGAACGGAAACCAATTTTATAGTTATAGATAGCAAAATGGGCACCTGGAATGTTGGAAAGGGCAGGATCTGGCCGACTGCCGGCGGCTGCGTTTTGATGGAGGCGAAACGGAGCGACATCCTTGTGCTCTGCGATATCAGTGGACGTAAAAGATCCCCAGGTAGTAGAAGTTACTCCGTAGCTCTCCACTACGACGCCCTCATTTCTCTCTTCCTGCTTTCAATCCCACCTTCCTCCCTTTCCTTAACGGCGCGGTACAGGTGTACACCAAAAAAAACCGAGGGTGATGGATGCTGCGCCTTTCCTTTCCTGTTAATCAATAATAGTAATAATAATAATATTAATGATAATTATCAAAATAATAATAATAATAATAATAATAACAATAATAATAATAATATAATAATAACAACAACAATAATAATAATAATAATAATAATAATAATAATAATAATAATAATAATAATAATAATAATAATAATAATAATAATAATAATAATAATAATAATAATAATAATAATAATAATAATAATAATAATAATTGTGGGCGCCACAGACGACAGCGCCCCAAGCGGCAAGCTAACCAGGTGGACCACTGGAAGACCCCGGCCACGGCCGCTCAATGGAGGCCACCTCCACTGAATGGAGGCCACCTTCATTGAGCGGCCGTGCCCCGGCATGGGCGACCGCGGCAAGCAGAGCGAAAACGGGCGCCATTACCTATTTTTTTTTGGGGGGGGGGGGGGGCTGGGATTTAAAAAGTTCCTACGCAAATTCTACTACACCATTTCAGCTGAATAACGTTCACAAAGTAGCAAAATATCGTCTACGTTATCTGATAAGTGATTCAACATTGGTACTTGCCTAGATTTTCCGAAATCGAGGAAAAACTGCTCTCGGTGGCGTGCACAATTTTCGCAGAAGAGAGTCGAAAAGCTATTTTGACATGATACGTCATCTCTCGATCACTCAGACAAGCTCCATCCCGGCCGTTGGCGCGCTTGCCTCGCTGCCCGACAGATGACGCATCATGTCAAAATAGCTTTTCGACTCTCTTCTGCGAAAATTGTGCACGCCGCCGAGAGCAGTTTTTTCTCGATTTCGGAAAATCTAGGCAAGTACCGATGTTGAATCACTTATCAGATAACGTAGACGATATTTTGCTACTTTGTGAACGTTATTCCAGCTCGAACGGGGCAGTAGATTTCCCATGGGAATTTTTTAAATCCCAGCCCCCAAATATTCAAGGCCCTGTATAAATAAACAGTTTTGCTTGTTATACTGGCTACGTCTACCACACGGTGGCAGCGGCGGGATAACCAACGAAGCGTGACACCCAGGACAGCGAGCCCAACGTAAGCGGCCGCAGCGTCATGCCAGACGCTGCGCGAACGAAGAGCGTTCGAGCGGCACTCCGAGAATGACGTTCAACCCGCTCGCCGTGGAACTGCCGACAAGGCTCGATTTCCGCAAGCCCGGAGATTGGACACGATGGCACCGCAGGTGGGAACGCTACCGACTCATTTCCTGTCTGACAGGACAGGACGAGACAACGCAAATCAACACATTACTCTACGCCATGGGCGAAGAATCGGAGGACGTGCTCGCTGCTTTGAAACTGGCAGACGAACAGGTGGCATCATAATCCGCCGTGGTGAGTGCTTTTAAAAAGCAATTCCTACCTCGAAAGAATGTCATCTATGCGAGAGCGTGATTTAACTCTCGGAAACAAGAACAGCATGAAAACGTCGACGCATTTGCGACTGAACTGTTCAAGATGGCCGAAAGATGGGATTACGGAACTCTCAAAGACGAATTGATTCGGGACAAGCTCGTGGTCGGCTGGCGAGACGTAAAACTCGGCGAGAGCCTGCAGCTTGACGCAGAACTCACTCTCGAAAAAGCAAGCACAGCTGCCCGCAATTCAGATAGCGTGAAACTTCAACACAGGGAAATTCGCTTCATTGAACAGCCAGCTCTCGACATGAGAGAAGTTCGCGGCCAGACAAACGTCAAAACTCGCCGGAACGAAGCGAAGGTGCCTTTCAAGTCGCGCCCTCAACGTACACACAAGACGAGAGACAAACGCTGCAAGTGGCGTGGTGGTGTGGGTGACCACACGAAGACACAGTGTCCCGCGATAGACAAGACGTGCAACCAGTGTGGGAAAAAAGGCCACTACGCCCGCGTCTGCATGTCTAAGCCGAAGGACGAGACCTCGAGTATCCGACAACGACCAAAACATCTCGGAGAGCTATATCTAGGCGAAATCAAAGTGGGAGTGAACACGCCGTGGAGGATTACTGCTACCGTGAACAACTTGCATTTTACCTTCAATGTCGACACCGGCGCGGATGTGACTGCAATCGCACACGACCAGTACGACAGAACCGTCATGGGACACATCAAGCCAACGCAACAGCTGTCGATAGGCCCAGGCCAGACAGCGATAGCCACTGTTGGCTACATCGATGCAACAGTCACCTGGCGCAACACTGAAGTCCAAAAAGCAGTCCTAATCATCAAAGGATTAAAAGAACCGCTGCTCAGTCGACCAGCTATAGAATCACTTGGGATTCTACAGCGCCCTCTTGAGCTAGACGAAACCCTCGCACAATCAATTGATGTTTCCAGCTTCTTGGCGTCATACCCAAAGCTAACGTCTGGGCTTGGAGTCATGAAGACTGAGTACCGCATTAAAGTCAAAAAGGATGCTGAGCCATACGCAGTCAGTTATCCTAGGCGCGTGCCTCTTCGACTGCTTCCACTTGTAAAGAAAGTACTAGAAAGGATGTAAGACTTGGGAGTCATCCAGAAGATCGAGCGGGCAACCGAGTGGTGTTTTCCAATGGTTGTCGCACGAAAAAAGAACAATGAGCTGCGCATCTGCGTGGACTATGGTCAACTCAACCAACAAATAATACGCGAACGTGTGCTCAAGCCTACGGTGGACGAGTGGCTTGCAAAATTAGCAGGTGCAACAGTTTTCAGCCGCCTGGATGCACGAGCAGGGTAATGGCAGGTGCCATTGTCCAAGGACTCTCGCGAATACACAAACTTCATCACACCAGTTGGCAGGTTCCAGGTCCTGAGGCGAATTCCCTTCGGTATCTCGACAGCGCCAGAGTTCTACCAACAAGAAATGCTCCGTGTGCTCGAAGGACTAGATGGTGTAAGTTGTCTGCAAGATGACATCATTGTCTCAGGGAAGACAACTGAGGAACATGACACCAACCTACTGCTGGTGCTGAGGAAGCTGGAAGATGCAGGTGTTACCCTCAACATCGACAAGTGCTCCTTTCGACAAACGAACATCAAGCCCTTACTACCCGCAGAGCAAAGGTATGGCTGAGAGGGCTGTGCAGATAGCAAAGCAGCTTTTCAGGAAGTCTTCCAACATACACGAAGCGCTGCTTGCCTACAGGGCCACACCCAATGTGGAAAGGGTTTTCACCAGGAGAACTCTTAATGGGTCGTCGTCTCAACACCACAGTACCAACCGCTTTGAAGCTGCCAGCCCCGAAGTGGGACGACAGCGAATTCAGACAAAATAATGAAGCCTACAGAGCTCGTGAAAAACGATCATACGACACCCGGCACAAGGTACGGAGCCGACAGCGCTTACCACCAGGCACAGCGGTGCGCATCCTCGCTGGAGCTGCATCACACGGCGTGGTAACACAGCCAACATCAAAACCAAGGTCCTACGTTGTACAAACCGACAGAGGACAAGCAAGACGTACAGAAAGACACCTGCAACCGTTGCAGGACACGAGCACCACAAGAAGTGGACGTGTTTGTATGCGACCAGAACGCCTGGACCTGTGAGATCAAACCTTTCAAGAAAGGGGGGTGTTGTGGGCGCCACTGACGACAACGCCCCAAGCGGCAAGCTAACCAAGCGGACCGCCGGGAGAGACTCCGGCATGGGCGACCGCGGCAAGCAGAGCGAGAACGGGCGCCATTACCTGATGTATAAATCAAGAGTTTTGCTTGTTATACCGGCTACGTCTACCACAAGAAACTTGCAGACACCCAAGGCTTATATCGTCGGTAGCCTTAGCAGAAGAACTGTGGGTGCTGCTAAAACAAAGACGCTGTTTGACAGACTTGCCGCGCCACGTCAAAGTAGCATTATAAGTTCCCAGAACTGGCAGCATATTGTTACCGGGCCCCTTCAACTCGCCCGCTGGGCCCTGAAGCTTGTCAGGAATGCCAGGAAACACGTCCGGAACAACTGAAACTTCGGCGCCAGTGCCCACCTTAAATGACAGGGCGCGTCCGTCGACAAGCACCTCAATGAACTTCGTGTTCTGGGAACAGCCTTCCGCAACTGCATGAAGCTCCACAGAACTAGCCGAATGTTTTTGAAGAAAGCGTTTGATAACGTCTCCCACGAGGCTATACTGTCCAACCTTTCGGAACTAAACGTAGGGCGACACACCTACGACTATAGAAGAGATTTTTGGTCCCACAGGACTGCGGAGCTTACCATAGGGGAACTCAAGTCGGAACGCATACCGCTGGGAAACAGGGGCACGCCGCAAGGATCAGTGTTATCCCATTTTCTATTCAAAGCTGCGCTGATCACGCTCCCTAAAAAGCTTGACGCTATACACGGTATTAGACACACCCTATACTCTGATGACGTCACGATTTGGACGAGTCAGGGATCAGACGGGCAAATCGAGGAAGCCCTACAAGAGGCGGCAGACGTCGTAGACGCCCACGCTCGTTGGGTAGGACTGGAATGCTTCCCACAGAAGTCGGAGCTGTTGGTGATCCGTAACAACGGAATGGTTTGCAAAACAAAGCCGAACAAGATACAGCTAGAAATCCATGGAAACAAAATACCGGAGGTAGAAACGATACGGGTGCTTGGGATGTTTATACAATCTAACAGGTGCAACAAGGTAACGCTGGAAAGGTTGTCGACCTTGATCCAACAGACCATACGGCTAATGAAGCGCATGGCGACTAGCCGACAAGGTATGGGAGAACGTGATGCATGTAGGCTCGTTCAGGCTTTTTGTCCTCAGTCGGCTCGTGTATGTAACCCCCTACCTGGACCTCAAAAAGGCCGATAGGGAAAAATTGAATTGCCTGATAAGGCAGGCATACAAAGCAGCTCTCGGTCTCCCCAGAAACACGTCTACCGCGAAACTTCTATCACTAGGGGTCCACAACACCCTCGAAGAGCTCATTGAGGCACAATTAACATCGCAAGAGCAACGGCTCAGGCAAACTGAGGCGGGGCTGTGCATCCTGAGAAGCTTAGGCATAAGGGGCGAGAACCCTTCAAGCCAGGTGATCTTGCCGGTGGAGATGCGTGAACGCATTCGGGTGAAACCACTCCCCAAGAACATGCAAGCGGATCGCCACCAACGTCGGAGGAGGGCCAGGGCGAAGACGTTCGGCAAAAAGTATGAAGGAGATGATAGTGCCGTGTATGTCGATGCGGCAAAATACAACATTACAGGAAAGGATGCTTTCGCTGTGAGCGCGGTGAGCATCTCCCGCAGGGTAGCAGCTACGGTGATCACGGTCCGAGTAGAAGAGGCCGCAGTAGCCCTAGGAATTGTTCAAAACGGAACCAGCACTATTCTCAGTGATTCCAAAATGGCCCTTCGCAACATCGCCAGGGGTCGTATCTCCGCCACTGCATTCAAAATTCTTAGTGCGTTGCCAAAAGATAGGAACGTAGCGGATCTCGTATGGGTCCCGGCCCACTCGGGCGTCCCAGGGAACGAGGCCACTCACCAATATGCTCGAGGTTTTGTCAACCGAGCAGGTGAGGGGATCTCTGACGCGGGTGCCCGACGGAGTGAGACTCTGGATACCTACCAGGCCATTACCACTTACTACGAAGAGCCCAGGGCGAGCCTGCCTCCTCCGCACGCTTCACTCAGCCGAGACCAAGCTACCACGTGGCGGCGGCTGCAAACGCGGTCGCAGCCATACCCTTGCACTTATGCCAAGATCTTTCCCGATATAGTAAATCCGTACTGTCAACTGTGCGGCGAGCCTGCCATCTTAGACCATATAATCTGGGACTGCGCGGAGGATCTGCCTCCGGCAGATCTAGTACCATCTCCCTCGCTGGAACACTGGGAAGCTGTTCTCGCCAGCCGGTACCCAGACTTCCAGTCCCGGGTCTCGGCAAGAGCGCAAGAGGTCGCTGACAGACTTGGACTGCCGGCCACCTGGAGGAGGAGGAAGGAGGAAAAACTTTATTTGCAGAAGAATTCGAGGCACGCAGACCTCCTGGGTCTCCGCACGACCCCACTCACGATCTAAACGTTCATATTATGTTTATCCATGACGTATGCGGCCCGGCTGACGACGATCTTCTGCCTGGCCGGGTCCGCTGATCGCATTGAGGTCTCCCAGTCCTCCCAGGTTCGAAGAGGCACCGGCCCGGCGGGGGGAGGAGACGCAGGGCAGGATAAAAGAATGTGGGTAAGAGTGGCCTTGGGGTGGGAGTACAAAGTGCATATGGGGGATACCGGCTTAAATTTGGAAAGTAGAGCTGGTGTCGGTAGAGTTCGTGTCTGCAGACGAAGCCAGATTGACTGCTCTCTGATAGTGAGGGATGGGTGCTGGCGCAGCTTAATGCAGCCCAAGGCAAGTACCAATCGCTGCCAAATAAAGTTTTCTCTCTCTCTCTCTCTCTTCCGCGTCTGCTTCCCGCCTTTCTTTTTCTTCATGCAGACGACTTAAAAGTGACCACTTTTGCCGCAGAAATTGCAGGAAGCACGGCGAGCTGGCCAGTCCGAACGCGGATGCGACGCACGGCCACAGAATAAGCAAGTATGGGTAGGCTTATAAAACGACGATAGCTTCCCTTTTCGCATGCGCATTGCGTCGACAGCGAGCGAATTCGATTCTACTGAGTCATAAATTCTGCGTTCGTTAACAGCTTCTTCGTGCTGACGTGCTTGAGTTAAAGTCTCTTGCAAACTTAACTTCGGACTTCGACAAAGTAGGTCTGAAAGCTTGCGGTCCAATAAACCGACGACGAAACGGTCACGCACAAGCCTATCTTCAGTAGCTGACGAAGAGTAGTTGCAGCGCTTCACAATGGTACGAAGCGCGGTGAAAAATGAATCAATGGCCTCACCCGGTTGCTGCGTCCGGCGATGAAAACGGGCAGGCTCGTACAACTCGTTGAGCAGGCGTACGAAATGATCTGTGAACGCTTTCTTGACAGCTGCTACGTCATTGGCGTCGGCCTGTGCCAGCGTTGTCGATGCAAGAACCGTTCTTGCTTGCGGCTCCATGCAGTGTAGCATGGAACACATCTGAACTTCCTGTGCAGCAGTAGACAGTCCCGTCGCACAAAAGTCCTCGAACTGCAGCAGCCATGTCAGCCAGGTCCCTGGGCGGTCAAAGTCGAACGGCGGCGGTGGGTGAAGCACTGCCCCAAGTGAGGTGGCGGCGTCGTTCATGGTGAAGAGCCGAAGAGCGCCGAATCAGTGGTATCGTGATACCATTTCTGACACCATGTAGCGAGATATGCTTCTCTAAGCACGAGCACAGGGAATTTATTGTCCTCCACACACATGGGTACTTGTATATACACACACACGCACTGTAGTACATACATGGGAGGACAACGAAAGGTCGATAATCTCCCTAACTAGCACCAATCACATATTAATAGTGATTCCGTGTTCATCAATACCCACAGAACACAAGCCCAAAAGGAGTTACAATGAGAAACGTAATGACAGATGATTAGATCTTATATGGCATACACTTCCTCATGATTCGAGGTACGTAACAAAGGTGGGAGGGGAGGGGCTAGTATGGCAAAGCTGGCATAACAAGCCTGCTGTCCCGAACGACGAAAAAACGGGTGTGCCAGCGCTGCAGAAACCGCGCTTCTCCGTCCCTGTCCAGTTGACCAGAGAGATACTTCCACAATAGAAGACGCAGTCTCTGCAGCGCTGGGTACATGGCCCTGGCTGGTTGTCTACGGACTTCAGCATGGCAACGCCTCTTCCACAGCACAAAATATACACAGGCGACTACTAGCCGCGCAAAACATCAGCGTGGTGGCCTGGCGCCAGGGCCACTGTGCACGGAGAACATCCTTCTCATCAAGCGCCACATGACCAGCGCGTCTGGGCATTCAAAGAACGCGTGCCTCATGGTTTCCGTGCGGCTGCAGTTTGGGCATTGGTCATTCGTCCCGAAATGCCACATGGCGAGGCGTTGTGGGTAACACGCCCCATCGCCCGCCATTCGAAATCGCGGATCTCGGAAGGCTCACGGCTCACCGCACAGCGACGCCACTTGTTGACGGCGTGCGGAACTGGTCGTCGCGGTTTAGACGCGAGAAGGCAACCATCTCGCTGACTAGCATTGCGGACACCTCAAAAATATTGAGGTCAGGCACGTTGCTGTCGACCGCTGTCTTAAAGCCTGCTACCATTTGGTAGAACCTGTGAGGCCTTTCGGCCTGTGGGCCCAGGTGCCGGTCTGCAGTAAAGGCCCGGCGAGCTGTGCTCAGATAGTACTGTAACAGGGAGCGCCCTGGGTACAGCGGATCATTGAGCAGCGTGGCGACCAGTTTCGACGCGAGCACTCGGCCCAACGTGTTGACGCATGGCAGCCCGATGCCCCCCTTTCTTGCGGTAGGTGAAAGAAGCGGCGCGCGACAAGGGCTGTCCCGCCATCCCAGACAAACAACCCAGCCAGGGAAGCGACCTGCCATTCGATGCGGAATCACCGCTACGCGCGAAACGTAGACAGCGTAGGCGTACGCCTTAAAGGCCGGTATACATGGAGCGTTTTTGCCGCGTCAAACCGGCGTTTTACGCCCGACGGCGCGCACTCGACGCCCCGCGTCAGAAAAAACGCGCACCGCCGCCGATCTGGCCCTGCCAGATGTTTGACGCGCGGGCGGCGCGGCGTCCTCTCGAACCGGAAGCTACTGCCGACGCGAGCCAATAGGAGCGCGGAAAGCTGGCCTATCTGGTTTGAGCGGTTGCTGTCAACATGGCCGCCATGGCTGACGAGGTATGCGCATGCGTCAGTTTGGCCGTAGAAATGTGATTATCGTAAAAATAAACGCTTAATCAAGCACGGAATGTCGCTTTTTTGTGAGTATACGACCTACTCTCGGATCGTTATGTGTTTGCTTCCTGGAGCGAAATTTGTAAAAATAAAAAAAAACCGTGCCGCTGGTATCAGAGCGGGCATTCCCAGTTATCACCGCTCATTCGAGCGAGCCAAATCCTTGCGCACCTATGTACGCTTTCTACATTTAGCACAGTAGCGTTAGAATGAGCACTTTCGCGATTTTAACACAAGGGACAGCGTCGCTTCTTTCACGCACCTCGCTCTGTGGTTATTTCCGCTCGCTGATGCATTTGCTTTCGCAGCGAGGGACCCGCGGCGGCTATCGCGCCGCTTCGTCGTTCCATGTATCTCGAGCTGGGCGTCGCGTCGGCGCGGCAGTTTTAGACGCGCGAAAATCGTTAAAAAAAAACGCTGCACGTATTCCGGCCTGTAGTCTTTACGACCGCGACTTTTGTACAGAAAGTGCAAAGTGGGCGGCCTCCGACATCGCACTTGGGGCCACATCCTGCTACGTCCGCGGTGATACGTCGCTCGCTTTGAAAAAGACGCCCAGCACACGGACCGCGTCGACAAATGGAACACAAACTGGGAGAGGGTCCGCGAAAGAGCCAAATCGCAGCGCGCGGCTTTTACGGCGTTCAACTGCGCTCCAGACAAATTGGAATATGTGTCAAAAACAGCAAGAAAGGCGCTGAAGCTGCGGCCATCGAGTAAGAAAAGGGACAGACCGTCAGCGTAAGCTGATACCACGACCGTTTCCTGCCCCGTCACCGGAAAGACCCGGATGTGCCGATCACAGGCAACTCTAAGCAACGCCAACCAGACACACCGCCGCTCAACAGGCCAAAAACCTCCAGGCTTTATTCCACCCTAATATATATTAGGGGATCAGTGGTGCCACCCAGCGTCACTCGCACACACTACATCCCCCTTTGTCCAAGAAGGAAGTATTCACAACACCGCATCGCACAAGTCCAGTCCCTTCGGCACTCTCACACACACACACACCACAAGGGTAGCCCCCGCCATAAGCGGCGGTGACCCACCTGTCCCAGCCCCATCAGGGGAGTACCCGAGATTTGTCTTGTCATATACAGCAAGCAGTAAGAAGACAACGAAGACAGCAGTGAGGCTCGTGCTGGAACGCTGAGGCGAACGCAACGTTGCACTGCATGATCATTGCTGGAAGCTTCCATTAACGTTCTCAGGGTTCCTTCCTAGAGCCGAATCCTCAGGGTGCCATTCTTCTTTAGTCGTCTGTGGTGAACCGACTGCGGCGGTAGCACATACTGCCAAGAGAGCGACTACCATCTGCTACCAGAAGGTGAGGCACCTTTCATTTCTTCTGCTCGGATTTGTTCTAATCTTCGCCCACGAGATCACATTTAGAAGTTTAGAACCTTCGTCAAGCAGAGCCATATAAGGGACGTCACAGCACGAAAAATACACCTAGGATAGCCATGCAGATATGTAGCCAAGCCCCTAAAGGCAAGGAATTTTTCTATGCATCATGCCTGTTCACGTAATTAGTTTTTCGCTTGTATTCTGTGCTGCAAGTGAACCGCCGCATGAGTCCTAGCTGCCTTCGAGGAAGTTTGAATTGGTGCAATTGGTTCCGCCTGAGACCCCTTGCTGCTTGGAGTGGCGTTGCAGGCATTCCTCAAAATCAACATTCTGTTTGCTCTATCGTATTTCCAGGGATCTGAATACTATATCGAAGTCATGGACAATACTGATGACTTGAACGATGAGCACGCGGCCGAAATATTCGCTGAACTGCCTTCACCTCCAGATGGCGTAGCCTCCTCTGACAGCGGTGACTGCCAGTCTGAGAACATGCCCAATTCATCAGCCAGTGGCGAGGTCATGAGTACGGGGCCGTTCTGTCAAATGCTGGAGCCGACCGATTTGGGAAACGAGGCTGGCAGTGATAGACTAGACGGCGATTGCGGCAGCAGTTACGACATGGCCATGGCCGGCCCGAAGGAAATCTCGGGAAAACCGATGGACACTGATTTAAGCGCACAACAATTCGTCCAGGAAAGTTTGTGCACCAACAAGCTCACTGAGGATGTGAAGAAGCGTGACATAGTGTGCCAAGAGGATACACTGTCTAGCATGGATACTGTGAAACTGCGCCGTGAACGGGACCACGCTCTCAAGAAGGCGGAGCTCCGGGAAACATTTCTCTCCTTCCAGCGTGGTTTTCTTACCGAAGAGCTGAAGATGCTCCGAGAAGAGGTGGAAGCATTGGAGCAGGAGAATGACCGTCTAGCAGCCGCCAAGGAAGAAAATATGCGTTTCATACGGTGGGGAGCTGCTAGGCTGGGTGGCTCATCTTTGTCACAAGCCAAGCACGTGCAGGTCGACTTGCGTAGTGAGGTAGTGCGGCTGAACGAGGAGCTGCAGCTGCTGGAGGAGGAGCAGCAATACCGGAAATCTCAGTTTCGAAGCATCCGCAAGGAATCGGAGGAAAACTACTATGATGCCATTAAAAAGACCTTGAAGCTGTACGAAGTGCTGAGGTATGCCGTAAAAACTCTGGAAGAAAAGAAGGACGTGGTGGCCGGCTGCCCTGCGCTCGTGGAGCTGTTGCGCATGCTCCTTGACCATGGCCTTTCTAGCCGTCATATCGTACCCCGCTGAGCTCACCATCTCATGCACATCTTGTCGGCCCCCGCTGCCACCTTGCATCATTCTTTAAGAGGATCATGGTTCTTGCGCTTTGGTGGCCAAGGAGCTCCAAGAGACAGCGAGTTTCTTCTACCCACATCGCACTTAAGCTAACTGCTGGTCAAGCCTGCAGAATCTGTTTCCCAGAATAAAGAGCATTACAAGTGTCGCGGCGTGGTGTGGCTGCTGTAGAGAAATTGTTTTTATAAGCCGCTGCTCTACAGCTACACTTTGACATCATTGACCATGATGTGCAATTTCTGTGTTTTTTTTTCTATACCTGACACACAAATGTGCTGAGGCTTCGTCAGAGGTGGTGAACAAATTTTTTTATAACAATCTGCTCTCTAACTTCTGTAGTGTGAGGAAATGAAATTGTTCAATGTCAGCGCACGTTAAAAATTCCCAGGAGTCGAAATTACTCCCTAGTCCTCCGCTGCGGCTCCTCTTTCTCTCTTTCCACTTTCACTCCCGCCTTCCTCTCTTCAATTACTGAGCGGTTCAGGTGTCCACAGAGATGTGTGACAGACACTGAGCCTTTCCCTTCCTGTGAACCTATTCGAAACGAAAAGAGGGTTTGAGGTGCACAGGAAGTTTCGTGCGACAGCAGTGTCCTCTGGCCCTCTGGCGGTACGTCGTAATTGCTAGTCACTCAATCTAAATACTTTCATTGTTTAAAGCTGTATGTTTTCTTGCGTTAGCTGCGCTACGCCAGCTGCTTCGCGCGGTCAGCGTGGTTGTGGCTGTAGGAAGAAGGAAAACAAAATGCACGGGCCTGCTACTGGCTCTGTAACTGAACCACCTCCGCTGCCTCGTGCGGACAGAAGAGAAAATAGAGAAGAAAACAAAAAGAAGAGAGAGAGAAAGACGCGCGCCGCAACAACAGCCGTCGTCTATCACCGAAGCTTCCCTGGTGGGGCTGGGGCAGGTAGCTAGGCCACCACCACCGCCGCTTGCGGCGGGGGCTAGCCTGCCTCCGAATTTTTATCTGTTGTAGGCCGTCATTGCACCCGGCACCGCTTCGGTGGTGGACGACGGCTGTTGTTGCGGCGCGCGTCTTTCTTTCCCTCTTCCTTTTCTTTCTTTATTTTCTCTTCTGTCTGCACGAGGCAGCGGAGGTGGCTCAGCTACAGAGCCAGTAGCAGGCCCGTGCATTTTCTTTTCCTTCTTCCTACAGCCACAACAACAACAACAACCGAAGCAGTGGCGGGTGCAATGAAGGCCTACAACAGATAAAAATCGGTGTCTGCCTAGCCCCGCCGCAAGCGGCGTTGACCTACCGTCCTAGCTTCGTAGGCCAGGAACTGCCACCCTTCACCACCTCCTCCTCAGCGTGGCTGTGCGCCGAGCCGTGGCACCACCGCTCCTCCAGATGTACGCATGCGTGGAGTGACGGTATGTCCCGCAGCTGGTATTGTGTAGGATATAGACCCTATTCACTATCAAGTTTGGCAGGCGGCAGTTCGGGCAACCCTGTATTGCGGAGACGCCATATCATTGGGCAGTTCGAAACTAAAAGCGCGCGCGCGCGCGCGCGCGCGCACGCACACACACACACACACACACACACACACACACACACACACACACACACACACACACACACACACACACACACACACACACACACACACACACACACACACACACACACACACACACACACACACACACACACACACACACACACACACACACACACACACACACACACACACACACACACACACACACACACACACACACACGCTTCCGACGCATCTGTTTGACTTATAGGAAGGGAAAGGCGCTGTAAATGTGTCACTTGTTTTCTGTGGACACCTCAACCGCGCCGTAAGGGAATTGAGGAAGGTTGGAGTGAAAGTGGAAAGGGAGAAAGAGGGGCTGTAGTTGAGGGCTTCGGTCTACCGGCGTTCTCCCTGCTACGCGCCGCTCATTTGTCGGACACTTGAGACGCCGTTTACAACAACACCGGTCAACCAGAGCGCGGATTCTATCGACGCCATGTGGCGCAGTGGTAAGACGCTCGATTACTGTGCCGGAGTATCCGGGTTCGAACCCGACCTCGGCGGCTGCGTTTCGATGGAGGCGAAATGAAGAGGCGTCCATGTGCTGTGCGATGTCAGCGCAAAAGATCCCCAGGTGGTCGAAATTGCTCCGTATAGCCCTCCACTATGGCTCCTTTTTCTCTCTTTCCACCTTCACTCCCACCTTCCTTCCTTCTTTCTCTTACGGCGCTATTGAGGTGTCCACAGAAAACAATTGAGACAGTTACCGAGTCTTTCCCTTCCTACAAAATCAATCAATCCTGAGGGCATATTTGAGTGCCAGCGGACTTGATTCACGTTTGTAAAACAAACTGCTGTGTCTGTATATATATTTCATATACCTTCTCCCACATCGTCACCCATCATGACCTTCTTTCTTCTCTCCTTCACCTTCCCCAGTGCAGAGTAGCAGGCCAGATTTGAATTATTCGGGCCAACCTCTCTGCCTTTTCCTTTCAATAAATCCATCTATCTATCTATCTGAGGGCATAAAAGAATATGTAAAGAAATTAAAGGGGATATTAAATGAAAGACAAAAGGTTGGCTGTTCTAATAAAGTTCGAGAGAGCGGTGATAAGGCCCTTGAGTCCATGCAATGTATGAAAAATTTGGAAGACGCTTAAGCTTCGCCTTCAAGAGTGGAACGCGATAGCGTTATTGCGTTATGGCCCGAAGGGGAGAAGCGGGTGAGCGAAGATAGTGATCTAAAGAAAGGAAAGACGCTTGATTCTACAACCCGTGAGGGTGCACGGCGAAACGTCAGGGGCGAGTGGCGCGCCACGTGTCGGGGCAGCGCCGCACATTGCGAGAAGGGGTTCTTCTGTGTTTGCCGCAAGATGGCTCTGCATGTGCGCAAAGCGCAGAAGAAATGTAGCGGAAACGTACTTCGCTACTCGTGTAACTGCGACTTCTGTAAGTAACATGCTCATAATTACCGATATACACCGCAGTATAACGTTCTATGGCACGTTTCTAAGGCAACACCGCATTCACTAGAAGCGCTTTTGTACCGCTTTCAAGCATCGAACTCATGGCTGCGTGGTAGCGTCTCCGTCTCACACTCCGGAGTCCCTGGTTCGATTCCCACCCAGCCCATCTTGGAAGTTGCTTTTCATTTATGAAGTGCATGCCGGGATTTATCGCTCACGGCCAATGCCGCCGACGACACCGGCTTTTCTGCGACACGAGCTCCTTAACGCTACCGCGTTAAAATGAAGTTCGGCGAAAGGGCCACTGCCGTCAGATGCCAAATTCTCGTCGGCTTCAGTGTCGGGCAGGCCCACAAGTGGTGAATATCTGCCTCGCGATCTTCTGACTTGCAGACAGGACATCCTGGACGTTGATAATATCGATATTGAGGACATCTTCGTGTCACAGCAGGTGTGAGGGCAACCCTGACCCGTATCCTCCGTAGCACAACCTCCTCAGCGCGGGTAAGACCGCTGGGGAGGCTTACCGCACATGGTGGGACAAGAGCACGTATGCGGCGCTGAAGGTGCTCCTTTCTTGTGAGAAGCAGAGTGGCATCATCCATAATGAGGAAGTGTCATTGATGTCACTGGCGGGTTGCAGAATCTGCAGAGGTTTGCGAATTAAGTAGGTCACGTGGGACCCACTCAATTCGGATGGTTTGCGAGATGCTAGCCGCCAGACGATGTATATTATGGCAGATTTCTGGACTGCGACTGACGCGTCGGAGCAGACGTATTACTTGTAGGGCGTCGGTGCGGATGACAATTTTGGCTGTGGGCAGTAAGGTCGTGATGGAGAGTGAAGGGCCTTTCGGACAGCAACCAGCTCAGCACAGAAAAAAGAAGGAGGTTCTGCAAATTGATAACTGGATGCGCTATTAAGCGCCGGCATACAAGGATAATGAATTGCAGTTGTTTCACATCCGTCAATGCTGGCATCTACATATGCAATTATTGATCCTTGGGGCAGCTTGATGTCTTGCTCTGCGATCCTTTCAGGAAGGGATGATGCCGCATAAGATGTCGTTGGTCTATGAAGGTCAGTATGTTTGTTTTCGCTCAGCTGAACAAAATTCCATGCAAGAAGAACTGGCGATATCGGCGGCAATATGGCGTGCGATGTAGCATAGGCCCGGAGTGCTCGCGGTGAGTGCAAAAGGGTCGCCTTATGACTACGAGCATCACGGCGTTGCTGCACTAATCCATCTAATGTGTTAAGCTGAGCGTTCTCTTGTAGTGCCACGATCGGTGTGATGCGGGGGAGACAAGTGATGGTTCTCATAGCCTCTCTATTTACTGCTTCTAGACGATCCTATTGGGCTATTGTCAAGTGCTGAAACCATGCTTGATAAATGAGGCGTGGCTTCAGAACCGCTGTCACCAAATGCCGTTCGACGTGGGAGCGAGCGCCACCGGATTTAGGAGCAATGCGTCTTATTAGGCTCAAGGTCTGCATCGCCTGCTTTTTAGCCTGAGAAAGCCAGGCGGTTCCCGTTCCCGATTGATGAATCGATAAGCCCAAAATTTTCAATGTCTCACTTTCGTGAAGGAGGATTCTAGATAGCTGGAGACGGATCGGCGTCGCCGCGAGTTTACGGCGACCCCATCGGTTGGCGACAGACGTGTACATAGTTTTGCTCGTGGAAAGCTCTAATATCCAAGGCTGACTGCAAGGCTGCCGCTTGAGTAAAGATGTCATAGTTCGTACTCCACATCGTAATATCATCCGCATAGATCAAAAGTTGACCTCAGGGACATTATGTAAGAGCCATGCAAGGGGAATAAAGGCAATGTTAAACAGCGTTGGTGACAGTACCGAGGTCTGGGGTACACCGCGAACAGGGACAAATGATCCGATGGAATCGCTATTAAGCCGTATTGCAAATCTTCTGTTTTCAAGGAAGGATTTTATGAAACTGCGTACCCTAAGAGGGAAATGCAGCGTGTCAATACAATTCAAAATGGCGCCGTGGCTAATGTTATCAAACGCCTTTTCGACATCCATCGCGAGAATGGTGCGCACATTGCGCCTGCGGTTTGACGACAGAACTTGTGAGGCCAAAACAGCCAGCCCATCTTCAGTGCCTATATGGATGGAGGGAAGCCAATTTGTGCGGGGTGATAGAAACCGTGCGGCTCCAGCCACCTGGACAATCATGTGGCTAACATTTTTTTTCTGTCAGCTTCCACAGTGTTGATGTTAGATAAATCGGCCGAAAGTGGCCGAGATCCATCGGTGGCTTCCCTTGTTTTGGAATTGGGATCACAATGGCTGATTTCCAGGTCTCAGGTACAGAGCTGTCTAGCCATACCTTGCTAATGGTGTCCAGAAGTTGAGGTAGTACAGCGTTACTCAGGTTCTTGTACACTTCGTATGAAATTGCATCTGGACCGGGTGACGTCTTCCGTTTGATCTCATCTATTGCCGCAGATGACGCTATGCCAGAAGAAACAGTATCTTACCGATGCGGACTTTGCAAAGCTAATGACCATGACATCACCTCTCCAACTTGCCCAACAAAGCAGAAAGCAACTCAAAAGGTCCGTCGTGGAATACAAAGGCAATGGTCTCAACAGGGTACTTCACCGCCGATTCAGACATTCAACAGATTCGAGGCTCTCCAGTTGGATGACGATGAATGGCCACAGCTATCTGAGACAGAGCCACCGGCAATCTGTACACCACATGCTTACAGCGCTAATGTGAGTGCACAACGTCGTCACAAACAGAGTACAAACGAGAAGGACATGCCGGAACCTCCGCAGGACGATGTGACAGCAGTTGGCGACCAAATTGAAAGGCTTTTAGCGGAGGTCTATAAGCTCCGCAAACATCGTGAACTGCTTGCTCGTCGTAGGCGAGCAACGGAATCTCAGACCGCGAATATCAAGGCTGCCTCGCCAACGATTATGTCCCACACTCCCATGCCGTTCACTGATTCCCAAAAGTCTTCTGCTGCCCTGGCTGATAACTCTTCGAAATCGTTACTGAGGTTTATTTATTATTTTTTTTTGCGAAGTTTATTGCCGCAGGGCATAAAAGGAATGTTATGATTAGGGGTGTGCGAATAGTACTTTTTCCAAACCGAATCGAATACGAATAGTGCACTCTTGCTATCGAATCGAATACGAATAATCTAGCTAAAAAGCGAATCGAATACGAATCGAATAGTGAAAGCAGCGAATCGAATACGAATCGAATAGGGAAAGCAGCAAATCGAATACGAATCGAATACCCTGCAAGTTATGTTGATGTCATTTGTACGTTGAGTACAAAACAATAAAAAGTGTCTGAAATTCAATTTTATTCAAAATGCTGTTTGATATATAGTTCACAACAATGTATAGCTGCTCAACCTTGACTACAGGCGAGATAAAGTCTAAATATTTAAAAGCAAAAAGATTGCACAGAGCCGTAAGCCAAAGAAAATAGCACTCAGTAAAGTCAAGTGGAGTTGGCAGGAGTTAATAAAATTACTAGATGCAACTTGGCTAGAAGTACAGCCTGGCACTACTAGAATGGACAACTATAAATTGAGTACTGTCAACATGGCATCAGTCAAACAACATCACATCAACTAAGAGAAAACTTTCTCAGACTAGTCATCAAAAATTTAAAAAATGCTTGACTAGATTAAGGCTATAACACTGCGGGGAAATCACACAGAAAATGCAGATACATGTCTAGATTAATCTGCAGTTTTTATTTGAGCCTTTAATGACTAGGACTGAAACTTGTTGCAACAGTTATGAGGCGACCTGATATATATAGTGGAGAGATGTATGAGCATGAGCTGACAACATTCATGCAACTCTCATGTCATGCGCCACTCGCATAATAAACTTACCCTCAACTATTGATGATGAAAGTGAATGAAATTTTCAGGGAATAAACATGTAGCGTTACTTCTCGGCAGATTAGAGACGTGTGAACTATGACACGACTACGAGAAGTTGCCTCCGCGATTCGTGATATGTCCAGTCTTTAAGAATGTTTCCATGCGAATGGACCGTATCGCGGTCACGCTGAAACATGTAGGCTCCCTAAAACGGTGATCTCTACTTCTCACGTAGGTTTATTGCGGCAGCAAGCTGTGCCTGCTCGGAGCTGACGCTGCCTTCGCAAGAATGGTCGAG
This sequence comes from Amblyomma maculatum, assembly GCF_055883805.1. NCBI lineage: Eukaryota > Metazoa > Arthropoda > Arachnida > Ixodida > Ixodidae > Amblyomma > Amblyomma maculatum. The sequence goes on from NC_139347.1 coordinate 138,766,047, forward strand.
GTGACCGAGATGTTAATTCGTGCCAGTTATTCGAAAAGTATTCGAAAATTATTCGAAAATTTGCGGAGATATTCGAACAGTTTCGAATAATTTTCAATTTCCACTATTTGATTCGTTTAACGAATCGAATATTATGATATTCGATTCGATATTCGAAAATTTCAAATATTCGCACACCCCTAGTTATGATGGATGAAGGGTGTGGTCAAATAAATGGAAAAAGGTTTATGAAAAAAGGAAATGAGGTTTATGGTCACTCAATTATCTAATCTGACATCTGTGCTTTTGCGACATCTAGACTCATAATCAAGATGGCGACTACAAGATATCGCGGTGTGCTTCAGTGGAACTGTAGAGGGCTCTCCACAAAGGTTGGAGAGCTCAAATCCCGTCTTCGCATGAACAAGCTTCATGTATGGGCCATGCTACTGCAGGAGACCAACGCGTTGCCACCCATTCCTGGTTTCAGTGGATACGTGTCTCCTTCCATGGACGACCGACGTGTGCACACGGATACTCCTCCGGGAAAGGTGGCTGTGTATGTTGACACACGGTTTCTTCAGGTAAGCCTTGCTCTGGAAAATTGGTGTACTTCATATCAGGAGGTTGTTGCAGTGGCAGTCAAATTTGGTAAGGCAACTGTTGTAGTTGTGTCAGTCTATGTAAGACCTGGTGGTGGCTCTCCCTCCCGCATAAACCTGGGATGGTTACTGAATGTTAGGCAACAGTACCCGGGATGTCCAGTTTTAGTTGGGGGTGACTTCAATGCGCCTCACCCAGACTGGGGATACCCTACCTTAAGTCCTCGCGGCAGGCGAGTGCGAGACGCCCTTACGGATGCGCTGTTTATTCTCCTGAACCATCCAGATACACCCACAAGGACTGTGCTTCATACTAGGAGTGGAACATACGCTCCAGATCTTACGTGGTGGTCAGGAACCGGCACCCCCTCGTGACACTTAGAGCCGGACTGCTGGGGCAGTGACCATCATCCTATTGTCATCGGTCTCTATCCATCACAGGCCCGACGATTACGCCGCAAGTGTACAGTTGTTCATTGGGACAATTTCCGCGCCATTCTTCAAAACCACTCTGTGGAGTCGGCACCATCGCTTCTAGACCGCATAAAAAGAGCACTAAATGAGGCTACAACCATTACCTGGGTGGAGGTTGGTCGACCAACACTGGATGTGCCTCTGCTCAACTTGTGGGCTGCTCGTCGACTAGCGGAATTGACTGCAACCAGAGACCCAACTTCTGCGCATGCACGTACAAGACTAAATTGCATTACTGCTAAGGCTCGAAGGTATGAGCGTGATCTTTCACGACGACAATGGTACCTGTGGTGCGAGCAGTTCTCCACACAGTCATCGAATGCCCATCTTTGCGACCTTTCCATGCCATGGAGCACAGTTGTCATCGTCCTGATGCAGCGGCCACAGCATGCTTTGCAGCAAACTTGTCTCCGAATGATTTCGCGAGACAAGCAGCACGCAAGTTTTTCCCCAAGTACGACGTGTTGCCTGCACCAGTTACAAGACCTTACTTGTGGGGCATGCCAGCCCATGTCGATAAGCTGCCATCTGCTGCCGACACCGAGGGAATCGCGAGCCCATTCGCCATGCCCGAATTGCTCGCAGCTATAGATGAAGCCAACCGAAAGACAGCGCCCGGTCCGGACTCCATTACGTACGAGGTTTACAAGAACCTCAGTAGTGATGCACTTCCTCAACTCCTTGACACCATTAACAAGGTATGGCTAGACGGCGATGTACCAGACAGCTGGAAATCGGCTATTGTGATCCCTATTCCAAAGCCGGGGAAAGCACCAACAGACCTAAGCAACTTTCGACCTATTTCCTTAACGGTAACAATTTGCAAGATTGCTGAGAAAATGCTCGCCACACGAATCTCGTGGTGGCTTGAACATCACGGTTTCTACCACCCGGCCCAGATTGGCTTTCGACCATCTATAGGCACAGAAGACGGACTGGCTGTCTTGGCGTCCTCCGTATTATCATCAACACGCAGCCACAATGTACGCACCGTCCTCGCCATGGATGTAGAAAAGGCTTACGATAATATCAGTCATGCTGCCATTCTGGATTCAATTGACATGCTTCATTTACCACTTAGAGTACGCAATTTTGTAAAATCTTTCCTTGAAAGTAGACAATTTGCAATACGCCTAAATAACGAGGCCATAGGATCATTTGTCCCTCTTCGCGGCGTACCCCAGGGATCGGTGTTGTCACCAACATTATTTAATATTGCGTTTATCTCACTTGCATGGCGGTTACATGAAATCTCTGATGTTAAATTCTTAATATACGCTGATGACATCACGGTGTGGAGCACACACAACGACCTACTGACTCAATCATCGGCCCTGCAATCAGCTTTAGACATTACGTGCACATATGCATCTTCCATTGGCCTTGAACTTTCCGCCAGTAAAAATACGTTCATATCAGTCGCCAACCGCTGGGGCCGCCGTAAACTATCGGCAACTCCTATTCGTCTACATCTATCCGGAACCCCACTTCAGGAAAGTCCAACTGTAAAAATATTGGGCTTAACAATTCATGAGTCAGGAACTGGAACTACATGGCTGGCTGGCGCTAAAAACAGGCGTTACAGACACTGGGTTTAATTAGACGCATTGCTCCAAAAATGGGCGGCGCTCGCTCAGATGTTGCGAGACAGTTGGTGAGGGCAGTTGTGCAACCGCGCCTTGTTTATCAAGCCCAATTTCAGCATTTGACAAGGGCACAATGGGATCGACTTGAGGCTATAAATCGAGAGGCAATGAGGGTCATCACCTGCCTCCCTCGCATTACACCAGTCATGGCGCTCCAAGAAAACGCACAACTAAACACAATAGATGAACTGGTGCAGCAACGACGTGATGCACGCAAGCTTAAGGCCACACTCTCTCACGCAACGTGCGCTCTGAAGGCTTATGCTTCGAAACATTCAATACTACCACCGCCACTGCCAGTTCTTCCTCCTTGGCGTTTTGTACAGGTGAGCGATAACAGGCCAACTGATTTACGCCGACCAAGAACACAGGAAACGGCGTCGTCACTTCGCGACCGAATTATGGAACAAGACGCCCGCTTGCCACATGGTTCCATTATAATTTACGTCGACGCAAGCACCAAAGCCTGTGAAGTGATAACAGCAGTGCACTGTCCTAGCAAATCTTCATTGAACAAGACGTCAACATTTCAATTACCGGAACCTCCATCTTCTTTTTGTGCGGAACTGCTTGCAGTGCAAGAGGCGCTTCGCTCTGTGACCGCCATTCCCATGCTTCCCACGGCCCATATTATCATACGTACAGATGGTCTACAGGTGACAAAGCTACTTAGACGAGTTAGTAGTAGCCCGGAAATCTGCCAGAACATACACAGTCTAGCGGCTCGCATACCAAATCCAATTCGTATTGAATGGACCCCGCGCGACCTTTTAAGTGCTCAAAGCCAAGTAGATTCTGCGACCCGCCTTTCAAATTCAACATCGACATCGCCAAACCTCATAAAATTGGACAATGCCACCCTGCTTTTAACAAGAAAGGAACACCTCCGGCGCCGTACACGTGCTCTTATACCTCCGTGTACGGTAAGCCTCCCCCGCGGTCTAACCCGTGCAGAGGAGGTGGCGCTTCGGAGGATTAGGGTTGCGGTGGCCCTAACACCAGCAGTGATCCGAAAGTGGCCACAATTTCGGTATTTATATCCACACCCCGGGTGCCCCATCTGCAAGTCAAGAAATATAGAAGCAGACATCCATCACCTACTGTGGGATTGTCCAGCGTTGAAGCCAACGCGGATTCGGCACCTGGTGGCAGCTGGCCTCTCCTCCCATAATCCGCAGTCATATGCTGTTTGGACACTGGGACCGCATCATCGTTCACTCCTCGATTTCATTGCATCAGCCAACCTTTTTTCATTTATTTGACCACATCCTTCATCCATCATAACATTCCTTTTATGTCCTGAGGCAATAAACTTCGCAAAAAAAAGAACTGGCAATACCACCGAAGTCGTCTGCTGTTGGCAGTCTGCTTATGTGTGCTGGAATCCCTGCAACGTTAGAAATGGTAGTTGAGGGAGGCAAGACATCATATTTTGGCAAAAGCTTGCGTGCCGCTTCTCTGGCAAAATCGTACGGAGACAAGTTAGCTGCGAAGCATGCGGTAGTCGCTGCGTCGGGAAGACGGTAACCTTGTTCCATTGCCCGCAAAGTTCGCCAGAGAGATGCATTTGATGAACTGGTATTAAACTGCTCACACCAAGTATATGTATATACCACTGCCGTCGTACCAGATCCCTTTCGTACTTGCGAGCCTTAGCTGTAATGTGGCTCACCCTTGTACGTGCCTGAGCTGATGTATAGGGTCTAGTAAAGTTGCCAATATATATACCACTGCCGTCGTGCCAGATCCCGTTCATAATTGCGAGCCTTAGCTGTAATATGGTTCACCCTTGTAAGTGCCTGAGCTGATGTATAGGGTCTCGTGAAGATGCCAATATATATACCACTGCCGTCGTGCCAGATCCCGTTCATAATTGCGAGCCTTAGCTGTAATACGGTTCACCCTTGTAAGTGCCTGAGCTGATGTATAGGGTCTCGTGAAGTTGCCAATATATATACCACTGCCGTCGTGCCAGATCCCGTTCATAATTGCGAGCCTTAGCTATAATATGGTTCACCCTTGTACGTGCCTGAGCTGATGTATAGGGTCTAGTAATGTTGCCAATATATATATACCACTGCCGTCGTGCCAGATCCCGTTCATAATTGCGAGCCTTAGCTGTAACAAGGTTCACCCTTGTAAGTGCCTGAGCTGATGTATAGGGTCTCGTGAAGTTGCCAATATATATACCACTGTCGTCGTGCCAGATCCCGTTCATAATTGCGAGCCTTAGCTGTAATATGGTTCACCCTTGTAAGTGCCTGAGCTGATGTATAGGGTCTCGTGAAGTTGCCAATATATATACCACTGCCGTCGTGCCAGATCCCGTTCATAATTGCGAGCCTTAGCTGTAATATGGTTCACCCTTGTACGTGCCTGAGCTGATGTATAGGGTCTAGTAATGTTGCCAATATATATACCACTGCCGTCATGCCAGATCCTGTTCATAATTGCGAGCCTTAGCTGTAATATGGTTCATCCTTGTAATTGCCTGAGCTGATTTATAGGGTCTCGTGAAGTTGCCAATATATATACCACTGCCGTCGTGCCAGATCCCGTTCATAATTGTGAGCCTTAGCTGTAATATGGTTCACTCTTGTACGTGCCTGAGCTGATGTACAGGGTCTCGTGAAGTTGCCAATATATATACCACTGCCGTCGTGCCAGATCCCGTTCATAATTGCGAGCCTTAGCTGTAATATGGTTCACCCTTGTAAGTGCCTGAGCTGATGTATAGGGTCTCGTGAAGTTGCCAATATATATACCACTGCCATCGTGCCAGATCCCGTTCATAATTGCGAGCCTTAGCTGTAATACGGTTCACCCTTGTAAGTGCCTGAGCTGATGTATAGGGTCTCGTGAAGTTGCCAATATATATACCACTGCCGTCGTGCCAGATCCCGTTCATAATTGCGAGCCTTAGCTGTAATATGGTTCACCCTTGTACGTGTCTGAGCTGATGTATAGGGTCTAGTAATGTTGCCAATATATATATATATATATATACCACTGCCGTCGTGCCAGATCCCGTTCATAATTGCGAGCCTTAGTTGTAATATGGTTCACCCTTGTAAGTGCCTGAGCTGATGTATAGGGTCTCGTGAAGTTGCCAATATATATACCACTGTCGTCGTGCCAGATCCCGTTCATAATTGCGAGCCTTAGCTGTGATACGGTTCACCCTTGTAAGTGCCTGAGCTGATGTATAGGGTCTCGTGAAGTTGCCAATATATATACCACTGCCGTCGTGCCAGATGCCGTTCATAATTGCGAGCCTTAGCTATAATATGGTTCACCCTTGTACGTACCTGAGCTGATGTATAGGGTCTAGTAATGTTGCCAATATATATATACCTCTGCCGTCGTGCCAGATCCCGTTCATAATTGCGAGCCTTAGCTGTAACATGGTTCACCCTTGTAAGTGCCTGAGCTGATGTATAGGGTCTCGTGAAGTTGCCAATATATATACCACTGTCGTCGTGCCAGATCCCGTTCATAATTGCGAGCCTTAGCTGTAATACGGTTCACCCTTGTAAGTGCCTGAGCTGATGTATAGGGTCTCGTGAAGTTGCCAATATATATACCACTGCCGTCGTGCCAGATCCCGTTCATAATTGCGAGCCTTAGCTGTAATATGGTTCACCCTTGTACGTGCCTGAGCTGATGTATAGGGTCTAGTAATGTTGCCAATATATATATATATATATATATATATACCACTGCCGTCGTGCCAGATCCCGTTCATAATTGCGAGCCTTAGTTGTAATATGGTTCACCCTTGTAAGTGCCTGAGCTGATGTATAGGGTCTCGTGAAGTTGCCAATATATATACCACTGTCGTCGTGCCAGATCCCGTTCATAATTGCGAGCCTTAGCTGTGATACGGTTCACCCTTGTAAGTGCCTGAGCTGATGTATAGGGTCTCGTGAAGTTGCCAATATATATACCACTGTTTGTCGTGCCAGATCCCGTTCATAATTGCGAGCCTTAGCTGTAATATGGTTCACCCTTGTAAGTGCCTGAGCTGATGTATAGGGTCTCGTGAAGTTGCCAATATATATACCACTGCCGTCGTGCCAGATCCCGTTCATAATTGCGAGCCTTAGCTGTAATATGGTTCACCCTTGTACGTGCCTGAGCTGATGTATAGGGTCTAGTAATGTTGCCAATATATATACCACTGCCGTCGTGCCAGATCCCGTTCATAATTGCGAGCCTTAGCTGTAATATGGTTCATCCTTGTAATTGCCTGAGCTGATTTATAGGGTCTCGTGAAGTTGCCAATATATATACCACTGCCGTCGTGCCAGATCCCGTTCATAATTGTGAGCCTTAGCTGTAATATGGTTCATCCTTGTAATTGCCTGAGCTGATTTATAGGGTCTCGTGAAGTTGCCAATATATATACCACTGCCGTCGTGCCAGATCCCGTTCATAATTGTGAGCCTTAGCTGTAATATGGTTCACTCTTGTACGTGCCTGAGCTGATGTACAGGGTCTCGTGAAGTTGCCAATATATATACCACTGCCGTCGTGCCAGATCCCGTTCATAATTGCGAGCCTTAGCTGTAATATGGTTCACCCTTGTAAGTGCCTGAGCTGATGTATAGGGTCTCGTGAAGTTGCCAATATATATACCACTGTCGTCGTGACAGATCCCGTTCATAATTGCGAGCCTTAGCTCTGATACGGTTCACCCTTGTAAGTGCCTGAGCTGATGTATAGGGTCTCGTGAAGTTGCCAATATATATACCACTGCCGTCGTGCCAGATCCCGTTCATAATTGCGAGCCTTAGCTGTAATATGGTTCACCCTTGTACGTGCCTGAGCTGATGTATAGGGTCTAGTAATGTTGCCAATATATATATACCACTGCCGTCGTGCCAGATCCCGTTCATAATTGCGAGCCTTAGCTGTAACATGGTTCACCCTTGTAAGTGCCTGAGCTGATGTATAGGGTCTCGTGAAGTTGCCAATATATATACCACTGTCGTCGTGCCAGATCCCGTTCATAATTGCGAGCCTTAGCTGTAATATGGTTCACCCTTGTACATGCCTGAGCTGATGTATACGGTCTAGTAATGTTGCCAATATACTATATATACCACTGCCGTCGTGCCAGATTCCGTTCATAATTGCGAGCCTTAGCTGTAATATGGTTCACCCTTGTAAGTGCCTGAGCTGATGTATAGGGTCTCGTGAAGTTGCCAATATATATACCACTGCCGTCATGCCAGATCCCGTTCATAATTGCGAGCCTTAGCTGTAATATGGTTCACCCTTGTAAGTGCCTGAGCTGATGTATAGGGTCTCGTGAAGTTGCCAATATATATACCACTGCCGTCGTGCCAGATCCCGTTCATAATTGCGAGCCTTAGCTGTAATATGGTTCACCCTTGTACGTGCCTGAGCTGATGTATAGGGTCTAGTAATGTTGCCAATATATATACCACTGCCGTCGTGCCAGATCCCGTTCATAATTGCGAGCCTTAGCTGTAATATGGTTCACCCTTGTAAGTGCCTGAGCTGATTTATAGAGTCTCGTGATGTTGCCAATATATATACCACTGCCATCGTGCCAGATCCCGTTCATAATTGCGAGCCTTAGCTGTAATATGGTTCACCCTTGTAAGTGCCTGAGCTGATGTATAGGGTCTCCTGAAGTTGCCAATATATATACCACTGCCGTCGGGCCAGATCCCATTCATAATTGCGAGCCTTAGCTGTAATATGGTTCACCCTTGTACGTGCCTGAGCTGATGTATAGGGTCTAGTAATGTTGCCAATATATATACCACTGCCGTCGTGCCAGATCCCGTTCATAATTGCGAGCCTTAGCTGTAATATGGTTCACCCCTGTAAGTGCCTGAGCTGATGTATACGGTCTCGTGAAGTTGCCAATATATATACCACTGCCGTCGTGCCAGATCCCGTTCATAATTGCGAGCCTTAGCTGTAATATGGTTGACCCTTGTACATGCCTGAGCTGATGTATAGGGTCTCGTGAAGTTGCCAATATATATACCACTGCCGTCGTGCCAGATCCCGTTCATACTTGCGAGCCCTAGCTGTAATATGGTTCACCCTTGTAAGTGCCTGAGCTGATGTTAGGGTCTCGTGAAGTTGCCAGCTCGGCTTGTCGGCGAGCAGCCCACAAGTTGGGCAGACCGATGTCAGGTCGTTCGACATCTATCCATGTACTAGTTGTAGCCTTGCCTAACGCGCATTGTATGCGGTCAACAAGCAGCGGTGACGATTCCACCGGCGGACCTTGCAGAATAGTGCGGAAACTATCCCAGTTGAGCACCGTGGATTTAAGGCGTAACTGGCGGGCTCGTGATGAATAAACACCAATGGGTGTAGGTGAAGCAACCCCAGCAATCAGGTTCAATGCGCCACGAGGGAGTGCCAGGACCAGACCACGTCAGATCAGGAGCATATGTGGCAGGGCTGCTATTGCAAACAGTCTGCGTTGCTGTACCCGGATTGTTCAGAAGAGTAACTAACGCATCAGCGAAGGTGTCCCGCACACGCCTACCACGAGGGCTTGAAGTAGGATAACCCCAATCTTGGTGTGGAGCATTGAAATCACCTCCGACTAGAATCGGGCAACTGGGGTACTTCCTACGCACATTCAACAACCAGCCCAGATTAATACGTGAGGGAGAGCCACCTGCTGGTTTCGCATAAAAAGACACTACCACAACAGTTGCCTTTGACAATTTAACAGGAACTGCAACAACCTCCTGGTATCAGTTGCAAACGTTTTTCAGAGAGAAGCACACGTGTTAAATTTCTTTCTGGCTTTACGGCCAGAAAGAAATTTAACACCTTTGCTGTGTGGCTCCCGAATTTGGCTGATGTAGAACGCCTGCAAATGTTACGGTGTATCACAGTTACCAGTGAGATATCGGTGCCATTACAGGTGTACTTGGTTGAGGGATCAGACTTGCAACGTTGCGTTGTCTACAATGCTGACATTAATGAAGACCAGGCCGCCCTACAGCGTGAATTATACTGTCCCACATACCGAGTGATTCAAGCACGTGACATGAGAAAGGGGCACTCTAACATTGTCACCCTGCAAGGCCCACCAACGCTACCAGCCTGCTTGTGCTATTACGGCTGCATTTTCCCGCCTCGTCCATACAAGCCCAGTGCTGTCTACTGCTACAGTTGCTTTCGCCCTGGCCACATGCGTAGATCCTGCTCTCTCTTTTTTCTACCTTTTTGATGTTGCGTTTTGCGTATTACAGCTGCAGCAAAGCTGAAATGACGTTACGTGAATAAGGTCTATAGTGTTTACAAACAAAGGGGGCGCTCACGGCGCCGCAGCCCACTGGGGGTGTAACGTAGGGTTAGCGCCCATAGGAATACATGGAACCGAAAGATTCCAAAACAGTTTTCTCATTTCACAGCACACCTATGACGTCGTTATTCGGTGCAGAGTAAACATGAACATATTAAAACAGATCGTGAAAATGTGAGATGTGATTACCAAGGTGTAGTATTTTTAAAACATCGCGAAACGTATGGGGATGCGAGTTTGCGAGGGCGACCCGGAAACACGTGTAAACACAACTTACTGCAACAGTTTTCTCGCTTCACAGAGCACCAGAACTGGTGGTCGGTCGTTAAACATTCTCCAGAGCTTTGAAGAAATGTGTGACAAAGTATGATGCGTCGTTGCGGAGCAATTTACTCTTACAACTCCTCGAATAATCTGTGTTGTGAATCCGGACACCCTCAAAAGGAAAGCTGGGTGTAGCGAATCGCACAGTTTGTTTACAGTCTGATATGCGGCCGCATGAGGTAAATTAGCTTTATAATACTGTCGCTCAAGTGATAAATCTTAGACAAATCACATTTAAAAGCAGTTGTAAAATGCCATATGGCAATATGGATCGAACGAGAACCGCGCATTGCAGGAGACGACGGCGCAGATGGCGATACCCACCGCGGCCGCCTCAGCTCCGGAGCATCATGCTAGCGACGGCGCCGGCAGCGCATTGTCGTCTGCAACTGCGAGCGGTCAGTTTGTGCCGTAAATCGTGAGACTCGTAGTACTTGCAAGGCAATGCAATTTGCGATGCAACAATGTCGGACTACGTGAAAAGCTTGTCGAAATCTGCTAAACAGCGCTACAATGAAAAGCTGTTTATTGAAGGCGTTGTGCCTCCGAACCCACTTGCTATACGCCTGTGAACACATTGGGATGTCCTCCAGACTGACGCGGGCGCTCTGACGCTATTGGGTACGGCAAACAGTGTAGTGTATTTGATTTTTCCTCCGAGTAGCTTCACTGTGGAGACCATCCAGTCGCACAAATATTTTGAATCAGGTGAGTGCGCGCAGCTAGCTAAATATGCTAGCTAAATATTTTTCGTTTATTTTCTTTTCCCCGTGGTATCGCCATGACTCTGATATATCGTTTTGCCCTTTCTGTGCGATTTCCCCGTCTAATTTTTTTTCTCGTATGGCGCAGACCGTGCAGCACTTGCATGGACGCCGGAATATTAAAGAGATTTAGCACATCGTGATCCACGATCCGCTGCCGTGATCCGCCTCCGCGCGTTCCACTGCGCATGCCCAGATCACTTTGATGCCGATAGATGGCGCCACATACTGGATGTTGGCACACAGACCTGCCGCATCGGAACCAATCAGCTCGCGCCCCGCCCACGAGCGCTAGAGGGCCACGGTGGCGGATCGCGGATCACGGTATGCTAAACCTCTCTATAAAGTCAAACTTTTGCTTACGACTTGCTCACTACATGCATGTATCACGATGTAACTACATATGCATTCATTTAAATGCTTACAACCTCTGCTTTACCGCAATAGATGTTTCCAGAACGGAATGACGTCGTGCCCGTTATTTTGCGTTTTATTCCTCTCAACCTAAAGTGCACCGTGTATCGACGGCATCATTACTGCCATGTTTTTGTTCTCCTTTACTTCCGCCATGCAACATGATGTCGGGGCGTGGTACAAAACGTTCACTAAAAAACAACAAAAAAAAGCCGCTTTTGCGACTCGACCCCTAGACAGGGGGGTTCATCTGGAAACGCGCCGCATATATTTATTGATAAATATGCGTTACAGAGGTGTCAGACGCGAAATGTTGTTGCTTACGTATATTCATGGGCTTAAAATAATGCACCACCTCTTAACAAACGGCTGCTTTCGTAGCTGAAACGGCAGCTTCTTTGGGAAAAGTTCTTTACATATATTTTGTTTGGGCCGCGCTACCGCAATGCATTTCTAACTCGGATTCTCGACAACCAGGGGTTTTAAATGCCGTCACAACGACGCAGCATACTTTGTCACACATTTGTTCAAAGCGCTGGCCAATGTTTAACGACCGGCCACCACTTCTGGCGCTCTGCGAAATGAGAAAGCTGTTGCGGTAAGCTGTGTTTACATGTGTTTCTATGGGTTGCCCTCACAATTCACACACCCCTATACGTTTAGCGATGTTTTAAAAATACGTCGCCTCGGTAATGCGATTTTATTCCTTCACGATCTGATCTAGGATGTTCATGGTTGCTCTGTGCGGAATAACGATATCATAGGTGTCCCGTGAAATTAGAAAGCTGCTTTAAAATCTTTCGGTGATATGTATTCCTATGGGCGCTAAGCCTACGTTTCACCCCCCGTCGGCCCAGCCTATGGCTGAACGGCCACAGGCTGAACACTATGAGCCTGTGGCTAATAGTGAACACTATTCAGTTCAGTTCAGTAGTTCAGTCGTGTCCGACTCTTCGTGACCCTATGGACAATATCACGCCACACTTTCCGGTCTCACTATCTTCCTAACATCACGTAACTTCATCTGCAGCTCCTCGAGGATGCCATCTAACCATCGCGTTTGCTGCCTACCCCTTCTCCGGTGATCCTCAACCTTTCCCAACATCAAATCTTTCTCCAGCGACTCCTCTCTTCTCATCAAATGACCAAAGTAGCTGAGCTTTAACTTTAGAATTTCACCCTCCAATGAGCAGTCAGGGTTTATGGTCGACAATATCGACTGATTTGATCATCTGGCAGTCCAAGGAACTCTCAAGAGTCTCCGTCAGCACCACAATTCAAACGCGTCAATTCTTCGGCGGTCAGCCTTCTTCAACTATTATCCTATTACACTATTATGAACACTATTAGCCTGTAGGTAATAGTGTTCACACGCCCGCCAGACTCGGTGTTGACTAGCCTAGTGAAACTTTTCGCTTAAGAAGAAGAGGGCGAGGAGACGCGGGTCGCAACAGCCGTCGTCCCCCACCGAAGCGGTGGCGGGTGCAATGATGGCCTACAACAGATACAAATCTGTTTGCAGGATAGCCACCGTTGCAACTAAGCGGCAGTGACCGACCAGTCCCAACTCTGTAGGGCTAGAAGCAGCCGCCCATCCCCTACTTATGGCTGCTAAGGAGGGGGGGAGGAGGAAACAACTTTATTAAACGCATTGCATTAAGCGTTAAGAATGTCCTGGGCCAGGGTCACCAAGGCCAACTGATCTTGCAGCTGGTCAGAGGCTAACTAAGCCCGCCACGTTGGGGGAGGAGGGTGTGGAAAGTGAGGAGATTGGAGGGCGACAGGGCATGAAAAGATGCAATGCTCCAAGTTTGCATAGTGTTCTGGGCAATTTGGGCATGCAGGGGAATGTATGATTCTGTATAGAAAAGATCGGGCAGGAGTAAGCAGTGTATTTAGTTGTATGCGTCTAAGAATGCGGATTTGCGTGGTAGTGAGAGATTTATCAGGAAGAGGAAGTGTACGGAGTGTTTCTCTAATGTTGTCGTAGTGAACGTTGATTTCTTTTTTGTAGTGAAGAGTAGTGTCCCACGTTGGTGGATAAGGCCAGGGAATCCCAGGCGCCCGGTGTTGAAGTTCGCGGGCGAGGCGATGCACTACCTCATTGCCTGGGATTCCAGCGTGACCAGGAATCCACCTCAGTGTTACAGTGTGGGGACGTAGTTTGGTAAGGGCTCTGTGTAGATCATCGTGTAGTTCTTCAGGAATGCGACCCGTGTGAATGGCGCGTACAGCTTGTATTGAATCAGTGTATATGGTATATCCTGAAGGGTTAGGGGATGCTTGTGCGAGATCTTGAATACTGGCAACTATTGGTAGGGTCTCGAGAGTCGCTGTAGGAGGAGGATCTATGTAAGGACCGAGGGTATGCGTCACTACATCGCTACAGCTCTGAATTGAGTAAGCAGCCGCTCCGACGTTAGTTCGTGATGCATCTGTGTAGATGATCATGGAATCTGTCGGGTGAACATGATTGGAAACGCGAGCGGAACGTCTGCCTGTGTTAGTGTCTGGTGCAACGTTTTTTGGAATGGGGATTATTCTGAGGTTATCCGGGAGCGAAGAAGGAAGGGTAATTATAGGAGGTCTATAGGTTTGAGTGCAACCTGCTGTAGTATCCAATGTCCTTGTTTGGTGCTAGAAAGACGTGCCATTTGCCGGTCGCGATGTTGTTGTATGAGGTCTCCCAGGGGCAAGAACAGCCCCGTAGAGTATAGGCGCTCCGTGGACGTATGTACAGGCACGTTAAGGGCGGCCTTGTACAATATGTGAAGCGCAACCTCAATCCGATGTCTTTCGCGACAAGTTAGTGTAAGGTAAGGGATCGTATATAAAATTTTGCTAAGTGCTAATGCGTGGACAAGCTGCCTGACTTGACCCTCTCGCAGCCCGGCGTGCTTATTGACTATGCGGCGAACTAGATGCGTAAGCTGATTGCAAACTTTAACGGTTGTAGATACATTGGCCTGATTGGTTGACTCATGGATATGAAGTCCAAGGATCCGGCAGGATGATACATGAGGGATGGGGTGACCTGCCATTGTGAGATTGATCAGCTGGTTATGTTGGCGCTGATAGCGAGTTTTTGCAATCAGCAGCAATTCGGATTTTTCAGGTGCGGGAGATAGCCCTACTTTATCAAGGTAACTAACGACTGCATCGATACCTTGCTGTAGGGTCTCCTCTACTGCTCCAGGAGACCCAGAAGTGCACCAAAGAGTAAGGTCGTCTGCATAGAATGTGTGTTTTAGGTTTGGGATAGACGATAAAATACGAGATAGAGGAGCCATTGCAAGGTTAAAAAGGGTGGGTGACAGAATAGCGCCCTGAGGAGTGCCACGTGTGAGGGGGAAAGGATCAGATATCGAATCGGGGAGACGGCACTTGGCCGTACGGTCGCGGAGAAATGCTGTGAGGTAGCCATACATCTTTGGACCACAGCCAGTAGAGGCAAGGATGTTTAATAGAGGATCGTGGGCAAGGTTATCAAAAGCTTTTCGCACATCAAGGGCCACTATGGCTTGGATCTGGGAAGTGGGCGGAGGGTCAAATTCGTGCATGAGGAGAAAAAATAGGTCCTGAGTAGACACACCTTTTCGGAAGCCAATTTGTTGAGGGGGAAAGAAATCTATCGATTCAAGATGAGTCTCGAGCCGATTGAGCACCATCCGCTCCATGGTTTTTCCCAGGCATGATGTTAAAGAAACTGGGCGGAGGTTTTGAAGCGCAGGTTTTTTGCCTGGCTTTGGAAGTAGGGTTATAAGTGATTGTTTCCAAGATGCTGGGAGTGTGCTTTCTTCCCAATGTAAGTTTATAATGCTCAGAAAATGTTCCTTGTCAGAGAGATTTCGAATGAGTGAGTATGTAATCTGGTCTTCACCTGGGACTGACTTCCGCTTTAGCTGTTCTAGCGCCCAGTCGAGATCCCAGAGGGTAAACGGCTGATCGAGTTCTACATTGGTAGCACAAGTGTACGGAGTATAAAGGCTGGGTAGGGGAGGAGGAATGTAGAGATCGCGGAGTTGGACTGTTAAGGCATCCGCGCCTAGTTGAGAATAGTGCTTCTCGAGAGTGGGAACAGGCGCCGGTTGAGGCCCGAGTAATTTTCTGAGTAAATGCCAGGTTCTTTTTTGATTTAGTGTGCCGTTAATGGTGTTACAAATTTTGTTTCATTGATTGGTGTCAAGTGTAACGCATTGTTCTTTAACCTGTCGCGTCAATTCGGTGACTCGGTCGGAGAGGCGAGCATTGTTGGGCTGAGTGCGAAGAGTGCGCAAGAGTCGTCTCCGCCTCTTCTAGATGCGTACAAGGTAAGGGTCCGGATTATCTGACGGGGCTGAAGTGGAACTCTCCTGCGTAGCTTGTTTCTGAGCATGTTTGAGTGCTTTTGTCCAGCTCTGAAGACTTCCAGTAGTATGAGAGGTGTCGCGTATAGTGCGAAAGGTATTCCAGTTTGTGTGGGAAATTTTACGTTTACGTGGACGGATACGGCTAGGGACAGTGATGTTAATAATGTAATGGTCGCTGAGCAATTTTTCATCTGTAACTTGCCAGGTGACCTCTCGCAGTCCGCGGCCCACTGTGAGGTCTGGCATGGTGGATTGTTGGTTCCTGTAACCTTCCCGGGTAATGGAGTTTGGGGTGTTATAAACAGTTAATTGAGCTCCGTTTAATGCGTCGTTGAGTATACGGCCAGGTCGGAAGGTGTGTGGGTAACCCCAGATAACGTGCGGGGCATTGAAATCCCCACCTATCAAGAAGTCGGAGTCTCGAAACAATCTTGAAGTAAAGTGCATTAGCGGTTTGAAAAGCGGGTACTCTGTAGGAGGGTTATAAAAATTTAGAATGGATAAAGGGCGAGATAAGTGATCAGAATACAGTGTAAATGCAATAAGGTGACGTTCAAGACGACTGGGGACTTCAATGGCCTCAAATCGGATGTCCCGACAAATATAAGTGCTCAATAATGGTGCACAGTCGCTGTCATGCGCTGCATGCAGGGCACGGTAGCCCGGAATACCTTTAAGAGCACGCGATTCTTGAATGAAAATGACGTGGGGCTGCGAGGGTAAAGTCAGGAGCCATTGGATAAAGAGTGTTCGATTGGTACGCAGGTTTCTGCTATTCCACTGTACAATGTGTATGTGATTGTTCCCTGCCATTCTTAAGCTACGTTAGCGCGCTTCTCGGGAGGGACAGAAGAGGATGCAGGAGTTGCTTCAGGGGATGTAGATGGACGTTGCCGTTTAAGAGAATGATTTAGGAAATCCATGCGTTCGTCATCCTGCAGGAGATTGCTAAGGAGGGTATGCATGAGTTCGAATGCTTGGCGAATGGCGGAAATTTCTTCTGCAAGGTACCAGATAATAGGGTCATTTCGATCTTTTATGTGGCGCATATAATTCTCAGATGTGATAACTGGTGTGGAATCGGAAGATGTATAAGAGAAAGGTTTGGGAGGGGAAATGGGAAGTGGCGGGCTCGGCTTACCCGGTGGTGGGAGCGTAGCTGGCTTGAGAAGCGGACGTGGGGCAGATGGCAGTTCTTGAACTTCTTGATGCCAGACATTGGTCCGAGGGTGTGGTGCCGTCTCTTGATTTGCATGTGACAGAGGGGGGAAGTCCTCGCGAGTCGGAGGATGATGGGGTGGAGTATTCTTCTTTCCAGGGTGATCAGACATTTTTTGTCGCGTAGTCAATATTAGCTTTGTAGTGGGACGCTGGGAATTAGATGGCTTTTTCTGTTCTTGGACAGAAGGTTCCAGCTGTTCCCTGAGACTCTTCCTTCGGTCATATGCAGCCTTGTGGCTCTTTTGGTCTTGTTGTTTCTGTACAGGGCAGGTGAGGTCAAAAGTTGGGTGGGTTCCACTGCAGTGGAAGCAATAGGCGGAGCAACGATGTGGTTCATCTTGTTGGCTGAGCTGGGCTGAACAGGTGGGGCAGCGTTGATATGTCGGAGGGTGAGGGCAGTTCAGCAGCCGATGACCATATTCACGGCACCTGCTGCACTTCAAAGCATTTGGTCTTTCAGGCTTGCATCTGTACAAGACGCGGCGGAACAGAATTTGTCGAGGTACATGGGTGCCTTCAAAAGTTATTAATACAGACTCGGTCTGTCCCATCATACGAGCGGACAGGATCGTCGCATGCCACGATTCAAGGCTTTCTAAAAGTTCGGCTTCTGAAAGACCTTTCTCGATTCCATGAATTACGCCCCGGCACGATGCTACCGGGGCCGTCATGTAAGATTGGATGTTATGAGTTTTGGCTCGGATGGATAACGAGGAAAATGCTGCTACCTTTCGGGCGGTCAATTCGTTGGTGGTCTTCAGAAGGATGACATTCTGGTGGTATTTGATTTGCAGAGTCAGAGCCTGTCGCTCATGTGGCGCCAAGTCTGCTGCTGAGGAAATTTCTTGAAGAATTTCGTAGGGTTTAACCTGGGAGATATTGAGTGTACTTGGTGCCCTGATTACGACAGTTTTCAGCGTTGAGAAATGTGTCGCCGGAATCTTTTGTTTGCCTTTCCTCTTTGGTGTAATACAGTCAGACGCATCGAAATCTTCAGAGGTATGAGCGCGTTCTTCTCTGGCGTCTGAGGCATTGGCGCGTGCTTCGGCAGCGTGGGCACGTGTTTCTCCAGGAAATTCATCGACGGCACGCGGCGGCGGTGCCGTTGCCATGGTAACACAATCGAGATCCGTGGCAAGGCTTAGCGAGCCCCGGGCATCATCGGAACCTATATATGGTCGGTTCTTAGCCAAAAAGCTATCAAATTCAGCACATGAGGAGTCAGAATGATCCCAGGTACTTGCCGAATGACGTGAGTTGGGCGATGGAGGTCCCAGGGTTGATGGTCTGGCAAAAAGACGGTAAATTCCGGAGCTCGATGTTCCGCCGTCTGTTCTAGTCGACGCCATCTCAGCTTACCATGGCTGCTAATGTGCTTGTCCACAGAGACGGTAGTCGCCGAAGATGGGGCCCCGTTGATTCGGGGCTTTAAACTCGTTGCTGCAGCCAGGAGAGTAGACCAGGTGCGAAACGCCGGGGTTTGCGTTTATGTCTGGGATAGCGTTCGGGCTTTGCGTGATCTTCTTCCTGTAGATGGTGAACACAGATGAACTGCATGCGTCAAACTCTGTGAAAGTGGGATCATCATAACAGGTGTGTATGTACATATCTCCACAGACCACCACGGAAACTACCCTAGACATTGCGGTAAACGGGCTGCCTAGCCGTACCGAACGGGAGTTGATACTCATCACGAGCGATTTAAAACCCTAGAGAGACCTCGTTTGTTCAAGCCGCCGAAAAATGATTTCAACGAGAGTTGAGCACACCAGCTACTAGCGGTTTTACTGGCTGAAGAGGCCTCCAAGATCCAGGGGATTGTGGCCAGCATCTGAAGCGGATTCACACCTGCCCCAATGCGCCTCTCCTCTATAGGGGAGGACCTGGGGTAGAAAAGAGCCTTATCTGTCGGATAATAAAGTTGACTTACTCACTCACTTGAGCAAACTACAACCGACTACCACCAATGCACCACCATCTTTGAGGAACGGGTACGAGCGCCAGAACCCTGGAGACGCGCCCTCAGGGTCAGGCCCATTCCCCGCAGCATGTCACACTCTAACCATAATGGCCGTTGCCAGGTGCGTGCGGAAGCACTGGAGGGGCATTATGGTCAACACATGTATACTACGTGGACATTGCCGGTCCCTACCGTGGGAGGTGGGTCACCGCGGCAGTGGTCCACAACACCAACACAGTGGCAGGACTCACGTTCCACGCCCTCAACACAACACACGCGGAGGAAATCGCGATTGCGCTCGCCCTCTCCCTCCCCTCAGTGAAACACATCATTACCGTCTCCAAGGGGTCCTGTCGGAATTATGAGCTGGGTTGGATACCTCCTCTTGCCAAGCGCATCCTACAAAATTGCTGTCGGTCCAGCGACCCTCAAAATTGTAATCTGATATGGGCTCCCAGCCATCAGGGACTTCTGGGTAATGAGTTAGCCAATCAGGCGGCCCGCGCGCTTTCTCCCCGGCACTCAAACTTGCTCAGGAAGCCTACTCCGAGCCCACCCAATGTCTTATTACATTCAAAGAAATTACTACATATTATAAGGACAGCCACAGCCGCTTTCCGGAACCTTGTAAAGCTCTCCGGAGTGCGGACGACAGGCTCCTTCTCAAAATTTTAACAAACACAATGCTGTGCTCGACAGTCTCGAATCATTTCAATGCAGACTTTGATGAGGGCTGCAGCCTGTGTGGAGCGACCTTCTCGGACGTTTTCCACATGGTCTGCGCCTGTCCATCCAATCCCCACCGTTCCCAATCCTTCATTACCCATCCTTCTAGGGAGGCCTGTGAGACGGCGCTGCTCAGCTGCGATGACCTACAGTCCCAGCGGACCTTGATCGCTAGTGCGCGAGCGGCGTTAGACGCCATTAGGGCCGGAAAAGGAGCTCCACCTATATTTGTGAGGGCCTGAGCCTATGGCCTCGAGATCGAGCAGAGTCGCCACCTTGCGGCTCAGCGGCAAAACCTACTCAGTGTGGATGCGTTTTCGCGTCGCGTGCCAGCCCGCAGTGATTTACGCGCGCGCATGCGGCGTGTACAGGAGTGTATTTGTTTGTTTCCCAGTTCCTGTGAGCTTTTGCTTACCTATACGCCTCTTGCAAAATAAATATGAACAGTCTATAACCCCACGCTTCATTAAAAAAAAATACTTGTCCGTATCGGGCATGTCATGCTTGGATAAGGACATCATTCATCGCGGTCTTCGGCGCTTGAGATCCTTTGACATGCAATGTCTTAAACGAAGTGGTACTGTCGTTACCGCCGTGTCAACGCAAAAGAGGTCGTTGCCGTCAATAAAAGTTAATGCAAACGCTCAGAAATCGCATATTCCCGTTTCTGTTTGGAATACCGCAGCTACTAAAACATATGCCACTGCAGACTGCTTCATATAGCAGAATGCAGTTTGAACAGGCCTGCTATGCCTTCTGTATGCAGGATAGAGTTGTGTGAGTACTTTTTTTTTTTTGCTTTTAAACCTCTGTCGCGGTGTCTCAATGGTAAGGGCCTCGACTGCTGATTTCGAGAACAGGGGATTCAATCATGACCGTTTCGAAAGGCGCTCCTCTGCTGTCTGCACAATAAACAATGAAAAAAAAAAAACGACACCAAAACCAGCCTCTGCAATCATCTGTCATAGCCGATGCCGCTTTCATGCGTTAAACCCGGGTCAATATGCATTTCTTTTCTTTTCTTTTCCTTTTTCCTTCTTTTTTTCTTTTTTTTTTTTTGCTGTTGAAGATTTCTCTGCATCCGTAAAAGTGGTAGTGAGCACATTTTGCTGTAGAGAAATGCTCGAATGTTTGAGAAACATCTTTCCTGCACATAATTGTTTGCATAATACACCTGGAATAATGTACTTTACTGGTAGCCTATTATAATCATTATAATCCCTTTTCGTCCATGTGCTGTCTTCCTAGAAAACTCGTCGTTTCTGACAAGGGGTGTAAAACAGCTTCATGCGGGCTTAAATATCAGTGTTTAGTTCGGTAATAAATATTTTTATAGTCGCATTATAAGACGACCTCAATTTCTTTAGAAATAGTTTTATATCCGGCACCTGTTTTGGAAGCTACCCTAATATTTTACTTCGCATAAGGTTTAGTTACTGCTAAATAATTAGTGATGAAGAAATTTTCAGCCTTTAAAATTGCTTCCCAGAACATGACAGTGCCCATGCGCAGTTTATAACGATGTCTTCGCAGCGAGTAATTGGTAGCTTGCACTTTAACGTTACTGAAAATTAATCGCTGATTATTGCAAATTCTGTCAAGTAAAGTGTGTAAAAGTTCTCTCACAAGGTGAAATTTATTGGTATTGCAAAACGAAATAATTACACTACTAATTTACCATTACATATTAACATCACACACATCAGAAATCCCTTATACTTTCCTCGGTTTCAGAAACTCATTTACAGTTAGTGGCACATGCAGTAATACACTATCATATTCTATGACAGTGGCCGCAAAAAGCATCTCGGCAAATTCAATCCACTCAGCGCTGTACACGTGAACAATCAGCTTTCCTGTGCGGCGAGGTTTCCTGTATAGTGTCGGCGTGATCTCATTTTTGGGGAATACTTGTGCGTGATTGTCTGGGGCCAGAGTTGATGTGCACTCAGTCTAAAGCAACTCGCCATGCAGTGCGCTGCCAATGCTACATTTAACTTGCTTAATCCTCGAGTCAAGTACGATATAATGAACCAGGCTTTCTCGATTCAATCTAAAGTACTGCATGTCAGAGCACGAACCTTGTATCTGCGTGGGCTTGACACTCAATTTGCCGGTCTCACTCGCGTGAGACACGCGCAAACTGTTTAAAGGTCGATAAAAAAAAAACAAAGCTGTCATTAAGCAGGCCCAAGTATTAGGCGCGTGAGCGTGGTACAGCGCAAGAAACGTGCAAAGTAAATCTAGAAGACTGGTGGTTGCGTGCTTTGTTTTCGTAAAATCCGCGCTTCTTCTACTGCATTGGCGAAATCCTTGAACTTTTTGCTGCAATATTGCAGAAATACTGCAGAAGACACGTTTTCATCGCCTACAAACCCGCCGTAAAATCGGAAGCAGACCTACGCAGCGTGCGTTTCTGCGAGCGCCGCCGGCTGCCGATCCACACTACCGGAGCGACGGTGGCGCCACATCTAGGTCGATCTCGCGGCAATTCCAAACATCTTATACAAAGAAATAAATACATGTTTGCCACCACCACCGCGCAACGGGACATTAGTCTAGACGTAATGCTTCAGCCAAACTCTGCTGATTCAAACCATGCTTTCGACAAAGTGGAAACAGACTCACTAGTTTACTGACCACCGGAGCGTCTTCATTGGTATGAACAATAAAGTTCAAATCGTTACGTAAACCGTGTGTCTTTCAAGCTAGCTCTCAATACTCTACCAGGCTTAACCGGAGCTGAACCACAGCCAATGAGTTCTTTTTTTGTTTTTTTTTTAGCGAGAGCTACACTACGATACCCAGCTAACCGAGCTGAGTATTTCGCCGTGTGTAGGACGGGCCACTAGTGCGCATGCGCGGAAGCCTAGTAAGAGGTGCGCGGCGCATGACATCAGAGCCCGCGGCCGCGTGCCGACTCCACTGCCGACGGAGCAGAGACGGAGCGGACCAGGTTACGTTAAGTAGCAAAGCATTGGAAGTAGTAGGCGAATATGCTTACTTGGGAAGGTAGTAACCGCAGATCCGGACCATGAAAGGAAAAACCACAAGAAGAAAATTAAAGAGCACTGCAGAATCTGCATTGGAGTAATGAGAAAGCATGAATGCTGCTGTTGGTTGCTTCTGGTTGGCGGGGGTACCACGGCGGCCATCTTGGTATTAGTTCAAATTCTGCCACCAGGCTATGCCACTAATTCACGAATGAGAGATTGCCTACTAGTCTTGCCTCCAGTGGTCCCGAGCGACCAAACCTTGGCTTTGTAGAGAAGCTTTTTTTTTGTTGGAGGGTGGGTTTTCAAGGCCCCATTCTTCTCCCGTTGTGCGCAGGGGGAAGCTTTGGTGGTGGTAGTGGTTGATTTATTTATTATTATTTTTTTAATAATCAAAAAGAAGGAAAAGAGTATTGCCGGCCGCGGCAACTGATATCTAAAAAACTGAAGCCCTTGAGCTGCGGCCGGCGGGAAGGAAAAGGGGATAGGGAGAGGATAGCGAGGGGAAGTAGAGAGGGGAGCAATAGGAAGAAAGGACAGGGCGAGCTTTGTACATTATTTACAAAGTATGTACATACGGTCAACGAGTTCGCATCGCTCGCGCCCAAGTGTCCGAGCACTGTCACAGCCTCCTTATAAAGGAGGTTATGGCACTGTCCACAAATGCCTGCGCGCGAGCGGGGACTGCAATTGTTTACAATATATACGCAAATATATATATATATATATATATATATATATATATATATATATATATATATATATATATATATATATATATATATACATGAAGGAAGCAAGCCAACAGTCGGCGAGGCCAAGGAAAGCGTTGGGGATGGTACTTTTATGTCTTTTTTTTAAATGTTTGCTTTGATAATCGCAGAAATTAGTAATGTAATATGTTTAGGAGAAAGGTAATTAAACACAAAGTAGAAGAAAAAACAACGTGCCGATGGTGGGAACCGAGCCCACGACCTCCGAATATCGCGTCCGGTGCTCTTCCAACTGAGCTACATCGGCCGCTGTCTCCCCTGCTACTTGCTTGGGTATTTATGTTGTCTGTATACGAACCTTGAGAGTGTTCACCAGCGCCACCCTCAGCCATAGCGGCGGACGTAGAACGTCCTTTGTTACCGCCAGCGTCACGTAGAACGTGATCAAGAGCGAGGGCGAAAGCTGTGTTAGAACCCTCTTATGCTACCTACGGCTTCAAGACTGCCAGAACCGAGATCCCCGTAAGCTACAAGCAGATCAATTAAGGGAAAATGAGGGTACTCGTTATAATACATGAAGGAAGCAAGCCAACAGTCGGCGAGGCCAAGGAAAGCGTTGGGGATGGTACTTTTATGTCTTTTTTTTAATATTTGCTTTGATAATCGCAGAAATTAGTAATGTAATATGTTTAGGAGAAAGATAATTAAACACAAAGTAGAAGAAAAAACAACGTGCCGATGGTGGGAACCGAACCCACGACCTCCGAATATCGCGTCCGGTGCTCTTCCAACTGAGCTACATCGGCCGCTGTCTCCCCTGCTACTTGCTTGGGTATTTATGTTGTCTGTATACGAACCTTGAGAGTGTTCACCAGCGCCACCCTCAGCCATAGCGGCGGACGTAGAACGTCCTTTGTTACCGCCAGCGTCACGTAGACCAAGCAAGTAGCAGGGGAGACAGCGGCCGATGTAGCTCAGTTGGAAGAGCACCGGACGCGATATTCGGAGGTCGTGGGTTCGGTTCCCACCATCGGCACGTAGTTTTTTCTTCTACTTTGTGTTTAATTATCTTTCTCCTAAACATATTACATTACTAATTTCTGCGATTATCAAAGCAAACATTAAAAAAAAGACATAAAAGTACCATCCCCAACGCTTTCCTTGGCCTCGCCGACTGTTGGCTTGCTTCCTTCATGTATTATAACGAGTACCCTCATTTTCCCTTAATTGATCTGCTTGTAGCTTACGGGGATCTCGGTTCTGGCAGTCTTGAAGCCGTAGGTAGCGTAAGAGGGTTCTAGCACAGCTTTCGCCCTCGCTCTTGATCACGTTCTACGTGACGCTGGCGGTAACAAAGGACGTTCTACGTCCGCCGCTATGGCTGAGGGTGGCGCTGGTGAACACTCTCAAGGTTCGTATACAGACAACATAAATACCCAAGCAAGTAGCAGGGGAGACAGCGGCCGATGTAGCTCAGTTGGAAGAGCACCGGACGCGATATTCGGAGGTCGTGGGTTCAGTTCCCACCATCGGCACGTTGTTTTTTCTTCTACTTTGTGTTTAATTATCTTTCTCCTAAACATATTACATTACTAATTTCTGCGATTATCAAAGCAAACATTAAAAAAAAGACATAAAAGTACCATCCCCAACGCTTTCCTTGGCCTCGCCGACTGTGCTTCCTTCATGTATTATAACGAGTACCCTCATTTTCCCTTAATTGATCTGCTTATATACATATATATATATATATATATATGTATATATATATATATATATATATATATATATATATATATATATATATATATATATATATATATATATATATATATATATATATATATATATATATATATATATATATATATATATATATATATATATATATATATATACCATTCCTCTCTAACTATCCTACCGCCTACTTCTACCGCGCACTCAGTAATGATATCTCTGAAATTATTGTTCCTTGCCTCTAGGGTAATGTCGCCATCCTCAGTTAGAGCTGAAAACCTATTCTGTAGCGAGATCCTGAACTCTTCTGCCCTCCCCCTCACCGCTAATTCGTTGATGGGTTTCTTTCTTACTAATCTGTTGCGTTCCTTATTCAGATTTAGGCTAATTCGGGACCTCACCATCCTGTTGTCACTGCATCGCACTTTCCCGATTACCTCTACATCTTGCATAATGGCGGGGGTTGAACACATTATAAAGTCGATTTCATTTTTAGTCTCTCCGTTAGGACTTTTCCATGTCCATTTCCGGTTCTTTCGTTTGCTCAAGAAGGTATTCATGATTCGTAAGTTATTGCGCTCTGCAAACTCAACTAGTAACTCCCCCCTGCTATTCCTAGAACCAATGCCATAGTCACCTACTACCTTCTCTCCTGCCTGCTTTTTCCCTACCTTGGCATTGAAATCGCCCATTAGTACAGTATACTGCTTCTTTACTTTTCGCATTGCCGATTCTACATCTTCGTAGAAGCTTTCAACTGCCTGGTCATCATAACTACATGTAGATGCATAGGCCTGTACAACCTTCAGTTTATACCGCTTATTAAGCCGAATTACGATGCCTGCAACCCTCTCATTAATACTATAGAATTCATCTATATTACCCGCTATGTACTTATTGACAAGGAAACCTACTCCTAGTTGTCGCCTCTCTGGTAAGCCTCGATAACACAGTACATGCCCATCTTTCAGTACAGTATATGCCTCATTCGGCCTCTTAACCTCACTAAGCCCTATGACATCCCATTTCATGCCTTCTAGTTCCTCTAACAGCACTGCTAAGCTAGCTTCACTAGCTAGGGTTCTAGCATTAAACGTTGCCAGGGTCAGTTTCCAATGGCGGCCTGTCCAGCGGAGCCAGAATATGTCTACTTAGGACAGGTGGTAGCCGCAGACCCGGACCACGAAAAGGAAATAACAAGAATACGATTGGGATGGAGCGCATTTGGCAAGCACTCGCAGATTATGACTAGCAGCTTACCGGTATCGCTCAAGAGGAAAGTATACAACAGCTGCATCTTGCCTGTACTCAGCTATGGGGCTGAAACGTGGAGGCTAACCAAGACAGTTCTACTTAAGTTGAGGACAACCCAGAGGGCTATGGAACGAAAAATGGTAGGGGTAACATTAAGAGATAGAAAGCGTGCAGAGTGGGTCAGAGAAATAACACAAGTTACCGACATTCTAGTAGAAATTAAGAAGAAGAAATGGACATGGGCAGGACATGTAGTGCGAAGAGAGGATAACCGATGGTCGCTGAGAGTAACAAACTGGATTCCAAGGGAAGGAAAGCGTAGCAGGGGGCGGCAGAAAGTTAGGTGGGCGGATGAGATTAAGAAGTTCGCAGGGGTCAAGTGGATGCAGCTAGCACAGAACCGGGTTAAGTGGAGAAATATGGGAGAGGCCTTCGCCCTGCAGTGGGTATAATCAGGCTGATGATGATGATGATGATAATACCATTGATGTATATACATAGTCGCGCGCACGTAGCGTCCTGTCGCAGACAGATCGCGCGCGCGACACGATGCACCAGCTGCCGGGGTGGGGCGCCCGGCAGCATACGTCCAAGGTAGCACACACGGAGCGTTCAAGTCACGCACGCACTACCTGGCGAAGAGCAAGCGAGGCTTCAAGCCTGCCCGCTCGATGAACGCACAGAGGTTCACCATTGCCCTGTCACGGGTGCGCGCTCTGCCTCGCGGCCATAGGAGCGTCTCGATGCTGTCCGGGATGATTCCGAGCGCCCTACAAGCCGCGAGCATCTCGCGACGTGGCTCTGCGGATGCGGTACAGCGAAGCAGCATGTGCTCCAATGTCTCCACTGCACCGCAATCACCACACACGTCGCTCAACGAAAGTCCGTGGCGCACCCGTCTTACCCCGGGCCACACGCAGCCGACGCGCACTCGGATGAGCATTGCACGCTGTAGGCGCGACAATGAGCGCGTGCCGACAGCAGGGATGCGCTCTCCTCGCGCGATGCGTGGGTCCGGGTGTTGCTGACGGAGGCGGTCATAGACTACCGCGCGCACGTCCTCCAAAGCGAGTTCGTCGCTGGGAGGGAGTTGATGTGCGGCGGTGGCGAGTTCATCGGCTTGCTCATTGCCGTGTATGCCGCAGTGGCCGGGCACCCACTGCGCGCGAATGCTGCACTTTCGCTCTGCGAGGTGCTCGAGGCGTTCGCGTATCGCGCACAGCAGCTGTGTTCCACGGCCGGGAGTCTGCAGGCGGCTGAGGGCGGCGCGGGAGTCACACAGCAGTGCAGACCTGGGTGGTGGCGGAGCAATGGTGAGCAATAGGTCCAGGCCCAGGCGAAGGCCCAGTAGTTCCGCCGTGGTCGAAGAGCCCAGGTGTGTCACTCTTTGCTGGCGGTGCAACTGCAGGGCAGGGATGGTGGCCGCTGCGGCGAGCGAGCAGCTTTCTCTCGCCACGGAGCCGTCAGTGAAAACAAGCAGGTGGTCGCGCAGTTGCTCGTGTATGACGGCTCTGGCTAGCTGTTGCACCGCACAGAGTGGTGTGCTGCGTTTTCCCGCGATGCCGACGATCTCGCGCTGTACCGCCGTCGTGAGGGGCCAGGGGGAGCAGAGGCCGTAGGGGGCGTGGCACGCGTCAGCTGGCCATACTCCTGCAGCGCCGCGCCCATTCTAGAGCGTGTAAAGTTTCGAAGGCGCTGCAGGAGTTCGCCGCCGTCTGGTGCGCGGTGAAGGCGGTCGATGTGGTGCAGCGCTCGCTGTGTGGCCTGTAGCTGCAGTGGCCACGCGCCTGCCACGGCGAGTGTCGCTTCGCATTGAGAGTTACCCGGCAGGCCAAGGCAGGTTCGCAACGCTTTGCTATGCTACACCTCCAGTGCCCTCCAAGACGGTTTGCGCACCGTCACGAGTGGCAGTGCGTAGAGAATCGCCCCCACGGCTGCTGCGTTGTAGAGGCGCAGCTCAGCCTTCTGGGAAATCCCCTGGCCCCGGGCGGTGAGCTTGTGCACGGCGGCGGGGGTTCTCTTTATCTGCTGGCATGCCCTGGTCGCCACGGGATGGAAGGAAAGGCGCTGGTCGATATCTAGGCCCAGGTACCGCACGGAGCTTTTCCACGGCAGCGGCATCCCAGCCAACGTTAGCGGTGAAAAGCGGGTGCCCCTTTGAGCGCCGCAGGCCATGGCCGCGGACTTGCCCGGGCAGAGCGCCAGACCGAGATCCCGCAACCGGGCGTCTATCGCGCAAAGGGCCCCCTGAAGGCACTCTTTGACGCGGGAAGCCTCACCCGGCGGCCCAAGGCACCACATTGCGGTGTCGTCCGCGTACATGGAGATGTACACACGGTGCCGGTTGACTGCGGGCAGACAGCCCGGCACCGCCGACATTGCCACATTGAATAGAAACGGCGACAACCCCGATCCTTGCGGAACGCCTAGATCCACCGGACGGGGTTGCGAGAGAGCCCCTCCTACATTCACGCGAATAGTGCGCGCGTTGAGGAAGCCCTGCACATAGCGCAGCAAGCGCCCGTTTACGCCTGCCTCTTCCAGCCTCGCGAGGATCACCGCACGGTGGACGTTGTCAAACGCACTCGACACGTCGAGCAGCAACAGCAGTGCGACCTACCGCGCCGATACGGCGTGCTCGAGCGCAGAAACCACGTCTGCGATTGAGTCCACCGTGCAGCGCATCCTTCGAAAGCCTGTCTGCGATCAAGTCCGCCCCCGCGTCCCGCGTGTGTAACCGCTGAAGCGCCATATGCTCCATCACCTTACAGGCCGCCGACGTCAGCGTCACAGGGCGATATCCGCTGAGCTCCGTGGTGAGCGACCTGGCTTCGGTAGCGGGCAGATGACCGCTGTGCGCCACTCCTCCGGTAGCTCCCTGCGTTCCCACACCAGGTTCAGTTGCCGCAGAAGGACTTGACGTTGCTCTGCGTCCAGGTTGCGCAGCATCTGGTAGGTCACCCCGTCGGGCCCGGGCGCTGAGCGGCGGGTGCAGCGGCGCAGGGCGTCATTCAGTTCCACCGCTGTGAAGAGCGCGTTGCACGGGCCGTCGTCCGGGGCGGAGGAAAGGACATTGGCATCGGGACTCGGGCTCGGTGTAGTCGCTGCGATGGCAGCGGTGCTCGCGGGGCGTTGCGACGCAATCCGGTCAGCGAACCGCTCAGCTAGTTGTTGGGTTGTTTGGCCGCTTCAGATAGCGAGAGCGGCGAGGGGCTGAGGGTTCGCCTGAGGTGCAGTGATGCGCCGCGGGGTGGTGAAGAGTCGCCGGGAGCTGCGATCCTTCTCCATCGTATTGCACAGAGAAGCCCACTGCCGGCGGTAGAGCTTGTTAGCGTGCCGCCTTGCTGCCGTGTCCAGCCGATTGTAAACCGTCTAGTCTTCCGTCTGTCCGTCCGTAGCGCCCTGCGTTCTGCCATGTCTTTCTTGTCACGCAGATCGAGCAGCTTCTTGTCGGGTGTTGGCTGACCAGCTCGCACTTCTGCGTGACGCGTGGCTGCGAGAGCGCTCCGGACGAGACTGGTGAAGAAATCGGCACTGGATGCAGCGGCGGCGTCTACCTCGCGGCGAAAGCGGCCCCAATCTACTATTGAGTAGGTACGCATGGGGGCGCGCTTCTTTAGCAGTGGGCTCTATGGTGACGGATAAGTGGTCCGAGCCCCAGAGAGATGGTGCAGGATGCCAGGTCGCCTCGATGCCGCTGGACGCGAACGCTATGTCGATGCAGGAGCCAAGCGAACCGCGTCGTCGGAAGGTGGGCTGGCCAGTGTTGAGGGCGGCGAGTCCTGGCTGTGTTGCCGTGTTGTGCAAATCGTCACCGCGCCGATCATTGCGCGCACTTCCCCACGCACAATGATGAGCATTGAGTCCCCAACGATTAGTTGGCGTGGGGCACGACACGATGATACTGCACGGAAACACAACACGTTCCAGGCCACAGCTGGGCGCACATAAACACTTGCCACTGATGTGTCAACACCTCCGACGCGCACTGTCACTGCCACGCACTCCTGGGCGTTGCTCGTCACCGCCGCCGTGTCGACGAGAGCATGCTGAACGTCGCGCCGCACATACATAGAGGCCCGAGATTTCCTAGGTCGGTGGTTCGGGTCGCCGCAGGGGATTGCCGTACATGAAACCTCCTCACAATTTGTTGGTGAATGGTAGCCAACGTATCCGGGCAGCCGCATTTGGGGCTCCCCTTCCCAGAGGCGGACGTACGTCTCCTGTAGCGCGATTACCTCTGGTTGCTCTGATGTTATGCGCGAGCGGAGCTCGGGGTATCGCGCCGCGAGGGAACGCACGTTCCACTGCAGGACTGAGGGAATGCGAGGGGGTGCCCGGCGACTAGCCATGGTGTTGACTGTTTAGTGTAGGAGGGCCTGTCGCTTCCTCGCAGATGCGGCGACCCTCAGAGCCCTCCGGTAGCAGCACGCTGAGTGCGCGCAGCGCGGCCTGTAGGCGCGCAATTAGGGCATCACGCGCATCCGCGCATCCGGAGGGCCGCCAACGGAGGTGGTGGAAGCGGGCCTTGCGTGGGTAAGGGGCTGCTGCTGTTGCGGCTGCCGGGACTGTCGCCTCTGGGACTGCTGCTGGGGCCGCCGTCGCTGCTGCTGCTGCTGGAGCTGCCGCGGCTGCGGCTGTTTGCTGAGGCTCGCAACACGCTCGTAGCTGCGCTTGCTTCCTTGTTGTTGCAGGGCTGACGAGACCGCTTCTTCCAGAACAACAGCGCGCACGGCCCGTCGCGAGAGAGGCACTTCTGACATAGCCAAAATAGTAGCGACATATGCCTCTCTCGCTGCCAGTGAGGACATGGCGGGTCTGTGGCCGCATGCCGGCCGCCGCAGTTTGAGCAGTGTGGTTTCCCACTAGTGCACGCGCCGATGTCGTGTGGTCCACCGCAGCGAGTACAGCGCGCGGCAGCTCTGCAGGCCCCGGTGTCATGTCCCAGGCTGCAGCAGCGGCAACACTGCAGTGGCCGCGGGCGGCAGGGAGGTGGTTCTGGGCAGGGCCGGACGGGGAGACGCCGCCTGTATATTGATACAAGTGACAGCGGCGTCGGCGCCGCAAACCGGAGAAACAGCGTACTTCCCGACAGCGACGCCGACGTCACAGCCACTGTCGACTCCGTAGCGGCAAGCAGCTGATCTGCCGAGCGGCGCGCGTCAACGCCGAATACGAGTCCGGTGGACTGATTGCGAGGGGCTGGTTCCTTAGCGCGCACTGCCAGGCCACGGATCACAGTTGTGGCGAGCAGCGAGCCAAAGGTGATCTCACACCCAACGTCCACCGCTACCACGTTCCGGCGTGTGTTAACGCGAACCGCCAGCACACCCAGGCGTGGGCTCAGCTCCTCAGCAATCTCCCATCCCTGTTCCTTTGTGATGGCAACGCCGCGGTCCTCCGGCCGGAACAGCACTGTCCAGTGAAGCCCCTCGTGAGATGGCACAGCAGCTGCAGCTTTCTGGAGGGCAGCCCTGCGTCTCCATTGGGCTCGGGTTGAGACCTGGCGCCAGGGAATCAGGCTGGGGGCCTCCTGTGAGCACGCGGATGCCATGGGGGTGGGGGGTGGCTATCTTCACTGTCAAGCGAGCGTACGAACGGACGGCCGTTTGTCTGGTCCCGCGTCGGGCTCAGGCTGGCTGCAGCACACTCACGGGCGGTGTCCGTTGGCGCCTGCTGTTCCTCCTCAGCCTGTGTCCTCGCCATCAGCTGATCATCCGTAGTGCTGGTTCCCTTTCCTTCGAGAGCGGAGGGAAGACGGCCGGCAGGTGTGAGAGGGAAGGCAGAAGGGGTGACGCATAGCGCTTCGCGCTTAGCAGCAGATTCCTCCCCAATGCTGCCATTGTCCTCCTCTATTTCCCCTGAGTTGGTGGAATGACGCCTCTTGCAATGGGTCCTCTCATCCATGGCATTGTCCGCATTGTTGAGGGCCTCCTGAACAATAGCTGCACCTGCTGCAGGAATGTGGTCCCCGCTGGCTGGTGGCTGCAGGAGCTGCGCCGAGCTGGCAATGGCGGCTTCCTCGTGCTCACCCGCTTGCGCCGCCATCCTTGCAACACGTGGTGGAAGGGCCATGGTTCGCAGCGTCTCCTCGCCGTCTCCGGGGTTAGGGCAGCGCGCTGAGCTGCACGCTGCACGCACTCGATCCATCTCCCCAAAAGCGGTGACGCATCGAAATACCCGTCGCGGCGGGCGCTGTGCGAGCGAAATCCACCTTGGTGTATTTTCACCTTCTTTCGCAGCCCGCAGCGGCGGGTTTCTTGGGAGGGCTCCATGGCCGGGGCCCCCGGGAGGTGATTATCCTAGGTACAGGCCAGAGGCGTGCGAGACGATCGGGCGCGAGGTGGGGGCCCAATACGAGGTGCCGAAGCGCGCGGCCAGTCCAGTCCGAAGTCGAGGGAGCATGAAAAACACGTCCTGCTCCGTCGGAGGTCGGCGAGAGTCTGGAGGGAGAAGCTTTCACTTGCTCCTAGCTTGACTACAGTAGATAGCTTGACTGCGGGGAGCTAGCTTCCCTTATACCACAGGCCGAACTCGAGCGGCTGCCGCCGTTCGATCTGGCCATGGCCGAATGTGCGTAACATAAATGAAAAGGACGTCCATCGTCACCTTTTTTGTTGTTGTTGTGATACAGTAGAAGCTTGAGCACGTCGTGATACATCGTCGACATACTTTCAGGATATCTCAAGTGAATAAAAAAAAAGGAAAAGTGCTGTATTGTGAAAAATATTTCAGTGGCCCATGCATACTATACTTGGACTCACAACATGTTTGCACCGATGCGAAAGGCAGGGCGGCGCCCTGGCCATTCAAATGCGCACTGTAATAGATAATTATGATCCGACGCGCCCCTCGCCCCTCGATTTGGTGAGGTCGATAGTGGGAGCACAATTGCCTATGTTATAGTGGACTTGGTCAATGGCGGCCCGACCTTTCGCAGTACTGCAAACATTTTGTGAGGCGAAGTATACATCTCTGGAGTCGCAACATTCCTGGGAGCTCTCTGGCTCAGAACTGCTTGTATCAAACGTTATTACATATATAATGCAATTGTAATAAACTCCATTTCAATCAATAGTCATCACTGTCTTTTTTTAGTCCGGGCTTTTCCAACTGGACGCCCTACTCTATCAAGGACGTGGTGTTAGAAACCCGCGAAACAACTCGTTCTTTGCACATGGAGGCATACCCACTCAAAATGGAAACGAAAAAAAAAAATTCCGTACGCTAAGGGATGACGGGGTGAAAAGGTTCCTACAGCAAAGCCGAAGTAAAGTCTGGAAGACCACAAAGGCCCGACCTCATGGCAGTGTTTCTCCGGCGCCGCGTCAGCGTCTCATCTGAGCGTCGTCGCTCGGCGCGCGCCGGAAACGGTGGCCAAACACATGATGGCATATGAACTGCCGTCTGTAGGCCAAGGCATGGGAGAATCCTTGAAGTTTGAACAATTGTCCCCCATCTGTAGCTAAAACCATCCTATTCAGGGACCCCTGGAACTTACTGGGGAGGGTGGGGGAGGCAAGGGGAACAAAGGCGCAGGAATGCGCGCCAACAAAAGAGAAGCTCTTGCTTTCGCGAAAACGAGCTGCGCCTTTATTGTCTCGTTGTCTCCTCTTTCCCCTGATCCTTCCACAAATATTCCGCTCAGCCAGGCTCCCATCTAATAACAGTGCGAGCTCCTTTTAGGGCAGGTGTGGTAACTCTGTAAAAAGTATCAGTGGAAAATTGCCATAATATATTACTTTTGTAAGTATGTTATTGTATTTGAGGGATCTGGGCACGAGTAAGAGCGTTTGCACATTTCTATGAAACAAGTAGAAAGCTATGAGGATGAACATTTGCGCCTTTCTATGAAATGAGTGGAAAGCTATCCCCATGCTACTTGACATAGAGCCAAGGTCGGGATCCCCATGAAGCTACGTGTAGCTAGCAAACGGAAAGCTGCAGACTGCTGAGCGCGCACAAAATAGTGCAACCTTCAATCTACTATCTCAAATATCACTAAATGGATGACAATGAATTATGATTACCGAATTCCCGCCTGGTAGGTACAGGTCATGATACAGGAGCAGCCGCATTACAATATATATAGCAGACAATAACATGCTCTCATCGCCAGAAGCCGACAGTGACAAAATGCACTTTCAGTACACAATTACTGTACAAAGAGTGTTGTGGTAAGCCAAGAAATTTGGATGACAGTGGTGACGTCGATTTTGGCGTCGTGACAAAAAAAAAAAGTCAAATGCATAGCGCTGGCATGGGACATCAGTCAGCTCACATGGTCGAGAACTGATTCTTCGATATCAAAAAATTGTGAGGATGCTCAGTGCACACTTTCGAAGAAGCCATGACTTATTTAAACATACGACACTCTGTACGGAAAAATCGCAAAACATTAAAATCTAACGTTCGCTACAGACAACGTTCTAACGTAATCTAACGTTCGGAAATGGACAATTTCGGGTGACATTCGGTAACTACAATCGGTGAATGAGTCGCATACGGTAGTAATATAACTACAGGGCCTGATCTAACTACAAGGCCTGAAACGCGCAGCACAATGCCAAGACCCAAAGCAAAAGTGTCGGTTTTCGTCCTGAGAATTTTCGTTTATTAGCTTTAGAGCGAGCAATTTCGCCTTTGAAATAAAATACAATCCTTTCGGCTTTTCTGCAACTGCAAAATATGTCGTATTGGGCTACATTTCACACACACACGCGCGCGCACACACACACACACACACACACACACACACACACACACACACACACACACACACACACACACACACACACACACACACACACACACACACACACACACACACACACACACACACACACACACACACACACACACACACACACACACACACACACACACACACACACACACACACACACACGCGCGCACACACACACACAGACACACACACACACACACACACACACACACACACACACACACACACACACACACACACACACACACACACACACACACACACACACACACACACACACACACACACACACACACACACACACACACACACACACACACACACACACACACACACACACACACACACACACACACACACACACACACACACACACACACACACACACACACACACACACACACACACACACACACACACACACACACACACACACACACACACACACACACAGTCCCAGCAACATACGTCAATACATTTGCAGGGTTTTGTGCTAAACGGCTAAACTCGCGAGTAAAAGCGACTAAATGAGAGTCGCACAGCGGAAATCAAAATTGAGCGAACGTGTTCTGTGAGCTTTTCGGGGCAGAGCTGAGGTGCTCTATGAAAAAACAAATGTGCAAAGTAGAAATGCTTTTTTTCAATGCACCTTTTAGTCGACCTGTCGAAACTTTGGCACTGTGTTCCTAATACGTCCTATTTTTTATTTGTATTCCAAACTGGCTCAAACTGCCACTTCGTCCTGAGAGCCAAACATGGGCTATGTACACTCGTTTTGATGCAACTAGCGAATGATTATGTCCGAAGGATATCAGAGAGACTTTTACTGTGTAGTGATTATAGTCAGGATGATGACCATGATTTTGTTGATCTGCTTATTCTGCCTCTGGAAGCTTATGCTTCAGAGCATCACTTTGTTCTTGAAGTGCATAGACTAGTCAGTAAAGTACGCTACAAATTACGCTTTCTGGGCTGTATTGTCAAAGCTCCCTGCATACTTGTGCGAAAATCGGTTTACAAAAACGTGGTGAGCTTCTGCTGGGCTAACAATCGGTGGCTCTGCATCTACGGATAGGAAGGAGGGCGAAGGTCACTGGCCTCGGTCCCTGTCCTGTGGAGAATGGGCTACCTTAGTCGTCTGCACATCTCTTCTCTTCGTCTTTGTCCTTTTTTGACTGGTTCTCCTCCTCCTTCAATCCCTCCTTCACCCCACCCCACCCCTACTCCGAACAAATACATCCCATGGCAGTGTAGAAAAGGCATATCTCCCTTCGCCTCTGCAGCTGAAGGTAGGCACCTTTAGCAGCAGAGGCAGGAAAACCTGCCAGCCGGTATTTCGAGGGGTATTTCGAGTGCTCAAAGGCACGTAAGACATCTGCGGACCCTCCTTGGCACATTTTCAAAATGAAAATGGGAGGAAGAGTTCGATGCACGCGCTTTTCCGCGAAACGACGTCTCTTGCTTCATTGACGCCATGAAGTGCGGCAAAATAATTGCGTGTAGTGCTAGCATCTTCTAGGCCCTCGGAAAGACACGCATTATTTGTCCCAACTTCTTCTACACTTCATCTCACAACATATTTGTAGCAGTGCGAAATACACGGGAGGCCTAGCCCATTCAGAATCATGGGCACTATAATAGATAATTGTGCTTCTCACCATGCACATCATATAATTGATAATTGCGCTTCTACTGTGTATGATCCTGACTGGACCAAGTCGCACTGTTGCAAAGCGGCTTTAAAGAAGTATAGCATTAAGACAGGACCAGGTGGGAAAGGGGGGGGGGGGGCTGTAAATTGTGTCCACATATACTCACGCGCATCTGCACAGGCTAGGCCAGACCAGCCCTGCACACAACTACTGCTTGAAATGCGAGGGAGCCTTAGCGACAAGTCCCGTCAATCGTACTTTGCCTGGCGGCCGCATGAAGGGTGCGCTAATGAAAGAAGTAAATTGCAAAACAATAAACACAGGAACAGGTCGTCACAGACACCCTGTATTTATCTGTAAAATGATGTTTGTTCCCCTTGTGCCAACTGCTACAGCTATTTGCCAACATGCCCTGATTTCTGCTGCGGGTGCTTCTAGCCACTGCCAGAGTCACCGTTATGTACTGCGCATGGCGCTAGGTCACGCTAAATAAGGTGCATCAAAACGGGGCAAATATCATGCACTTTCTTGGACGATGCGGGATATCGTCTCAAACCCCCTTCCTCTTACTTAGGTTCTCTGCCGCTGCCCTGCTGATGTGAAGCTGTCTTTGGACCGCACGAAATACGATCCGTTCGAGTAACCTATAATCAGTAAATATATATTTATGAGCGACGTGTGGCCAACATGCGGCGCACAGGCTTACTGCAGCGTTCAATATGATATTTGATCTC
Organism: Amblyomma maculatum; assembly: GCF_055883805.1. Lineage (NCBI taxonomy): Eukaryota > Metazoa > Arthropoda > Arachnida > Ixodida > Ixodidae > Amblyomma > Amblyomma maculatum. The sequence goes on from NC_139347.1 coordinate 138,803,644, forward strand.
TATTCTTATTGCATGCGTTCACGAGCTCTCTGATTAGTTTGTTCAGCGTAGGGAGCTAAATAATCTGTCAACAAAACTACAGACCTACCGTAGAGCTGAACGTTCGTTACAGCACTGTAAGCGGCCACAAAACGCTGCATACGCGATTCACTTCGCCAATTTTTTGACGTCACTCAACAAACCTCCCCCGGTGCAATAATTTGAAAGGAACAATACAGAACGAGTGAAATCATACTTTCATTTTTGACCAGGTTTTCCAACTGACGAGCGCAAAATTCCACTGCATTCCCTCGTGTCCAACATTCGAGCCCGCTCGGTAAGCTATGTTCTGCCAACGGAAACGAAAAAGATGTGACAGTAAAGCGCGCAGCGTCTGCATGCGACCTCGTAGCCACATATTCTACACGGGTGCACTGCCACGCATTTCATCTCCCAGATTCGATTGAAGTCATGCAGTTAGGTGGTACCGCAGCTGTCGTCTCGCCCCAGCACATCACGAATTCGTATAGTATTGCTAAGAAATTCTCAGCAGTTAAGTATTTTCTTCCACACAGACAACACACAGTAAATGCGCCAAACAACGGGGTTGGAGTTGAGTCGACACATTGCACAATTTCCTCCTTGCTGAATTGTGACCTAACCGATAAAAGTTCGTTTCACCGCCATGCTCTGTAAACGTAGCTATGATAAGTTGGAGGGTTTACTACCCACAATGTGATTCCAAAAACAGCCCCATTTTCAAGTACTCATGCTGCACTGCTCTCTGTTGCTGCAGAGAGATCGCCTGTGATTCTGGCACCTGTGGTTTACTTACCACTCTGGAAAGCTGTAGGCTCTTCACATAGAATGGACCCCATGGAAAGGGCTGCTGGTATTGTTTTAGTATTCTCGCGCATGAAAATGTACAGCTATGCTCTTATGTACCGCTCAAATGTATTTTAAGCATTGTTTTTTTATCGTATTCACTGCAAGTGAGACTTTGCTCGTGACGTGAAATTTGCCATATTTAGCGGCAAACGTATTTTTTCACCTCTCGCAACGTCTGTTTCCATAACCAAAACATATTGCTCGTAAACTGGGCACCCATTTATTGTAAAACCTCGTGAAGAGTCATGAACGCGACCAGCACCGGTATCCTGCAGAGCTGCTGCACATTTTATGATGGCCACCTGCATAGAAACAAGTAAATGCAGATGATTCATAAGATATTTTTGCATCATAAAATGATGAATGAACTTGCATGCAAAAATACAGTTATCTTGTTAGTACTGCTCAATCATTCACATTGCATTCTGTTGGCTAAGTGTTCCGACAAAATAGAAGCGGAATAAAACATGCAAGCTTTCTTGCCATCATGCTGAAATGTGTGATTGCAGTAACGTAACATGTGCGAATAATGCAACTCAAGAGCCATCCGTATACTTTGTCACATCTACCATTGTATAATATCGGAGACCAGTAGTGTGTGATGCCACATTATAAGCAAGCAAAGGATGCCAAGATGCAAACAAAGTGTAAATAGTGCTATTTGAGCATTTCCAAGGCGGATGCAACATACTGGCTACAACCAAGGTAAGTTTCACAGTGAGTTGTGGCGCCCAAAAATATGAGTAGAAAAAAAATGAGTAGGTAAAAGAAAGGCCTCATGTCCAACTGCCAAATGCTGTTGGAATAAAAAAGAAAACAAGAGATACTTGTGCCCCCATCACTTTGCTCTGAAGTTTTGCTCTCAAGTGGGGCTTCTTTGACATTCCTAAATTGAACTTCATCACTAATTCTTTTTAACACATGACATAATGTATATGCACAAGCAGTAAAACTTTTCGTGGAATTTATTCTTGCAGCTATAGGAGAATAAATTTACTTGATATGGATACGAAACAGAAGCATGCATTGACTAGCGCATTTCGCTTGCCACATAGTTATGCTATGCATGTGGAAAGTTCTTTTTTAACACCAGGAATGATGCTTATGAGAGAATTATATTTCGTATAAAGCACCGGCCTCCAAGCAAGAAACAATCGAAAACCAGCACCATAGGCGCGTGCATGAACAAAACAAAAAAATGAAACACGCTTAGCAAAAATAAGAGCTGCAGCTCTGCACCGGTACTAGTGGGATGTGCAGTAGCAGTGGTTCTCACTACGATTGTACGATTTTTCATCATGCTTTGCCCCTCCCTCATGATAACCTACACTTTATAAAGCTGTCAAGCGCCACTTGTGCTGAAGGTGTCACCCATGACGCAAACTGCCGCTGCAGCTACCCCAAGTGTATACCATATGCAGTTGCAGTAGTGAAGGGGTTTGCAGTTCTTTTATTATAAAGCAGGAATCAGGAGAAATGCAAAACGCAAAATATTTTGCTCAACACAGAAGTAGCCAGCGATTTTATCGCCCTAGACTACTGCAGTACATGCAGTCACTGTATGTCACGAAATCGGCGCACATTTTCATCCCGCCGGTACGGCGCGAGGCCCGCGCGGCGTCGCGTGGAAAGCATGGAGAGAAAAAGCCCCCTTCCCCGCGCGGGAGAGCGCGTAGCTTTGTACGCGTTGCCGTCACCCTCTTTCCCATTGCCCGGGGAGGACGGTGGTTCATCGGTTTGGAATGCGCCAGAAAAATCGAGAATCTTCTATGGGACCTGGCCAATGACGACGCGCGGCTCGACGGGAGGAGGAGAGAGCGCTATAACCAGCGAAGCTAAGTGTGTGTGCGCGCTAGCTTTGGCGCGTGCTAACAGACAGACGCGGCGCGCCCTATTTAAAGAGACCGCGCCGCTTGTGTAGTCAGACAGTCAGTCAGTGTTTGCGACGTGTTCGCCAGTGCTTCGGCTGGACTCCCGGGGATCACCCGCTGCTGGCAAGCCCACGGACCTGCAAAAGAGCGGCGCTCGTCTCGTATGGCGGCCACATCGTGACTCTTGAGGCGTCGGACTGCAACAGTGCCCGGTAAACAATTTGGTGTTTGTTTATGTAACTCCCTCGTGTTTGAACTATTGTAAAGCCTCTGTGTTATTGAATCATTCTGTAGTTGCATGCTTAGCGTTTGTATGCTGTGAACCTCTCGCCTGTGCTTTTCAAGTGATCTTGTGTATTCCTTTGTATCGTATCTTTCTGTCCATAGATAGTGTTTTGGTTGTTACTTCTGACTCCGATCCTTACTCTGGTTTGAACCGGCGACAGCTGGGCACCAAACGGCCACCCCCTTCTGTCACTACAAGGTAGTTGAATTCCGGCTGAGCTTGCCACGCAGGTCGAGGGCATCTCCTTTGCGACCGGAACAGCTACCCCCCCTCACTCTAAGGGTGTCTGGGAGTGTGCGCACCGTTAAGGGCGCATCGTTAATAATACCCCCTAATTATTAACGGGTGGCACTGTACTGTTGTTTAGATATACCTACAGTTTCTGACCTACTTCAGAGCAGTGTGAAAAAAAAATGACCATATGCTACACGTGGGATCCAACCTGCCAATTGCGCATGCTCATGTCGACAGTAATCAAATACCCAAAATATCCCCTCGATTGCCTTTCGTGCTAAAGCTGTTGACTTATTTTTAAGCACAAACCCCTCAACTCTCCAATTCAAGTCCCCTGCTACGGAACAAGTATTTATGCAGCAAATTTCCGTTCTTGCATCGCGAAATGTTTACAATGCCTTGATACTCGTAATCTTTCAGACCCATGCGTGACAAAACCGCACTCGATAATTCGCGCTACGAATAGGCCACACAAGCGACACGGGAACAGTTTCTCTTCATTTATTACACACACGAAAAAGAAAATTTTTGTCCACATGGCTTATCTGTGTTTGGCGTTGATTTCATTCACGTTCGCACGAAGTTTTATCCTCACCGACGATTTCCTTTTGTCTGACGATTCCCGATTTGAGACTCTTACATGAAAAAAATGACGATATAAAGTGATAAAAAAACGCCGCTGCACACTAATAACTCGTTCCTACAATAGCATGCACCGATTCGCCCAACTAGAAGTCCTTCTAAACAAAAAAATTAACGAGTTCTGCCGAATCTGCATTGGAGTAATGCGAAAGCACGGATGCTGCTGTTGGTTGCTTCTGGTTGCTTCTAGTTGCTCTTAGTTGCTTATTTCATTTGTTGTTTACTCATTTCAGTCTTTGGTACTTACAAATTGCGCGCCAATCCTTTCCTATGCCTTTTCCGGGTATACTTCCGGTTGCGTGACGTCACGTTCTCTACGTCACAATAATTCTTTTTGTTTATTCATTTTGGTCTTTGGTACTTTCAAATTGCGCGCCAATCCCTCCCATGCCCTTTTGCGGCCCTACTTGCGGTTGCGTGACGTCACATCCTTGACGTCACACAAATTGGCTACCTTAATAACTACTTTAGTCTTTGGTGTATTGAAACTGCGCGCCCATCCCTTCCTATGCCCTATTTTGGCTCGACTTCAGGTTGCGTGACGTCACATCTTTGACGTCACCTTAATTAACTGATAATTTATTTTAGTATTTGATAAATTCAAATGTGACGCCAAGCCATTGGCTAATGAGGCCATTTACGCCTTTACTGTTTCATTTTTGCCTCTAAATAATTACCTAATTAACTTATTGGCCTTATTATTTTTTCGTACACATTACGTCACCCTCTATCGATTGACGCCACTCATTAACCGCTACGACTGGCTTATTACTCCCAACTGCTGCGGACACGATTTTGCGTTATTTGCCTCTAATAATTACCTAACATATTATAGACCTAATTATTATTTCGGACACGTTACGTCAACCTCTAATGATTGACATCACTTATTAAGCTTACCACTTCCTAATTACTCACCACTGCTGCGGACAACTTTTACATTTTTTGCCTGTAATTAATTACCTAATTAACTTATCGGCCTAATAATTTTTCGGCAGCAACTTTACATCAGCCTCTATCGATTGACACCACTCATTAACCTCTACCACTTCTCAATTACTCGCAACGGCTGCGGACACGATTTCGCGGACGCGGTCTGCGGACGCGGTCTGCGGACACGGTCTGCGAACAGAAATCTGTGAACATGGCAAAGAAACGCTTTCGCGTTAAAAACAAACGCGAACTGAACACGAAAGTCTTGATGCACTGACAAATCAACATTGGTGAGATGCCGAAAAGAACGACCGCAAGGACGGAGTCGATGGTCCGTGCCGCACGCAGAAGCAACGTTACTAGTAACGTTGCGCAGAAGGGACCTACTCGGTTTAGTAAGCAATATTCACTGCGGCACACCCATAGAGAAAGAGATTGGTAAAGAGCGGACACTTGGCGAAGACTGGCCCCAGGAAATGACGCGCGACTTGTTGCGCTGCCGCCGATTGATGGATGGCGGCACCAGCGCGGACATGCGCGGACACGCGCGCGATGGCACTCGCTGCAGTGGTAGCGTATTGCCATTCCCTGAAAACTGCAGCAACGGAAGTGCCGGGTGGTGCTACTAAAAATAAAATACACAAAATAAAGGAAGTCAATAAAGCTATATTTTTTAGTCTGCATTGCAGTGCATAAACTAAAATGCATACACAATAAAATAGTCTGCATGATTAAAATTGCTCGCAGTAATCCTGTGATCATACCAGTTGCGTTCGTCGCGCCATCTTTAGTACGTTTAATGAAAACGATAAGAGCGCATATAAAGGCCGCATTTCCCGTCGCTTCTGTAGCGCAATATTTGTTGTAATGGACCGGCCCTTTATACCACACGTCTGGTGGGAGGAAACGATATGTTTTATCACTGTCTGTAGCCTGGCTGCCAGAACTATATTCATAAGGCGAGGTGCGTGCTGGAATGTTGTGACGTTGTTTGCGCGAGAGTCGCGCTTCTTCAGCTCGACCTAGAAAAGGTGTTTGACTGTGTTCCACATGATGCATTGTTTGCAATATTGGATTATATCAATGTTTGTTCTATTATCAGAGAGGGCGTAGCCCTGGCGTACCGAAACTGCACAACGCGATTGATTGTTAATAAAGTACTAGGGGAACCCATAAATGTGCGGCGTGCGGTACGTCAGGGTTGTCCCCTCAGCCCTCTTCTATTCTGCATTTATATCGAAACTTTATGCCTGTCTATTATGCAAAATCCATCTGTTCAGGGCTTTCAACTGTAAATGTCTGAGGTGAAACTTTTGGCGTACGCTGATGATGTGGCAGTGTTTTGTGCGAACAAATAAAGTATTCGCGCCGCAGTTGAAGTTGTGAAAGATTTTAGTGCGACCACAGGAAGTCCAGTAAACTGGGGAAAGTGTCTTGGCTTCTGGCATGGGGCGTGGACATCAACGCCTGACTTTTTGCCAACGTTACATGGGTTACAACACCCGTGAAGTATTTGGGCGTACCTCTTAAATTCTATGAAGAGAGCAAGCCATTTTGGCGCGCCCAAGTTCAGGAAATACGGGAGAAGGCTGACAAGTGGAAATGAGTGCTGCTGTCTATCTTTGCACGAGCCACTGTGTGTAATCTATTTTTTGTTGCCAAGGTGTGGTACGTCATGCAAGCACTTCATTGTTCTAGGTTGAGTGTTCAAAAGCTACACCGAATCTTTGCTGTGTTTGTATGGATCAAGCTGGGAAAGATGTAGTCGGGATAACCTGTTCCGGCCAATTAAAGACTGAGGTCTCGGGCTTGCTCCCTTATTTGTGCGCCAGCTTGTAAACAGATTTATTTTCTTTCGCGACGTTACCGACCACTTTTTGCGCACTGTGTGCCAAGTGAGGCTCGCGCGGGCGTTGCCCAATTTTGTTGTTGCCACGGAAAGCATGCCAGGGCGTCTTTCTAGTTTTTTCAAAGAGGTTGTCAGCAATGTTTGAATTCTGTCAGCTCGCTTCTCGACAGAATACTTAAGTTCAGTGAAAAAGAAGAACCTGTATAAAGCTGTTTGTGACGACTTCTTCTCTGTTCCTGTGTACAGAGCCTTGTATAGGCACCGTGCAGGAGTAACTCGCGGTGCGACGCGCGCGCCTCTCGCGGCGGGAAAAACAGTTTGGTAGGGAGACGTCGCTCGGCCGTGCATCGGAGACGCGGCGGATCTGCTGTGCGTGGGGCCATTCACCATTCGTTCTTTCGATTCGCGGCATTCTATGGTCACAAATGACTTTCCAGGTTGAGGTCCCTGGGTTTCTGCTATTGCACGCATTTCCACTGGCCTGAAAAAATATTTGTCGCGTCACCGAATAAGCTTTACGAAGCGAAGCGACGCTAAGTGCGAATCGCTGCCTTCCAACGAGCAGTGAGCTGGCAATCATTGCCGGATATTGCCGCGTCTAGATTTACCGCGAAGCATTTTTCCCGAAAGAGGACACACTATACCTTCACCTGCATTAGCATCCTTTCTCAACCCGCAAAATAAAAATAATAATATTTAAAGACATTGGGCAACTCATAGGCATCAGCGCTACTGTGACCACCGTGCGCGCCCAATCGGCCGCGCTCGTGGATGCAGTTGTTCATTGCATAATTTTTATGATGCTGTCCTTTGGTCTATATTTCCCTGTCTACGATAGCTTGCATAAGCACCAGTACAATGCAGAGAGTAATCAACAGGAACGGAGCGTTTTAATGGCGCATTTACTATGTCTTGCGCATTAGTTTCACGAAGTTAGCTTGGCAACTTTTTTTTTTGCTTGCTTGCTTTCATTATTTTTTTCCTCTTTCTCAGCTGGTTCCTTTTTCTTTCCACACTCTCTCCTTCAACACTTATGCCGTATACTTTCCTTCTCTTGGGTGGCTTTCTTTGTCCGTCCCCCAGCCTGACGTTTTTTTTTTCTTCCTCGCCATCCTTCGCTGTCCGCTTCGCCCTCTTCTGTAGATGTGATTCATAAAGCCCCTGCCTGCCATTCCATAAGCTTTATTCATTTAGTTGTGTTAATGACATTTCGATGTGTATTGAGCTGTTGAACCTCGAATGATAAGCTGTTTCTCAAGCGATACTGCTCAATCGAGACTATAATAAAAAATAAGTAAAAAAAATGTTGTTTTTTTACTTATTCGTGGACACTCTGAACAGATCTTGCATTCATTACATGCCATCCTGCTCCAAACAAGTTGTCGAGCGGCTGGCTGCCACCTGTTACCTTCCCCTGTCAAAACTTAATTTTGTGGCAGAGGACAAAGTACCGTTAAATAGGCATTCAGTTCAGTTCAGTTCAGTTCAGTCGTGTCCGACTCTTCGTGACCCTATGGACCATATCACGCCCCGCTTTCCGGTCTCTCACTATCTTCTTAACATCACATAACTTCATCTACAGCGCCTCGAAGATGCCATCGCTGCCTACCCCTTCTCCGGTGGCCCTCAACCTTTCCCAACATCAAGTGTTTCTCCAGCGACTCCTCTCTTCTCATCAGATGACCAAAGTAGCTGAGCTTTAACTTAAGCATTTGACCCTCCAATGAGTAGTCAAGTTTTATGGTCGACAATATCGACTGATTTGATCTTCTGATCTTTTGATTTGAGGAAGACATGCATGTGTATTAGAAACTGTAGATCGCTTGTGCAGTGCTGTAAGGGAGTTTCCATTCTCATAGCTGTGTCGCGTGCCATCTGCCATCCTTTCCTTTATCGTCGAGAAAAGTGGCAACCGCCTCACCAGAAAACAGGTAAAGCTCTTCAAACTCCGTCTGTGTAATATATGTGACTGCTGTATTTTCAGGCCCCAGTAATCGCGCTCTCGAGTTTTCAGGCTTGTCGCTTTTTCTTTTTTTTAGGCTTTTTTCTCTTCTTGACTACAACCTCATTCATTCCTATTCTTCTCCGACACTCGTTTCATCCTTCTCGGTCGCTCGATTCCCCCCAGCTTTAATTTTGTTTTCTCGCAGCCCTCCAGCTTGGGGCGTTCCAGCTGGCCTTTGTGAAGCTGTACCACACTTGGGAGGAGGGACGTTCGCCACAAATGTTTTTTTTTGTATTTTTCTAGATTTTTACCGTGTTTTTTATGCCCCCACCCTCCCACTCCCTTCGTTTTTTTGCTCGGCCTTTTCCAACTACGCGCGCTTCTCCTGTCGTCTTCCGTTCCGCGCGTTTTCAGCCTAGAAATAAACGCCCAGCGGGCGGCCAGGGCTCGTTCCTGTCTCTGCGTCTTGTGTCGAGTGGCTCTCGCGTTATTTGTGCTTCGCTACGTCGCTCGAGCTGGCTGAAACTGCTACCATTTCGCTGCGCAGGCCGCCTTTTTCAAGCGCGCGCCCTGCCCAGGCCGCCGCGGGTCTCCCTATCAAACTGTTCCGGCGCTCACTCGTGGCGCTGCCTGTTCGCCGCGCGTGCTACCTCCTGGGTTTCTGCACGGTGCCTATAGCGGCCGTCTAGGTCAAGACGTACTGAAGCGTGTCAAAAGAATGCCAGTTTCTCCTGGGGTAAAGACGTTTTTCTTTAAATTACAGACAGGAACATTATCGGTACAAACGTTTTTTGAAAGCAAGGGCTTTCATCTGCCATGGAGTTCACTTTTCTTAATATGTAAACAGACAGAGACAATAGACCGTGTATTTCTGCACTGTTGGGAGGGCATCTATTTTTGGGATGTGCTGCAACGAACTGTTAAAAAAGAATTACCATTAGACTCATACGGGATTAGATTCCTGCCAACTGAAAATAATGATGGGATTGCACTTGACACGGTTATGCTAATAGGCCTGCACAGTCTATGGCGGTCCAGAACGGCGGGTTTTCACTGTGACCCTGACGCCCGCCCTGCAAGGCTCTACTTTCGCGAGAGTATGCACGCATTGGTTGAAATGCACAAATTGAAGACCACTGTGCCAGACTGGGTTTCAAGAGTCGAACCACTATGCGGGCTGAATGATTTTTAACTTGACAAAGGCAACTCGTATGAGCCTTCCGGCTTCTGTATTAACAGTGTCATGCTTGTGGTAACCGCTCTGCTGTGAACATTCTGTTTGTAGCGCGTTTTTGTTGGTTTTGTTTTGTGTTGGTGGTAGCCTGAGTCGCTTTGGGACGTTAAACCCCACAAACCAATAAAGAAAAAAAAAATTCTGCAGCGCAATGGATCCACAGCACACCACGTTCCTGATTGCAAGATATGTGTTCGATTCCTGTAGGTACAGTTTTTTATTTTTTTTAATCACATTTCAATAAAGTACTACCATATTTCCTGGGGTATGCCCCCTGTAGGTTGCATAATACCAAGTTTTTGTTCCTAAAAGCAGCAAAACCAGCCGCGAACGCAGCCAGGATGTGACGGTATGGCAACGGTTACACTGTACAATTACCTTCACCGCAATCAATTCCTGTCTTCAGTGAGTGAATGCCACCTTTAGGTTGCGTTCAGAGACGCTCTCAGCAACAATCGCCTTTGAACATGCTTTAAACTCTTTTTACGGATTTATGCCGCGCCGATTTTTCTAGTTACCTTTTTAAACTTCGGAAAGATGGCGCGACAGACGCCACCGATGCATTACGCTCTTTACAGTAAGTAATTTTAGTCCATAAAACAATTTTAATAATAATGCGCTTCAGGTTATTTACTGCGCACTTCATGCTATAACAAAACGTAAGGTTGCGTTTTATTTTTGAGTGACGTACCCGGAACTTCCGCTGTTGCAGTTTTCGGGGAACGGCAATACGCGCGCTGGGGCGGTATTACAGAACAGCGATCAGTTGGCGTTCTGTTCGGAACGCTCTGTGATTGGTTGGAGGAACTTCCGCTCAAAGCCTCTCAGAAGGTGCCGTGACGTGTAGTAGTAGTAGTGGTGGTTATTTATTGTATGTACAAAAGGAAAGAAAAGATGTTTGCCAGCCCCGGTATCTGCTATCTTATATCTGAAGCACCTGAACTGGGGCGGCGGAAATGAAGGGATAGCGAGGAGAAGGTAGAGTAAATCAAAGAGGTAAGTGATAGGGAGAAAGAAAAGGGTAGGTAAAAATAAAAGAAATATATACACTATGGTACAGTATACAGTAGTTTGCTTGAGGCCCACCCGCAAATGTCAAGTCACTGAGCACTCGGCACATCGGGCGGACCTCCGCAATAGCTCTGCGTCCAGGCAACTGTTCACAACACACGCACTGGCGCACTGTACAAAACACTGACGGCTGTCGCGGGCGATCGGCCGTTATTGTGGAAAATAGCACACGTGGAGCGTTCAGTCACAGCGCGCACTATCTGGCGAGGTGAAATAGGCGGATCATCAAGCCCGCCTGTTCGATGTACTCACACAGGCTCACGTGAGCTCGCTCGCGGACGCGCGCACTGCCCGGTGTCCACAGGAGCACAGCTACGCTGTCCGGGATTACCCCCTGCGCTCTGTAAGGTGCCAGCAACTCACGTCGTGGTTCGGCTAGCGCGGTGCAGCGCAGTAGAAGATGTTCGAGAGTTTCTACCGCGCCACAGCCGTCACACACGTCACTAGTGGCAAGTCCGTGGCGCATCCGTCGTTCCCCAGGCCACACACATCCAATGCGTGCATGGAGGATCATTGCGCGTTGCAGCCGAGTCAGCCAGCGGCCGCCGACACTATGAATGCGCTCACATCTTGCGATGCGTGGGTCGGGGTGCTGCATCCGGAGGTGATCGTCGATTACCGCACACACATCCTTCAAATCGAGTTGCTCGTCGCTAGGAGGGAGTTCATGTGCTGCGGTCGCGAGCTCGTCGGCACGTTCGTTGCCCTCTATGCCACAGGGCCCGAGGATCCACTGTGCCCGTATAGCGCAGCCACGCTCCGCCAAGCGCTTGAGACGCGCGCGAATCTGACACAGCAGCGGAGTCCCCCGGCCGGTGGTTCGAAGGCGGCTGAGGGCAGCGCGGGAGTCACATAGCACGGCCCACCGGGTGGCGGCGGAGTCAGTTCAAGCAGTAGATCCAGGCCTAGGCGTAGGCCCAGCAGCTCCGCCGTGGTGGAAAAACACAGGAATGACAGGTGCAGCTACTAGCGAGCAACTATCTCTGGCTACGGAGCCGTCGGTGTAAACGAGGAGGTGGTGTTGGAGTTCCTCGTAGATGACGGCTCTGGTCAGCTGCTGCACTGCACAGAGCGGTGTGGTGCGTTTCCCCGCGACGTGACGTGACGTGAAAGAGTTCAGTTTTCAGGATTTGAGCGAAAGTGCTTCCAACCAATCACAGAGCATTCCGAATCTGAACGCCAACTGCACACAGTTCTGTAATACCGCCCCTGTCAAGGCATTGGCGCTCAAGCACACCGCAGAGAGCGCGCCCTACAGTAGGTCGTCTGCCACTGCTGCCGAGCCCCGTGCGCTCGTGACGAAAATTCTTGCCACAAGCTACGGGTAATATTGCTACGAAGATGATGAAGCGCGGCGGAGCGCTCGCGCCAGGCCCGCTGGCCATTAAAGCATATTTCATCGTCATGTCATCACGTTGTTCTGTTTCTGTTGTGTCGCCGTGTTACATCGCTCGTCATGCCACCACGTAACATTTGGTTGGAGGTGCCGTTCATCCCCATCCTCGCCTTGCAACGTCGAAGCCAACCGTAAGCCGGGTCCATCGGCCGAGAGCCCGTGGAGATCGCCGCCCAGCTTTGCCCCAGCCCTTTGTGCTCAGACCCGACCAGCCGCTCTCCTCAGCCCTGTCTCCAGCCCTGACCACAACACACGGCGACCAGGAAGAGCCCAAAGTCGACCCGACCGACCCCACGACGAAGCGACCTCACGACCACTAGAGCAAGACAGCACCCCCGCCCAAGCCGTTCGGTGTGTCCATGAGCCTTGGCCTTCGGCAAACGGTGAAGATTGGACTTGATGCTCCGGTGCAAACATTGTTCCCATCTTCGCATTCATTGTGGTGTCCAGCGTTTCAGGTCTCCATCCTGTGTCTGTGTTCATCGTCACGTCACGCATTGAATTTCTAGCAATCGATCGGGACGATCGCTCGGTGGCCCCGGGTAGTGCTGCGAAGATGACGAAGCGGGCAGTGGTGCTGGGCGGAGCGCTCGCGACAGGCCCGCTGGCCATTAAAGCATATTTCATCGTCATGTCATCACGTCGTTCTGTTTCTGTTGTGTCGCCGTGTTCCATCGCTTGTCATGCCACCACGTAACAATATTTTTACCAATTCCAGCTATAATACACCACATGGAAGGGCCTTGTGTTCGTGAAGCCGATAATACAGTCTCATGTAGATTCACCGCGTAGATTCATGGCCAGGAACTGTCACAGCGAACAGAGACGAGAAATTCACAAAAAGACAAAGGAAATGGCATGATTTCAAATTTACTGAAACAATATTCGGTATGTGTGCGCCGCAATCGTAACTTATATGCAAGACTTATTCCATTCTTTCTGGTTCAATCATGAGCAAGCATTGAAACTGCAATACATGTGTGAGATGCGACACCTGTGAAAGACGCTTAGAAAAATAGTGTATTTTTAACCAGTGGTTTGTTATTCTAAGGATTTAAATTGGTAGCAAAAAAAGTCCATTCTCAGGTGTGCATAGTCAGACAAGTTGTCTAATTATACATGATTATCATAATGCCCTCATAAATATGCCATTTATGCTATATGCATACACATTATGCAAAGGAAACTGAGCAATTAGAACAAGCGAAGGAGGACCAAGAGATTCCTAGAGATACACGAATTCAGGCTGCGTTCGCAAGGTTGGGGAGCAGTCATTCAAATCCAACACGAATTGGTGTAGCTGTACTAATAATGTAATATAATTGATGACGACTCCATGGTACTTACCCTGCAGGAGTCATCAACTATTTCGATGCAATAGTCAGAACATTGCAAGATATAAGCCTGATGTTTCACAAGCGTATAACTGGTTGAATTTCTGACACAACTGGTAGCAGTATTTTACAAAATTAACTGCTGATCGAGACATATGTCCAAATTATCCTATAAAGTAAGGTCTCGAGCAACTGCTTCACTGCGTGCCTGAAATCTCTAAATAAAGCATGCTTTAGAATGTAGTTAAAGCATACCATGTGCCCAAATCCCCAAGTACTGTAAGCTACCTGGTGCCAGCTGACCTCTAAGCATGCAGCTACTGGGCAGGCTACCGAGGCGTGTTCTGCATCAAGCTATTGAGCACAAAGCCTTTGGAAGCTCCTTCCTTGACAGCTGAGTTTTAGCACCTGCCACGAGCTTGGCCAGCTGGCACTGGAGGACAAGTGTCCTATGACTAGATTTCTTCAGCCGACGGGAACAAGTCAGGAAGACTAGCCCCTTACTGTTCCATCTTCTTCTTCACCAGTATCTCAGCACGAGGATTGGCTATGCAGTGAGGCGTCAGCTGCAGTGACCCAGACAAAATGCCCGTACCAATCCTTGAACCAAGTCGGGAATCGTGGCGAAGGTAGTGCAAAAGACAAGGATAAAAGGGAGGATAAAGGCAACACACAGAGATTTCCACCTTATAACAAATCTGAAAGTCTAGGTATATTTGGGTTCTATCTCCTTCTGGTTAATATTATAAGAAAACAGCGAAAGCCAAACAAACTTAGGAAAGTAAGGTTCCAGGCATGCTCCTCACCAACATTGTGCAATATCTGTATGTAGGCTGGAATGGCTGTCCAGACAATGCTGCTATAATCACTTGCTCACATCACTTCATTGCAGACCTAAAAGCTTTCCTGTAACTGTGGATATGTATTTTTTATTTTACTATCCCTTTTAGGTCTTTAATGAAATGAAATCTAATACTGAACGCCTTTTTTATATTTAAGCCTTTAACAATTTCACACCACTTTACAATATTATTGAAGCTCTCAAGACTTCCATGAAAGTTTTTTGCAAGCCCCTGATGAAGAGGGTTCGGTTTGTGGTGTTTAACGACCCAAAGCAACTCAGGCTATGAGAGACGCCGTAGTGGAGGACTCAGGAAATTTCAACCACCTGGGGTTCTTTAACGCGCACTGACATCACACAGTACACGGGCGCCTTGCTTTTCGCCTCCACCGAAAAGCTGCCGCCTAGGCCGGGATTCGATCCCGCGTCCTTGGGAACAGTAGTCGAGCACCGTAACCACTGCGCCACCCCGACGGGGGTCCCTGATGAAGAGTATCGCAGATGGAGCGCATCGCAGATTGTCGATAAGAATATGAGATGCATCCACCGCACTGCCGATGGACAGCTTTCTTCCTTCACCTTCTTGTGCGCTTTAAATTCTGGCTAAGCACTGTGAACATCAGCAATGCTGCATCGCAAATCCTGCTCATGCTAAAGACTACCGTTGCAACGGCCACACAGCACAGAAGGAAATAAAACAAGCCCATAGAATAAACCTACCCAACATACAGTCAATCCTGACATGTCAAGGCTTCTGCTCACATTCCTGCTTGTCAGCCGGTCAAGGTTAGGCAAGCAAGGAAGGCAAAAAAAGTCACTCGCTTAGCCAAAGCATCCGAGGCAATGCACCTGGTGCCAAATGATACTAACCAAAGCCATTTACCGTGTGAGCACATTAAATGCATATGAAAGAGGAAACTCACAGACATACAAAAAAAAACTGATGACTGCCGAGAGTAAAGCACAGATGAATAGAGATGATCAATCTCATGGCATGACAAAGAAACCAAAGCTTTGGTAATGCATGTTACCACCTCAGTCTTCATATGCAATAATGCATACTAAGGAAATTTTCTATGTCCATGAATTGGAGTAGTACGTACTGAGCGTACGTCGCATTGTTCAAACAGGTCGCTATTTTGGGCAGTGCAAAGGGCATCTTGCATTACCAAACCTTCAATTCCTTTCTTTCACCAGAACATTGCCCAGCTTGATGCATAAAAGACAGGTCTCTGTTTCGCTCTTGGTCTTGATTTTGTATTATTTATGCATTCGCTCATTTCACATGCATTTAATCATGCTCAAGAAACGTATGCACTTGGTTCATGGCAGTCTTCCTTACTTTGCGATTTGTCATGCACTCTTGGTTCAGTATGCTTCATCACAAACTTATCCAGCCACATAGATTGATAGTGTGATAGCTAGAGAAGGGCCCACATCCTAACTTGTACCCTTTATGAAAATGCCCCTTCGGTGAAACCCGAATGAATAAAACACTCGACCAGCGTTCTGGCCTGCACTGTTGCTGTGCGCCTTATAAGAAAATAGCACCTGATAACAAATGTGATGAAGCACTTGCCTTCCTGCCTGAATAAATTTTACCGCAACAATACCAATCTTATATAATATTCGACAACTTATAACTACCAACTGCGCATTCTTGTCCCATAAGTGCCAACATGCTAGCAAAATGACGATGTATACTAGGATTTCCACGGTAAACAAGCTTTACTGACTTGTTTTCTGATATGGGCCTCTCAAGAGTATTTTTTTCAAACTGTTTTAAGCAAGGCTGTGCTGTCTGGTGTAGGTGCTCTGGAGGCAGAATGTCCCTAATGAAGGTGTCCACAGTAGAGCTTCCGATGAGATACCCATAAAGCTGGTAACCACTTGGATTGATCATGGGGTTTATTGCCCCATAGTGACTCAAGCTATGAGGGACACGCCGGAGTTAAGGGCTCCGAATAATTTCAACCAACTGAGGTTCTTTCATGTGCACTGATATCATACATACAGGTTCGCACTGCATTCAGTCAGGATCGAACCTAGATCCCTTGCCCTGTAGTTAGCCGAGCGCCTTATGCAACAAGCATAGCGGCATGCCTTGGGGTTCAGGACAATGGGGGGATGTACACTGTCTGAAAGCACTAAAATAGAATGAGTCACTGTTGTCATTGGTGTCACACTGTTTTCTTGAGCACGCTGATCAGTCTTGTCACCGACAACATTCCCATCCCGTGGACTGTAACAGCTGCTCTAAGAAAGGCGCACTGTGATTTAGAATGAATTAATGCATTCACTGGAGGGCTTCAGTACAAGCAACCGTATCAAAAACTAACCACATGAGTCCCCCAGTTAACTATCATTTAGCCTAATTACATGTGCAGTCATTATCTAGAATGCACCATTTTGCGATCTATACAAGAGTTTTGCTCAGGAGTTCCTAGCACATACATATATATGCTAGGAATTATGGAAATATGGTGAAATAAATGAATTGCTATAGTAGTAATTATTTTGCGCTATATATAGTTCTTTAATGCTGCTCAGGTCGCGGTGCAATTAATACAGAGCATAATGTAATTTCCAGTCGCTGTCTTTAAATGACATTATTTGCGGTAAACGACTCCGCGTTCACCATAGAAAACTCCGCAACAATGAACTGCAGCTGACTCATAATTTCGATGGCACATATGAATTAAATAATGAGAGGCAGTGTCGCAGCAGTATTGCGTTGCACACATAGTCGCGTCACGAAAGGCTGGAACAACCGCGCCTCAAATATACTCAGTTTCGTGCATTTCTCGAAACTATATGTTCGTCACACAATATCCCAGCAGCCGCGTTTACAACGCCGTGAAAAACGGTTTAACTACATGCACACTTTACGACTGTGCATTTGTGTATCGCTCGATGTAGCGATGACTCCTCGATGGCTGCTTGCCCAGAAACGGGACAATATTTCCCACCACAGTTATTGATTTAGAAAGGTCGTAACGCACATGCACTAGTTAGTTATTCCCGCATGCATTTATGTTGCCAGCGTAAGAGACTAGCATTTCTAAAATCTCGCTTCCACAAAAACTCGGTTCGAGCCGAAACGCACACGCTCTAGTGACTGATACTCACCTTGTGAGACCCACCAACGGCTGCAAGCACGCTGCTTGCTGCGTTGTGCGTGCCGTTCATCGCTGCTGGTACGCCGACGCCAAATGAACCCCATTCCTCCAGCCCAAGGCAGACGACGAACATGCATGACGCCATATGGATTTTGGAGCGCACAACTGTTGCCACGGCAACCACGAACGAAGGAACTGACGTCGCGTGACGGCAATGATGACGTCAGCATTTGCTCTCATCTGGGCTGGAAACGGAATGTTGCGGCCGCGGCTCAGAGCTGGACACCGCAGCCACCCATTGCTCGAGGTCGGAGAGTTGCCAAGTGGCTAAAGGGTGGAATGCCGAGCATTTAATTATAATATGTTCGAAATCAGCTTTAGATGCCCCACACAGGGTCGTCTTCGGGCGGGTCATGCATGTTCGCACTACTTCATAAATTTGAAGGTAATGAGCCGAAATAATTTTGGAGTCGCTGCACGGCATCTCGCAATTTTTTTGCCGCCAAGATTATCATCCGCTTGTTGCGTAAATTAGGCCCAGGTATTGTTTCTCCTCTCTATTGTCTAGCTATAAAGCGTTTGGAGCACGCACGAAATGCTGAAAAGGTTGGTTTGGTTGGTTTGTGGGGTTTAACGTCTCAAAGCGACTGAGGCTATGAGACGCCATAGTGGAGGACTCCGGAAATTCCGACCACCTGGGGTTCTTTAACGTGCACTGACATCGCACAGCACACGGGGGCCTTGCTTTTCGCCTCCATCGAAAAGCCGCCGCCGAGGCAGGGAAAAGACGAAACACTTTATATTGGTGTTTGAAATTCAAAAAGGCCACTCTCATTCGCCTGATCGAAGGAGTTGAAACTCGAACGGCTTACAGCCGCACGTATAGCGCCCTGTTAATCTTTTTTTTTCTCTTCTCCTAATTATCTGTCCTCGGATTTTGTCTTCGTGTGAATTCTAACAAAAGAAAGCAAACGATTCGGCTAACCACGGTACTTGCTAGCACCAGAGAAGTGGCAGGCGGAAATGAAACGCAGGAGGAAATTGACAGCGGGAGGAAAGAAGAGGGTGGAAGGAAGCAAGGACACGCCCAACGGTCTATAAAATGTGTACAAAACAAAAAACTGCACATTATTGTGCCCAAGGACGCGGGATCGAATCCCGGCCTCGGCGGCCACTTTTCATCATCATCATCGTCAGCCTGACTATACCCACCGCAGGGCGAAGGCCTCTCCATGCATATTTCTCCACTTAACCCGGTTCTGTGCTAGCTGCATCCACTTGACCCCTGCGATCTTCTTAACCTTATCCGCCCACCTAACTTTCTGCCGCCCCCTGCTACGCTTTTCTTCCTTTGGAATCCAGTTTGTTACCCTAAGCGACCATCGGTTATCCTCTCTTCGCACTACATGTCCTGCCCATGTTCATTTCTTCTTAATTTCGGCTAGAATGTCGGTAACTTGAGTTATTTCTCTGACCCACACTGCACGCTTCCTATCTCTTAATGTTACCCCTACCATTTTTCGTTCCATAGCCCTCTGGGTTGTCCTTAACTTAAAAACCCTCTTGGTTAGCCTCCACTTTTCAGCCCCACAGGTGAGTACAGTTAAAGGGCCCCTGAAACGCCATTTACGGCCGTATTTTGATGCTACATGTGTTTAGAGGTGGTCTTAGTGAGCATCGAGATCACATTCAAAAAGCTCTGCGTGTTAGCTGTAATTTACAAATAATTTTGGAAAATTGCCGCTCGCAGCCGATTTGGGCGACTCACCACCGTGCGTTTTCAGCCGCCCAGCCCATGCGACGTCATTGGGGTTAGCGTTATCATTGGCCATGGCCATATGACGTCACGTGTAATTTTTGCAATTATAGATTTTAAAATTAACACTACTCTTCCTGAAAGTAGTATTTTATTCGTTAGTTATTATTGTACATTAAAGAAAGGTAAGAATTCTGCGCGCATCTTGATAGAAGCGGAACACTTCGGCCGAGAGAGATCCGTCTGCTCGCAAAAGCACGTGTTGCCCGGTTGTCAGTCTGGAAATCTCGCGATCCCAACTACTGCTGCTTTTTTTCTGGTCTGCAAGGACCACCATTGCTGTGTAGTTGCCTGTAAAGCCGAGGACAGGAAAGATGTTATAATGCGACATCGTGTCCCTACAAAGCAAGGTGTTACGCGGGAAAGCTGGCTCCAACGCGTCGGGCTGTCATCGTCGGACAAGCGCCAGGAGCTCAGAGTTTGTGGCCGCCACTTTTCCTGTGACGCATACCAGTATAATCCCAGTTTGGCGCAGCAAACTGGCCTCAACGTGAGACGTCAACGCCTCAAGTCCGACGCTTTGCCGACGCAGTTTCTCCCTGGAATGGTAAGTTTTCTGGGTTGCGAATTATTGTGGAAACACGCGTAGCATGACTCGGAGTCTCGTATGGAAGTGCATGAAGCCTAGCGCAAGTTTTGCAGGCGCAGATTCCTTGCGCGCAAACCGCTCTTGCGAGAGGACCACAACGAAAATGTATGAAAGGGAGCTCTCGCCCTGCGGCGCGCGGATAAGGAAAAAAAAAAAAAGATAAGGCGACCTGCGCACATGGAACCATGAATTAACATACACTAACGTGTGCGCGAATACAACAATCGCAGTATAATTTGCCTGGGTGGTGCAGTGGGTTAGGGTGGTCGACTGCTGTGCCCAAGGCACAGCGGCCGCTTTTCGACGGAAGCGCAAGAAAGGTGCCCGCGTACCGGTGCGGACAAAAGTAAACGGAGCACGCTTTTTCTTCATTTTTCACTCGGTGCATATTTGAAACTGGTAGTCGTGGTATGCGTGGACCGGTAGCAGACGCAAGTGCCCTTTCACGGACAAATATTTCCTGATCTCCAGTGAGGAAGGCGTTATTTTAATTTGACTGAAAAAGCCTAGCTGCTCCGTTTACTTACGTCCGCACCTGTACATGTGATGTGCGATGTCACTCAGTGGTGTGCGGCGCCTCATCTGAGTCGAATTTGGGGCGTTGAACCCCATAAACCAAGCCTGACTTCTAATAAAAAAATACCAGCACACTAATAACAATACAGACCAACTGCATCCCCCCCTCCCCCACCCCCATCCACCTAAAGATATGCTTATTTTACAGTGCGTTTAGTCTACTCTTGATCTTTGCCTTTTAACACCTGTATATGCATGTCTTTCTCATTCATGAAGCGGAAAATTGGCTCGTTATGATACAATTAATGAAAGGAGCCAGCAGTCGAGTCCAAGGTAAATGTAGGTTTTTTTTAAATACTTTTGTGGTTGACATTGATCAGAATTAGTCCTGTAACGATTTTAGGCAGAAAGATAATTAAATACCAAGTGGAAGGAAAAATAACATGTGGTATATAGATAAAAAAAAAAAAGAAGGTATCCCCTATGACCTTGCACTTGCAGACTGTTGTCTCCTTTCATTCTCATTCATGTGCAGAATAATAAAACTGCCATTAACACAATGTTGATTACGCACAAATTTCCTTTCTTTTCCTAGCATGGCAAACCATCATCGCCAGGAAGCCCGAAAGACCTCGGCACTACACAGGTTTCCTTTGGACAGGTTAGTACTGTTATCATGGTATTAATAACAATGTATATATACTTTTATATTTATATTTATGTATATTTAGGCCACATATATAACTTTAGAATATGTTGCACACATATATGATGGCTCTATTGCTAGAAGCTATATAAACTAGCACAATTGTTGCTATGTCATTATGCTTTCATGCAGTTAGTTACGTGTTCAACCATTGCTTCAGGCACCTACCAGAGGTGATCCAAATACCACAGCTCTTCCTGTAGAGGTGAGAATATTTTGGATAGTTCATTTTGTCCAGTGGATGATGCAAGTCTTTTGACATATGTACATGCTTAATTTTCAACTGTACTGAACAGCTTTGTATTATATTGCATATGATGGCTCTATTGCCCGAGTAAGTAAGCTATGCAAATTAGTGCAAATGTTATGTCTGCTTCCATGCACAAGCTCGATCATCGCTTGAGGCACCTTCTGGAAGCAATTAAAATGTAGCTCTTCCTGTATAAATGAGATTATTTTGGAGTTCAAATAGTTAATTTTGTTTAGTGGATGATGCAAGGCTTTGGTGTGCACTGGCACACCAAAAAAAGAAACTCGGAGCACATATATTAACTGAATTAACATGGGAGACCCGACGTTCAAAAATAATGAGCTGCTGGATTGGTTCATGGAACAGTGTATTAGTCGACTGTCCTGCACTGTGTCTTTTGTTTGTGCTGCTAACATGCCTCCAAATTTTTCAGGGCTCTTGAAACTCCACAAACTACAGCTTGTCTGTGCAAATTTTTTAGTCATATCAGTTCTCCACTTTCACAATATTTGTGTATGTGTAGCAAGTTGACAATGTTTGCATTTTGTTACGGGCAGTTCACTTTATACAGCACCTGAAAATGAAAGCATGAAAAATTTCAAATCTGCAACCATCATTATAATTATGAATATCTGTCTGCAGGAAGCATCACCAGCGGGGCCTTCAACTACTCGCACTCATACTGTGGCAACACAATGTGGGAGTGCCATTCTGTTGGTAAGTCATTATTGATAAAGATGTTGTAGTGTTGTGAAAATGTATTAAAGAGCTATATGATTGATTACATTAAACGTAGATGGGGTGCTTGCAAATAATTTTAAATATATGAAATTTTTCCAGGCACACAGGTGTCTATTGGATTTAAATCTCTAGTCAGCACCAAGGTTCAAACAGAGAAGCCTGCCACCAGAGAAGTCTGTGGCAGGCTGCTATCACTGGCCAGTTACCGCTATCACTGGCCGCTCGTTGGAACAGAACTTCTTTCATCCACTTTTGTGCAATTGCTGGCTATGGCAGGCAAGAAAATTTGTCATTTAAGCACTGTTCATTAGGCAAAAAAAAAAAAAAGAAAACTTGACGAAATACGTCACCTATGTGTCACATATTCACTCATTCAAACCTGCAAATATACCCTCCCTGTGACACAGTCCATTCGAATGATAGCGTTCATAACTCTCATGCATGGCTTGACATGATTAAGGATGTGGTAATACTCACAATGGGTCAACAAAAATTGCCTTGATGAGTCTGTAGAGACCATGCCTCATACATACCTTGCACACCACTAATCTCGGACGTGGTGTTAGGATATTCACAGTTGCATCAGGTAGCAAAAGGGCAATTTTTCCTTACACAATATGGTCATGCTGTGTCTGCCTAGTGTACATTAGTGCTGTCTTTAGAGCTACTACGGAGCCATCACATGCACTTTGAAGTTTAATTTTGCACAAATATTTGAACAAGTCACTAAGATGCACAAGGATATTTGATTCTGTTGTGAAAAAAATATATGTTGCGTAGCCCTAAAGTGTACCTAATTTGCCATGGCATTTTTCTGTTCCCTGTTGATAGAATGAAAAGAAAAATGCATACCTACTATAAACTTTGACACCAGCTTTATTTAGCACATTTTACAGCCAAGACATTCCGAGATGAACATCCACGGCTGCTACGTATTAGTTCATAATATTAACAATCACATGGCACCAATCGCTGACATCACTGCACTTCTTTTTCAGCGACCATCAGGATGAAACGGCCCAGTCAGCGATTGAGGAACCCCTCTACAAAGAGCGAAAATTCCTTGTGTTCAAGGGTTGCCTGCGGCAGCTTCTTGAGACATGAACAATGTGCGGGCAAACAAGAACCCTTTACTTTAGCATAGCGGGAAGCCTAGTGACTGTGAAGGGGACATGCTCACTGCAACATTCTTTCCTCTGGAAAAGCCAACCACTGGTTGAAGGAAAAGCAGCAAGAAATGTCCTTCTGGCTGCAGGCATCTTGTTCTCTGGCTGCGGTATAGCTTCAGTTCTTTGGTTCCTGCAATCCATTGGGGTGCAAGACACCACAGAGAGGACCTACTACAACTACCAATGGGCATACTTGCTACCTGCCAGAAATGAGGTTTGACAATAAAGATATCTCTCATACAACATTCAAGTCAAAGTATATGTTATTAACTCGACAACTATATGTCGCATCCTTTCATGACAACAACTTCAAGCTACAATGCAACATATAAAACATATAAAATGCAGCATATATGCAACAGCGGAGGCATTGCAGTGCAATGCCCCTGCTACTGCACTTCTCTGTTGCCTTTGGCTACATGTTTAATAGACCAGCTGCATGCTCTAGTATTGAAGGCATAATTTTTGCAATATTTTTTCTTAGTAAATGTGCTGTGAGAAAAGTGAAAAGCAATGCGGCATTTGAAACCTGCCCCCCTCATCCTAATATGCATTAAGGCAACCACATGACTGCAAGTTTGTAGCCTCTAAATTGAACATCTCCTTCTTTGCAGCTTTTTCAGCAAAGGCAAGCAGAACTTGCTAGTGAGCTTGTAGGGACAACAACAGACCTGGCAGGGGATGGTCGCTGTGACTCGCCAGGCTACAGCGCAAAGTACATGACTTGCAGTGTACTAGCTGTGCAGAATGGAGCCATTTTGCACACTGCACAAGTTCAAGTCGGTGAGGTAATGCGACTCATCCTTTCCGACAACTGAGGTTCCTCCTAACATCACATCCTATCTTACGGCATTTCAACCCTTCTGCTCCAACTTCAGTGCACACGGATGCAAGTGGCATAGGCCTCAGTGCTGTCCTCGTTTAGCGCTATGACGACTGTGAACATGTGATTGCTTACGCCAGTCGGACTCTAAGCAAGACTGAGCACAACTACACCATCACCGAGCAGGAATGTCTCGCGGTTGTTTTCGCCGCTACCTGTACGGAGAGCCTTTCGTAGTAGTAACCGATCACCATTCCCTATGCTGGCTACTCAATCTCTGTGATCCGTCTAGTCACCTAGCCCGCTGGGCACTTCGCTTGCAAGAATACGACTACAGCATTTCATACAAAAGCGGCCGACGGCACGCAGATGGAGACTGCCTCTCCTGGTTGCCACCTGCCACGACGGAATGCGACGCGGACGACTTTGATCACTACGTCACTGCTTTATCTCAGAGATTTCCAAATACTCCTACCTTTTGAACCGAGGAACACACCGATCAGCATCTGGAGTCGTTCTTAGCTGCTGCTCAAGACCCAACCTCGAACAGCCAGTTTTGCCTATGCCTATGTGATGGCCTGCTATACAAAAACGTTTACTCTCGTGGCTGCTTGCTCCAGGAAAGTGTCTTGTTTTTTTCACCGAGCCCACGACCAACTTGTCGTCCCCACTCCCTGTATGGCTGCCGCTACCGGCCAACTCTGCGATTACGATACCTCATTAGATAAGAAGGCTGTGACAATCCGTTTTGCTACAGACTGTCGGTTAATTGAATATTCTTTTTGCCTTTGTTTAAACCTTGACCTGGCTTAGTATTTTACGCTGTGTTTTTGTGTAACTCTCGCCCTTACTTACTATCTCTGGAATACTTGCTTTGTTATTTTATAGTCTTCTTTATCGCAGCGTATGCTCATTGTCGGTTTTTTCTCTTGTCATTTATTGAGTCGTTTTTTATTACTATCATGTCCTGGTGTTTTATTAATTTTTTTATGCAGTGTAATTTGGACTACTACCTATATATGTTCCCATTGTGTGTTAAAAAAGTGACGCATAAATTTATTCCTTGATCACACACCAACACACGCACTTCACTGGTTGACCGGCCTAACTTTTAACTGTGTTCTCAAACCTCATAGAGGGACGACGGGTAACCGTAAAGTGGATCCCGCGCCTCTGTTATCGTTAAGGCAGGGTTTGTGACAATATAAAACAGACCAAAACTGCAGTAAAGGTATTACATATGCTAAAAAATTACAAATAGGTTAATGAGCTGCAAGGATTCATGGGATTTGCCAACTTTGAGAAAAATTTGTGGCACAACCTGCATACTCTAGTGCAGTGAAAAGAACTGCTCCCTCCCCCCCCCCCTCCAAAAGAGATTGCACGAGTGCACTCAATTCTGCTTAGGTGCAGTAATGTGAAAGCACTGCGAATTATGTCACACTGCTTAAATTGGTCCGACATTACGCTAGCAAACCTCGGCCGCACTCGTCCAGATGGCGTACGTGTATGCCATATTTACCCAGGTTAAATGAAGCAGTGGTGCAGATGGTACTTCATGAAGATCACAATGTTTGCCGCACAGCTGAACAGTATGTTGTAGTTTGAACTTGATGAAGAGAATGATGCTTACTGCACAGCATGAGAGTTTGTTGCAAAGTGCATTGCTCGTACCGTAGACGGGGAATGCCTCAGCCCACATAACCAAAGCAGAAGCCAGTGGAGGCCGCTTGGAACCGTCAAAGCCGACAGCCCACCATCACACACGCACGTAACTGGTCGGAATGCTCTGCCCCAAAGCAGGTGACCTCTTCTCCTTGGATAAGTGCTCCCTTCTTCTCTCCTTGCAAATTTCATCGTGGTCTTTTTCTGCAAAGCTGTAAATTCTTCAGTTCTGCTCCTTCTATCTGGTGCTCTGTTCTATACTGCCTTCCGTTTTCCTTTGACTATCCTGTACAGATGAATAAAATGTAAACACCAACACTGGAAAAAGCGACCATGAAAAGAAGCCACAGAAGAAGAGATATGCGGATAGAAAAGCGACAGTAAAAACTAGAAACATATTCACAGATCTCAAGGAAGCAAGATAACAAGCCAAGCTGTCGACAAAGTTCAGGCCCCAGAAATTGCAAGAGAACAAGTTAAAAACATCCTTATCAACAGTGCCAAATGAATGAATTATGAAAGAAGCTCCTCGCTCTATAAAATGCCAGAGGGATAAATATTAGAACAGGCAATGACAAGGTCTCCCAGCCCAACTAAGTGATTCCTGCGGTACAGGCCACAAAATGAGAAGCATTGGCTACCTTAGCTGGCGGAATTTGTGTACATATATTCACTGTGAAAGGAGAGCGATATAATGCACAGTTAGATACAGCTGATAATCAAAAAATAGGGGATTATGTCCAGGCATGACAGCTGGTGATAGCTGAGACAGCTAAAATAAGGCTTTTAGAGCATTCGCTCTACTTCTCCCGTGCACAAACCTCAAAGTGAATGCAATGTTGACTTTGAACTCTCACGCTGTGCAGCAAACAATGTCATCTTTATAGCTTAGACATGAGAGCACTATGCTATTGCCACAACCTATCACACCTCGTAGTAAAACTACAACACACTCTCCTCTGTACAGTAAACATCGCCTCCATCAATTTCTAATTGCAAGACATTTTCGTGCGCTACAATGATCATCGTCTTAATGTTTCATCTACTCCTTCTCCTTCATTAAACTTACGGAAATACACCATGCACATACGCCACCTCACTATAGACGGAGGTTGCAACCGTGCCAGACAGCCTGCCGAGACCATTGAACAAAGAGAAGCCAGTCTAGCCCATTGCCAAAAAGCTGAGCAAGGGTGCAAGCGAGCCAAGGTCTAAGTGGCAGCAGCAACTGTGACTGCGGCCAATGGCTAACGCTCATGAAATTTGGTTCAAGGACGGTTGAACCTGCACAACGTTTTGAAAATATGCAGCGCTGCCCCTACACTTTGGCAAACACACCTGAAAAGGACCAGCTATTACTGCAGCTTGGAGATAAGAAATGTAACACTCTGCAAGCGTATTAGACTGTAAACAAATTCAAATTAATAATTCAGATCAGCAAATCCAGGAACAAGAGTTGTGGTTTGATCTGTGCTTCACCTGTATTACTCCACTGCTGGAATGGATGTATTCTGCGATTTGTTGTCATGTATTCACAACTAGGAGTATCAATAAACAAACCTTCAAGCACTCATTTCATTGTGTCAGTATTGAGCACTCACACACTCGGTATCAATCAAAACACAGAATGCTTGTGCTGCCTCGGCACAAGCATTCTGTGTTTCGATTTTAATTTTTTTTTTCTATAAAATTCCATTCCAAATAAATGAATGTTTATGGTAGATGCTTGGAAGCATGTGCTCAAGCAGACTTGGCGATGCTCAGCATTGTCCTCCATTCTGGATTGTTTTTGGATGTGCATCTTTTTTTTTACTAGGATTTGAATTTTCTTTCCAGGCTTTATTTTTCACTAACAGTTCTACACCTTTCTTGCTTAGATATCTATAAGTTCTGGCACTTTAGAGGAATGAGATGTCTGTTCTTAAACAGTGCCACTAAACAGACACTTGACGCAGTGCATAACTTGGCGTTCATAAAATAGCATTCTCTATTTTTCCACCTTAAAAATAAACGCACTTCCATGCACCACTCGAAGCAGTGCGCCTGGCACACGTGATAATGTTTAGAATACAGCATGCAGTGAAGCGACAATCACCTGAGATTAAAGGGGAGGGTGCCTGAATCCCACGTAGCTCGCCGACGGAAATTCACGCCGAATCCGGCAAACGACGCAGGCTGGCAGGGCCACCCTGTTGCCTTCGCCCAGCCTGCCCCAAATCCACTTGGTAAACAGGCGGTAGGCTATGAAGCGGTGCTGCCTGAAAATACCACGCTTTACAGTAAACGGATCATACACACACACAAAAAAAAATAATGCGAATCTGTCACCTGACGCTTCCGCACTACCTACTTGTTTACATCTCCGTCTCCATCGATGTTCGCTCCCTCCTCCTCTAGCGCAATGTGCACAGCCCGAAGGACTTCGGGCGTTAGGCACACGGAACGCTGGAAGGATCGTAATGCAGCCGCCGTCCTGCTGGCACACCACCAGCACCTCCGGCATGCTGCGGCAGCACACATCTTCAGGTGTGGGCATGCTTTCGCAGCGGCCGCAGCGGCACCTGCGCATAAGTAAAATGTGAAAAGGCCGCGAAGCAAACACGAAACGGCATTTCGTGAAATAAGAAAGTTGTAATAACTTATGTGCAGTGGCGCGTGCGCCACGGAACGCACCATGGTAGGCCGTCGTCTCCGTTGCCAGCGGGTGGTTCAGAAGGGCCAGTCGATGGTGTGCTGCTGTCGTCGCTGTCTAGCGGATCACGAAACGGAGTACAATCATATGGATCAAAGTCCAACTCGGCAGCGGCTTCACGCAGCCTCGCTTCGAGCTCGGGATCCATGCGATCCATGGCGACCGACACCCGAACCGCCGCAAACACGAAGGGGAAGAAATCGGAGGATCGGAGCACTACCGGAAGTAAACAAACCGAGAGTCGGTGGCGTCACTTCGTGACGCATTATGGGCGGGGCGTCGGCCCGGACATTTTCTTTTTTTTTTGGCCGGCGCATCGGCATGTATGAGTTGAGGGCTACAGTGACGGGAGAGGAGGAGCGTCATTTTTAATATGGAATATCTGCGCTATTAAAGATGTTAGCCTAAAATTTTTTTGCGCTTTGCTGACTAGCGAAGGCACGCCGACCGCTCGTGCGCCTTTCTTAAGCACGGCTTCAAGCTTTTCATGGGCCCTTTAAGATGCAACTGTTGTATACTTTCCTCTTGAGCGATACCGGTAAGCTGCTAGTCATAATCTGCGAGTGCTTGCCAAATGCGCTCCATCCCAATCTTATTCTTCTTGTTATTTCCTTTTCATGGTCCAGATCTGCGGTTACTACCTGTCCTAAGTAGACATATTCGCTTACTACTTCCAGTACTTCGCTACCTAACGCCGCGATACCGCTAACGCCGCTTTTCAATGGAGGCGAAAAGCAAGGCGCCCATGTGCTGTGCGATATCAGTGCACGTTAAAGAACCCCAGGAGGTCGAAATTTCCGGAGTCCTCCACTATGGCGTCTCTCATAGCCTCAGTCGCTTCGGGCCGTTAAACCCAACAAACCAAAACAAACCAAACCAAACAGATTGTAGCAGCTGAGTAGCTTAAACAATGCAGGAGGGCGACGTTCCGAAGCTAATTATGTTCCGCTTTCGACAGCTGTTACTGTACCAAGAACAACGAAGTGGCAGCCAGCCGGACGACTCTGCGTTTCGAAATGTTGTTCGGCTATTCAAAGCGCTCTACATGCAAAATACTGCGTAGCGTACACACATTCTCCGTAGCATACCTTGCCGCCGCTCACACCAACGTTACTAGATACTTTAGTAACGTTGGCTCACACCGCGTCCGCACATAACAGAGGAGGAGGAGGAATGGCCGCTCCCCGCCCCGAGTTCGAGGCTATCTTGTTCCAATAGCCTCGGCTCAGGCCATTTATTCGACTGCACTGCGGTAAGGAAGGGATCAGGAGTTAGGTTACGGTCCCTTTATTCAGCGATACGCCCCGCATCACAGTGCAGCTGAAGAACGCCACCCCGGGCAGCGCACACACGGAGGAACAGCTGCTGCAGAGATCAGTGCCCGTCCTCATCTTGCTCGTTGAGGCTGCTCATCACTTGCTGCTGCTGCTCCGCTAGCGCCTGCTCCTTTTGCGCCAGCTGCTGGCGCGCCTCTGCGAACAGCTCCTGCTGTTGCTGTAAAAGCTGCTCGTCGGGGATGCCAAGGTTCTCGAGGCGCGTGCTACGGCGCCTCCTTTTGGCCGCCACCTCCGTGCAGTCCCTGAGCACCGCCTCCAGGTCCCGGCGGTAGGCGCTGAACCCGAGGCTGTCCAGCGCCTCCAGCACGTGTCCCGGGGAGATCATTTTCTTGTACTGCCGGCTGCAGATCCCGTTGGCCTCGGTTGAAATGTGGTGGATAAACTCCGTGCAGCAGGCTGCGATGAGGTCACGCGCCTCATTGGCGATGTGCAAGTTGGGAACTAACTCCCTGATTAACCTGTTCATGGTCGCGCGCGGGATGCAAAACTTATCGCTCCCAAAGCTCGTGCTTTCTCTAATTGGGGCCGTCTCTGAGTGTCTGGAATCCATCGAGGCCTAGTAGTTCCAAGAGATGTCTTCACCACCACTATTTCTGATCTCTCACTGTACACCAAAGCAGGTAGAAGTCCACAGTAAGCTTCAGGAAACTGAAAAGAAACATGAACCGACAAAGATGCTTAGTACACGATTGACTCGTAAAGACAAGAAACTTAAGTAACAGTTCTACAAACATTTGTCTGATCAGAGACTGAAACACGTTATTTCTGGCTTCAATATCTGCTTCTGAATCGTGAAAATAAAGCGGAGTAGCCGTTTTATGTCAGCTCACGGTGGATCGTCCCTAATTTGTTTTTCAAGGGATTTCCATCTCAACAGATATGCGTGCAGCGCGCGTTAATTAAGGACGGGACCACTGACGTAACACGACGGACGCCATTGCCGAGCATGTGCAAAAAGCTATAAGATTAACTGGACAAGGTCACCATCGTTGCCAAGGAAAGGAACGTTTACCTCCGCGGCTGCTGGAATCGCAACCTACACCTGCTATCTGAACGAGATGCGAGAGCCTATTCCAGCCACTTGCACACGCTGGTTACCTCACGTGTTGCGTATATGCGTATTAAAAGGGGACGATTTCTTGTCGAGCTCACTGCACAAGAAAACCGTACGTGGTTCGGAACGTGGCTCGGAAATGCCTCGAACTACTTGACTTGGTCCGCGATTCACCTCTTGACCGCAATTCACTTCAAAGAAAAGAAACAGATGGATCCAAATTCACGCGGATACGACACAGGTTTTCCAATTAGGATTGGCAAAGGCCTGCGCCTCAACCTATACGAGACTTGCTACTTAGAAAACATTCAGGCCGCAGACAAAAGAAAATTTCTCTATTGCCACAAATGCAGCCATGCAAACTGCATGCAATCCCTGTTAATAGAAAGTTGTTTGAAACAAAATATCGGATGTAATGAAGGGTTAGTCGTTTTCAGTCGAAGCTCCCACAGATGCGCATACATATGATATGAAACTAGTTTTTAAGAAGCTAAATTTTCTCAAAAGACCATGTAACGAAACCCAAAGATTACTCGCTGTTTAGTTAGGTCCAAATGTGTGGATTTTTAACGCATACATTCTATGCCTTCTCAATGAAGTAAACAAATTATCGCGCACAATCTACTTTTTGTAGTGAGGCGTCAAACATGCGCGAGGCTCCTTCCGCATTCAGCGGGACCCGTATAGAGTTATAGCTTCCGAACAATTCTAAGTTTCATCACCGGCACGTCCATGCTGAAACTCGGGCAGGTCCATACAGTGGTCCGCTGAACGATGACAGGCAACGGGATTCTCACACCATGTTTTGGATCGTCAGAGCTGCCAGTACTTGCTCTATTCCTACCTGCACACGGTCAAGCGCACAGCGATTGCCCAGTAACGTCTACTGAACTCGTTTTTTTTTCAGTGAGGTCATGTAGTACGACCATTTAGCGGTGTGTTTTGTGTAGTTTGCGGTGTCGCTGACGTGACAAACATGAAAAACAAACGCGCGACCCGATTTCTGTTCGTTTAACGGTGGCAATGAAAAAGATTAGTTGTGGTTTAGCTCTGGTTAATCCTACTAGAATTGCAAAAGCGACGGCGGAACCTTCTTTTGCCTGTGACATTATTTCCCTATCATGCCCTATCAGTGTAAGGTGATACATTGTTGGGGACACAAGCTCATCATTTAACAGTATGACGCGAGAGCGTAAACTACCAGCCCACATATAAAGTCACGCTTCAACCAAGCCGTACGGACGTGCCTGCGTGTCGTAGGGGTAATGCGAATGCAAACGGTTCTGGTAGGCTGATCCTCATATCGCCCTCCCGAATGAAAAGAGCTCAGTTCAAAACCTACCTGCCATGCGGGCTAGATCTTTAAATCAGGAATTTGGTAGATAAGGCACATCTGGCCAGATATGCCTTATCTGGTACTCGAAATCAGGAATTGGGCAGATCAGGCATATACAACCAGATATGCCTTATCTGGTACTCGAAATCAGGAATTGGGCAGATATGCTTTATATGGCCTAGATCTGTCTTAATATACCATATCTGCCCAATTCCTTATATACCTGATCTGGATTGTTTTTTATAAGTCCAATATGGCATTTCCGTAAGGGAGCGACCGGAGTTGGCAGCTCCTGCCCGTGGCATAGGGGTAACGTGAATTCAAATGTCACGGCAGGCTAATTTGTTTATGAGGAGACCGTAGCTACGCCTCTTCACGGCGTTGCTGCGGCCACCCGAGGTCTCGCTTTGGATGTCGTAGTATTGCTTCCGCAATAAAATTTGATGAGATACTTTTAGATCATTTTTTAAGTGCAGTAAGGCGAAAGTCTTTTCTGCTGTACGCCCCACGGACGGACGGACGGAATGGACGGACGGACGGACGGGATGGATGGATGGGATGGATGGGATGGATGGATGGATGGATGGATGGATGGATGGATAGGTGGATAAATGGGTGGATGGGTGGGTGGGTGGATGGATGGATGGATGGATGGATGGATAATGGGTGGATGGGTAGGTGGGGGGATGGATGGATGGATAAATGGGTGGATGGGTAGGTGGGTGGATGGATGGATGGATGGATGGAATATAGGAGTGTCCCCTTTGAAACGTGGTGGTAGCAGTTGCTATCATGCTCGTTTTTCACCTATAACTTAATTATTGTTTTAGATCGGTTAGATCGGTTAACTGTACCATCATGCCATTTTATTGAATTGTTGGTTCTACATATTTAACATTATGTACCTTTTCTGCTTTTAAGCCACCAATTTTCCAATCGTTTTTTGCTAGCTTCCACCGCAGGTTCATTCACCAGACTAGCTGGTATCATCTCTAAAATTCAGGGCCTCAGGAAGAGTGACTGCGCCTGTATCGACTTCCGGATGGATACTATCACATTCGAGTATAAGATGGTTCATTGTTTCCATGGATTTACCACATACTACAAATGTGTCGTCTCCATGGTTAAATTTCTTTTTGTAGCTTCGTGTTCTAAGACACTTTGATCTAGCTTCAATAAGTATGGCACTACATTTTGAGTTATCAAAGAAAGCTTCCTTCCTGATCTGCTTTTTCCGCTTTCGGTATAGTTCTTCTACACTGTTTTTTTTTCATAGAACGTATCCAATTTTTAGCTTCTGTGTTTTTTACCTATTCCTTAACGCTCTTTGTTTCTTCGTCCTTGTGACTAGCATACTTACTGGTTAGTTTACTAGTTCTTTTCCTCCATTATGAATCAACGCTTTTTAGGTATAGGTATTTAAATACTTTAGCAGCTATCTGTTACTGTCCGATTTCCTTAGGCGTTCCTCATATAATATTTTTCTCTGAGCTTCCCGTACTTCGAAAAATGCCCAATCCATATCTCCCTGTGCCGCCTCAATTGTGGTTTTGAAGCGACGGCCACGCCGCTGGTCGTGGAGTTGATAAGCAAATCCGGAAGCGTATCGGCCGCATCGTCTGCAAACCGCGTGTTTTATGCAGTCATCGTGTCATGAATTCGTTTTCCCACGGCGTTTGCATAACTGCATAATCAGCATTCGCTGCCGATGCACGGTGAGACAAATTACGGGGCATCCCCAGCAATAGCTTTTGCTTGGGTAAACATTCCAAAGTATAAAAAACGCGCAGAGCGTACTATTTGAGTTCTATGCGTGTTAACAAACCACTTGTGATTTCTAACTTATAGGCCGATATTAAAACACTTGAAAGAATATCAGCACGTCGTCGCGAATGTTCTGACTGTAGCTACCATTCTGTTTTATGCACAGGACATAAACTATGTTGTTTACTGCGTAAACCTGTTATAAATCATTTGTTTGGTGCAGTGCTGCACATATTTGTGGCGCTTAAGTTTTCAATTCATTTGATATGTTCTGAGTGCAAAGTAAAGGTGACATGAGCGTCAGTTACGAGATTTAATGAATTAAACACTGTGCTCCAAGAGCGTGGTGGATGCGTTTAATAGCCTGTAAGCGGTTTACCATTGCTGTAAACTACACCCGTATTACTGTAATCAGGCGTACAAAGAGACGGCTCATCCTCCGATTTACACTCCCGGGATTGCACATGTAGCGCCAGATTAGAATTCGCCTTCCCTCCCAGAGATTTAGAGTGCTCCGTTTAAGAAGGTGAAAGCGAAGCCATCGTCTTACAGGAAGCAAGCTATCGCGTGGTTAGATGATCACAACCTGAAGGCTTTAAGTTCGAGGGTGAAGGCAGCTACAGACGCCAACTTGGTTGTTTTCTTCTCGGCGAAGACGCACAAGACGGACATTCCTTTCAGGACCATTGTTTCGGAACGTCGAACCTGGCAGTACGAAATTTCGGGATTTTTGAAGAAGCATGTAAAGATATGTTGAAAGTTCAGGACCCGTCTTTGATTCTTGTAAGCGGTGTTTGTTAAGAGCCGTATGTCGAAATATTTTCTGCTTTTACGTGCATGAGGTTAACGAAGCAGTGTATCGAATGTCGTAAGTACTCGCTTTATCGCATTTCACCCATTCGCGACTGCACACGCCGTGAAACGTATCAACGCCACGATCCAAATCTGATCTTCACGAATAATTGCGTGGGGAATGCTTCAACAAGCATCATCTATTAAGATCATAACGCGATTGCGTTGTCGGACCCCGTTCGCGTCACAAATTCAGTAAGTCTACCTGTATTTTCTGGTACGACATACTACACTACTGATGACGTCATAATTAATTTCAAGGTAAGACATACTACACCACTGATGATGTCATCCATTTCAGGTACGACACACTAAACCACTGATGACGTCATCATTCATTTCAAGGTACAACATACTACAACACTGATTACATCACCAATTTCAAGGTACGACACGTTACACCGCTGATGGCGTCATCATTATTTTCAGTTACGATATGCTACACCTCAGCTGATGTAATCTTTAATTTCAAGGTACGATACACTACACAAATGATGACGTCGTCATTTTCACGTACGGTATGCTGCACCGTTTATGACGTCATTATTAATTTCAAGGTACAACACACTACACCACTCGGCCACGGCAGTTACTTTTCGATGCAGGCGAAAAGTAAGGCGCCCGCGTGCTGTGCGATGTCAGTACACGGAAAAGGACCCCAGGTGGTAGAAATTTCCGGAGCCTCCCACTACGGCGTCTCTCATAAACTGAGTGGCTTTGGGACGTGAAACACCGCAAATCAAACATACTACACCACTGGTGACTCAACTAAAATGGTTGACAGGTGCCATGGACGCTCGCTGCTAACGCACGCACGGACACGCTGTTAGCTGTATGCCGGTCCTGGCCAGCCCATTTTTACCAGACACCATTGTCCTGCGTAGAAGCTGTACATAATTGACAGCAGTGACCAGCGTATAGGTTCATTTCACATGACGCCATCAGACGAAAAAAAAACGGGGGGGGGGGGGGGGGGAGCGCCGTCCGCCATTTTTTTGGTCACGTGGGCGACGCTTCCCGGTCGTCGCATACCAAAGTTGTGTGGTGGATTCACACCACGTTAATTCACACGACGGACAAAACTACGAAGCGCTATCGCGATCTGTCATTACGTGAATATAGTGAGCTGTAATATCCTGGCACACTGTAGATAGAAAGAGAGAGCTTTAAAGTAATTACGCGGGTAGACGTAACCCTTACGACAGCGATTTCCACTGCTTTGCTTCTGTCTGTGAGCAGCGTTTTCGCAGTTCGGATTCTCCACGAACGACACTTTCCTATTGTTTTTATTATTTTTTTTTGGTAGCGGAAAGCTTTCCAGCCAAACCCCGGTGCCCAAGCATGTAGAGCGTAACATGTGTTGTACTAAAACGCCGAAGGAAAGCGGGCTTTGAGGGACTGACTTGTATGGCAGCAAAGCAGGCACGAACGGGCGTCCCGATCATCTTACTCTGACTCTTGTACTGCGCGCAGCGGTATGAATGGTACGCACAGTCACAGAGAAAAGATATCAAGAGCTAATTAGTAACGTGCAACAGCTTGACGGTATTCGTCGCTTTCCTTAGCGCTTTTGCGCGTTTTCAGATTACGCTGCATGAGCTTCGGCTTTTAACACGTAGCGGGAGACCAGGGGCAACAGTCCGAAAGGTTCTCCTCCAAGAGTTGAAAGTAGCGTGTTTATGAAGTTGTCATTAAGCAAGCACGATCACTTGCACATACAACACCGCGTTTATATCACATCGAGCGGGACAGTCAGCACGGCAATGATTTAGCAAAGCGACGCAGTAGAAGCAACAGTGCAAGACCCGCGACAGCAGGCGTCTACCCCAAAACGTTGACAGCAGTGCTGTTCTCGGAGTTTATACACCAGGACCTATTGCTGCATTCGTAGACATCGCAGTTGACCATTATTGTGGCAAGTTACAGAGTTCACAGCAGCTTGGATCTTCCGAACTACCAAAATGAAACAACCTCAATAGACGACGACGATGACCAAAGCTATGGCGGATCGGAAGCGGGAAACTGCTTCATTTTTCCCATCGTCCCCCGCGTGGCAGCCGACAGCGAATACAACCTATAGAGCAATTTTCGCGTTGCACACTGCGGACCGAGAGGTACACTAGATCACATAATCTGACAATGCCCCTTTTCGTCTGGGGCAGTGGCCAATATTTATGACACGGAAGCTTGGGAATCTCTTCTCCAAAGCGAAACCCTTGAGACCCAAAAAGAAGTCATCCGCCTGGCGGCTGAGGCCGCGAAGAATCAATGTATCCTTGCGCGCTTCTAGTCGCGGAGTCCCAGCCCCCTATTCGGGTCTGTGTACCTGGGTGGTGGAGTAGGGGAATCTCCTGTATCGGCGTCAATAAAGTTTTAAATAATAATAATAACCTATAGACCAACACCGTTTTTTCAAAGGGGCACTCGCTACGGCACAGCAGCCTGGCGGCGATGGTATAGGCTTAGCACCCTTACAAATACATGGAAGCGAAATTTTTGAAAGTTGTTATCCGAGTACAGGGCAACCACGAACATCCTAGAACAGACTGCGAAACATAAAACGCCATTTCAAAGGCGCAGTATTTTTTAAGAACCACAAAAGGTAAGGGATGCGAGGTGGGAGGGCGATCCTTAGAAACACATCTGAACACAACTTACAGCAATATTTTTCTCGTTTAGCGGCGCACTAACAGAGGTGGCCGGTCGTTAAACGTTATCGAGCTCTTGAAGAAGTGTGTGACAAAGTATGCTGTCTTTCCGGAGGCAATCTATAACGTCGCTAAATATGTGTTGTGAGGCCATACGTACCGCCAGCAGGCTCGCTCTCCGCTGGGTGCTTCTCCGAACCGCGCGAGCTTCTCGTGCAGCCTGATATGCTGTCTCATGCACTTAATCTGATTACTGATAACAGTCGTACAAGGTGTGCAGCATAGGAAAGGCTGCATTCAAAAAGCACTTCTCAAACGTCATGAGAAGGGAACGAAAGAGACGACGCACTGTGTAGCAGACGATGGTGCAGACGACGCTCTCGTTGGTGCAGGCAGCGCCGGCGTCCGCGAACTGGACGGACTGGACTTCTGTGAGCAGACCGGCGATTTTGGTCGTCTGCTGCTTTTCGCGGTTTATTTATTGCGTTGAATGAGGACTGCCTGCAGCCTAAAGGTTTGTATTATTTAAGCAGCAGTATTTAAGAGGATGTGTAGCCCGAGCGGCAGCATGTCGGATAACACGAGAAGCTGTCGCGACTGCGAGAAGTACCCAGCGCATAACGAGCTTTTCAGGGGTATGATGGACCAGTAGGATCAGTGTGACTACACAACAGACATTAATCGAAGTATTTTATAAAACTAGATTGACTTCAAAATGACGTAGCATACTTTGTCACATTTTTTTCTTCAAAACACTCTGTAACCTTAGTCTGTTGTCCGCATTTCTTGGTGCTCTCCGCAACTGGAAATTTCTTTTGGTAAGCTTTCCTAGCATGTGTTTCTATGGATTGTGTACTCGGCTTTCTTACATTTCAAGGTGTTTTAAAAATACTCCGCCGCGATAATCGGATTTCAAACTTCCATAATCGGTTATATAGTGTTCATGGTTAGTGTGACGAAATCAGAAAATTGCTTTGAAATATTTTGGCTCCATGTAGTCCTATGGGCGCTATACTTCTATTCACCGCCGGTCGGCTCAACCTGGCAACAGCAGCGCCATCGCATCTTGCTTACGTCACAGATCGGTGTAAGTCTATAGGGGGAATTCACGTGACGTCACAGCTGACGTCAGTATGCAGCCGACGGCATCTTTGCGTCCTGTTCTGACTAGTACTAGTATGGGGCGGCTGTTCGTGCGCGTCCGTTTGCTCTGTCACTCTGCCTCATGCTAGCACCGTTATCAAAACTTAATCGGTATCATGAGTGACAGTTCGATTTATCGGCAAAGTGTGCGCGATGCGGACAGAGACAGCTGTACGAAACAAAACGTTGGTACCGACCCGTGTGCAGTCGATATGCGGAACTGCACGGTAAGCGTCGGCCTGTGCCCACGCATAAATATGTGCGACATGCATGAATTCCTTGTCCTACGGACAAGCTTCGTCACAAGAAACCAATCGCAAGCCTACTGACCACTCGAAGAACGCAACTACGTTACAAGCGGCTGGGTTAAGAGCCGCGGTTGAAGCAGACGAACTCGTTCTTCGTGTAATTACGTGCGTGCCGTCCAACATTTATACCGATTAAACCGCTGAGTTTTTGTAGCTGATATTCTGCATAGAAATGGCGTTTGGTAGTCAGTATCTTTTATACAAAACTTGTTTGTTGTACTTGCCTAAATCGATCAGAAGAAGTCGAATATTTGCATCGCCTGTGGCGGTAAGGAAGCAAAAGACACCGCTGCCACAGGCCACAGCAATGACACCGGTGGCGCCACCTCGTTGCCTTGCGCGCTCGAAATAACTTTTTGCTACAAAACTCTTGAAATACAGCGCAGTTTTCGCCAAGCTAAACGTGATTTGTTATTAAAGATAAATAAGATTTTTAAGTTTTTCAAACCTTCTGCAAAATAACTCTGCCCGCCTACGTTCCTTCGCCGAATCTGCATGCGGTCTGCTTTGATTAGCAGCCGACACAGACGACGCAAACATTCGACTTCTTCTGATCGAATGAGGCAAGTACGGCAAACAAAGTTTAGCGAGCCCTCTTTGAAGGATTTTATTGCAGCGAAACACGACGAGGAGGTGTTGGCGGCACGCTGCATGCATGCGCATGCGTCTTCTGAGTGCGTGAAGAACAGTCGTGCACGGATAGTGACAAGAGCTGGCTGCTAGGGCACATCCGGAAGATTCCCGTCCAGCCAACTTTGACATACGTTTCTCATATTCCATGATACTTGTGCGGTTGAGCCATGCCAGCCATACGTGACGTCGCATCTCGGTGAGGTGTCGTTCGAGTGGAGTCGTTCGTGTGTACGTCCGGAACCTTAAAATGCCGAGGTCGTTCGCGCAACTCTTCAGCTTCCGTTGTTTACACTCTGCAGGCGTTACGATAGCTCAATAAACAACATATAGCTGTGGATGCCACTGCTTGTAGAACCGCGCGACAGATACGTACGTTCGCCCTGTTCGTTCCGTGGACACAAAAATGGCCGACTGCGCTTCACTTACAATGCACCGCGCACAGCGCGT
This sequence comes from Amblyomma maculatum, assembly GCF_055883805.1. Taxonomy (NCBI): domain Eukaryota; kingdom Metazoa; phylum Arthropoda; class Arachnida; order Ixodida; family Ixodidae; genus Amblyomma; species Amblyomma maculatum. Next base: position 138,843,755 of record NC_139347.1, read on the forward strand.
CAGTGAATACCCCCTATACTCGTGCATAAGGTGGAGAAAGCAAAATTGATACTCGCAGCAAACCGGCGCCGCAAGATCGCTTTTTTTTTTCGCTGCCGGTACTGCGCCAGTGCCTACAAAGCGGTATCAAATATCCATGATAGGTCTGTCTATGTCCTTGACTGCATTCTTTTCTTTTCGCGACCCGTTGCCTAGACGCCTATGTTATCTACGGAGACAATGGCGACAACCGATGGTAGCAATCAGACTAGACATGCGCGTGGTCTTTCTCCGCATGGGCCATGGTGCAGACCGCATCAAGCGGAAGTGGGTTTGCTCTGCGTGCCTTCCCTTTGTTGCTTGTAGCCGTCTGTGCACGTATACTTGATTCCTGTGGAAGCGCGGAAGCACTTTGGCGGATTCCCGGTACGTGGCAAAGGCGGATTCAAATGACGGACCGTTTTTAACAAAGTGTTCGACTGCACGTGCAATAAAGAATAGCATAGAATGCAAAGAACTGGTATGCAGTTCTTGCAACGTTCATCACAGACCTCTCAAAAAACTGTGTGACAGGGGTCAATATTGCGTGTTTGCACTGAATGCGAGAAGCGTCAACATAAGCAGTCAGACTCACGTACGTCCCTGTCCAGTCAGTCGAATGGATGAACAACGCCGTCCAGAAGCTAGCTTCGCCAGAGCGCCAGCCTGAAGAGTCCGCAGCAGCGTCCGAGTCGTCCAAACGTCCAAGGATAGCGAGCGATAGGCCGAAGCCACTCGTGTCAGGCGCCAAGACCGCCGGGTGCCACAATCTGAAGCCGGAACCGAACCACAGAGGAATGAAGACCCTCAATGTCGACCCTAGCGTACATGTGTCACTCGCCAGCGACGCTTGGACAGAGACGCGCACGAACGGGAGCGAATGCCGCTCGGCCGCGAAGCCTACCCGGCGGACGGAGTGCGGCTGGAACCTCTGAGACTTGATCAACAGCCCCTTCGACTTTTCGGCTGCTATGTTTTATCTGAAGTGGTTTAAACAGGATCTTCCTAAAAGCAAACACGAAGGAAAGAAGCCAACAATCGGCGAGGCCAAAGAAAGCGTAGGGAATTTTCCTTCATTTTGCTATTGGTCTGAATTGTGTAGTAATAATTTAGAAAAAAATAGAGAAACCGAAGGAAAAACAACACGCCGATGATGGGAACCGAATCCACAATATTCGAATATCGCATGCGGCGCTCTTACCACGTGAGCTACATCGACGGCTGTCCGGCTCTCCGCTTTCTTGGGTATTATTGTCGCCTCTAACCGAACCTTCAGATTATGGAACCTACATGTTTCGCCGCGGCGCCCGGCTTAGGGTTGACACATCTCCTGACAGGGTTGCCGGCCGATTTCGGCCAAAAACGGTCGTCAAGCTTGGTGGGCCACCATTTTGGTCCCCAGCTTAGGATTGGCACGCTTTGTATATAGTGCCTACTTTGTATATGTAGAACAAGGGTGAGCTAAAAGGAGAAACTGACCGAATTAACTGATAATTAACATTACGTGGATTTCTGTGGGGATCACAGCTAGGTAATTAAACCAAAATGACATTCCTTAGTAGAAAATATCGATAGCCGACGCATTGCTTCAATGTGTATCATTACTAGGTTGATGAGCATCCTGTACCTAATGTATAGATAAAGTGCCCACGGCCACGTGCAGTTGTTTTTATTCTACCTACAATATTTCAACTGCTATATATATTGAAAGCTCATGCCGAGTATATTAGCAATAAAATTATTGTAAGTACAATAGTTCATTGTGAATAGAAATGAACTTTGCGTTACAATATCAAGTAATATATCGTTGGATACCTTGCGTCGACTATAATTGCGCGTGATTATTTGCAATTGTTAATTACTTGCCACTCGTTAACTGTGATTAAAAATTAAACTTCTGACTATAGCACCAAGTCATATATCATTAGATAATTTATACAGAACATGTTTGCACTATACTAGTTGCCGGTTTAGTTAAGAACTGTTAACTAGTTAATTGTGGTTAACATTTGAACGCTCTTTAGTTAATTTTAATTAATCACCGTTTAAATAATTGTGATTAGCACTTGAACTTTAGGCTACAACGCCAAGTTATATATCAGAGGATAGCTTATATCTAGCACGACTGCAATACACTGATTGGCGGTATTTTTTAATTGCCGTTATGTAATTAACTACGATTAAAAGTCTAACTTCAGACTATAGCATCAAGTCATATATATCATTGGATAGCTTATGCAGAGCACGTTTGCGCTACACTAATTGTCGATTTAGTTAAGAACTATTAACTAGTTAAAGGTGATTAAAATTTGAATTTGAACACCAATTTTGCGGGGTATTTTATATCAAGTATGAAGGCAGTATGCTCATGGCGGCCTTTGTCTATAACCGCCCAAAAAGTTAATTGTAACTAATAAAATTCGTTGAGAGCAGTTTTCGTTTTTATCTTTTCTACATCGATACTTAGCATCAGCAAACACTGGCTCTCCATTCTGAGCAATTGGACTCATTTAGGCCTCCTTTTTTCAAGTTTTATTTTTAAAAGTATTTCAAATAACTGATCAGTTGCACACTATACATTTCTTAATCAGCATCAACAAGCATCCGATTTTCATTCTGTGCGTTTTGACGCCTTTTAAACCGCATTTGCTAATTTTCATTTTGAGAATATTTCAATCAATAATAAAAATTACATTTGTTAAATATAATTGATTATTTTTTATATTAGCCTAACCAAGCATTGCTTTTCCTTCGCAGTACTTCCATACCTTTGACCCCCTTTTCCACGTTTTAATTTTTCTAATTAGTCCAATTACTTAATTGTCAATTACAAAGTCTAGGCTTTCTTAATTAGCCCCATAAGCATTAGGTTTTCAATATGAGTATTTTCACACCTTTGAAACCTCTTTTTTGGTGTCTCATTTTTTTGTTAATTCAATTATTTATTTCAATAATGGCGTGGTCTAAATTTTCTTATTTAGCATCATCAAGCATTGACTTTACATTCTGAGCATATTGCTACGTGGTGGCATGAGAAGCGATGGAACACGGCGACACAACAGAAAGAGAACGACGTGATGACATGATGAAATATGCTTTAATGACCAGCAGGCCTGGCGCGAGCGCTTCGCCCCGCGCCACTGCCCACTTCGTCAATCTTCGTAGCAATATTGACATCTTTGAAGCCCCGTTTCCATTTTTCATTTCCTTTGAATTATTGCAATTGAGCAATTAATCCATTTCGCACCCTAAATTTTCTTAATTATCATAAAGCACTGGCTTTACCTTCTGAGCATTTTGACACCTTTGAACCCAATTTTACTTTTTTTCTGAATTACAATTTATTAACTCGCCATCGCCTATCATACATCAATCATCAATCACTAGAACCACAAATTGCCATGTTACGATTTTTTACGCTGCCACTATTCTTTCCAACACACGGTTCAGACTACAGCTACTACTACTACTATTTCTACTATGCCGACGGCTTTTTTACCGAATGAGCTGTATAAAATACATCACTTAATATTTACCGCAGTGCGCAAATATTTCATGCAGATAGCAGCGAAGAAAACATCAGACCGCCGCAATGTACGAGCGCCAACGTTCTCCTTCATGCGGAGCGCCCGGCCGCGCCGGTTCAGTTGGGGACCAAAATGGCGCCGCTAGCTTATCCGGCAACACTGGTCTTTAGCAGGCGGCGGCAAATACCCGCACAAAGGATGGCACCACCAAGGAGTAACCTACTTGGGCACCACCTTAAACCGGGAGCCGTGAAGAAACATGTAGGCTCCCTACTTCAGAATGTTCACCAGTGCCACCAATCCACAGTGGCGGACGTAGAACGTCTTGTGTACCGCGAGTGTCACGTGGAACGTGATTAACAGGGTAGGGCGAAAGCTGTGCGAGAATCCTCTTGCGCTCTACCTATTCAAATCAAATCAATTCAGTTTATTTCCCATGTATACTTGGTGAGGGTGAAGGAAAAAGCCAGAAATTGTGGCTTGACTTGCCCCTACATTGCAGGGCAGCAGGCAACGTTCAAATTACTTTCACAATTAACATCGCGAAATGCAAACAAGGCTGTCAAAAAAAAAAAAGAATAGCTGACACAGAATTAAAAAAAGAAAAAACTAATGAAACGAAGCGCACACAAAAAATAACAAAAGCAACAAAAATACAGTTCATAGAAAAGCAGGTCTGGCTATTCAAAACAGGTCAACACTTTATGGAACGAGAAAGATAAAGAAGCAGAGAAAGCATGGTGAAATCTAAAAAGCAGTACATACATCCTGTATACCTTTGCGGCATGCTTAAGATATATAAACTTTTGCAGCACGAAACTTGTTCGAAAGACGGGGCAACGTGTTTGCTAAGCTATATACAGTCGTGCCCCGTTAATATATGACCCCCATTAATATGGACGACCCGGATTATGGACAGTTTTTCTGGGGACGAAACCTTTTCAATGTATTTATGCCTCGTTAATATGGAAACTCGCTGTCCGGACAATGGACAGGGGAAGAATGCACGCGCCCCACTTGGGCCCATGTATTTTTGTCTCGTTAATATGGACAGTGCTTGAAAAAAAGCACAGTAGTCCGAACGCAAGTTAAAGAAGGGCGCGCCGCCTGCGAACCTACACGACAGCCGATACGGCGGGATGCGTGAACGAGTCCTGTGGGGTTGGAAAGAACTAAAGCGGGCGTGTCGCCGTTCTAAGGGAGGGGGGAGGGGGGGGGGGAGGGGAGCGCAAGAGCGGAGAGGAACGTATATAGCAAACCGAGGGTCAGCGTAAGAAAGACCCCGAAAGGGGGGAACCAGGATATGTCTGGGTGCAGCGGAAGTGCCGCCGCAGTCGGGAAAACAGCAACATGTGGTTGCAATAAATTCTGCTGAACGTGAACAGAGAGGCCGGTAAAAGCGTAAGAAAGATAGGATAGGATAGGAAATACGTTAGTTTCTCTACGAGGGTCTTGTGCTAGTAGCGGAAGAGTTCCATCTTCCGTCTTCTCACAGGGTCGGTGCCCCTATTCCAGGGCTCCGCTGAGCTTCGCTGCTCGCTGGGCGTGCTGGATTAAACCTAGTTGGCAATCCAAATCGCCGCTGGAGAGCCGGCTCTCCCACTGTTCCGCACTCGGGTCTTTACGAAAGCTGTCGTTATTTTTACATTGCCACGTGATGTGGTATAGCGAAGGTTTGCTACCACACCATGGGCAGGTGTCTCGATATTGTGATGGGTAAATTTTGCTCAGGGTATGCAGGTTAGGGAATGTTCCTGTCTGCAGTCTTCGCCAGTACACGGCCTCTTGTTGTTTTAGATCCCGATGAGGCGGCGGATAGCGGATCCGTACCCCCTTATAGTAGTTAAGAATGTCGGAGTACATAGGGCCGACTAGCTCGGGTAGATCGTCCGATTGGGAGGAAGCTCGGCTCGTGTACCCTCGAGCTACCTGATCGGCGCGTTCGTTCCCCGCTATGCCGGTGTGTCCTGGCACCCAGTAGATGTTGTGTTTGACTTTTGATGGGGTCGTGCTATGGAGGAGCCTGAGGGCGGCGCGACCTATGCGGCCGTTCATGTAGTTACGGCACGCTTCTCTAGAATCTGTAAGAATGGTAAGGGACGTGTTGCATCGATACCCGGCTACCACCGCAAGAGCAACGGCCAGCTCCTCCCCTTCGGTTACCGTGCATTCCCTGACTGAGGCGCTAGCTAGTTCCTTTAGGTTGGAATCAATAGCTACCGCCACGGCGCTATTATGTGAGCTTCCTGTATACGAAGCCGCGTCCGTGTATACCGTGGTGGATCTTGTAGCTAAATTTAGTTGTACATACTTCGCCCGGGCTGCTCTACGGGCCACATGCAAGTTGGGGTCCATGTTCCGGGGAAGGGAGCTAACCTTTAGCGTCTGGCGAATTGCGTCCGGTATGCTCGCAGCACGGTTCTCGATTTCCGCAGTTGCACCCAGTCGCCTAAGAAGCGAGCGCCCCGTAGGAGTCTGCTGGAGCCTGGCTATCTGCGTGACCAGTTGCGCTTCTTTGATCTCTTCGAAGGTGTTGTGAACGCCAAGAGCTAGCAGTTTTGCGTTAGAGGTGTTCATTGGTAGGTGCAGGGCTGTCTTGTAAGAAAGAAATGACAGGAAGAAAGACAAGTGCCTACAGTGGCGGTGGAAACTGAAGTTTTCTTTCCCAAAGCGCAATGTGTGTTCCATGAAGCCGTTAATGCTTTTCGGTGAGAGTTAAGACACTCACAAAGTAGAGCGACAAAAGAAAGGCGACGTACGAACACCCAACCGGGACCGAACGTCCCGTCCTGGACGCGCTTCCCTCTCATGCTCCTGGTTTTCGTCCCTGTTGCGCTGCTGAACTGCCAAACTTTGCACACTAGGCGGTCCGTATGTCGGCTTCGCTTTGGGTCAACGATGCGGCCTTGACAAGGTCTGAGCTCTTCGTAGTCGGCTAGCCGTCGTTCTAAACTGTACTTCAGCTTGCAGTGTTTGTTTTATGGGAACACATAAAAACGGCGCCAAGAAGATGGGATGTTCGATAGCCCTCTGCATAGCAGCTTGCCAACTTGACTCCCTCGCTTTCTTACAGAAACAGTACAAGGAAAAAAAAAAGAAGAATCAGAAGAACGGAAAGGCAGAAAGGTTAACTAGGCAAAAAGTGCACAGCATCAGGAGCCTGTAGCCCTCAACTTGAGTCTGGCTTTTGGCATGGCGGGAGTTAAACGCAAAAGAACAGAGCTGAACGTAGGCGCGAAGAAATCTGTGAATAAGAGCGGCAAAAGCCATCTCAGTCAATCCAAGCTGCGAGGGACTAGTATCGACAGCTCAGCTGTTTCCTCGCCTCAGGAGAATCTCAAGCAGCTACTTAGCGGCTACTTAGCTCAGTGAAGAGGCCATTTAGGAAGTGGCGGTGAGTAGAGAATCAGACGCTGATTCATCGGCCAGTGAGGAGTTCGTGCTCGAAAGTTCGAACAACACAAAGCCCAACATCACGAGTGTCATGGTAAGCGAGTCGCTTCAGACTGCACTACAATTTTTCGAAGACAACGACAAGGATAATGCACTGAAAATTTCCGGTGTTCTGTGAAATTTTGAGTCCAGTGCACACCGTTATGTACAAAAGCAGTCGTTAACTACAATTCTCTTTTCTCAATAAAACCCTTTTTGTTTTTATTCATGACTCGTTATTATGGATGACTCGCTTTATGGACAGTTTTGGTCGGAAACCAAAGTGTCCATATTAACGAGGCACGACTGTATACCGTATATTGTGCGGCATGTTGGGATAGGCCACAGTTCACCGTGTCTGCTGGGGTAAAATTGTACATTTAGTGAAAGGTGTGCCGTGTCAAGCAAGTAATTGATCCATTTTATTTAATATCCTTCTTATATTTTTCAGCCAGTCTAACATTGTACATCTCAAATACGTTTATGATGCGGAATTGGCGGAATAAATCGCATGTGTTCATATCCGAATCGGCGTTTAGTATTGCACGCAAAACTTTTGCCGTAGAACGTAAATCTAATTTTTATTGGTACCTAATTGTTTCCCAAACTAAGTGTGCATAGTTTACTTTAAACTAACTTGGGACATAAAGAGTTGATTATACAGGAGAAGTTTAACTTTGCATGAAAGTGATGATGTCGGTTAATGATACCTGTGACACGAGAAAGCTTACTGATGACGGCTTCAACATTATTGTCCCAGCTTAGCTGGCTGTTGAAATGTGCATACCCGTGGTATCTTAATACTGTCTACAACCTGCATTGATTCGAAAGCTAGCTTAAGATCGCATAGTATAGTTTTTATTTTTTGGTTTGAAGATCTTGTTTTCAATTACATTAATTTTCAACTGATTATTACGGTGCGATTGATGGAGGGTACTTAATGTTCTATTTGCCTCCGCAATCCTCAGTCCCCCTGCCGGGACCCTCGCGAGGTATGGCTTCATGACTGCAAAAACCGAGACCCTGCGAGCTATTAAACACAAAATTAAGTGGGTGGGCATGAGAGGCTCGTTATGCGACATGAAGCAGAGACGTCAACAGTCGGCGAGGCCAAAGGAAGTGCAGAGATTTTTTTTTTTTTCATTTTGCTATTGATCTGAATTAGTTCTGTGTAATCATTATAGACAGAAATTCAAAGAAGGAAAAAAAATGCCCACGATTATGTTACTTCCTAATGCGAAATTTGAGCGCAGCTCATCAGCTGTTTCATCTTTTCGATAAATTGAGGCAAAACGAAGAGGCGTCCGTGTGCTGTGCGATGTCAGGGCACGTTAAAGATCCCCAGGGGGTCGAAATTACTCCGTAGCCCTGCACTACGGCTCCCCTTTCTGTCTTTCCACTTTCACTCCCACCTTCCTCCCTTCCCTTACGGCGCGGTTCAGGTGTCCACAGAGCAAATGTGACAAATACTGCGCCTTTCCTTTCCCGTGAACCAATAGAGAAAAAAAAGAGGCAAGGATATCGAGCAAGGCACATAAGCACAATTACATACTTCTTTTTTTTTATTTTTCACACGTATTCCTTCAAGAAACACTCCACTAACAGTTCTTGGCTGTCATGAAAGAAGCTTCGTGGTCCGAGAAATGAAGAGAGCAATTGAGTTATCGGGAGGTTGCGGGAGGCAGCGCGTGGGTTCATCGGAACGTTGCGCAACGAACAGATAGCAGCGACTCGCTGACGCCGCTAGCGAGTGAAGCGAGCCTGGAAGCGAGTGAGAACAGGATGCACGCACCGTGATCCGCCGCTGTACGGTTGCTTTCTGCGGATGAAGGATGCGAGCGCTATTGTATCCCCCTCCGGACCGGTCGTCTCGGTGCGCCCGCATACTTGCGGAGCGGGTCGGCGTTTCCGCAACCGGAGAGCACCCTCGCCTCCACTCAGGAAGAGGGGGGGGGGGTCTCCTCTTTCTGCATGGCGGCGACGGTGTTCTACGCAGCACGTTGTGTTGACTAGCTAGCGACGTCAGTCAGTCGCTGCTAGCGCTGCCTCCGGCGACCCCCTTTTTTTTTTCCTCGTGTGCTCCGGTAGCTGCGCGCGCTCCTGCCCCCATCATTCGCCGCTGAGTGTACCCCCCCCCTCTCCTCCTGCGAGGCTCCGGTGGCCAAAGCGCCGGCTCGAACGGGGGGGCTGAAAGGGGGGCGGAACTGGTTACGAGGCCGACGCCGACGCCGCCGCGAAACCCAGGAACGGCCGCCAAAGAGCTGCGCTCTAAAACAACGCGCCGATGGTGAGAACCGAACCCACGACCTGCGAACAACGCGTCCGGTGCTCTTATCAACTACATCGACGACTGTCTAACTTATTAATGCCGCCTGTAACGGAACATTGAGAGTGTTCACCAGCGCCACCCATCCATGGCGGTGAACGTAACGTCCTGAGTACCGCAAGCGTCACGCTGTTGATCACGTTTCACGCGCCCTGTTGATCACATTCCAAGTGATTCTCGCGGTACACAGGACTTTCCACGCCCACCGTCGTGGATGGGGGGCTGGTGAACACTCTCAAGGTTCGGTTACAGGCTGATTGCAGGGTAGGAGATTGGCTATGAACGAGTTTGACCACCCGGGTTGTAGAGCCTGTTTTTGTACGGGACCTTGCGGCTTAGTCAGGTTAAGGTCCATAAGAACGCTCTGGTCCGTGCGGGTTGCTGCTAATCGATTAAGATGGGTGGTGCGTTGGGCGGCAAGGAGTTCTTCGGTTGTACTGTGTATCCACTATTCCACCAAGGGCGTCAGAAGGCGCGGGCCAAATGCATCCGGGAAAAGTACGGGACACTGAACCCTACTACGTAGACGCAGCAAAATCAGAAGCGGGGTACACGGTAGTGGCTGTGATTCACCAACAACAGCTGGTTGGTGCCCTCGCCATCTGCGATGACAATATAGAAATGGCGGAGGAGGTAGCCATTGCTATAGCCGCCACGCATACCACCTGCGCCTGTATAATCACAGATTCTATGGCTGCCTACCGCCACTACATCAAAAGATGAATATGTCCCAAGGTTGCCAGAATATTGAAAATCATGGACACCCCGAACAAGACAAATGCCTCGTCTGGACACCAGGACATCAAGGCGCGGAAGGAAATGAGTGCACCCATGCCGCTGCCCGAGCACTCTTCTCTCGGGACTCGAGCCCTTCATCCTCCACACCCCCATATCAAGGCCCTCTGGCGACGTACGCGGAGAGGTTACATCACTGTAGACTCACTGGCAGAAAATATCCACCCCCAGCCGAGGGCCTCTCCAAAGCGGAGGAAGTTAGATGGCGAATCCTACAGACAGGTGCATATAACACACCAGCCCGTTTAAACACAATACACCCCGGGTTCTGCGACCCCAAATGTAAATATTGCGGAGAGAAGGCAGGTCTGCACCACACGGTGTGGCCCTGCCCAAACAATCATCCGGATGACCCAAATGCAGTGCCAACAATTGAGGGGTGGAAGGCTTCTCTATCCAGCTTTGGACTAGAGGTCGAACGGACCTTCGTGACACGCGCGATGGTAGTAGCGGCAGCCGCTGGAGTCCTGTACTCAATCTCTACTCAATAATCTTTTTCACTCACTCACTCGGTTATATGCGGCATTACTAAGTTGGACAGCTGTCGATGTCGCTTAGTTGGTTAGAGCACCGGACGCGATATCTGGAGATCGTGGGCTCGGTTCCCACCACCGCACGTTGATTTTCCTTCTACTTTGATTTCTTCTTTCTAAATTGATTTACAGCACTAATTCAGATCAACAGTAAAATAAAAAAAAAAGCAAATCTCGCCAACTGTTGGCTTCTTTACTTCAGGTCTCATAAGCTCTTCATTTCCCCTTAATTTTGTGCTTAAAAGAAAGCACATTTGAAGTCCCATTTGCGGGTTCGATGTTATCTTGCATTCTTAATAGCTAGCACTTATCCGTATTACCACTAGTGTAATTTAGTACTTCAACCTTCCGAAAACCACATAGCTTATGAGAGGCTCCATAAAGGATTAATTTTTACCACCCTTGGATGTTTTTACCAGTGGTGTTCTTTAAAGAGTTACAAATAATTCACTTGGTGACGCAGAGCGTAATTAATGCTTCCCCGTCGCTTGTGTGTACAAAGGTAAAACATGCCCCTGTACGTGGAGTCGCTTTCTCCATGAACTCCAATTCTCAAGTTCGCTGAATACAGTTGCTCTATTAGTTGTTTTTTACCGTAGCATCGTATTTTATTAAAATGATAGGGAACAAAAAAAATCCATATTCAAATGTGCGAAAAAGTGGACGACGGAAAAAGCACCACACGAGCGGCGCTGGCTGTCAACTGGTGATTTGTTACGAACACGAAAGTTACACATTTAGCATACAAATATACACACAACAAACAAAAAACATGGGAAACCAACACTGCCTCATCATTGTTTCCTATCCCAATCTTTAGACAATGTCTTCTCGAGAAAGGTGCAATCATGGCTAACCAGTCGCACCTTCGGTTTGCGCAAAACCCCCTTACCAAAGTGGGAGTCTTCTTCTCTCTTACTGCTCGGTCCTTATGTTTGAAAGTTACAGACGTCATACTAAGGAATTGGGTGCAGGTGTGTTTCTGTTTACTGCAGTACAGCGCTAGATTAGAAGCCTCGGCTCTGCTCAAAGAAGTGAAGTATTCCCTCAAGCGATCGATCGTTTAAACAGATTCCTGTCTCACCAACCGTCTCACCAATTACGCTGGTCCGCGCGGTGTTGCGCATATGAAAGAGAAGGACGAAGTGGACGGTTGCGCTTGTGAAAGAGGACGAAATGTATGCGCATATACTAGTTCTGGGACATTCCTCGTGCTTGTCGCCTTCTTCGAATATGGATTCGCCAATATTAAACACCTTTCTTTCATTGCTCCCCTCACATTCTAGCCTCATACATATAGTGTGGGTACCAGGCCAAAGTAATGTGACAGCCAATGAGGTTGCTGATAGACTAGCTAAAGAATCTCTGAATCGCCCTGTGCTGCCCATCCTCCCGGCAACAGGGTACATAACAGCAGCACGATCTCGTAGGAGTTCCTTATTAAGCACGCAGTCTGGATCTATTTTATCATCCGATGACTACCTGCACCTCAAGTATTCCTGTAACAGGAAATCATGTCAATCAAGGCAGACTGAGGTCTCTCTAACCAGGCTACGCAGTCGTATTCCGCCCCTTAATTTCTATATGCACAGGTCTGGTTTGGCGCTTTCTCCCTTCTGCGCATTCTGCGGGGAACCGGAAACAATAGATCATTTCTTGCTATTTTGCCGCCGTTTTACCATGATGAGAAAGCGGTATTTGGAGATGCCGTTACAACAGCTGGGTCTTAATTTGAGTAGCCAGATGTTATTATCGTTCGGTGCCACTATGCTTAGGTACAGCCGCAGGTCTGTTTTTAACGCCATTCAAAACTTCTTAATAGAAACAAAACGTCTGCCTTGCTAATATGCTTTGAATTTTTGATCTGTACATATAAATGTTAGTATTCTCCTACTGCGTGCGCTAGTATTTACCCTTTTTTATTTTGGTTTTTCATATTTACATTTCCTTCACTATTCCCTAGCAATTATTACTATTTTTTTGCGATGTAGTTATACATCTCAAAATCTAATATCTCTGCACCCCAATTCTTGGCCGATCCCCCTGTGTGGGTATGTGCCATCAAATTAGAGAACAACAGCCTTACTAAGCCGGTGCCCGAGATTTACCGTGCGCAGCTTTCATGCGTCCAACGTATATTTTGTAAATATTAAACCCATTTTCCCGTAACAACTTGGAGTGTGCGGAATAATCCTGAAACCCAGCGAACATCATCGACGAAGCAGACGCCTGGCCGGGCGCCCACCTGACCTCACAACCATGGCAAGCCACGACCACAACAGAGAAGCTCACTCTTCCCGCTCAACTGGAGCTGTTCCTCATTCAGGCCGGGAGCATCAAGTACCGTTCAGCTCGTGGCCGCATCAGTGGAAGCCCAGAATACTTTCTGGTCTGACCGATGAGGATGTCGAGGAATGGCTGAAATACTACAAACGTGTCAGCAAATACAATCGCTGGGACTCGGCCATGCATCTCGCGAAGGTGGTATTCTTTGTGGCCAGCACAGCGCTGCTATGGTTTGAGAACCATGAAGACAACCTTTCTACATGGGACAAGTTTCTGGAAGAGATAAACTGTTTTGGAGACTGCACATCAAAAAGACGCAAAGTTGATCAAACCCTTTTCCAACGAGCACAGTTGCCTGGAGAGACCTGCACGACATACATGGAGGAAGTCCTGAAGCTGTGCCGCATTTTTAATAGACGTATGCCCGAAAAGGACAAGGTTGGCCATCTTTTAAAAAGATTCGCCGAAGATGTTTATCGTTTCCTTATCACAAAAGAAACCTTAGCCACTACTTCGGACGTTATCCAGTACTGCCAAACATTTGAAGCGTTAAAAATGCGGCGTATTGTACTCAAATTTGAACTCCTCTCCAACATCCCAACAGTTGCCAGCGTTTACACTGTACAAGATCTCGCCTCTCTGGTCCGCAGAGTTGTGAGTGAAGAGCTGGCCAAGCACCTGCAAGGCACCGACGCGTGACCTGAGAACTCGGAATGCGCAGATCAGCCACAACGGGCTGAACATCCGGCCTCGTCAACCAGAACCTCCGCGCTACTCCTACGGCAATGAGCTCACCTCTTCACCTCAGACCAGCCGCTTTTCTCCACATTCAAACGTGCGTCATGCAGATCCCATCGTCTCTCAACTACCGTTGAATTCCTCCGGATCGCCTACGCTTTTCGTGAGTCGCCCGTTTGTTACAACTGCGGCCGCCGCGGGCACTTTGCGCGGTTTTGTCAGCGCCAGCGACAGCAGGCCTCACGTTCTTGGAAACGGCCTTGGGCAGGTTCCCGCGAACACGACAACATTGAGTGGCGTCAAGCTCGTCCACTACAGCCTCGCCCAGGCGTCTTTGGCAGTGACTCTCCCGCTTCTGATCGCAGCTTAACACCACCCCCGTGCCGAGTACGGTCCCCGTCCCCACATCGACGCTCGCCTACGCCACCATCGGGAAACTAGCAGGAGCGGCCGATGGAGGTGAAGTCGCGAAACGGTAATCTCCGCCAATTCCTCTGCCTACTGTGATGTTGAAGAACGAAGTGTAAATAGGGTAAATATGTTAACTTTAGTGGATACTGGCGCCACAATTTCCGTAATGAGTTTCAGTTTTAAAAATCGCCTTCGACCGACAATAATGTTCGCTTGGAACCGAAGTACAAGCTTTCGCGGTGTTGGGGGGGAACATTGGCGTCCAGTGGGTCTCCCCTGCGTGTCAGTGGTCATTGCTAGGGAAACGTTTCTAGTAGAATTTGTAGTTTTAGCAAGAGCCACACATGATGTTATTCTCGGCCTTGATTTTCTGCGCGATTGTGGAGCAACGGTCGATTGCGCAGCCGGCGAAATTTCTCTGCGCCGCGATATTCTGTCTGCTTTTGTAGAGGAGACACCTAGCTCTAGTGACGGAACATTTTATGTCTCCAACGATGTTGTGTTACCTTTTATGGCTGCAATGTCTGTGCCGGTTCACAGCTCTGCCGAGCGAGCAGGCACCCACCCTGTTTGTTGAAGCTGACATGAACAATGCCGCAAAGAAACGTTTATTTGTGCCCGGTGCTGTCGTAGAGGGCGTAGATGGTTGTGGTCACTTGTGCATTGTGAACATTTCATCAGAATCCGTTTACCATCCGGCCTCAAATTGGCTACATTGGACGGCTATGAGGTCCTGTCTATTCGGTCCGTGTCTCCTCATCCGCACCATCGTCGTCTGGATCCTGATTACAGCGCGAATATAACTCTAATAATAAACAAATCTCTTTCGTCATCTGACCAGCAAGACTTATGTGAAGTTCTCGCAGCCTACGCCTCTATGTTTCACTTTGCCCAAGAAGCCGATTTTTCTGTTCTGCCACATTCACATATGTCACACAAGATCAACACTGGTGATGCGATTCCTATCAGACAGAAGCCCTGTCGAGTATCACCAGTCGAGCGGAGAACAATTAACGAACATGTCCAGGATATTGTTACGCCCTTAGCGTCGCGACTGAGACGTTCTAGTCGGTTCAGTACGCTAGGTACACACAGCTAGCGGGAACGACACAAGTGCCACAAGACAAAGGCCGAACGGGCGCGCACCCTTCTTCCTCTTCCTTCTTTCCTCCTCCGTGCTCTGTTTGAGAACAAGTCCGTAAAGTCCGTAACACTTCCCCCATCGCAGGCGAAGCCCTCCGGGCGAGTCAATCGTCAGCACGAGGATGACAGGGTTTGAGACGCGCGACGTGGGCAAGCTCAGTTCGTGAAGAACGTCGGCCACTTTTGGTAAGGCGCGCAATCCGATAGGTGACGTCACTAATTGCCTCGAGGATAACATAGGGACCGGTATAGTGCGCGAGCAGTTTCTGACTTAAGCCACGCTTCCTTAGTGGACGCCAAAGCCAGACCATATCTCCAGGGAGGTGGGTGACGTGGCAATGGTGGTCGTCGTAGCGGGATTTCGAGCGCTTTTGTGAGGCGAGAGTACTCAGGCGGGCTATCCGGCGGGCTTCTTCAGCCCGGCAGAGGATCTCAGCAATCTCAGGTTCGTCGTCCGTGGAGAACGGGAGGATGGTGTCGAGGATGTGTCGAGGAGACCGGGCATAGAGGAGAAAGAATGGACTGTAACTTGTTGTTTCCTGTTGGGCGGTGTTGTATGCGTATGTTATAAATGGTAGCACAGTGTCCCAGTCCTTGTGGTCGGCGGCGACGTACATTGAAAGCATGTTGGTGAGTGTCCGGTTGGTTCGCTCGGTCAACCCATTTGTTTGCGGATGATACAAGGTAGAATGTCGGAAATGCGTTTGGCACAAACGAAGGAGTTCTTCGACAACATCAGCGGTGAACTGACGCCCTCGGTCGCTGATCAACACTCGGGGAGGCCCATGGCGCAGTATAACAAAGTGCAGCAGGAAGAGGGAGACTTGGTGTGCAGTAGCCGATGGAAGAGCTGCCGTCTCACAGTAACGAGTGTGGTAATCAGTGCAGATGACGATCCAGCGGTTGCAAGAATGAGACTTGGGAAAAGGTCCCAAGAGGTCTACCCCGACTTTCTCAAAAGGGGATCTTGGAGGCGTCACCGGATGAAGAAGACCAGGAAGCGTGCCGGCGGGGCGTTTGTGACTCGCACACTGAGCACAGCTAGCCACATACTTCTCAGTGGTTTCACGCATCCGGGGCCAGTAGAAACGTTCTTGGATGCGATAGAGCGTCCGCGCAGATCCCAGGTGTCCCGAAGTGGGGTCGCCGTGCATAACGCGCAAAACAGAGGAGCGTAGGCTGACGGGCACCACCAGAAGGTAGCGGAGATCAGTGAGAGAATAGTCCTTTTTGTACAAAAGACCACTCCGTATACAATAGGGACTGGAAGCTGTAAGGTCCGTTGCAGCGGTAAAGAATGGTTGGAGATTCTCATCTTTCCTCTGTTCAGGGCGGAACGTACGGGTATCGGGGAATGGAGGTGAAACCGCAGCGATGTAATGATCAAAATTGTCGGCGTCACATTCCGTTGTGGGAAGCGGTAAACGTGAGAGACGGTCCGCGTCAGCGTGCCGGCGTCCACTCTTGTACGAAACTGTATAACCAAACTCTTGTAAACGGATTGCCCACCGTGCAAGACTACCACATGGGCCACGGAGGTTTATCAGCCAGCACAGGGAATGATGATCAGTGACAACTGTGAAGGGCCGCCCGTATAGATAACAGCGAAACCGCTGAACGGCGAAAACTACCGCGAGGCATTCCTGCTCAGTGATTGTGTAATTGCGTTCAGGTTTGCTTAAGGAACGACTGGCGTAAGCAATAACATGTTCCTTGTCGCCGTAACGCTGAATCAGCACAGCACCAATGCCCACACCACTGGCGTCCGTGTGCAGTTCCGTTGGAGCAGAAGGGTTGAAATGCCGGAGAATCGGATGTGATGTTAGTAAAAACTTGAGCTGGCAAAAAGAAGAGTCACACTCTGATGTCCACTCGAAGGGAGCGTCTTTGTGGAGAAGGCACGTAAACGGGTTAGCAATGTCAGCAAAACGGGGAATGAAGCGGCGGAAATATGAGCACAGTCCTAGGAAACTTCGGAGTTCCTTTACGTTCTGAGGTGTTGGAAACGATGCAACGGCCGCTGTCTTTTGAGGGTCAGGTCTGACGCCTTCACAATCGACGAGGTGTCCTAGTACCAAAATCTGACGCTCACCGAAGCGACACTTGTTCGCATTAAGTACTAGACCGGCGTTTTTGAAGCAGTCAAGCACGAGAGCAAGGCGTTCGTTGTGCTCTTTGAATGTCTGGCCAAAAATGACGACATCATCGAGGTATCACATACATATTTGCCATTTTAGTCCCCGTAGGATAGCGTCCATATATCTCTCGAAAGTTGCAGGAGCATTGCAGAGCCCAAAAGGCATTACATTAAATTCAAACAGGCCATCGGGTGTGATAAATGTCGTTTTTTCCTTGTCGTCAGGGTGCATAGGGATCTGCCAATATCCCGATCGCAGATCGACGGATGAAAAATATGATGCCGAGAACAATCTATGGCGTCATCGATCCGCGGAAGGGGATACACATCCTTCTTTGTTGCAGCATTCAGACGGCGATAGTCGACGCAAAAGCGCCATGTACCATATTTCTTCTTCACCAGAATTACAGGGGCGGCCCAGGGACTGCATGACTCTTGAATAACACCCTTTTCCAGCATATCCCGAACCTGCTCACTGATGGCCTGGCGTTCTGTTAGTGACACTCTGTACGGCTTCTGTCGAATTGGGTGTGAGTAGCCTGTGTCAATGCGATGCCGGGTACGTGTCACGGGAATGCACCGTGAGCCGCTAGGCTCGGAAAAATCAAAGATGGAAGAATAGTTGACCAGTAAGGCCTCCAAAGTGTCACGCGGGTCCCTGGTTAGAGAGCGGCTGATCATCCGATGTAGTTGCGAGTCAGGGGCTGGAGCGGCAGCACTTTCGCCAGGTGCATTAGTAACCAAAGCCACCGACGGGGCGTCGTCTTGGCTACAGGTCGCAATCTTCATATTCACAGGCAAACCTACTGGTTGCGAAGAACAATTAATGGCCCACAGCCATGAGCAGCCCTTGACCACCGACAGTAGGCAATGAGGAACCAGAATGTATTTCTTTGCACAGTTAGAATGAAGCGGTGCCACTGTAGCGTCGAAGGTGTCGGAAGCACGGCTGGAGCACGACGCACACCATAGACAAGGCTGGCACATTAGTATCCTCTGTTACACAGAACACATCCTCAAGGACGTGTGGCTTCTCTAAAAGTCCAGAAGGAAGGGAACTATCAACGCAGAGTTCCCCAGAGCGGCAGTCGACCGTAGAGCCACACATTCTCAAAAAGTCAATACCTAGAATTATGTCATGCGTGCATCGCGAAAGCACTGCAAACTCCGCTACAAATACCGTTCCACCCAGGGACACCGAAGCACTACACATTCCCAGGGGACACAACACCTCACCAACCGCGCCATGAAAATTCACATTTCTGTCCCAAACAAACATAACTTCGCGTCCTAACCGATAAACTCATTACTGAAATGGTTGCCCCGGTATCCACTAAAGCCATTGTCGCCACATCATCCACAAGCACATAGACAGTGTTCTTTAACATAACAACAAATGGAGGAATTTCTTCAGGCAGCGCACAGTCTCCAGCGACCTAACCTCCAGCGGCCGCGCTGACTAGTTTTCCGGCAAAGGCGATGCCGACCGCCGTCGTGGCCGTGGTGAAGGAAAGCGGCGCGCCGAAGAGGCAGGTGGTGGTGAGACACTTCGTTCGGAAGCAGGAGAGTGGTTGCGCGGTCCATTGGTCTGGGGATATTCATACGAAGATGGGGGCCATTGCCAATTAGAGTCGTAGAAACGGTTACGTGGCGTAGCATTTTGGACGGGCCGATCGTAACGGGTGGTGGGCGGCTGCGGCAGTATCGAGCTATGTGCCCCTCAATGCCGCAGCGTCGGCACACGGGGGCTGTGCGACGAAAAACTTGTTCCCTGGATAGCTCCGAGGAGACAGGGTGCATTGGGTAGCGAAACTCCAGGTCTTCGGGTTGGACGCCGGAAATAGCGAGCAGGTGGTGGTTGAGGATGGTACTCATAGTGCTGATCATAGTGCGACAAGAAGTTAGTCGGACGCGAGTCGTAGCGAGGCGGGTGACCAGGGCTATCGAACCTTGGCGTCGGGCTGTTGGAGCAAGCGTCCGCGTGTGCCGTATTGATAGAATTCACAACGGGCATCGAAGGGAGCAAGGAGGGAGGCCCTCGAGAGCCGACATCAGAGGGCAAAGATGATGGAGACCGTACAGGGGGCTCAAACCGCTGCAGTTTCTCGCGAACTATTTGCCGGATCGTCGACGACAAGCCCATGCAGTTGTCTTCAATGCTCGCCACAGATGGAACGTTGGCGAGCCGCCCAAATTTGGCGTTATGAGACCAGTCTTCAAAGTCTCGAATGTGCGAACATGCCGAATTACATTACAGACGGCATTCAGGTCACCATTGGCAATTAGAAAATTATAAACATCATCTGCGATGCCCTTCAGAAGATGTCCTACTTTATCTTCTTCGGTCATATGAGCGCTTGCAGTTTTGCATAGCTTCAGGACCTCCTCTATGTAAGTTGTGCATGTTTCTCCAGGTAGCTGAGCTCTGTGCGTAAGCGTGTGTTCAGCTCGCTTCCTTCGTGCAAGGCAGTCGTCGAAGCACTGCCGCAATTCAATAACGAAACGGTCCCAGGTGGTAAGAGAGTCTTCGTGGTTTTCGAACCAAACAAGAACGGTATGGGTTAGGAAGAGAACCACGTTCGCGAGCTTAGCGGCGGCGTCCCATCGATTGTAGCGGCTCACCCGTTGGTAGTGGGTCAACCACTCGTCAACGTCCTCGCCTGCCGCTCCTGCGAAAGTCCGAGGCTCCCGATAGTGATGCGAAGAGCTCTTCGCTGCGCCCGCAGGCCGGTTTTCAGCCTGGATCACCGCGTCACCACGGGCTGCTTGCGGGTCATCGGCCGATTGCATGGCGCTGGTTTGCGGTTCGAGGCCCGCAAGGCGACGACTCCGGCGAGGCTCCATTTGTGTCGGTGCTGTGTGTAGCGCCAGGGATCGTTACCCGGCTTCACCACAATGTTACGCCCTTAGCGTCGCGACTGAGACGTTCTAGTCGATTCAGTACGCTAGGTACACACAGCTAGTGGGAACGACACAAGTGCCACAAGACAAAGGCCGAACAGGCGCGCACACTTCCTCTTCCTTCTTTCCTCCTCCGTGCTCTGTTTGAGAACAAGTCCTTAACAATATGATGAAGAAAGGTGTTATACGGGAGTCCTCCAGTCCTTGGGCAGCCCCCGTCATCTTGGTGAAGAAGGAAAACTGGGCGTGATTTTGTGTGGCCTATCGTCGGTTAAACGCAGTTATAAGGACGTTTATCCTTTTCCACATATCGGCGATGCCTTAGATTGTCTTCAATCCGCTTCCTATTTCTCGTCAGTAGATCTTCGGTCTGGTTATTGGCACATCCTGACGCATCCGTCGGACCGAGAAAAGACAGCCTTTGTGACATCTGACGGATTTGTGAACTTAACGTGATGCCCTTTGGACTGTGCGATGCACCAGCGACATTCGAACGATTTATGAACGCAATTCTGCGTAGTTTGAAATGGAAGATATGCACCTAGATGACGTCATCATCTATAGAAGGACATTTCGGGAGCATAATCAGCGACTTAGTCTTGTACTGGACAGTATCCGAAACATCGGACTAATTTTGAACTCTAAAAAGTGTCACGAGTGAATGGCAGACCTTGATGCTTGGATTTTTAGTGGATCAGGAAGGCATTCGGCCTGACCCCCAAAAGATTGCTGCTGGTTGACACTTTGCAAAACCTCAAAACGTAAAACAGTTGAGAAGGTTTCTGGGGCTATGCTCATATTTCCGCCGTTTCATTCAAGGATTCGCCCAAATTGCTCATCCGCTCATTTTTTTTTTCCTGCAAAGAAATGCTCTGTTTGTTTAGTCCACGGAATGCGAGTTAGCGTTCTGACAGCTGAAGTTTTTGCTCACATCTGGTCCTGTTTTAAGCCTTCGGTACGGCTGCTACCACCGAGGTTCACACCGATGCTATCGGCGTGGGCGTTGGTCCGGTTCTCATCCAGCTCCAAAACAGCCCCCAGCATGTCATCGCATACGCAAGCCGCACTTT